>NC_087359.1:11100550-11731800 GCF_030014295.1 Loxodonta africana | reverse complement strand
GTCAGGACCCTCCTCAGATCTCAGGCACCAGGCTCTGCGTCTCCACGCCAACCTCTGGCTACTTGGCCGGGCCAGGGCACAAAGGGACCCTCCCGCCCGGAAAATTGTGGGGTGAAGGGAAAGGGGAGTGACACACCCACATGTGCACAGCAGGTGCATGTGGAAGACTGTGGGGTGGGGCATGTGGGTGTGTGGCTATGGTGAGCATAAATCCCTGAGAGTGCAGGATGTCTGCGAGTGTGCTCTGGGGTGTGTGTGTGTGTGTGTAGTCATGGCAGTGAGGTGTGTGTGCAGACAGGTATCAGCGTGGGTACGCGTTTTCCAGACCTGCTCGGCAGTGGCATCTGGAGTTAGGGATAAGAGCCCGCCTAAGCCCTTACAGTCCTCTCATCCAAGAGAATTGGAGACCTTAAGACAGACCCTGCTCAGGCCCTTCCCCCACCCTTTCCCCCCCCAGCCCCGAGGCTGCAGCAGGGAAGCCAACCCAGTCCCCACTGGCTGCCTCAGGGTGACCCTCATCCGCCCCCCTTTCAGAAGTGCCCCTTCCGCATCTCTGCTTACCCTTGAACGCCTTTCTTGGGGGGCTTGCTCTTGAACTGCCTGGTTTGCCGCTGCTTAAATTTGGGGGGCCCTTTCCTGGGGGTAACAGGCCCCCCAGTCACCCTGGTGGCTGACCGAACTTCAGCCTTTGGCGGCTCCAAGTTCATGGCGAGGCCGGTGGGGATGCTGCAGCGACCCTGGGCTTCTGAACTCCCTCAAACAGGGGGCTGGAGGCAGAGCAGGGGAGGGTCTCATCAGCCCTCCCTCCCGCTCCACCCCTGAGGCTGCTTCCGGGGGTGAGGAGGGCTCAACCCCATGACACAAGGCCCAGGCCCTACCCTCCCTCAGCCTGACTGGACAGCAGCCCTACCAAGGGCCACCTGTCATTGCCACTGGGGCCCCCAACACTCTCCTCTCCCTCATCTTGTCTTCCTAGGAAACACCCCAATTTCGGGTGGCACACATGTTGGGCGCCCCCCTGCCTCCCACCCTCTTCCATCCCTCCACATCCAATTCCTGCCACTTCTTCCTACCTCCCCTTGCAGGGACCCCCCCCCCCAACCCCGGACACCTTGCTCATCTGCTTCCTCCCCCTGCATTCTCATCCCAACCCCCTTGCGACCGGGGGTCCCTATGGAATAGCCTGGATCCCTGCTCAGAGCCTTCTGTGGGCTCCTGCCGGGTGGAATCAGGGCCAGAGGCCTACCCGCCTTCAGGCCTGCATGGCCTCATCTCCCCTCCCTCCCTCACCCAAGGTGGGGTACACCCCTCCTGTCCCTCCCTCTACCCCCCAACTTGTCCCTGCCCCTTTAGGCCTCAGCCCTAGTGTCCCCTCCTCAGAGACGCTGTCCTCACCCCTGTGGCCATGGGTGTCCCCAGGCCCTGACCTTCTCTGTAGCCGATTTCTCAAGTCACCTGGTCTACTGCCACGGCCCTGCAACTGTTTGTGCCTTCATTGCTTTGGTGTTTACTGTCTGCCCTCCTGGCATATACGTGCCTTTGGCACCCAGGGGCTGGGACACGATCCTGTCCGTCACAAGGGACATGCGCCACACGGGCACCCAACAGTGTTGATGAAGTGCAGGTGCCTGGTGGGGGCATCTGCTGTGTGGTGGGGGAGTTGTCTTGGAATGACCCTGAGATGTAGCCACACCCTCATGATTCTGTATCACAGAGAAACTGAGGCTCAGGGGGCAGGAGGAGGATCGCGAAGTGCTGAGCTCATAGGGTCCGCTCTGCTGGGGATGCCCAGCTGTGCTTCTGGGCTCAGGGCACCCTATCACGGCTGAGCAGGGCCCTGCTGTCCTGCCAACGAGGCTGGTGTCCTTACACACCCTGCACAGGGTGACCTCTCCTCCCCCTCTCCCCAGGTGCCCAAAGCCCCGGCAACCTTGCCCACGGGCAGCTCAGCTTCCTCTAAGCCTATTAGCACCAGAAAGAGACTCCTAATACCCCAGGGGGCTGCCGGGACCTTACATGCTGCCAAAAGGTTCTAGGCTAAGCACATGACACAAACATGCCCCCGGCACTGGATGTTCTAGGGACCACCTTGTGGGGTGCCCTTTCCTGCCCCTCTTGTGGGCAGATACCCGACTTGCCTTGGGCACCGCCAGCTGCTTGCTGAGACAGATCGGAGGCAATGACAAGTGGCCCATTCTGGGAAGAAAGGCTCTGGGTGTGCCAGCACCTGGGATTCTTTGACCCTGCCATAGCACCTTTCCTCCCTAAGGCTCAGCCTCTGTCCCCAGGACCAGAACCAGCTAGAGGAGCCAGGGCTCACAAGTCAGAGCACATAGGTACCAAGGCAGATGGCTGTTCAGACCCCGAAGCACCTACCCCTCACCCCAGATGGGCAAGGCCAGCCCAGCTGATGATCCAGCCCTGGAGCCACAGGCTGTTGGGGCAGCTCTGGGCCCTGATAGAGTCCTAACTATCAGAGGCTGTCCCCATGGGCTGCCCTGCCCCAGCTGTCCTGGAGCTGGTCCCACACGAGAGCAGGTGTGACCTGAGGCTCCCAGACCAGCACTGGTCGGAGATTTGATCCAGGACAGCCCAGCTGGCCAGCTGGGGCATCCTCTGAGAAGGAAGAACAAGGTGGACCTCCATAGACCCAGGCCTCCCATCAACCCCACCCTCAGGCAAGTGGCCCCTTGCCTGCGTCTTCCCACTCTCCCACTACCGGGTAAGTGGCTGCCAGCAAAGTCCCAAGGGTAGGCACTACTCACCAAGGTCTCGAAGGTCTCAGGGGGCCACAGGGTGCTGGCCCAGGATTTATCCTGCTTTGGGCTTAATCTGATTAGGACTCTGCTTGCTGACTCAAGTGGATGAGGTTGCCAGGGCTCCACCTGCACACACCCTGCTGAGGTTGAGGGGGCTGGGGAGCAGGGCAAGGAGAGCCAGAGGGGAGGGGCCTAAGGATAGGGAGAAGTGTGGTCTGAACAGCTGGAAAGGGGTAGAACACTGCCCCTCTGAAGGCACCAGTCAGGGCAGGAAAGGGCACTGGCTGTTGTCTCAGACCTCCCCCTTCCCTTTTGGTCCCCTGAACTCTGAGGACTCCGATTTCATGGCCCTCAAGGCCCACTTCAGTCTGGCCACAAATTCTTTGGCCTTATCTTTCATCCCTCCCTCTAGCTCAAGGTGAGAGTGTGGGGGTGGTGTCCTGGGGGTGGATGGGCAGGGGGAGGATGGGAGTAGGGTTCTGACCCCTGTGGAGGTGTGGGAGGTGGTGTCTTGGCCCCCAAGGGAGCCTGGGAGGGGCCATGGGGACTAGCAGAGAGGATGTGGAGGGCAGTGTTTGGTTCCTTCTCTCAGGCTCAGAAGTGAGCTTTTCTCTCCAGGTCAGTGGCCTCAGGCAGCCCTGATGGTCAGACAGACACTGTGAAATGCTGTCACTCTGGTTCTGCCTGCACCATCATCCCTGGACACAGACACAGGAGCTAAAGAGCCTTGTTGTTTTCTGTAGTATTCAATTAGTACAGCAAACTCCTGAATTTATCTTCTACCCACTGGACCACCCCATGAGGCTCAGATGCTCAGCCTGCAGGTTCTGAGTGCAAGGAAGCCTCCTTACATGAGGTCCTCCCTGAAACCACGTCCAGGGAGGAAGGAGGGAGGCTCCAAGCTGAGCAATAGGGTACAGACCCCAGCTTCCATAAACAGTGCATTTTCACTGAAGGGGCCAGGGCGCACATAGCCCCCCATCATCTGTCCTAAATTGTGTGACCAAGAGCTCCGGAACTGGGATAGGACCAGCTCTACACCTCCGACAGAGATGGATCCTAACCAAAAACCAAACTCATTGCCGTCGAGTCCCCTTCAACTCACAGGGACCCTTTAAGACAGAGAGCTGCCCCATTGGGTTCCCAAGACTGTGACCTTTACGGGAAGCCCTGGTGGCGCAGTGGTTAAGAGCTTGGCTGCTAACCAAAAGGTTGGCAGTTGGAATCCACCAGCCGCTCTGTGGAAACCCTGTGGGACACTCCTACTCTGTTCTTTAGGGTCTTTATGACTACCAACAGAATCAATGGCAAGGGTTGGAATCTTTACAGGAGCAGATGGCCACATCTTTCTCCCACTGAGCGGCTGGTGGGTTGTAATCGCCGACCTCTCAGTTAGCAGGCGAACGCTTTAGCCATGCGCCACCTGGGCTCCTTCAGAAATGGGGAAAACCAAAAAAACCAAACCCGTTGCTGTCGAGTCAATTCCGACTCATAGCGACCCTATAAGAGGAGAACTGCCCCATAGGGTTTACAAGGAGCGCCTGATGGATTTGAACACCCGTCCGTAGCAGCCATAGCCCTTAACGACTAAGCAAGCAATCAGGGTTTTAGAGCAGTAAGGCGGCGGGACCTTTCCGCTCGCCCCGAAAACGATCTGCACTGACTGGACCTGGCCTGTTGGGAAGGATGAGCCCCGAGAGCCAATGAGAAGTCCGGAGGCGGGGCCTGTCCAATGAGCGCGAGGCGGGGGCGGGCCCTGCGTTGCCACGGCGCCGAGCTACGGGTGCCGGCAGGGGAGGGCGGTGTCGGCATGTGTCTCCTGTTAGGGGCCGCGGGCGTCGGGAAGACGCTGCTGGTGAAGCGACTGCAGAATATCCTTCCGCACCGGACTGGGGGGCGGGTGTGCGGTGCGCGGGGTCCCTCCGCTCGGCCCCGCTCGGGTCCTTGACCGCACGCACAGCTGAGCGCCCATGACGGGAAGGGCGACCTGGGGGACCCTCCCCCGACGCGGCCCACGGTAGGTGCCACCCGCAGGTCCCTCGCGATGGGAGCCGTCGCGGTTGCCGAGCGCGTCAGGCTGTTGAGGTGGATGCTACGCCCAGCCTCCGGGGAGGCGTGTGGGGTCTCCGCGAGGAGGCCGCCCCCACCGGCACCGCGAGGCGTCCTCCCTCCCACGTCGTCCCTCCCACGGGGCGCTCTTGCCCCCCTACCCTCTCCCTCCCCCCCACCCCCTCCCTCCCGCGGGGCGCTCTTGCCCCCCCACCTCCCCCTCCCGCGGGGCGCTCTTGCCCCCCCACCCTCTCTTGCCCCTCACAGTTGTCCCCTGTCCCCAGAGACCCCGCTGGCTGGCCGCTCACAAGACGAGTTCCCCTGAGGACGGTGGTGCTGCGGCCACAGCGTGGAGGGCAGGTCCCTGGCAGCACCTTGAGTCTCCTGTTCCACTCTGCCTCAGCGGAGCCCTTGGAGAGAGGGCGGTTTGGGTTCTGATCCCGGTGCAGAGTGCTGGGCAGGCTCTGCTGAGGATTGACGAGGAGAAGCCTCTTATCGAGCTCCTTGTTTCTCCCGCAGGTGGGCACTAACCTCACCAACATCGTGGTCCAGAAGAAGATCACCATCAGGGAGCTAGGGGGGTGCATGAGCCCCATCTGGCCCAGTTACTACGGAAACTGCCATGCTCTCCTGGTGGGTCATGACTCCTGGGACTTCCTCTGGGCAGTAGGGTTCTTTCTGGCCTTGCCTAGCCCAGGGCCTTGCTTTGCCTGCCACAGGGTTTGGATCCTATGATGGCTGTGGTAGGCGAGGCAGCGAGTCCCATGTGGGACCCAAGCCTGGTCTCCACTGTGCAGGCTCCAGAGCTACACTCGCAGTGGCTGGCCCAGGGCAGTGTTTGGTCTCTGCAGACGGCTGTCCCTGCCTCTCTCTGTCTTGACCCCCTGGGTTTGTATGTTCACATGTGACATGTGTATCTCTCTGCCCTCATCCTGACAAGGTTTGGGCCCCACATTCCAGACCCTTGGAGAACTGGTGGCCACATGAATGGAGGCTTCCGTGGAGGGGAAGGCAGAAAGAAGGGATACCAAGTTACCCCACACGACTCTTTCCTCTGCTTCTGCCTGTTACGAGAGCCCTCGGTTATGAGTCCTCTTGTCTTGTCTTCTGGAGCCAGGGCTGGGCCCCGGGGATCCCCAGTGTGGGCGTTCCTGATCTCTCCTTTCTTCCCCAGTTTGTGCTGGATGCCTCTGACCCCACACAGCTGTCTGTGTCCTGTTCGCAGCTCCTGGGTCTCCTTTCAGCAGAACAACTTGCAGAAGCATCTGTCCTTATACTCTTCAATAAAATGTGAGGGTCTGTGAGCTGAGGGAGGGGGCGCCCCAGGCAGAGCTCCTGAGTGTAGCCAGGGGTTGGCTCTTTAGGGATGGGGTTTGGCTGGGGGCTCTGGGGCAGCTGCCGGTCTGACTGGTGCTGCTTTTATCACAGCGACCTGCCCTGTTACGTGAGTGTGGAGGAGTTGAAGTCATTAATGAGGCTCCCAGATATCATCGCCTGTGCCAAGCAGAACATCACCACAGCAGAAATCAGTGCACGCAAAGGCACTGGCTTGGCAGGGGTTCTGCGCTGGCTCCAGGGCACCCACAGAGCCAGCTGTTGACGGCCAGGTGGGGCGACTTGACTGGCTCGCTCTGCAATGGGGCTGAGGGGGATGCTGCCAGGGCTCCAGGGTTGGTTCTTATGGGGCAGAATAACCCGTATGAGCCCGAGAACTTCATTCTCTGCTGAATTCCCGTGACAGTGTAAACTGAGGCACCCACTATACAGATGCTCCAAACACCGAGCCTCGGCGTGATGCCCCTGAAGAGACCATCCCTGGGACTGGGAATGGAGGACAGGCCTGCTGGGCTGCTCACCCTGCTTGGGGGTACCATCTGGGGGTTGTAGGGTTTGCCTGCTCCTGGTGGGAGCCCTGCTGAGCTTTCCCCAGGGGGCTTGGGTGGCACAGCACTGAGACCTGGCCTCACAAGCTTCAAACTCTGAGTGTCTTGCTGACAACCAAGATGGATAGCCTGACATCACAGACGGAAATGAGAACCTTGTGCTCACAGGCTCGTTGGTTCACGGAGAGTTCAAGTCCCTCCTGGGTCCAGGCCCAGGAGCCTTGGCCTCAGGTTCAGAGGAGGTCTGTCCCCGTGGGCGCTTGAGTGTGTCCCCCCGTGGGTGCTGTGACCTTCATTTCAACTGAAGCAATAGGTGGGAGAAGTCCTGTGATTGGTGTGTTGGTTTCCCGTGGCTGTTGTAACAAGATTCTCAGACTAGGTGGCTTAAGACAACGGAAGCGTATTGTTTCACAGTTCAGGAGCCAGAAGTCTGAAATCAAGGGCATTGGGAGGGCTGGCTCCTAAAAGCTCTGAGGGGGAATCTGTCCCAGGCGTCTCTCCAGCTCCTTGAGTTGGCAGCGTGACTTCCGTCTCTGCTCCGTCTTCGCGTGCCCTGTCCTCTCATGTGGAAGTCAGTCATGGGATGAAGGGCCCACCCTAATTCAGGATGACCTCATCGAGGTCCTTGATAATCCCGTCTGCAGATAGGGTACCGGTCACAGATGCCAGGGGTTTAGACGTGGGGGGCCAGCATTCAACCCTCTACTCCTGAGTGGGATCCTGAGTTTTACAGAAATTCCTTTCTTTGTTTCTAGCCACATAAGAAGCCTAGGCGTCCGCTCCCTCTCCTTCCCCACACAGCCACCAGAGGAGCTGGCCCAGGGCCTCAGCTTCGGCACACTTTCTGTTCAGCCTGTTACTTAGGGTGCACCCTTTTCAAGTGGTGGGTTCTCCCTGCTTGGGAAGAGCTTGTTGCATATCCTACAGAGGTGACAAGGGTTCCAGGTTCTTCTCTGCCCACCTGTAGCTGTACGCCTTGCAGTGCGCCCCTCTGGGGAGGTGGAGGTATGTTGGCTTTTGCTCCTGTCTGAAGGGTTCCATGTTTCTTCTTTGCTGGTCTTTTCTCCAGGAAGGTTCTGGATTGACCTTATACAGTGCAGGGCCTGGGCCACCGCCAAGTGCAGCCTTCTCAGACAGGCCACCTTGATGTTGGTATGCTGTTCCACTCCTTACATGCCACTGAGCAGCCACAGGCGCACATGGACTTGGCTTCACTCGCGAGGTCCTTGTAGATGATTTCACAGACAACCTGGATTCCTGAGTCTTGGCTCTCAGACGTTTCCCAGTTTCGGTGGACTTCAGCAGAGCCTGGTTAAACTTAAGTTCTTGAAGAATTCCTGTGAACTGGGTGTCTTCATTTTCTCGAGCTGAAGGCATAAGAATCCCAGAAACAAGGTTAGCACTGGGCAGTCATGAGCCTGCGGCCCTCCCACCATATCCCTGGCCGTCATGGCTCCAGCAAGGCGAAAGTACCCTCAGTGCCGAGCTGAATCACACGTGGCCCTATCTCCCATGTCTCCTCTGGGCTCACCGTGGACGTGTTTAAAGCAGTCATTTCCCAGTGAGGCTGGTGCAGCTGGCAATGGTGACTGAGCTGAGATACCCCAGCTCTTGGTGCCTCAGAGGACCTTCTGAGTCCCCTGTATCCCGGCCTCCCAGGACCTGGCAGTGACTTGGGTCCCCAGATGCCCCAGCACCTAATTCCTGTAGAGCATGGGGTTCTTCACCTCTGAGAACACTGAAATCCAGCCTGCCGCTGGTCACTGCGGTGGTCCCACCCTGGCCAGCGCCAGGACATAGTCTTCCCTCAGCGGACCCTGGACATTGGTGTGGGGCCTGCCAGGAAGGGGAAACGGGCCTCTGTCCACCTCGTTTTTCCTTCAGGGCATAAAAATATGGACCCAGAGCAGATTGTAAAGAGGTGCCCAGGTTGTGGGCTAGAAGACGGACAGGCAGAGATACACAGGTATTTAAGGATGATGATGTATAAGGTGTGTTGTCTCCACACTCCAAGGTGACAAGCTTGAGCTGGCCTGCCTGCTCATACTTCTCAAACAGCTTTGAAAAACATTGTAGCTCTTCATAAATGTCTTCTCTGAAGAAGTCCTTGGACACGGGTCCTGGATGAATCCTGAGAACGTGTCCTGGACCTAGGGAAGAGTGGCCTGTGGTTTGGGCAAGGACTGCGGGCAGCAGCTTCTGTGGGCAGGCAGAAGCTCACTCAGAGGTGGCCAGGGCACCAGGCATTCCCACAGTGTCTGGAGGGTACTGAGACTCAGAACCTTAGCAGATAGTGACCATGGGGACCCTTCCATCATTTGAGGGGTGCTGGCCTGGCAGGTCCCGGTCACATTGCGCATAGCCAGCCGGAACCTGCACTTCCTGAATCCCTGGGTCCTTCCCTGTCTAGATGGACTGACTGGAGGCTTGCTGATGCTACAGTGCTGACTTGTACTTGGGTTGTGGGATCACGGAGATTGGTGAGGACAGTGGCCGCTCTCTCTAGAAAACAGCCATCCACACCACACGCCATGCTCAGCTCACTGTGTCAGGGCTGAATCCGAGGTGGGGGGAGCTTGGGAATCCCCCTGCTCAACCCTAATGGACCCTGCTGGGGTGCAGGCTGTGGACCTGGGCAGGAGTATCACCAGGTGCTGGAGGGAACCGATGGAGGCCTGTCTGAGAGAGGGGACAGCACCTCTCCAGCTCAGCGGCTCTCAGGCTTCAGCACCTACAGTCACCCAGGGAGCTCATTAAACTGCCTGGACCCGCCCTCAATATCTGACACCATAAATTGGGTGGGCCCAAGAATGGACATCCATTCTGGCAAGTTCCCCAGTGTTGCTGGTGCTGCCGTCCAAGAAGAACCAGCTGGTGCAGTCAGACATGGCACCCCTCATGGACCCTATCCTCATGGACCCTTGGTGCAGTAACTGAGTGGTCAGGGACAGGGACTGCACGGTGCCCGACTCCGTCCTGCGTCCCCAGCTGTGCTGAGCCTGAGTGTGTAGGGGCTGAACAGGGTGTACCCGCTCCAGAACTTGTTTCTTTCGGATTCCCCAAGGTAGTTGAAAAGGTGTGAAAAAAGAAATACTTGCTTTTTCTGTACTTTTCCTTCACTTTCAGAGGTGACCTAGAAGAGCAGAAGTGACTCGGTGGGTGAGGGCCTCGGCAGGCCCAGGCTCTGCCCCATCGCAGGGTCCAGGGCAAATGGCCACCGGATCCCCATCCTGCCACCTCCTCTGGATCTTCCTGCACCCCCATCAGCAAGAGGCAGGGCAGGCATTCTTCCCTGACCAGCTGTAGGGGCCTGGGGTTGGGGCCACCATGAGTGCCATCCCGAGTTGGGGTGCTCAGGGGCTCACCCCACCTTCCCAGGAGGTCCAGCTGCCCATTCCAGGGCTGACAGCCAGAATCAGGCAGCTACCGCCCCACCTTGGCCAGGGAGAAGACAGGCCGGGGCCATTCTTGGCCGCATTGAGGGTGTGTCTTTGTTAACGAAAATTCATCCAGGAGATTATAATTCTGGTCTAAATACTTGTATTCATAAGGACTGAGGCAAAGGGCAGTCTAGCAGTGTCCCCAGTGTCCTGTGGGCTAGGGGAGTGGGAAGGGTTGTGCTCTGCCCTGGACTAGAAGCTGTGGCCCCTGCCCGCTCCTGCCCCCTCAGCAGTGCCCTGGCAGGCCTCCTGCAGGCCGTCCCTCCTCTCTGTCCTCTGGACTCTTACCTGGGTGATCACACAGGCTCAGGGCCACTTTCAGGAGTGCCCTGTGGGAAAATGAGAAACACGGGCTAGTGGAGGCCAGCAGGGGAGGGCACTTCCAGGGAGGACATGGAGGCCCTGGGGACATGCGAAGTGAGGCAGAGGTGTGGTCTCAGGAGAGCGTATCCCACACCAGAGGTGTGGTCTGAGCAAGCGAGGGGTTGGACGTGCTGGGGTGCAGAGGGGAGGCTGCTTGGGCAGAGCCTTGGCTGGACCCAGGGCAGTGGAGGAGGTGAGGGCAAAGGTGGTGTGTAAACTGTGAGCGTGGGCGTGCATATATGTGAGTGTGCTTGGGTGTGTGTACATGATCATGAGAGTGCAGAGGTGAGTGTGTATAGGGTGTGTTTTTAGGGGTAAGTGTGCACTGAGTTTGGTGTGTGTAAATGTGTGTTTTGGTTATGTGTATGAGTGTGTCTGGGGGTGAGTGAGCAGGGAATGTGTGCCTGTGAGTGGGGGGTAGTGTGTTTGGATTTTGCGTGGGTGTAAGTGTAAGCATGGCCGTAGGCTGCGTTGGGGCAGGGGTGTGTCAGAGGCTTTGGGCCCATCTCCCAGGGGAAGGACCTCAGAGAACAGCCCGAGGTCTGCCTAAACCGACCCTGACTGCAGGCAGCGTGGCACCCACCAGCACCTCCTGCAGGACAGGGAGTTGTCAGCATCTGCCTTCTGCTGCCCCCACCGCCTGCAGGTTGGGTGTGCCAGGTCTGTTCTGACGCTGACCTGGGTCGAAGCCATCAACGGGGCTTTGCCTAAACTGAAGCTCACCCCAGGTGGTCTGAGCTCATTTGCCTGGCATGTACCAGGGTCGCAGGTTTCTAAAAGGCCTCAGGGGGTTTTGAGGTGCAGCCCTTAAGCCAGGCATACATCAGGGACACCTCTTCCTCTGTGCACCCAGCTCACCAGTGTGACACCTGTCCCCCCACCCCAGTTTGGTGACTGGGAGAGAAAACACCGGCTTCCCTGGGAAGCCGCTATTACCAAAATTTGTGGGCACTGGGTGGGTTCTGCCATGCAAGTGCAAGGGTTTGTGTGTGTGTGGATATAGAAGATATCACACATGCACACACTCATGTGCACATACATATTCACACATGTACGTCAACCTTCATGGCAAATCGACGCTCCCGGAAGTTGTGCTGTGTGATCCTTGGTGTGCCCCCTGGAACACACCCTGGCTACTCCTAAGGCCCCCTCCCTAGTGGAGAAACAGAGCCCCGCAGAGACAGGTGCCCAGCACCTAGAAGGTGCCACCCAGGCTTTGAGGTCAACCAGCCTTGGCTGGACAGAGCAGGCTGATCTGCCCTCCAGCACCTCCCAACCACTTTTAAACCTCCCATCACACTGTCTCTTCCTCTGTCAACCAAGGCCTTGGATTTGCTGAGCTAACTCAGGTACAACCTGTTAGGATGCCTAACCCATGGTAAATGTCTGAGGCCCTAGTTCTCCTGGGATGGGGGTGGGGATCCCCTCAGTGGCCCAGCAGCTTTGGGGGCAGATGCCATGGGCAGGGTGCTACTCACCGAGTCCTGGCCCTGGGTCCTAGGAAGAGCTTATGGTTCCAGGGGCATGTGACCTGCAGGTGTGGGCTGGCTCTCACAGGCCTTCAGGAAGAATGTTCATTAACCAATGTCGTACCTGCTCAGGAGCTGATTACCCAGTAAGCAAGTACTTACTAATCTGTAGTGAATAAATTCATGTGGTTTTGAGACAGAGACTCAGAAGGGGGGGGTGGGCAACAGAGACATCACGATCTGAGAACACCCTGTATAACCTCAACTGTTCACCCACACCACCAGAAACAAGTCACTTAAAAATATCAGTCAAAACCCCTGGGGTTGTTTTTCACTTCCTTAAAGTTGTTCTTCAGGAAAACCAGATCAGACCAGAAAAAGAAACCTGCATGGAAAGGAGGAAAGGTGACCGCTCCCTGACCCTAAGGCGGACGCACTACAACTAGGTCAGGGGATTCGAACCATAGGAGCGAAAGACTGCGCAAGGGCGACATCCCACTGCTTCCTTCCTTGACCTCAACTCGTGCGCACACTTGATTTCCCCAACCCCACCGTTTCTCCCCGAAACGCTGTGAATAAAACATAAGGTCCTTCCCGGCTAAAACTCTTTATAAACCCTAACCCAGCCTGTGCTCAGGGAGACAGGGGAGGCCTTGCCTAGGCCCTTGTCGTCTCCGGTGGCAAGCCGCCTATGATAAACCTTTGCCTGGGTGGAAAAACTGGTGGATTTCTTCTGACTGTTCTTATTCAGAAAAGAGACAAAAACCTGACAGATTTTCTCTGGTAACAGTTTCACCATGCCATTTACGTGAAACCCACATGAAACCGTTCACTAGAGATTAGTGAGCACAAGTAAGACCGTGCTTACCTTGCTTACTAGGTCATCCGCCCCTGCCAGGGACTGTAAATTTGAAAAGAGGCTATGATTCTGTAGGAAGGTGCTGTGGGGTTGTGAGAGAGACTGACGCCAGCCATACCTAGAAGCAGAGTCTTTGATGTGAGAAAAGGTGAAATTGTTCACTACAGATTAGTGCTTACCTTATCAGGTAACTGGCCCTGTGTATCCCCCTCCAGGGTGTCCTCCACAGCCTGTTTGGGGGCAAAATGTACGAATCACTGGCCCCATAACCACAGGTATCCATAGAAATTTTTCCCAGGAGAGAGTGACGACACAGCTTAAGAACCCATCCTGCACGGTTGGTGGGTTTTCGGGAAGTGGTCCTTTACTCATGGCTGGAGCAGCTGTGACCTGAGGGACACACAGTCCTCTTGACCCCCTTCCTTCCTCTTGTGATCCATCTCACTCTCCATTGCTGGTTCATCCTCATCGCCACACACTCAGCCTCAGGGGCCCGGAACTCAGCTCATGGTTACCCTCGCTCTGTTGACCCTCTGTTAAGGTCTTATCCAAGCCCAGGGCTTTAGATACCCTCTCCATGCTGACCCTGCAGCTTTCCATTTTAGCCCAGCTGCCTCCCCGAACCCTGCTAGAGATTGGCCTGGGCGTGGTCAGCCACGTCCTTGGATCTCCTTGGCCACCCTGTCCCCAGTTCTTGGCCTCTTGCTCAGTGGAAAGCCCAGGCCTGTGCTTGCTGGCTTCCCCACAGTCAACGGCTCAGGTTTTGGCAAAGTCTCTACCCTACTCAGCAGAAGAAGCCACAGATCAGGTCCCACGGGACCCACAGAGGCACCAGCTTCCCCAGCCACTGCCTCTGAGGCCTGGGTGACACACCTGAAAGTGGAGAGAGTTGGAGCCCCATGGGCAGTTTTGAATAGTGAGAGACAAAGGAAGGAGCCCTGGTAGATATTCATCTCCCCTCTTGCCCCCTTGACTGCACTCTTGGAGGCCTTTCTGGAGATGTCCCACAAGATTAGTTAATGGATTGTGTTTTCATGGGATGCTTGAGCCAGCTCAGATGTGCCACCTTGTCTTGCTCTTTTCTCGTGCCCTCACCTTCCTGTTCTCCTCCCTCTTGATCTCTGGGCTGAAGAGCAGGTAATAACTGTGATGTCACCCAACAACACCATCACCACTATCAACACAACAAGGGGGAGAGAAACTAGGAGTGTATAGCAAGGTGTATATAAGTTTTTGTATGAGAGACTGACTTAATTTGTAAACTTTGACTGAAAGATCAATAATAAAGATATCCTCACATGTACATTCAGAGAGAGAGAGAGATCTGATCTACCCAGACATCTGTCAGTTTGTCATACTGTGGGTGCTTGCATTTTGCTGTGACACTGGAAGCTATGCCACCGGTATTCAAATACCAGCATGGTGGACGGGTTTCAGCTGAGCTTCCAGACTAAGACAGACCAGGAAGAAGGGCCTGGTGGTCTACTTCTGAAAAGAATTAGACAGTGAAAACCTCGTGAATAGCAGCGGAACATTCTTTGATATAGTGCCAAATGATAAGCCCCTCAGGTTGGAAAGCACTGAAAGTATGACTGGGGAAGAGCTGCCTCCCTAAAGTAGAGTCAACCTTATTGACATGGACAGAGTCAATCTTTCTGGACCTTCATTTGCTGACGTGGCACAACTCAAAATAAGAAGAAACAGCTGCAAAGATCCATTAATAATCAGAACAGGGAATGTATGAAGTATGAATCTAGGAAAATTGGAAATCGTCAAAAATGAAATGGAACACATAAACATTGATATCCTAGCCATTAAAATTAGTGAGCTGAAATTGACTGGTATTGGCCATTTTCAATCAGGCAATCATATGGTCTACTATGCCTGGAATGACAAATTGAAGAAGAAGGTCGTTGCATTCATCGTCGAAAAGAACATTTCAAGATCTAACCTGAAGTGCAGTGCTGTCAGTGATATGATAATATCCATACACCTACAAGGAAGACCAGTTAATACGACTGTTATTCAAATTCATGCACCAACCACTAAGGCCAAAGATGAAAAAACTGAAGATTTTACCAACTTCTGTAGTCTGACATCGATTAAACATGGAAGTAGAATGCATTGATAATTACTGGTGATTGGAATGTGAAAGTTGGAAACAAAAAAGAAAGATTGGTAATTGGAAAATATGGCCTTGGTAATAACAACGATGCAGGAGAACATATGATAGAATTTTGCAAGACCAATGACTTCTTCATCGCAAATACCTTTTTTCACCAACATAAACAGCAACTATACACATGGACCTCGCCAGACGGCATACACAGGAATCAAATCGACTACATCTGTGGAAAGACACAATGGAAATGCTCAACATCATCAGTCAGAACAAGGCTAGGGCCGACTGTGGAACAGACCATCAATTACTCATATGCAATTTCAAGTTGAAACTGAAGAAAATAAGAACAAGTCCACGAGAGCCAAAGTACAACCTTGAGCATATCCCACCTGAATTTAGAGACCATTTCAAGAATAGATTTGACACGTTGAACACTAATGACCAAAGACTAGACGAGTTGTGGGATGACATCAAGGACATCATACACGAAGAAAGCAAGATGTCATTAAAAAGACAGGAAAGAAAGAAAAGACCAAAATGGATGTCAGAAGAGACTCTGAAAGTTGCTCTTGAATGTAGAGTAGCTAAAATGAAAGGAAGAAGTGATGAAGTAAAAGAGCTGAATAGAAGATTTCCAAGGACAGCTCGGGAAGACAAAGTATTAAAATGATATGTGCAAAGACCTGGATGTAGAAAACAAAAAGTGAAGAACACATGTGGCATTTCTCAAGCTGAAAGAACTGAAGAAAAAATTCAAGCCTCGAGTTGCAATATTGAAGGATTGTACAGGCAAAATATTATGACACAGGAAGCATTAAAAGAAGATGGAAGGAATACACATAGTCACTATACCAGAAAGAACTGTCGCCATTCAGCCATTTCAGGAGGTAGCATATGATCCGGAACCAATGGTACTGAAGGAAGAAGTCCAAGGCAATGGAAAAAACAAGGTTCCAGGAATTGGTGGAATACCAATAGAGATGTTTCAACAAATGGACGTAGCACTGGAAGTGCTCACTTGTCTGTGCCAAGAAATGTGGAAGACAGCTACCTGGCCAACTGACTGGAAGAGATCTGTATTTATGCCTACTCCCAAGAAAGACAATACAACAGAATTTGGAAAGTATCAAACAGTATCACACACAAGTAAAAGTTTGCTGAAGATCATTCAAAAGCGGCTGCAGCAGTGTATCGACAGAGAACTGCTAGAAATTCAAACCAGATTCAGAAGAGGATATGAAACCAGGGATATCATTGCTGATGTCAGATGAATCCTGAATGCAAGCAGGGAATACCAGAAAAATGTTTACCTGTGTTTTATTGGGAAACCCTGGTGGCATAGTGGTTAAAAGCTATAGATGCTAACCAAAGGTCAGCAGTTTGAATCCACCAGGTGCTCCTTGGAAACTCTATGGGGCAGTTCTACTCTGTCCTATAGGGCCACTATGAGCTGGAATTGACTCGATGGCAACAGGTTTGGTTTTGGTTTTGGTGTTTTATTGACTATGCAAAGGCATTCAACTTTGTGGATCATAACAAATTATGGATAACATTGTGAAGAATGGGAATTCCAGATACCCCAGGCCTGGCCCATGGGGGCGCTGGCCGTGTGGGGCTCTGGGAAGGGGGCCTGGACAGCACAGTCCAGGGCCCCTTAGGCGTGGGCACGGGGGCGCCAGTGCGGCTTCCGAGCCACGTCCAGGCAGAGGGTTTCCAGTGCTGTGGGGTTCACACCCGCTGACTCCAAGGGCAGAAGGCCTGGGGGCGGGCCCTGCTCCCTCAGCTGACAGGTACTGTGCTTAGGGGTCTGGCCTGCGTCCCCCACAGCCAAACCCTACAGGACCCTGCGTGGGGGAAAGGGCAGGGAGTGCGGCCCTGAAGGTCAGACCGCCCAGCAGGGGTCAGAGAAACACTGCAGGCGCAGGTTTCTCCGCCTTCCCAGCCTCCTCTCCCGTTGTCTTTTCCTGAGTTGCCCCGTAAGTCTTCCACACACCTAACCCCCTTAGGAAGCCGGTCCACGAGGACCCCAGACTCCTGTGGGCAGGCCTCCAGGGCACTCCTGCTCAGGGGCTGGAGGGGAGGGGGGCTTTCCTCGCCCCACCCCACCCCCTAACCCAGCCCCGCCCTTGCCCGCTGGTCTCACCTGGACCTGGCAGGTGTGGGGCAGACTCTCTGCAGGTTTTCTGCCACATGGGTGCAGCTCTGGTCTTTGCTGGGGTGACTTTCCCCTCCCAGCCAGGGTCTCAGGTACCTGGAAGAGCGTCAGGATCCCCCGTGCCCGCTCCCACAGGGCCTAGCTTCTCAGGGTCCCAGTTCACTGCCCCTCTGTGTGGGTCTGGACCCCCAGAGAGCTGCTCCCCTCTGGACTTGGACAGCAACATCAGGAGCTGGGACAGGCCCTGCTGGCTCCATGATGCCAACCCTAAGGACTCATGTGAAAAGCTCAGTGTGCCTCTGCCTCCCTCCCCCCAGCAACCCTGCTCTCTGACCTGTTCCAGGAATCCATCCTGGCCACTGTAGGACATGCCCCCCAGGAAGCTATCCTCTTTCAGAGGCACCCAACCCACCAACACCACTCCCTGGGTGCCACCCCAGACCGGAATGAAAGAGAAAGCGTTAAATTATTTAAATAGTTTGTTTTTGAAAATATACACAGCAGAACATCAGACAATTCAACAGCTGTTGTCAGGTGCCCTCGGGTCTGTTCTGACTCATAGAGACCCTACCTGTGTACAACAGAACAAAACTCTGACGGGTCCTGCACTATCCTCACAATCATTGCTATGTTGAGCCCATTGTTGCAGCAACTGTGTCAATCCATCTCGTTGAGGGTCTTCCTCTCTTTAGGCGACCCTCTACCTTACCAAGCATGATGTCCTTCTCCAGGAACTGGTCCGCTCCTGATAACATGTCCAAAGTATGTGAGATGGAGTCTCACCATCCTCATTTCCAAGAAGCACTCTGGCTGTACTTCTTCTAAGACAAATTTGGAAGCAGATGGCCAGGTTTTTCTCCTACGGAGCCACACTGGGTGGGTTCAAACCACCAATCTTTAGGTTAGCATCCGAGCACTCGACCGTTGTGCCACCAGGGCTCCTGAGTAATATTGCACTCTATGGGTGAACCAGAGCTTGTTTTTCCTTTCACCTGGTGATGGATACACGAGTTGTTCAGTTTTTGGCTGGTACAGAGAAAGTTGCTGTGAAGATTCATGTACAAGTCTTGTGTAGACATGTGCCTTCATTTCTCCTGGGTAGATACCTAGGAGTTGCGTTGTAGTTATGTGTTGGACTTTTTAAGAAACTGCCAAACAGTATTTCCAAAGTGGCTTTACCATCTTACATTCCCACCAGCAGTGTCTGAGACTTCCTATGGTTCTGTGTCATCCCCAGCCCTTGATATGGTCAATCTTTTTAATTTTAGCCACCCTAACCCCTTAACCCGTTGCCACTGAGTCAATTCTGACTCATAGCGACCCTACAGGACAGAGCAGAACTGCCCCATAGAGTTTCCAAGGAGTGCCTGGTGGATTTGAACTGCCGACCTTTTGGTTAGCAACCGTAGCTTTTAACTACACCACCAGAGTTTCCTTACCCATCCTACTGGGTTTTAATTTGCATGCCTAATATGACTAAAGAACTGAAGAAAAAATTCAACCCTCAAGTTGGATTAGTGAAGGATTCTATGGGGAAAATAATAAACGACGCAGGAAGCATCAAAAGAAAATGGGAGGAATACACAGAGTCATTATACTAAAAAGAATTAGTCAATGTTCAACCATGTCAGGAGGTAGCTTATGATCAGGAATCAATGGTACCGAAGGAAGAAGTGCAAGCTGCTCTGAAGGCATTGGTGAAAAACAAGGCTCCAGGAATTGATGGAATATCAACTGAGATGTTTTAACAAATGGACACAGCACTGGAAGTGCTCACCCGACTATGCCAGGAAATTTGGAAGACAGCTACCTGGCCAACCGAATGGAAGAGATCCATATTTTTGCCTATTCCCAAGAAAGGTAATCCAACCAAATATGGAAATTATCCAGTAATATCATTAATATCATAGGCAAGCAAAATTTTGCTGAAGAGCATTCAAAAGTCACTGGAGCAGTATATTGACAGGAACTGCCAGAAATTTAGGCCAGATTCAGAAGAGGATGTGGAGTCAGGGATATCACTGCTGATGTCAGATGTATCCTGGCTGAAAGCAGAGAATACAAGAAGGATGTTTACCTGTATTTTATTGACTATGCAAAGGCATTTGACTGTGTGGATCATAACAAATTAAGGATAACATTGCGAAGAATGGGAATTCCAGAACACTTAATTGTGCTCATGGAGAACCTGTACCTAGATGAAGAGGCAGTTGTTTGGGCAGAAAAAGGAGATACTGAGTGTTTTAAAGTCAGGAAAGGTATGTCAGGGTTGTATCTTTTCACCATACCCATTCAATCTGTATGCTGAGCAAATAATCCGAGAAGCTGGACTATATGAACAAGAATGGGGCATCAGGATTGTAGGAAGACTCATTAACAATCTGCGTTATGCAGATGACACAACCTTGCCTGCTGGAAGTGAAGAGGACTTGAAGCACTTACTGATGAAGATCAAAGACCACAGCCTTCAGTATGGATTACACTTCAACATAAAAAAACAAAAATTCTCACAACCGGACCAATAAGCCATATCATGATACATGGAGAAAAGATTGAAGTTGTCAAACATTTCATTTTACTTGGATCCACAATCAACACCCATGAAAGCAGCAGTCAAGAAATCAAAAGACACTTTGCATTGGGCAAATCTGCTGCAAAGGACCTCTTTGAAGTGTTGAAAAGCAAAGATGTCACCTTGTTGCCTGACCCAAGCCATGATATTTTCATTTGCATCATATGCATGTGAAAGCTGGACAATGAATAAGGAAGACAAAAGAAGAATTGATGCCTTCGAATTATGGTGTTGGCAAAGAATAGTGACATGGACTGCCAGAAGAACAAACAAATCTGTCTTGGAAGAAGTACAACCAGAATGCTCCTTAGAAGCAAGGATGGCGAGACTGCATCTTACATACTTTGGACATGTTGTCAGGAAGGATCAGTCCCTGGAGAAGTACAGGGTCGTCTAAAAAGAGGAAGACCCTCAAGGAGATGGGTTGACACAGTGGCAGCAACAATGCGCTGAAGCATAACAACTGTTGTAATGATGGTGCAGGACCAGGCAGTGTTCTGTTCTGTGGTACATAGGGTCACTATGAGTAGGAACCAACTCAAAGGCACCTAACAACAACAACAACAATATGGCTAATAATGTCCAGCATCTTTTCTGGTGCTTATTTGCCATCTGTGTAACTTCTTTATTGACATGCCTGTTCAATCCTTTTGCTCATTTTAAAAACTGGATTTTTTTTTTTTTTTTTTTTTTTTACTAGTTTTGAGAGTCCTTTAGGAATTCTGGATACTATTCCTTTATCAGATACATGGTTTCCAAATATTTTCTCCCAGTATATGTGGCTTGTCTTTTCATTCTCTTGTTTCTTTTTTTTTTTTTTATTGTACTTTAGATGAAGTTTTACAGAACAAACTAGCTTCTCTTTAAACAATTAGTACACATATTGTTTTGTGCCATTGGTTGCCAACCCCACGACATGTCAACACTCTTCCCTTCTCAACCTTGGGTTCCCGATTACCCCGCTCTCCCATTCCCTCCTGCCTTCTTGTCCTTGCTCCAGGGCTGGTGTGCCCATTTAGTCTCATTTTGTTTTATGAGCCTGTCTAATCTTTAGCTGAAAAGTGAACCTCAGGAGTGACTTCAGTACTGAGTTAAAAGGGTGTTCAGTAGCCATACTCTCAGGGTTTCTCTGGTCTCTGTCAGACCAGTAAGTCTGGCCTTTTTTTTTTTTTTTTTTTTTGTGAGTTAAAATTTATTCAACATTTTTTTCCGGCTCTGACTGGGACCTTCTATTGTGACCCCTGTTAGAGCAGTCAGCAATGGTAGCTGGGCACCACCTAGTTGTGCTGGACTCAGTCTGGTGGAGGCTATGGTAGTTGTGGTCCATTAGTCCTTTGGACTAATCATTCCCTTTGTCTTTGGTTTTCTTCATTCTCCTTGCTCCAGACTGGGTGAGACCAGTGGAGTATTTTAGATGGCTGCTCAGAAGCTTTTAAGACCCCAGATGCTACTCAGCAAAGTAGAATGTAGAGCATTTTCTTTATAAACTATGTTATGCCAGTTGAGCTAGATGTCCCCAAGACCATGGTCCCCATAGCCCTCAGTCCAGCAACTCAGTCCCTCAGGGATTTTGCATGGGTCTAGGGAGCTTCCATCACCTTGGACAAGTTGTGCTGGCTTCCCCAGTATTGTGTACTGTCTTACCCTTCACCAAAGTTACCACTTGCCTATTGTCTACTTAGTGTTTTTCTATCCCTACCTCTCCCCTCCCTTGTAATCATCAAAGATTGTTTCTTTTTGTGTGTAAACCTTTTCATGAGTTTTTACAGTAGTGGTCTCATACAATATCTTTGTTTTTGTGATTGACTTATTTCACTCAGCATAACGCCCTCTAGATTCATCCATGTTGTGAGATGCTTCTCAGATTCATCATTGTTCTTTATCGTTGCATTAACACTCCATTGTGTGTATGTACCACAGTTTGATTATCTAATCATCTGTTGTTGGGCATCTAGGTTGTTTCCATCTTTCTGCTATTGTGAACAATGCTGCAGTGAACATGGGTGTGCATATGCCTATTCGTGTGACGGCTCTTATTTCTCTAGGATATATTCCTAGGAGTGGGATTGCTGGATCACACTGTATTCCTATTTCTAGATTTTGAGGAAGCACCATATCACTTTCCAAAAGGGTTAGACCATTTTGCATTCCCACCAGCAGTGCATAAGAGTTCCAATCTCCCTGCAGCCTGTCCAACATTTGTCATTTTCAGTTTTTTTTGATTTATGCCAGTAATGCCGGGGTGAGATGGTATCTCATTGTGGTTTTGATTTGCATTTCTCTAATGGCTAGCGATCGTAAGCATTTCCTCATGTGTCTGTTGGCTGCTTGAATGCCTTCTTTGGTGAAGTGCCTGTTCATATCCTTTGCCCATTTTTTAATTGGGTTATTTGTCTTTTTGTTGTAGAGATGTTGGATTTTCCTGTAGATTTTAGAGTATAGGCCTTTGTCGTATTTGTCATAGGCAAAAATTTTTTCCTGGTCTGCAGATTCTCTTTTTACTCCTGTGGTAAAGTCTTTTGATGAGCACAAACGTTTAATTTTTAAAAGATTCCAGTTATCTATCTTCTAGAGTTCATGTGTTGTGAGTTATGGTTTGTATCCTGTTAAGGCCGTGTATTAAAGCCTCTACCTTTTACCCTATTTTTTCTTCTCTGGGAAACCCTGGTGGTGTAGTGGTTAAGTGCCATGGCTGCTAACCCAAAGGTCAGCAGTTCAAATCTGCCAGGCGCTCCTTGGAAACTCTATGGGGCAGTTCTACTCTGTCCTATAGGGTCGCTATGAGTCGGAATCGACTCGACGGAAATGGGTTTGGTTTTTTTGTTTTTTCTTCTATGATCTTTATAGTTTTGGGTTTTATATTTAGGTCTTTGATCCATTTTGAATTAGTTTTTGTGTATGGTGTTAGGTACGAATCTTGTTTCATTTTTTTTTTTTTTTTTTTGCAGATGGACATGCAGTTTTGCTAGCACCATTTTTTTTAATACTTTTTATTGAGCTTTAAGTGAACGTTTACAAATCAAGTCAGTCTGTCTACCTATAAGCTTATATACACCTTACTCCATACTCCCACTTACTCTCCCCCTAATGAGTCAGCCCTTCCAGTCTCTCCTTTCGTGACAATTTTGCCAGTTTCTAACCCTCTCTACCCTCCTATCTCCCCTCCAGACAGGAGATGCCAACACAGTCTCAAGTGTCCATCTGATACAAGTAGCTCACTCTTCGTCAGCATCTCTCTCCAACCCGCTGTCCAGTCCCTTCCATTTTGTGATGAGTTGTCTTCGGGAATGGTTCCTGTCCTGGGCCAACAGACGGTCTGGAGGCCATGACCACCGGGGTCCTTCAGTCTCAGTCAGACCATTAAGTCTGGTCTTTTTATGAGAATTCGGGGTCTGCATTCCAGTGATCTCCTGCTCCCTCAGGGGTTCTCTGTTGTGTTCCCTGTCAGGGCAGTCATCAGTTGTAGCCAGGCACCATCTAGTTCTTCTGGTCTCAGGATGATGTAGTCTCTGGTTCATGTGGCCCTTTCTGTCTCTTGGGCTCGTAGTTATCATCGTGTGACCTTGGTGTTCTTTATTCTCGTTTGATCCTAGTGGGTTCAGACCAATTGATGCATCTTAGATGGCCGCTTGTTGGCATTTAAGACCCCAGACACCACATTACAAAGTGGGATGCAGAATGTTTTCATAATAGAATTATTTTGCCAATTGACTTAGAAGTCCCCTTAAGCCACAGTCCCCAAACCCCCGCCCTTGTTCCGCTGACCTTTGAAGCATTCAGTTTATCCGAGAAACTTCTTTGCTTTTGGTCCAGTCCATTTGAGCTGACCTTCCGTGTATTGAGTATTGTCCTTCCCTTCACCTAAAGTAGTTCTTATCTAATAACTAATCAATAAATAACCCTCTCCCACCCTCCCGCCCTCTCCCTCTCATAACCACAAAAGTATGTGTTCTTCTCAGTTTATACTATTTCTCAGGGGATTTTTTTTTATACTAGTGGTCTTATATAATATTTGTCCTTTTGCCTCTGACTCATTTCGCTCAGCATAATGCCTTCCAGGTTCCTCCATGTTATGAAATGTTTCACAGATTCGTCACTGTTCTTTATTGATGCATAGTATTCCATTGTGTGAATATACCACAATTTGTTTAACCATTCATCCGTTGATGGACACCTTGGTTGCTTCCAGCTTTTTGCTATTGTAAAGAGAGCTGCAATAAGCATGGGTGTGCATATATCTGTTCGTGTGAAGGCTCTTATTTCTCTAGGATATATTGCGAGGAGTAGGATTTCTGGGTTGTATGGTAGTTCTATATCTAACTTTTTAAGAAAACGCCAGATAGATTTCCAAAGTGGTTGTACCATTTGACATTCCCACCAGCAGTGTATAAGAGTTCCAGTCTCTCCGCAGTCTCTCCAACATTTATTATTTTGTGTTTTTTGGATTAATGCCAACCTTGTTGGAGTGAGATGGAATCTCATCGTATTTTTAATTTGCATTTCTCTAACGGTTAATCATCGAGAGCATTTTCTCATGTATCCGTTAGCTGCCTGAATATCTTCTTTAGTGAAGTGCGTGTTCATATTCCTTTGCCCACTTCTTGATTGGGTTGTTTGTCTTTTTGTGGTTGAGTTTTAACAGAATCATATAGATTTTAGAGATCAGGCGCTGGTCTGAGATGTCATAGCTGAAAATTCTTTCCCAATCTGTAGGTGGTCTTTTTACTCTTTTGGTGAAGTCTTTAGATGAGCATAGGTGTTTGATTTTTAGGAGCTCCCAGTTATCTGGTTTCTCTTCGTCATTTTTGGTAATGTTTTGTATTCTGTTTATGCCTTGTATTAGGGCTCCTAACGTTGTCCCTATTTTTTCTTCCATGATCTTTATCGTTTTAGTCTTTATGTTTAGGTCTTTGATCCACTTGGAGTTAGTTTTTGTGCATGGTGTGAGGTATGGGTCCTGTTTCATTTTTTTGCAAATGGATATCCAGTTATGCCAGCACCATTTGTTAAAAAGACTATCTTTTCCCCAATTAACTGGCACTGGGCCTTTGTCAAATATCAGCTGCTCGTATGTGGATAGATTTATATCTGGGTTCTCAATTCTGTTCCATTGGTCTATGTGCCTGTTGTACCAGTACCAGGCTGTTTTGACTACTGTGGCTGTATAATAGGTTCTAAAATCAGGTAGAGTGAGGCCTCCCACTTTCTTCTTCTTTTTCAGTAATGCTTTACTTATCCGAGGTTTCTTTCCCTTCCATATGAAGTTGGTGATTTGTTTCTCCATCACATTAAAAAATGTCATTGGAATTTGGATCAGAAGTGCATTGTATGTATAGATGGCTTTTGGTAAAATAGACTTTTTTACTATGTTAAGTCTTCCTATCCATGAGCAAGGTATGTTTTTCCACTTAAGTAGGTCCTTTTTAGTTTCTTGTAGTAGTACTTCGTAGTTTTCTTTATATAGGTCTTTTACATCTTTGGTAAGATTTATTCCTGAGTATTTTATCTTCTTGGGGGCTACTGTGAATGGTATTGATTTGGTGATTTCCTCTTCGATGTTCTTTTTGTTGATGTAGAGGAATCCAAGTGATTTTTGTATGTTTATCTTATAACCTGAGACTCTGCCAAACTCTTCTATTAGTTTCAGCAGTTTTCTGGAGGATTCCTTAGGGTTTTCTGTGTATAAGATCATGTCATCTGCAAATAGAGATAATTTTACTTTCTCCTTGCCAATCCAGATGCCCTTTATTTCTTTGTCTAGCCTAATTGCTCTGGCTAGGACCTCTAGCACAATGTTGAATAAGAGCGGTGATAAAGGGCATCCTTGTCTGGTTCCCGTTCTCAAGGGAAATGCTTTCACGCTCTCTCCATTTAGAGTGATGTTGGCTGTTGGCTTTGTATAGATGCCCTTCATTATGTTGAGGAATTTTCCTTCAATTCCTATTTTGCTGAGAGTTTTTATTATGGGTGTTGGACTCTGTCAAATGCCTTTTCGGCATCAATTGATAAGATCATGTAGTTTTTGTCTTTTGTATTATTTATATGGTGGATTACTTTAATGGTTTTTCTAATATTAAGCCAGCCTTGCATCAAAAAAAACATAAACCAGTCTTGCATACCTGGTATAAATCCCACTTGGTCATGGTGGATTATTTTTTTGATATGTTGTTGAATTCTATTGGCTAGAATTTTGTTGAGGATTTTTGCATCTATGTTCATGAGGGATATAGGTCTGTAATTTTCTTTTTTTGTGATGTCTTTATCTGGTTTTGGAATCAGGGATATGGTGGCTTCATAGAATGAGTTAGGCAGTATTCCGTCATTTTCTATGTTTTGAAATACCTTTAGTAGTAGTGGTGTTAACTCTTCTCTAAAAGTTTTGTAGAACTCTGCAGTAAAACCATCCGGGCCAGGGCTTTTTTTTTGTTGGGAGTTTTTTGATTACCGTTTCAATCTCTTTTTTTGTTATAGGTCTATTTAGTTGTTCTACTTCTGATTGTGTTAGCTTAGGTAGGTAGTGTTTTTCTAGGAATTCATCCATTTCTTCTAGGTTTGCAAATTTGTTAGAGTACACTTTTTCATAATAATCTGATATGATTCTTTTAATTTCAGTCGGGTCTGTTGTGATGTGACCTATCTCGTTTCTTATTTGGGTTATTTGTTTCCTTTCCTGTTTTTCTTTAGTCAGTCTGGCCAATGGTTTATCAATTTTGTCAATTTTTTCGAAGAACCAGCTTTTGGCTTTGTTAATTCTTTCAATTGTTTTTCTGTTCTCTAATTCATTTAGTTCAGCTCTAATTTTTATTATTTGTTTTCTTCTGGTGCCTGATGGATTCTTTTGTTGCTCACTTTCTATTTGTTCAAGTTGTAGGGACACTTCTCTGATTTTGGCTCTTTCTTCTTTTTGTATGTGTGTATTTATCGATATAAATTGACCTCGGAGCACTGCTTTTGCTGTGTCCCAGAGGTTTTGATAGGAAGTATTTTCATTCTCGTTGCATTCTATGAATTTCCTTATTCCCTCCTTAATGTCTTCTATAACCCAGTCTTTTTTGAGCAGGGTATTGTTCAGTTTCCAAGTATTTGATTTCTTTTCCCTAATTTTTCTGTTATTGATTTCCACTTTTACGGTCTTGTGGTCTGAGAAGATGCTTTGTAACATTTCGATGTTTTGGATTCTGCAAATGTTTGTTTTATGACCTAATATGTGGTTTATTCTAGAGAATGTTCCATGGCTAGCACCATTTTTAACTGTTTCTTTTGCAGAGTTTTAAGTTTTGATAAGGCCCAGTTAATCAATTTGTTCTTTTATGGATTGTGCTTTTGGTATTATATCTAGGAAATTTTTGCTTAAACCAGAGTTGCAAAGTTTTTCCTCCTATGTTGTCTTCTTCAGGTTTTATCATTTTAGGTTTTACATTTAGGTCTGTGATCCATTTTAAGTTAATTTGTGCATATCATGTGAAGTATGAAGTTTATTTTCTTGCATATGTTATTTTTTGCAATTGTCCCAGCACCATTTTTGTAAAAGACTATTTTCTCCACTGAATTGCCTTTCACATGTGTCAAAAATCAGTGTTCATACATGTGTGGGTCTATTCCTGAATTCTTAATTTTTTTCTATTGATCTATTTGTCTGTCTTTATGCTAGTACCACACTCTTTTGATTACTGTATCTTCGTAATAATTCTTGAAATCAGATAGCGTTAGCCCTTCAACTTTCTTCTTCTTTTTCAGGGTTATTTTGGCTGCTCTAGGTTGTCTACATTTCCATATGAATTTTAGAATCAGCTTGTCAATTTCTATCAAAAAATGTCTGCTGGGATTTTGATTGGGATTGCATTGAATCTGTAGTTCAGTTTAGGGAGAACTGACATATTAACAATATTGAATTTCTCTCTCCATTTATATTTTGGCAATTTTTTAAAATAGTATTTTGTGTTTGTGGTACAAGCTTACACAGCAAATTAGGTTCTCATTTGACAGTGTCTTAGTCATCTAGTGCTGCCCTAACAGAAATACCACAAGTTGATGAACGCAAGGGAAGCCCTCAATGAGGTCCGCATGATGGTAAAGTGTTATAACGTTCTTTTGCTCTGCCAGTAAGTCCTGGGATGCACCCTACTCCACCCAGAAGCCTCCTGCCCCAAGGCACTCAGCTCTCTCGCTCCATGGGTGGGGGAGCCTAGCTCTGCCAACAAGTGCCCAGAGGCACCCCACTCCACCAGTAAGCTTCCTGCCTGAAGGTGCTCAGCTCTCCTGCTCTGTGGGTCAGCACACCCGCTGTAGCTGCCTCACTCCGTGGGCTGCCTCATGCTGGTCTCCTGGTTCTGCTGCTGTTGCCACTTCTCACCGTCTCACGTTGCCTCCAATGTTAGATTTTGTCCCCTGGGTCTAGGAGGTTCCCAGCACAGGGATGCACTTTGCTCCCAGCTTTTGTTTATGGTAGTGAGGTGCCCCTCTGCCTCTGGGATTGGCTTCCAAGCCTAGTGGGATGGCAAAACTGATCAACCCCATTGTTAGGGTTCCATACACCTTATTTACATAGTCCTACCCCCACAAGGGTTCCACGTACCTTATTTGTGTTATTAGCAGGCTGCCCAATCCCCTTGGTGGTCCACAAGCACCATAATTGCATAGTTACACCCAGTCATTTTGTGGGCATCACAAGGCCACTGCTGGGAGGGCAATATAAAGTAATTCATTGCATCAAAGCCGAATATAGTCATGATTCCATTCATATGAAATGTCCAGAGTAGGCAAATCCAGAGAGACAAAAAATAGATGAGAGGGTGCCAGGGGCTGGGGAGTGACTGCTTAATAGGTACAGGGTCTCCTTTTGGGGTGATGAAAATGTTCTGGAATTAGATAGTCGTGATGGTTGCACAATCTTGTAAATACACTGAAAATCACTGAATTATACACTTTAAAATGGAGAATTTTATGGTACATGAATTATGTCTCAATTTTAAGAATACTCATAAGGAGAATGCCAATAGCATTTTAATATTCTGGCAAAATAAGACATTAAAGGAAAATTGAAACATAAATTGGATGATAGAGTAAGCCCCTAGATTTTGAACTAATTGTAATATAGCAAAAAAGATAATACTTCAATGTGTTTTCCTTCTAGAACAGCTCAGTATTTGTTAGAACTCACATTTTAAACCGTTCCTCTTATTTTCAAGAAATTGACTTTGATATCTAGAATTTTTCTTCTTGTAAAATATTAAGTAGTGTCAGAATCTGTGAAATTTCAGGGGGGATGGTGTGAATCAGGAGCCCTGGTGGCACAGTAGTTAAGAGCTTCGCAGCTAACCAAAAGGCTGGCAGTTTGAATCCACCAGCTGTTCCTTGGAAACCCTATGGGGCAATTCTACCCTGTCCTATAGAGTTGCTATGAGTCAGAATTGACTTGATGGCAACAGGTTTGGTTTTTGGTTTTTAATGTGAATCAGGTTCAGCCCAAAGCTGATCTCTATGAACTGGAAGTCAGACATGCTTCCACTCTCCAAACTTTTCACCAGTTCTGACACCAGCCATGCTCCCCAAGGCACTCTGTACTTCTTAGCTGTTTTCGATAATCCATTGCGATGGCCACACAGAACTTGCAGATCACATTTACAGCTAAGTGGTTTATTAAGAAGGCGTGATTGTTAAGGTTGTGTGTCAGCTTGGCTCGGCCATGATTCTCAGTGGTTCGCCAGTTATGATGTAGTTTGGCAATTGTATGATGATGTGATCACTTCCATGATGAGATCTGATATAATGTGATCATTCCCACAATGGGATCTATTGTGAGTAGCCAAATCAGTTGAAGTTTCCTTAGGGATGTAGTGTCTTGGTTATCTAGTGCTGCTGTAACAGAAATACCACAAGTGGATGGTTTTAACAAAGAGAAATTTATTCTCTCACAGCCTAGTAGGCTACAAGTCCAAGTTCAGGACATCAGCTGCAGGGGAAGGCTTTTTCCCTCTGTCAGCTCTGGAGGAAGGTCCTCGTCATCAATCTTCCCCTGATTGAGGAGCTTCTCAGGTGCAGAGACCCCGGGTCCAAAGGACGCACTCTGCTCCCAGTGCTGCTTTCTTGGTGCTATGTGGTCCCCCACTCTCTGCTCGCTTCCCTGCCATCTCTTGTGGGATAAAAGGAGGTGCAGCCCACACCCCAGGGAAAGTCCCATTACATTGGATCAGGGATGTGACCTTAGTAAGGGTGTCACAATCCCACCCTAATCCTCTTTAGCATAATCTAATCTTGCCTCATTAACCACAGGCAGAGATTAGGATTTACAACACATAGGAAAATCACAAAATGGAGGACAACCACACAACACTGGGAATCATGGCCTAACCAAGCTGACACATATTTTTGGGGAATACAATTCATGACATGTGGCCTGCATCGAATATAAGTGGACTTTCTGGCAAGGCTCATGGGCTTTTGATCACACTAGGTCCAGCAGCTGGTTCCTGTTTGTCTGACCTCTGGTTTTTAGGACTTATCCTGGTGCCTTGCCTGCCAATCTTGGGATTTGTTGGTCTTCACAGCCTGTGAGCCAGAGCCCTACTGTCTGACCAGTCAGTCTTGAGTTCGCCAGCCCCTGTGGCTATGTGAATCAGAATCCTCCAGCCTGATCCACGTTCCAGCCTCTACAACCACATAAGCCATTTCCTTAACATAAGTCTCGCTGTATAAATATTTATACACTTCACTGGTTGTGCTTCTCTAGAGAACCCAGCTTAAGACAGGAAATAACAGGGTATAACTCAAGATCAGGAAGCATGTAGGCAAAGTCTGGAAGGCTCCCCCAAAGTGAACAGTCCTCCCTTCTTCAGTGCAAGACAGCTCTCTCAGCTGTGCAAGCAAACAGGCCCTTCTCTCTGCCGTGCATGCCCCCTTTCAGCCATGCAGGGCTCCCCTTGGCTCCCTCAGGACAGGATTCTTTGCCTCTGGCTTCCCGCCATCAGCATCTCTCCTGCTGACACAGCTCACAGCCAGTGTAGCAGTTGTGTTCATCTCTCTCTTAGCTGCATTCCTACCAGCAAGTTTCTGCCATCACCACTGACCAGGCCTGTCGCTGTCTTCAGTGTTATAGCCCTTCACCCATGTTACGCTCTTTCAGGAGGTTCTTTGCCTCCTTTCTCTCTGCTTCTTCTCTCTTCCCTTTTCTCCTGATTCTTTCTGGTTCCTGTCTGAAATACCTTTTGGGGTTGCTGCATATATACACAAACTCCTCAATTTCAAGGCATGGCCTTCCCACCAGGGCCACAAACTGACCAATCCCCTCTTGGTAGGCCACAGACCCTTCATTTGCAAAGTAGGCTATAGGAACATCATTTGCATAGTATATTAATCAGTCCCTGCAAGGTGCATACCAATCACAGAGCAGGGTGCAGCCCAGGACCAGGAAAAAATATCAAACCGAGTTACTTACAGCTTACCCAGGAAATGTCAATCAACCTGGACAAAAGTAACAAACCCTCTGGGGTAGAAAACTAGGGAAAAGGTAACTCCTCATGACTTAGGAGAAAAAAATCTCTCAAGCGGTTGTTCCAAAAAATCAAGGCAAACAGCCACATAAAGGAACTTATTTCACCACAATGCTGAGTCATCAGGCAGGGATAAGGCACCGGGCAGCCGAGTTGGAGCATCCTGGAGTGTGTCCCCAGCCACTGCAGGCTGGTCTCTAAAGGCCTCTCTGTGCAGGGCACCGGGTACGGCCGTGCATGGACTCTTTCCAGTTTGGCTCGGAGAATTTAAGTGATTGATGAAAGCACACTGATCAAGTGGATAGAACATACCATCTCTGTTCTCCTCACGGTGAGGAAATGCCTGCCTTGTGCTCAGAGCTAAAGTAATCAAGCTCCAAGACAAACAGCTCTGCCAGCCAAGGACCCCGACATGGCATTTGGTGTGGACACAGATGAAGACAGTATGAGGAGGGTCTAGGCCTATCATGCACGAGCCAAAGCAGCTCATTTTCTCTTGGAATCTTGGCTTTTTGTAAATTTATTTAACGAGCTCAGTCTGGGAATGGCGAGGTGCTAATTTTTGCTGAGCTCAGTGGACGCGTCTCCCCAACCATGTGCATCGACTTCTTCCACGTCTTTGTCACAGGTGTCGCTGACTAACACCTCCCCATCTGCGCTGAGTCAGGTCACGGCCTGACCTCTCACCCTATGTAAATTGAAGCCTATTTCACCATATGCTCACTGGGGTAACTGCGTATTACACTGTCCTTCCAATACAGCTGATTCTACCTGGACTTTAAAGGAAGGGATCACATTCTGTGCTAAGCCTGTTTGCAAAGATGGTGAGGAGACTCAGGGCTGCGGTGGCCCTTTCTCCTCCCCACTTTCTTTTCTGGGCCTGGGGTTGGGGACCCTCGGGGGTATGCTGATTTTTTCCTCACCCTGGCTGTCCTCTATGCAGAACTCGCTGAATGTACTCTGAGTCCTGCTACCTACGCTTTAAGTAAGGTCTGAGACACTCCCTGTCACTGCGAGTTCAGTAGGGAGAGTACAATGAAGACATCACCTAGCAGACGTGTCTGCGTTACCTTCTTCCCGATTTGTCTCAAGGGGAAGGCGCAGTTCTGAAGGATGAGTAACAGGTACTGGGGCAGTCATTGCTCACTAGGGCTCTGTTCAGTGTGTTCCCTGTTGGCATGCACGACTGACCACCTGAAACCTTGGAATTGTCCTTTTCTATGATACGTAATCCTAATGCTCACCTAATAAAGTTCCTGTGTTATAAAAAAATGTATGTTGAAATGTCACGATTTCATTTACCCAGAACTTGAGGAAAACCAAATCTCACTTAGAGGAGCACAGAGCAGATCAATGGTTTCTGGGGCCATGGGTGGGGCCAGGAGTATATGAGGGTGATGGAAATGGTCCTCATCTTGATTGTGGTAGTGACTGCCTGGATTCATGGATTTGTGAACTCATTCAAGATGGCTGTATTTTATTGTTGGCAATTTATACCTCAATAAAGTTGACTTAAAAACAAAAGCACCCCAGATGGCCCAGCCTTTGAAACAAGAAACAAGGAATGGCCAGAATACCCCAGGTTGCCATTCAGGACCTGGACGAGCCTCTGAAGTCTCAGTGGCATTCTGTGTTTCTGCAAACATAGGCCTTCCCTGAGAATAAGCCCCCTTAGCCCAGCCCAAATGGCACACAGCAGGGACCCGGGGCAGAAGCTGCTTCTGGAGATCCTAAAACACAAGAGTGTGGGTCCATCCTCCCTCACCTGGCCTTAGGCCCTGTTCTGTCCATGCCCATCAGCTGTCGCCCTGGAGAACAAAGACATGGTCCTGCCCAATTCTTCTGTTGAAATTCTGATGGTCAATCGTGTGGTCAGGCTGGGCAGTGCCTGCCTCAATATGCCAGGGAACAGTGGGTACAAAGAGTGGTCCTGCAGGCCCAGTCTGGTCTTCCTGTCTGGGGATGTCTGACAGGGAAGCCAGAGACAAACAGGAGTGCTCAGGGCACTGCCAGGCCTCACGCCCCAAGCTGCCCCCATTTCTGGCCAAGCCAAACCCCGTTGTGACCTGGAGTCCTCTGCACACTTGAGTGCTGGTGCCTGTGCTCCTGGGAGCCTTGCAGGCGTGTCCGGGGGAGGCCCCTCTATGCAGGCCAGCTCCGGCTTATTCTCCCCTCACCTTCTAGCCAAGTGCAGCAGCCCGGAGTCAGCTTCACAGAGCACAGGCCAGGCTGCGGATCTTGTAGTCAGAGATGCACCCCTGGCTTCTTCCCAGGTGGGAGGCAGGAGGACTGAGGGCCCTGCTGCTGCTGCTTCAGTTTCTTCAGTGTGCGGTAGGCCTGCACCACCCGCTCTCTCTCCTCCTCCACGAACCGCTGCCGGGCCAGCGATGGGCTCAGAGGCTGGGATGCGCTGCCAGGGCCCAAAAGCATCCTTAGCATCAGTGACTTCTTGCCAGGCTGCAGGAGGAAGAGAAGTCAGACGATGCAGAGCCTTGATCAGTCTGGCACTCGGACCCCACGAGGACATGGAAGCTTGCATCCGCAGGCCCTAGACCTGGTCCCGCAGCAGACACCCAAGGAGGTTTCCTGCTCTGGGACAGTGCTGCCAACTCCCGCCCCATAGTCCCTCTGCTTACCTGCTCCCTGCCCACACTCTTCCTGGGCCTGGCAGTCAGCTCTGGGGGCTGCAGGGCCACTTCCCCAAACTTCACCGTGTCTGGATGGCAGAGAGTACCGCTGACATCTGCAGCTCTGGCACCACAGCCGCCACTGCCTGTCCGCCCACCCTCCCCTGCAGTCCAGGACATGGAACTCAGACTGACGCACTGGTTTATAGCTGTGGACACAGAGAGACCCAGGGGCCAGGCAGTGCCCGCTGGTGGGAGAACGGGCTGACCCCAGGGCACCGCCACTGGGACCGAGGGCAGCTACCTTGGAGCAGCTCCCGTTCCAGCCTGTCTGCAGCCTTGTCCTCCTTCCTCTGACGGACTTTATCCAGCCTCCGCTTCTGGAACCTGGGCAGGAAAAGTGACCCTGGTCAGATTCTCGAGCTCCCACTGCAGCGGACTTGAGAAGGCAGGGATTGTCCACAAGTGGTATGGGGCCCCGGCCCAGCTGGCTGCCTCCACGTCCACACTCACTCCATCAGAGACACACTGAACCCAACAGGCCCTCTCTACTGTTGATACCTGGGGCTCTCAGTTGGGGGTGATCCTGCTCCCCAAGGGACACTGGGTAATGTCTGTTCATTACAAAGAGGGTGAAGGAGACTTCCTGGCCCTTTGTGGGTAGAGAACAGGGCTGCCCTATATACCCCACAGTGCACAGGACACCCCACAGCAAAGTGTCCTGGCCCCAGGTATCCCTGGTGCTGCTGCTGAGAAACCTGCTCTAAACGGGGCTGCCAGTGTCACCCATCACGTGCTGCCCTTCATATGACTTCATAACCTTCAAGTTTCCTGGTGGTTTCGGGAACCCCGGGGGAATCCTCCAGGCTTTGGGCAGTATCCGGAATCAATTTCCTGTGATATAATTTTTACCGGTAATGCGACTACACTTATGTTAGGAATTCACACACAATAAAACCACAAAGCTGGAAACAATCTCTCTGATATCACAACACTTATAGGCTCAAACGGGTGTGTCCTGTTAACACCAGCAAAGAGAGAAACCCACAACTGTAGCCGTTCTCCTGAACCCCTGGGGAAAGCTTGGGCTGGCTTGTACCAAACGTTGCAGTAAGGCAGAGCAGCGTCTCAGGAAGCCCCCGTTTGCTGAGACCACGCTGCTAGCTCAGGGAGGCAACACACAGTTTTTCTCAGGGGCTGTGGGGTGGTGCTGGGCAGGGCTTCCTCCAAGTGCTGAAGACCAGCCTCAGGAGCTTCTGTGAAGACATTTGAGCCTCGTGACCACCCTGCTCAACGAAAAGATGCTGTCACTTCTACCTTACAGAGGAGGATGCTGGGCCCAGAGAGGCTACAGAGCCCATGCAGATGGCAGAGCCAACAACAAAGTCAAACTTCCTTCAGACCAGGAAGAGGAAAACGGGAAACTGACCCCCTAATCCAGGTCCAAGCGGGGTGAAAAGGGAGCCAGCCAAGCAGGAGTAAGGGTGGCTTCTTGTACACCGACCCCAAGTACTAACACCCCAGGGGCAGGCAAGGTCCCCGGTGGCCGGCGGGCTCTCCTGGGGCGGGGACTGAGCCTCATCTTTCCTCACCCTCCCGTCGCAAGTGATCCCAGGGCATGACTGGCTCCTGGGCCCCTTGGCTGCTCCCCCAGAAAAAAGCAGAGCCAGAACAAGGTCTTCACTGTTTCGCCTCATAGCTCCTTGAGTCCCCAGGTCAAGAAGCTCTGCCGCTGGCATATCTGGTGACTGAGCAGGGCTTAACTTCTATCCATGTGCAGGCCTAGAGTCCCTGACTTGCAGGTGGGGCACATGGGTACCCCCTGGCAGCAAGCCACTGTCACTGAAGAAGATGATACTGGGTACCCTCAGCTCTCCCTCCCCAGGACCCCAGAGTGGACCCGACCCCCACCTGCCACACTCACACCTTCCTGCATTCCGACTTCTCCTTCTTGTCCCTCTTGGGGGCGTCTTGTGCCTCAGGCTGCCGGACAGCCTGGTTCTTGCTGAGGAAGAGCACGTGCTGGGTCTCCTGCTCCATGTGCTGGATATAGGCCCTGTCCGATTCCCACTTCTTCCGCCTGAACTTGGGGACGGCAATGTCTGGCTCCATCCCCCTGGCCTCCTCTTCCAGTGTCTTTCTGAAGGCTACACGGGCTGAGAACAAAGAGAGACCTCAGAGGGGGTGTGAGGGGCAGGAGAGAGCAGTCACACTGGGGCAGGCCACCCGCACCCACTTCCCCTCCCAGGAGCAAGCAACTGTCACTAGTCTAAGCAGCCACCACATCCCATTTGCAGTAGCCTCTGTGGCCTGCCCGCATTCACTCCTGCTCCCGAATCACTACTTTTCTAGAAGTTAATCTGAACCAGCCACCCCTTGCTTAAAATCTTCTCATGGGTCTCCACTGTTCTTGGAGGAAAAAACTCAACACTTTTGACCAAGGTCTAGGAGGCCCTTGAACTGCTCTTCACCCCAGGGCTTTGAACCAGTTTGAGCTGGTTCAGTAATGGCTGAGAAAAAGAAAATGGAACAGACCCAAATTTTCACAATTTGGGTGATCCAGAATGATAACCAGAACGGGGAAAATTACAGGTTGAAGCCCTGGAGTGGGAGACTCAGAAGAGGATCCGCAAGCCCTTTCAGGAGCCTGATGCATCAGACTGGATTACTGGCAGGACCGTGGAGAGCAACACAAGTTCACAGTAGGTGGGTCAGCCACCATCTCTGAGTGGGGCACCACTGCTTCCGACTCTGCTCAAAATCCAACAGGCAAAAGATTTGGTTGCTATGCAATGCATATGCTGCTCTTGTTTTCTAAGAAAGAGATTATGTTTCTAGCAGGGATTCGGCGTGTAATTTTTCCCATTCAGGATTATTATTCCGATTCGCCCAAATTTTAAACACTCAGGTCTATTCCGGTTTTGCCTCCTCGGCCATGACTGAACTGGTAAGAACTGCCTTGCACCCACTCCTGAAGGCTTCTTCTCATGCCTCATCTGGAACCACACTGCCACCTGCTGCCTGTCACTGCTTCAGTCCTTTACGTGTCCTACACACCCAGCACTCTTGGATCAAGGATCTTTGCTTGAAACTCCATCAAACATTTGGGTAATTAAGTGGATCCGGGTACACAAAGCTTCTCAGCCACCCAGCACAGGCCTTCACGTTACCTTCTTTCCTCCTCTTCTTGTTACTGATAGGGTTCCTCATCTGCTGGCGGCTCCTCATGATCTCTCGGAGCCGGAAAGGGATCTCCTGTTCGTCCTGGTTCTTGGGCTTACAATTCACTTTCTTCTTTTCTTGGCTGGGAAAGAAAACACGGGTGAGACCTGTCCAAGGACGGCACACGGAGCAGAAAACCACGCCAGCCCGGCCCCGGCTGCTGCGGTGTGTAGGGAGCAGGAATCTTTCCTGTCCTCCTCATCCGGAAACTGTCCCTGAACTGGTTTCCCACAGAACTGCCAGAGTGAAAGATTCTTTGAAAGTGCTGGGAAGCCTGTCATTCCTTGATCTCCTCCATTCACCCAAGTACTCTTCCCTGGGCGTCAGCCATGGGCTCAGACAGCGGAAGGGCACCTAAGCCAGACCGGGGGAGAAGTGTACGAGGGCGAGCTCCCGGAAAGAGGGTCCCCGGAGCCCGGAGCGGCGGGGGGAACGACCCGAGAGGGCACCCACCTGCGAGGCCCCGGCCGCGGAGCCGGACGCTGCTTCCCCCGCAGTTCCTCCTGCTGCTGCTGTTGCCGCCGCAGCCCCTGCTGCTGCCCCGGGCCTCCCGAGCCCGCCGGCCCAGCCGCTCGGCGCCGAGGTCTTGCCATCCCACACGCGGAGCTTCCCGGGAGAAGGCACTTCCGCCCTGCCCACTTGTTCCCGCCCACGGGCCACATTTCCGCTTCCTGCGTTCAGCCCCATGCTCATTGGATGAGCGTAGCGCCCTGCCAGACGGGTATTGGCCCGGGCGACCGCCTGCTAATGGCGGGCCGAGGTCTGCCGGAGCTGTTGCTGCGGAGCGTGGCCACGGGCGGCCGGGCGGTGGTCGCTGCAGCCCGCGGCTGGGCAAGTATTGGGCGGGACCTCCAGGCGCGGCCGGAGCAGGGTCCGAGGCAGGGGCCCACCCGTGCCCAGGAAGCTCGAGAGGCCGGAGTCCGCTGCGTCAGGGTCTGGCGGCCCAGCACCTTCCCGGCCTCCGCTTCCCCCCTGCGCGGCCTCGGGCCTCCGCTCCTCCATTGTGTGCTCCTTGGGTTCCAGGGCGCCACCCGATCTTGGAGCGCACTGCTCAGGGGTCTTGGGTAGGGACCCCCGAGAGGCTCCTGAAGCGGGGCAGTACCGGTCCCCACCGTGCGTGTGCTGAGACCTCGCGGTGCTGTCACCTAGGGCTAGAGCAACGCTTTCCGCCCTGGCCAGGCACCCACCCCAAATCTGAGAAGGGTGTTCTCGCCACCCTGGACAGAGGCAGCGCCCCGGGATAGGAGCTTCCGAGGTTTATTGAGCACGTTTGTTCATCCAAGAAGCACCTATTGAACGCCTGCTGTGTGCGAGCCCTTCTAGGCGTTGGAGATTCCCTGAGATTCCTCCTCGCAGGAAGAGGCCAACAAGTAAATGAAAAGTGAAAATTATGATATGTCGGGAGGAAAATAGGTACTGGAAGGAGGGAGCGGAAGCAGGGGAAGGGCTGGCTGCCCTCGGGGCTTTTGGGGATTAACTGCTCTGGTTGGGGAGGGGAGGAGCCCTGGTGGTGCAGTAGTTAAGCGCTGGACTGCAAAGCTCCGCAGGAGAAAGATGTGGCAGTATGCTCTATGGGGCAGTTCTACTCTGTCCTGTAGGTCCGCTGTGCATTGGAATCAGCTAATGGGCAATGGGTTTTGGTTGGAGAGGGGGAGGTGGGGGTCTGGGCAGGAGCTAACAGGGTTCCACTCTCCCACCGCTGCAGCTGCAAAGCCCTGTCTCAGGTTCTGAACCCGACCCTCACATGAATCATATCATATAATCTTCATAGCAACCTAGACTTCGATGGGAAGCTAAACCTAAACCCAAAAAAACCTGTTGTCACGGAGTCAATTCCAACTCACAGCAGCCCTATAGGAGTAGAACTGCCCCATAGGGTTCCCAAGGCTGTAATCTTTAGAGCAGAGCCCTGGTGGGGCAATGATTAAGAGCTTGGCTGTTAACCAAAAGGCCAGCAGTTTGAATCCACCAGCTGCTCTTTGGAAACCCTACCTTGTCCTATAGGGTTCCTATGAGTCACAATCAACTTGAAGGTAAAGGGTTTGGTTTTTGTCTGTTTAATCTTTATGGAAGTGGACTGTCACACCTTTCTCCTGTTGAGCAGCTAGTGGGTTTGAACCACCAACTGGCGCCACCAGGGCTCGCTCTAACCCATAACCCAGTGCTGTCTAGTTGATTCCGTAGAAATAATTTGCCAGTGGAGAGATGCTGAGAGGACATGGAGCCACCTGCCCATGTCAGGAGAGGTGGATTCCCCGGTGCTGGGCAGGCGAGGCCTCTGACTGGCCTCCTGAAGGTCATGTGTCTGTCTGCATCCTTAGGGGACACAACGGCTCTCCAGCGGGGACTGGTGCCAAGGGCTGCTGAGAGGTGGCAGCGGGGGCCTTCACAGGCATCTTGCCGGGGTTCGAATCGGTGATGGCCACAGAGCTTTTGGGAAGGACCACAAAGAAGCAGGCCCCCAGGCAGGTGCGGATGGCATCGTGCAGCCCAAGTCTTCCCTGCCCAGTGGGGGCCCTGCAGAGCCCCTATACCCCCTGCCGCCTGAGCTCCAGCCCCCCACGAACTGCTGCATGAGCGGCTGCCCCAACTGCGTATGGGTGGCATACGCGGAGGCACTGCTGCAGCACTACCAGGATGGCGGGCAGCGGGCGCTGGCCGCCCTGGAGACGCATGTGGCTGATGAAAACCTCAGGGCCTTCATCAGGACCGAGATCCAGCTGCGCATGCGCCCCGGCGACTGAACCGGCTCACCCTCCCCGCGGAGACCCTGGCCAGGCAGCTTCTGCACGGGGGCAATAAGGGCCCTGAGATTCAAGCCACTTCTATGGGATTTCTCAGGCTGAACGGGAGTATGAGTAATTACCGACTTTACCCGGGAATAAATGCATACTCTGTTGGCTTAAACAGGCGGCTTTGTGCTGCTTTCTGGGTCCTCAGGCAGGTAAGACCCCTGTCACCTCCTCACAGGAAGCAATGCAGGCTGGCCTCATAAGCTTATGGAATGCCTTCCTCCACAGCAGCCCTGGAGGGACCATAAGGCCCCACTTCCTTTACAGTCAAGTTACAGTGACCCCAGGGTCCCCAGAGGCTGTTCTGAGATCAGCTCTGGTCACAGAGGGCTGCTTTGACAGGCATGTGCACCCCCGGACAGCCTAGGGGGCCACCCAGCTCCAGGCCATCCCGTTAAGGTCCTTGAGGAGACACCCCACCTAGCAGCTCAGCATGCAGGGTCTAAACACTGCTTGGCGATCAGCACTCCAACCCACCCAGGCATTGCTTCTGAGGCTGACTGCACCCTTTGGTGAAAAAGACTATCCTTTCTCTATGAAACTCCTTTCATTTTCTTAAGTCAATTCATGATGTATGCGTGTGGTTCTACTTCCGGGTTCCTGTTCCATTGATGTAGCCATCTTTACACCTATACCACTGACTTGATACCTGTGGAGCCCTGGTGGCACAGTGGTTAAGTGTTCAGCTGCTGACCAAAAGCTTGGCAGTTTGAATCCACCAGCCACTCCTTGGAAACCCTATGGGCAGTTCTGCTGTGTCTTGTAGGGTCACTATGAGTCAGAATCAACTTGACGGCAATAGGTTTTTGGTTTCATACTTGTAGTTTTAAGGAAGTCTTAAAATCAGGTAGTGTAACTCTTCCCTCCAACATTTGTTTCTTCTATTTTAAAGTTGTTTTGGCCATTTTTTAGGCCCTCTGCACGTCTCTATAAATATTAGAATCACTTTGTCCATCAGTTTATCAATGCCTGCTGGGACAGTTTGGAATTGCAATGAATCTATAGAACAATTTGGGGAGAACTGACATCTAAACAACACTCAATCTTCCAGCCTACAAGCATAGTGTATTTCTACATTTATTTAGGTTTTCCTTAGTTTATCTCAAGCAATGTTTTGAGATGTTAAGTGTGCAGGTCCTGCACCATCTTTTGTCAGTTTTATTCCTAAGTGTTCACAGTTAATATATAGAAATATGTTGATTTTTGTGTATTGTTCTTCTATCCTGCAACCTTGCTAAACTTTTTAGTCCTGATAGCTTTTTGTGTGCTTCCATCAGATTTTCTATTGTTGATCATGTCTTCCTCACAGTTTTCCTTCTTCCCTTTCAGTCTTGATACCTTTTGTCTTTTTCTTGCTCTCCTGTACTGGTTGGTACCTCCACTAGTATTGAATGGGAGTGATGAGAGCACACATCCTTGCCTTGCTTCTGATCTTAGCAGAAAAGAAACTTTCTGTGTAAAGAATCACGTTACTCTAGTGTCTTTGCCAAGCTGAGGAAGTTCCATTCATAGTTTTTTTTTTTCCCCCCCTGTGAGTGGGTGTTGGATTTTGTCAGATGCTTCTGCTGCACCTAGGTAATCATAAAGTTCTTCTCTCTTAGCTTGTTAATCTGGTGAATTACACTGATCATGTGTTCAATCCTACACCCCGGGACAAATACCACTTGGTTGTGAGGTACTATTCTTATGTATTGCTAGATTCAATTTGATTTGTTTTAGAATCTTTGTATTTTTTTTCGTGAGGTGTTGTCTGGTTTTAGTATCAGCCTATGCTGGCCTCAAAGGGTGAGTTTAGAAGTGTTCTCTCTTGTTCAGTTTCCGGTAAGTTTGTATAGAATTAGCATGATTTCTCACTTAGCCTTGTAGGGTGGTGTGAGTGGTGGGAGATGAGCCTGAAGACAGCAGCAGGTTTAGATCCTGCAGGCTCTCAGCCACATTCAGCTTTTTGTTCTAAGAACAACGGGGACCTATTTAGGGCTAGGGGCCAGGAGGTGATGCTGGCTACCTATAGATGACACACTGACACGTGGTGAAGAATAACGTGCTGCAGTCCACCAGTCCACCCAGAGTCCATCTTTGCTGACAGAGGCTACAGCAAATTCCTGCACACGACACCGCTTTCCTACTTAGTTTCTTCTTTTCGGTGGAGAATTTTCCAGTTTAAAATTCCTTAACATTATGTATAATAAACATGTATAATAAAAAACTTTTTCAAGGTCAATTAAATGGTTTGTGTAGGTTTGTTAACATTTCTGTTTAATTTTTAATTGAAATGAGTTTTTTTTTTTTTTTTTAATGGTCTTGCAGAACCATCAGTGAGGTTATCTGGGCCTGGAGTTTTCTTTGTTGAAAGGTTTTTAACTACAAACTCAAATTTTAAAAAAGATATAGAGTGACCCAGGTTGTTTCTTCTTGACTGAGCTGTGGTCATTTTTCTTTTCAAAGAACGTGTCCATTTTGTTTAAGGGGATGAACTTATTGACATAAAGGTGCTCATCATATTCCTTTATATCCTTGTAGTATCCGTAGACTCTGTAATGATGTCACCTTGCTTATCTCAGGTATTAGTAGCTTGTGTCTTTTCTCTTTTTTCCTGACCAGTGCCCATGGCCCAGAGACTGAATGTCTACCACCAGACTGGAGCAGGGGACAGAGGGGCCCATGAAGGGAAGTGTCCAAGACAAAAATGGACGAAACACCTCATGTGCTTAACAGTATGAAGGTTTTAGAGTTCTGGTGGACTGTTTGGTGCTGAGTTGGAGGTGAGGACTGCAAAAACTAGGCAAAGGAATGAATAGAGCAATTCAAAAAAGATAAATCGTATCAGAAAAGAAAGGTCCTCACAGCACGCCAGGAAGCGTTACTGTGGACAGTATTTCCGTGGTCACAACAATGCAGACACTGCACCTGAATTAACGAAATGGTGATGGCAATGTGGGGACGGTGGGGAGGGGACGTAAGGGTGGTGCCGGGGCCACAACTGCGCTCAGTAGCTCCTGCCCAGCTTGGAGCCATTGTGCCCGTGGGCTAGCACTGGGGGTGGGCTGCTGAGGGCTGTGGAGGTGGGTCTTAGGAGAGAATGGAAGAGCTAGAGGGAATAAAAGGGATCCTCAGGGTGAGGAGGGCTGGGGCCAGGTCTGCTGTGTCCTACACGGCTGGTGGTACAACTGGTGGTACAACTTGAACTTTTAACCATAAAATAAAATAACGGTGGGAACACAGGGCAAATCATGATGTTCAACACTCTAGCAGTTGGGCAACAAATAACATCTATTTGCAAAAAACATCTCTCAAGACACAGGGACACCTCAGCTTTTCATGTTATGAGCCCACGGGGGGACGGCCCTCACTGAAGACCTGCTAAAGAACTTGCCATCTTCTTCCTGGACTGCTTCCGAACATCTCCGCGCCCCGTCCCTAGAGCCACAGAACCCTGTACGCCTACAGCTCCTAGGGCTGGCACCTGGCAGGCACTGAATAAACATTTACTGAACCAACAACCGCGTGGGCACATGACTCTCGTTTCCAACAGGGACATCACACCATCCACCTCAGGTCTTCTGTGGGGACACATGGTCCGCACAAAGACACAGAGTTTGGAGTTTGTGAGGCAAGGACTTAGGGCACTGTTCTGAACAAGATTTGCTCCCAGCATGGGGAGCAAACCGCAGAGCCCCCAGATGGTGCTACCAAGGATGGCAGCAGGACGAGCTGCCCACGAGGCCTATCCTCCTCTCCCAGCCTCAGGGATAGTCTCTTCAGTGAGAGCAATCTGAGGACAAGTGTCTAGTACTTCAGTTTACCTATCACTGCAACTCAGCACAGAACTGTCTTCTCAGGCTCACAAGGGTCATTCTGCCCCTACAAGAACCAACCGTGGAGCCCTTGTAGCATCCCCCTCGGCCCCACCACAGAGCGAGCCAGTCAAGTCGCCCCACCTGGCCATCAACAGCTGGCTCTGTGGGTGTCCTGGAGCCAGCGCAGAACCCCTGCCAAGCCAGTGCCTTTGCGTGCACTGATTTCCGCTGTGGTGATGTTCTGTTTGGCACAGGCGATGATATCTGGGAGCCTCATTAATGACTTCAACTCCTCCACACTCACGTAACAGGGCAGGTCGCTGTGATAAAAGCAGCACCAGTCAGACCGGCAGCTGCCCCAGAGCCCCCAGCCAAACCCCATCCCTAAAGAGCCAACCCCTGGCTACACTCAGGAGCTCTGCCTGGGGCGCCCCCTCCCTCAGCTCACAGACCCTCACATTTTATTGAAGAGTATAAGGACAGATGCTTCTGCAAGTTGTTCTGCTGAAAGGAGACCCAGGAGCTGCGAACAGGACACAGACAGCTGTGTGGGGTCAGAGGCATCCAGCACAAACTGGGGAAGAAAGGAGAGATCAGGAACGCCCACACTGGGGATCCCCGGGGCCCAGCCCTGGCTCCAGAAGACAAGACAAGGTGACTCATAACCGAGGGCTCTCGTAACAGGCAGAAGCAGAGGAAAATGAGTCGTGTGGGGTAACTTGGTATCCCTTCTTTCTGCCTTCCCCTCCACGGAAGCCTCCATTCATGTGGCCACCAGTTCTCCAAGGGTCTGGAATGTGGGGCCCAAACCTTGTCAGGATGAGGGCAGAGAGATACACGTGTCACATGTGAACATACAAACCCAGGGGGTCAAGACAGAGAGAGGCAGGGACAGCCGTCTGCAGAGACCAAACACTGCCCTGGGCCAGCCACTGCGAGTGTAGCTCTGGAGCCTGCACAGTGGAGACCAGGCTTGGGTCCCACATGGGACTCGCTGCCTCGCCTACCACAGCCATCATAGGATCCAAACCCTGTGGCAGGCAAAGCAAGGCCCTGGGCTAGGCAAGGCCAGAAAGAACCCTACTGCCCAGAGGAAGTCCCAGGAGTCATGACCCACCAGGAGAGCATGGCAGTTTCCGTAGTAACTGGGCCAGATGGGGCTCATGCACCCCCCTAGCTCCCTGATGGTGATCTTCTGGACCACGATGTTGGTGAGGTTAGTGCCCACCTGCGGGAGAAACAACGAGCTCGATAAGAGGCTTCTCCTCGTCAATCCTCAGCAGAGCCTGCCCAGCACTCTGCACCGGGATCAGAACCCAAACCGCCCTCTCTCCAAGGGCTCCGCTGAGGCAGAGTGGAACAGGAGACTCAAGGTGCTGCCAGGGACCTGCCCTCCACGCTGTGGCCGCAGCACCACCGTCCTCAGGGGAACTCGTCTTGTGAGCGGCCAGCCAGCGGGGTCTCTGGGGACAGGGGACAACTGTGAGGGGCAAGAGCGGCCCGCGGGAGGGAGAGGGTGGGGGGGCAAGAGCGCCCCGCGGGACGGGGAGGTGGGGGGGCAAGAGCGCCCCGCGGGAGGGAGGGGGTGGGGGGGAGGGAGAGGGTAGGGGGGCAAGAGCGCCCCGTGGGAGGGACGACGTGGGAGGGAGGACGCCCCGCGGTGCCGGTGGGGGCGGCCTCCTCGCGGAGACCCCACACGCCTCCCCGGAGGCTGGGCGTAGCATCCACCTCAACAGCCTGACGCGCTCGGCAACCGCGACGGCTCCCATCGCGAGGGACCTGCGGGTGGCACCTACCGTGGGCCGCGTCGGGGGAGGGTCCCCCAGGTCGCCCTTCCCGTCATGGGCGCTCAGCTGTGCGTGCGGTCAAGGACCCGAGCGGGGCCGAGCGGAGGGACCCCGCGCACCGCACACCCGCCCCCCAGTCCGGTGCGGAAGGATATTCTGCAGTCGCTTCACCAGCAGCGTCTTCCCGACGCCCGCGGCCCCTAACAGGAGACACATGCCGACACCGCCCTCCCCTGCCGGCACCCGTAGCTCGGCGCCGTGGCAACGCAGGGCCCGCCCCCGCCTCGCGCTCATTGGACAGGCCCCGCCTCCGGACTTCTCATTGGCTCTCGGGGCTCACCCTTCCCAACAGGCCAGGTCCAATTTGCGCAGAGTGCTGAAAGCCACCGCCTCTCCTCTCTGGAGGAGGGGGGGATCTGAGACTGCGCGCGCGCGCTGGGGGCTAGGCGGAAGCGGAAGCTGGGGGGCGCGTCAACTCGGAGGAGGAGCGCCGCGGCTGTGGGTCCGGGTCCGTGGTCGTCATGGGGCGCGGCAGCGGCACCTTCGAGCGTCTCCTAGGTAACGCGCCCCCCACCACGCCGACAGGACGCTCTCTTCCGGCGTCTCCGCCCCGGGCTGAGTGAGCTGGACCTCGGCTTGAGGGCCCGACCTGTCCCTCGGGCCTGGCCGTGGACCGGGAGGGGCCGCGGTCCTGCTAGAAGGCGAGCGTGAGGCGGGTCCGGAGCCAGCAGCCGCGATCCGGATCCCCGGGCCCCTGAGCGTGGCTCGATTTCTCCCACGCCGCCAGTTTCTGTACCGTTTCGGGGTTCTGAATGGCCTGGCATTCGACGCAAGTCGGAATGTGGGTGGGGGTCCGCGGAGAACACGGGCGACAAGCCGCACAGGGACTGCCGCTTGGGGTTTTCACTCCGACTCCTTCGAGCCAGGCAGTTTGCAAATCCTCCCCGTTTAAAAAAAAATATCAAGGCTCATGATTGTCTCCTACAGCCAGCGTCTGACCCAGCGGGTCGGAAGTCCTGAGTCACGAGAATGTGTGACTCAGTCCGATGCCAAAATCCCCAAAGGTCAGAAAGGGCCAAGATTGTATGGGATTTGGGGTTCTGATCCAAACATTGGTCCCCAACGGGTGGGACTGCTGGGGTCCTCCCTGGGACCTGCCAAGCTTTTTGAGTGCTGCTTTCTGGGGAACCCGAGCAACCAACTCCAGGGAAGTGTACCAAGGGTCTGGGAGAGAGTCCCTCCCTCTGTTGGGTGTGTAAAGCTGGCCCTATCCCAGCCCTGGAGCTCTGGGTCATACGTTTTAGAACAGACAGTGGGGGTTATGTGCATCCCCTGTTCATCAGTCAAGGTGTGCTGTGTTTATGCCAGCAGGCCTTCTGTGCCCTAGTTGTCAGCCCTGAGCCACGCCCCTTTCCCTCTGGAAGTGGTTTCAGGGGATACCTCACGCATGGCTCATTCCTCGCTCTCAGAACCTGCAGGCTGAGCATCTGACTTCATGGGGTTATCCAGCACCTGGAAAATAGATTCAGGAATTTACCAAGTCAGTAGAGGAATGCTCGAGGCTCATGATATTCTGTGTCTCTCTTTCTTGCCCAGGTAGGCTGCTTGAGGCCACAGTGATGTAAGGAAAACAGAAGTGTTAGTTTATGCTTTTGTCCTACAAAGCACTTGGAACAGAGTGCTACAGTTTGTACTGTGTTTTACTCCAGCTATTGTCCCAGCTGAGGTCTGCCTGAATGTCCCATCTAGAGCTGGCTGACAAGCTCTCCCTATTGAGAAGCAGCTTAGCCCAGTGTTAAAGAGGAATTCTGGTTCTGAGGCAGCTGTGTGACGTGGAGTGGTGACCTCACCTTTCTAGGTTTTTCATCTATAAAAAGTATGAAGGAAGCACCTGGTTCATAGAATTGTGTGAGAAAAGAATGAGGTAACTCAGGTAGAATGTTTGGAATGGCACCTGGCCTGTAGAAAGCACAAAGCACGGTTCTCTGGATGGTAGCAGGTACAGTGTTTGGAAGGGCATCTGACTTGTAGAAAGTACACAGCATAGTCCTTCACCATTGGTCCCCTCCGGTCTCTCTCGCTCACGAAGGAAGCACGTCCACAGTATGCCTCCTGTTCCAGGAGGGTTCGTTGTGGTTTCCATATGATTCAGATGTTTGCAACGCTGGGGGGAGTCCCCTCTCTCTGTTGGTTGAACTGGGGCATGGGGACTCCCAGAGCAGGGTGGACCTCTCAATGGGAACGATTCTTTCCCAGACAAAGCAACCAGCCAGTTGCTCCTGGAGACCGACTGGGAGTCTATCCTGCAAATCTGTGATCTGATCCGCCAGGGAGACACTCAGTGAGTAGGGGGGCTGCATTCAGGTGGGGGGACACGCAGTAAGTGGGGGTCTGCATTCAGGTGGGGGACACACAGTAAGTGGGGGGCTCCATTCAGGTGGGGGGACATGTGGTAAGTGCAGGGCTGCATTCAGGAGGTGGGACACACGATAAGTGGGGAGCTGCATTCAGGTGGGGGGACAGGCAGTGAGTGGGGGGCCTGCGCTTGGCCAGGAGGGGACACTAAGTGGGGGGCTTGCACTTGGCGGAGAAAACACAGTTAAGTGGGGGAGCTCCTGTCTGACCCCAGGCACCAGTGGTGTCTTGTCTGACGGTTGCTGACCAGCGCTCGGCCCTGATGTGGACATTGCACGGTCTGTCTGCAGGGTGTTGAGCACTTGGGACAGTTCAGTGGTTTTCTCTGTGCAGCTCACGATATGTGGTCGCTTTAGCATTGACCTGGGGCCCTCTTAAGGCAGATAGGCCTTTGTTGTCTCAGTTGTTGAGGCATTTCATGTTTTTTCCTCCTGTTTCTACTGCTTAACAGTCTTTTTCTTCCAGGGCAAAATATGCTGTGAACGCCATCAAAAAGAAAGTAAACGACAAGAACCCGCATGTGGCCCTGTATGCCCTCGAGGTGACTGGACCCATGGGCCCCATCCTGACAGCCAGGAGGGCTCAGAGACAAGTCCCACAGGCTTGGGGTCCGGGAAGTGTGGTCAAAGAGGAGTCCTGATCTCTCTCCTGTGCTCTGCAGGTCATGGAGTCAGTGGTGAAGAACTGTGGTCAGACAGTCCATGATGAGGTGGCCAACAAGCAAACCATGGAGGAGTTGAAGGAACTGCTAAAGGTGGGCCCTGCAGGTGGACTCATGGCAGGTGGTCACTTTGGTGGCACCTCCTCTCTCCCAGGCACTGACTGGGCACCCACTGGCGGGCCAGGTACAGGGCTGACCAGGGCAGAGGATGCTGACATGAACACGAACAGCGAATAGAGTGCAAGCTTGCACTCTGGGCCTGGAGAGACACAGGGCAGGACATAGCACCCCCCTCAGGGTCAGGACGCAGCCCCACCACCCCCGGTGGGTTGGAACACTGCCCCATACTCCTTCAGGGGTCAGGACAAAGCCTCCGTGCCCCCTTGGGGGGCCAGACGCAGCTCCCATGCCCTCTGTAGACCTCCCTGCCAGCACAGCTTCCTCCGAGCTGCAGCCATTTTGCTCATCGCTCCTGACACCCTGGTGTCCCTCATGGCTCTTGGAATCCCACAGCTGTCCATGCCTTTCTCCTCCTCCACAGAGGCAGGTAGAAGTCAATGTGCGCAACAAGATACTATACCTGATCCAGGCCTGGGCACACGCCTTCCGGAATGAGCCCAAGTATAAGGTGGTGCAGGACACCTACCAGATCATGAAGGTGGAAGGTGAGTTGGGGCAGGCTGTGAAGGGTCCCACCTGCTTGGCTGGAACTCTGGCTGGAGCTATCCCCCAGGCAGGTGCAGGCGATGTAGTTTCCACCCTGGGCAGAATAAGGGAAGCTGGCAAGTGTAGGTGCAGTTCAGTCACAAGCATAGGGCAAGCCCTGCTGAGTGACCAGTGAGGGGCAGGGACACTTAGACAGGTTCCTGCCTTTCTGGATCCCACACTGTCTCTGGGGTGGACACATGGTGACAGGTCACACACAAGGACGAGGTGAGGAGACAGTTGTTTCAGAGTGGCCAGCCCTGAGGGGAGTGAAGCAATGGGCTAGGCAGTGCTGAGTGCCTTGTCTGGAGAGTACGGGATGCTCAGGGCAGGGCATGGGACAAGCCAGCCATGGGTGACCCAGACCTGGTATGCCACACAGAGGAGTCCCAGGTTCCCCACCCTGAGGCCAAGAGGACGTAGCCAGCAGGGGGACAGACCTGTGGCCAGCATGTGAGGAGGCGTAGGCGGGGCCACAGCTCAATGGAGCTCCGCAGGCACTCCCGGGAGGGCTGGAGCAGGCAGGGTGACTCGGACTCTGTGAAGCCCCTTGTGCAGCCCTGGCCGGTACAGAGCTGGGAGAGGTGGGGTGATTGAAGAGAGGAGGGCATAGCCTGTGGTACGGGTGAAAGGGGGTGTTGGGTGGTGGTGTTGGCTCTGGGCATAGGTGGTGAAGGAACGAAGGGGCTAGGAGCCGCCTCCCAGGCTTTGTTCAGAACACCTGTGTTTCATAGTCAGCCATCTTGTGCTGTCCTGTGCTGGGCACTAAGGAGCGGGCATGGCAATCTCCAGTGGGCGGGGTGCGTGCTTCCTGTGAGGCAGGGACTGCTTAGGGGCTGTGGGGCTGCCAGGGAGGAAGGCTGAGCTGAGGGAGTGTGGGTCTCACTGAGTCCATGATCTGGCCTTTCCCAAGGCGTCGGACACAAACTTCCGCACACGTGAGCTTATGTTCACTTTTTCTTGGTCTAGAGACATGGTTTTCTCAGGTATTCATAGGAGCCTGTGCTTCCAGAGAAGCTCAGGAGCCTTTTCTTTTGGGATCTGTGGAAATAAGTTTGCCTGCAGAACCGAGGCCAGAGGCTAGGTGGTGGGCAGGCACAGATGGGACGCAGGGAGGTGCTGCAGCGTTGTGAAGCGGAGGGAGTGATGTCCTGGAAAGACGGAATGGTGGCTCCTTGGCAAGGCCCGGCCTTCCGCCCACATGACCCCATGGTAACTGACAGGGCACCACTCCAGGTCTGAGGCTGGCAGCCCTGCAGCCCCTCACTGTCCCAGGCCAGGAGCAGGCACGTGGCGGGCTGAGCGAGAGGCCATTCTGACTCAGCTGCGCCCATGAGACTCTCCCATGCTGTCCTGAACTCTGCAAGGGTCACTGCAGGGTAGCCGCACCCCCCAGGGATTATAGTGTCCTCTTGTCAGCCCTCTTGGGAAGGCAGGTGGCCAGAGTTAGGAAGTGGTTCCCAGAGATCCTGCAGCAGACCAGGCAGACCACCAGGACTGCGCAAGCTAGGACCGGACTCCACAGGCCAGGACGGGACTCTGGGCTAACCACTGTCTTCTCCCTCCAGGACACACCTTCCCAGAGTTTAAGGAGAGCGACGCCATGTTTGCTGCGGAGCGAGTGAGTGGGTGCGGCAGGTGGGTGGGTGCCAAGGGCTGGGGATCGTGGCAGGAGGAGGTCCTGGGTGCAGGCTGACTCAGGGGAATTAGAGGTGAGCTGCCGTTCTGAGCGCTCCTGTAGCATTTTTCTGTGCGGGCTGAGAGGGAAAGTGGTTTGAGGTGCCTTTTGAACTGGGGCTGGTGAGGACGCATCGTTCCCAAACTGGGGCGTCTGGACAGCCGGCCTCTAAGGAGAGTGCCCCGTGGAGAGGCCCCTCCCCCTTCACCGGGCCACCTCGCTCCTGGGCACACACGGTCCCTGGCCCCCAGGGAGGAGCTGGTCCCTGGCATTTGCTGTCGCCTGCCCAGCATATGAAGAGAGTGGGGGCTCTACCCAAACCTCCCCGGGTGCGGGTCAGTGGTGGGTGATGTTGGCCCTGCCTGCTCCACAGGCTCCAGACTGGGTGGACGCTGAGGAATGCCACCGGTGTCGCGTGCAGTTCAATGTGGTGACGCGCAAGGTGAGTGGGCAGGCCGTGCCCAGGACGGGGATGGAGGTGTTGACTTCTGTGGCATAGCCGCTTGCCATGTGCTGTGAGCCTCACCTTATCGGCCTGGTGGTGTGTGCAGCGAGCTGCACTCACGACTGGGTAGACACTGGCACTCAGTCACAGGGCTGGTGGCCTGAAAGTCAGTGCCCAGCGTGGTCCTCAGGCAAGGCCTGGTTTCACGGGGAGTTCAGAAACATGCTCATGCCTGAGGCTCCAGCTCTTGCTGAGGTGCTTCCTCTCCTGGGTCATGTGGCTGATCTGCTCCTTCCTGAGCAGCCACTGTCTTCTGTTAGCTGTGTTAGTCCGGTGCGTTTCTCCAGCCACTGGACTCATTTGTGCCCTGGTTGCTGGAGCCTGCCTCACTACCCCGAGAGCGGCTCGGGCTGCTGAGCGTGGGTCTGGGGGGGTCTGAGGAGACACGCAAGGACCCCTGCAAATATGAAGCTCGTGTGTTGTCAGTCCATGTGCGTTGTCTGTTCTGCTTTGAGATGGTAGATGGGTGTACGTGCACGCATACACACACACGCACTTTAACATTAAAACATCCTAAGTGGACTTCTCTTTATGACGGCCCCTTTTCCCCCAAACAGTGCCTGGCGTTGGTGCTCCTGGGGGTTCCCTATTCCTTGGGGCCTGAAGGTGGAGGAGCTGGCCTTTGATGTGGTCCAGCAGGCATGCCGGGGCCGGGTGGGGACGGGCTGTCCGCCCAGGCCTCCTGACCAGGCGTGTCGCTGTGCCCATCCACAGCATCACTGCCGGGCATGTGGGCAGATCTTCTGTGGCAAGTGTTCCTCCAAGTGCTCTACCATCCCCAAGTTTGGCATCGAGAAGGAGGTGCGCGTGTGTGAGCCCTGCTACGAGCAGCTGAACAAGTGAGCCCCCCTGCAAACTCTCTGGGTGGAGTTGACATTCTCCCAGACCTGAGCTTGTCTCCCGGCCACAGTGCCTGGGCCTGCAGGTCTGGGGGGGTTTCCTGTCCCAGGCCCACCCTCCACCGCATGGACCTCCGGTGAAGGCAGCTGCATCTCCTTGGGCCCTGGTCAGTGCCTAGCTCTAGAGTAGGTATAGTGTTAACGAAGCTTTGAACAAGACCCAAGGAAGGTTAGGTTTGTGCCCAGACACTGCCCGCAGTGACATTAGGCTGAACACGCACCTGAAAACACGTGAGAGCAGTGGATCCTTCCAGGTGCTCGCGGCTGCATCTCTGGCAGCCGGGACAGGCCTGTGGAGATCTATGAGATGGACAGTATTTGTTTTTTGTTCCACTCACGAGTTTCCACTTCTCTCTTCTCCCTGTGTAAGGGCTCCAGGATACCCCATCCAGAAAGTCATGTGTGTAGAGATAAACTCCCCTGCCACGTTAGGGACTTAACGAGTCCAACCTAAAGGAACGCATGTTGTTTTCAGAGGAGACGGAGCATAGGTGGCACGAGTCAGCTCTGGTGCGGGCCTGCCTGGCCCTGTGAACTGTGCGGCAGGGCGACTGAGTCTGCCCATGCCCCTCAGAGCAGGTGGGAGTGGTCGCAGGGGCCTTGGGTCTCTGTCTCAGGAGAGGAGGCTGTGGTCAGGGCTGTCCAGTGACCTGTCCAGGGTCACACAGTGGGACACGACAGACCTGTGGTTCAAAGAGCCAGAGTCCTGACTGCTTCTTTTTGAAGCTGTGTGTGTGGTCTGCGGGATCCTGTCCTCACTCTCTGGGGACGCTGAGCGGCACCTGGTGTGTTGGTCTCTGGTGCCCAGCACCCATGGTCTGCAGCATCCCGTGTGCCTCCAGGAAAGGAGAGGGAAAAGCTGCTTCCACCACCGAGCTGCCACCCGAGTACCTGACCAGCCCCCTGTCACAGCAGTCCCAGGTATGCCCCCTGAACCACCCTTTCTCCCGGAGTCCCCCTGCATCTCCCAGAGCCTCACTCAGCCTTGTCACAGCTGCCCCCCAAGAGGGACGAGACAGCACTGCAGGAGGAGGAGGAGCTGCAGCTGGCCCTGGCCCTGTCCCAGTCGGAGGCCGAGGAGAAGGAACGCATGGTGAGCATGGGGGTCCCCGGTGTCCGGGTGCTGAGGTGGGGCCAGGCATGTGGGGGCAGGGGTGTGTGGAGACACTGTCCATCTTCCTTGCCACACTCTGTTTTTTTGCAGAGACAGAAGTCGACATATACCACGTACCCCAAGGCAGAGCCCACACCCGTGGCCTCGTCCGCACCCCCCGCCAGCAGCCTGTACTCCTCACCTGTGGTGAGGCTTGCCTTGGTTGGCCCACCACGCACGCAGTGGCTCAGGCCAAGGGCCAGGGACCCCTTGGGGATGGGTGGGCCATCTCGGTTACATGGGTGGAAGAATGCGTCTCTGAGACTCCTCTGGGTGGGCCGGTGGGTGGGGAGTCTTCGGTTACATGGGTGGAAGAACGCACCTCCTTTGAGGGCAGTTCTACAAGGACAGCCATGTGTCACGGGGCAAAGCCCAGGCCCTCAACTCTTGGCTCCCTGGTTAGCAGCCCTGCAGGGTGGGAGAACACTAGGCAAAAGCAGGGGCTACGTAAGCTCCGGCTTCTCCCAGAGCCTCCCAGGGCAGGACAGGGCACTTGGGTCCAGAGGTCTCTGCCTTTGTCCAGCCCTCCCTGGTGGCTGGAGGACTTGACAGGGATTGTCCTGATTTCTCTGGTCTCGGCCCCATCTTAAAGGATACATCACCATGCCTGCTTTGGGGTTGGGGGGCCCGGGGATGGGGGCTTTGGGAAGTTGGGTCACAGGCTCTGTGGTGCTTTGGGGTGTAGTGAGGCCAGGGTGCAGACAGCCCCCCAACCCTGTGGGGCACAGCAGTTAAGGGCAGGCCGGAGCGTGATGCCCACCACCCTGCCTGTCCGGGTTTGATGCCCAGGCAGCTCCTTCCTGAGCTTCCTGGTTCCTGGGCACAGGAGGGTGGGGCACCCTGGGCACCCACTCAGTGCTGCCCCTGTATCCAGCGAGGCAGGCAACTGCGGGGCCCTCATGGGGGGTGGGTGGACACAGACCACCCCGGTCGGACCCATCTACAACCCTAAAACCACCTCGTCTTAGAGAAGGGAGAAGAGAGACCCAGATATCTGTCTGCGAGAGTGTGATGGGGTGTGGCCGGGGCATGGCACGAGGGTGTGGCTGGGGGCATGGCTGGGGTGTGGGATGAGGGTGTGGCGGGGAGGCATGACTTGAGGGTGTGGCCAGGGTGTGGGATGGGGACCTGAGTGGCAGGGTCTCTCCTACCAAGCTGTTGGGCGAGGCCTGGGGGAGCCACCCTTGGGGGTGTAGAGATAGGCCTGAGGACGGCGCTGGGGTAGCCCTGGGGACTGCCATGCAGCCCTCAGCCATCCAGGTCCTGCCTGAGCAGCTGCCCCCAACAATTATGGGGCCTGAAGGTTTGAGCCTCTGCTTGATGCTGCCCACAGAACCCCTCTGGAGCCTTGGCTCCTCAAGACTGTCCTTCTTCCCCCCAGAACTCGTCAGCACCTCTGGCCGAGGACATTGACCCTGAGGTAAGGCCCACCCATGGGGGATGCATTCCTTTCATGTTCCCTGCCTGAGAAGTGACTCCCTCTTGCCGCTGCAGCTCGCTCGGTATCTCAACCGTAACTACTGGGAAAAGAAGCAGGAGGAGGCACGCAAGAGCCCCACGCCCTCAGCGCCTGTGCCCCTGGCCGAGCCAGCCGCCTTGCCTAGGGAGGGGCACATGACCCCAGTAGTCACAGTGGAGGTGAGGGCTGCACTGGCTCTCCTGGCCCTCTGTCCCTGGGGGGAGGTGCACAGGGCAGCTTGCAGGCCCTCTCACCCTTGGTCTCTTGCAGACGTCCCTCCCAGAGCCTGACTCTCAGCCCATAGCACCTTCTGGTGGCCACTTCAGTGAGGTAAGCTATGGCTGCTCCTCCACCAGCCGGGGACCACCGTCTCTGGGAGCAGCAGAGTGCGAGGATCCCACAAAGGTTCCCTGTTGTGATGGGTGTGCTGGAGCACATGACCCCAGGAGAGGCCTTCTTTGTCACAACGGGCGTGCCAGAGTAGGGGAACCTGCGCAACTATGTCCATCCCTAGCGGCCGCCTGAAGGCGGAGGACTCGTGATGGGACAAGTCTGTGCTCGGGTGTGGTCTGGGACACCAGAGTCATGTTTTTCCTGCCCTACGTGCACCTAAATATTTCAGAAGAGCCTAGAACTCCCCAGATTGCTCACTGGTGTTTCCTGGGGCGTCTAGGCTTTGTGGGCCAGAGTCAGGGACCAGACCTGCTCAGGGAGGCAGCCCCACACTACTCCCTTCCCCCCGCCCATGGTCACCTGGCCTGGGGCGCTGACCAGGCAGGGACAGAGGCCAAGTCGGCCGGGTCAGCCCTTCCTGCTCTGCCCATGGGCACATCGCTTCAATCCCCTGGGTCTCCATCTCCTCATGTGTGAAATGGGGGTGCACCTGGCGCCCACCCCAGAGTGGTGATGAGGACCTAACCTTCAGGCAGTGCCAGCACCCTGGGCCTCTGCCTGGCCCGGGAACCCCTGAGCACCTGCTCTGTCCCCAGCAGCAGTACCAGAACGGGGATTCGGAGGAGAGCCACGAGCAGTTCTTGAAGGGTCTGCAGAACGCCGTCAGCACATTCGTCAACCGGATGAAGAGCAACCACATGCGAGGCCGCAGCATCACCAATGACTCAGCCGTGCTCTCGCTCTTCCAGGCCATCAATGGCATGCACCCCCAGCTCCTCGAGCTGCTCAACCAGCTGGATGAGCGCCGGTGTGCGTGCGGCCGGGGCCATGGGGACAGGCCAGCCTCGGTTCTCTGAGTGTCCACTCAGGGCCCAGTGCCCAGCAGAGTCCCTTGAGAATGACAGGGTGGGCTTGCTCTTTCCCCAGACCAGGTGGAGCGGGGAGTGGGCTGCTCAGGGCAGCAGCACTGGGCGGTGCGCGCCATGTCTGTGACAACTGGCTTTTATGGCTTCCGGTTCCAACATGCCCTCTTCACCCCCCACAGTGTACTACGAGGGGCTGCAGGACAAGCTGGCCCAGATCCGCGATGCCCGGGGGGCACTTAGTGCCCTGCGTGAGGAGCACCAAGAGAAGCTGCGCCGGGCAGCTGAGGAGGCTGAGCGCCAGCGCCAGATCCAGCTGGCCCAGAAGCTGGAGATCATGCGGCAGAAAAAGCAGGTGTGGCCCCCTAGGGCATCGGCACTGCTCCTCGGGGCAGGCGGTGGTTGGGGGTGTAGGATGGGTGTCCCGCGACGTGGGTACTACTCCTGGGGCAGCCGTGAGGGGCTGGCGCCTGGGGTGTCTGCAGAGCTCTTCGGGGGTGGATGGCACGCAGCAGTGAAAGGCAGTCGCCCTGACCGCTTCGTCCTGCCCCAGGAGTACCTGGAGGTGCAGCGGCAGCTGGCCATCCAGCGCCTGCAGGAACAGGAGAAGGAGCGGCAGCTGCGCCTGGAGCAGCAGAAGCAGACGGTGCAGATGCGCGCCCAGATGCCAGCCTTCCCGCTGCCCTATGCCCAGGCACGTGCCTGCCCTGCCCCCGCCCCACCTTCCCGCCTTACACCCCAGGACATGCCTGCCTGTCCTCCAAGACATCTAGCTTCTTTCAGCTCTACACCCGGGGCATAGCCCATCCACCCTATGTCAACCACACTGACCCCCGTCCCCCACCCCAGCCCTATGCCAGGCACACACCTGCTCCATGACCCTAGCCTTGCACCAGGCACGTACCCGCCCTATTATCCCCTCCCCATTTGGAGACCCTGCTGAGGCCAGTGCTGACCCCACATCTTCTCTGTCCCCAGCTACAGGCCATGCCTACAGCTGGGGGCGTGATATACCAGCCCTCGGGCCCCACCAGCTTCCCAGGCACCTTCAGCCCGGCAGGTTCGGTGGAAGGTTCCCCCATGCACACGGTGTATATGAACCAGCCTGCTCAGGCCAGCGGCCCCTACCCCAGCATGCCTGTGACAGGAGCAGGTAATGGGCTGGGGGTGGGAAGGGGAGGCACACAGCCAAGATGAGCCTCATACCCCCTCTTTCTTCTGTTTTTATCCTGACATCGTTTCAGATGTACAGAAAAGTTACCAAAACGGTACAAAGAGTTTCCCAGAGTCCGCAAATGTTAACATCGTACCACACTTGCTTTATCCTGTCTTCCTCTTCGATTGCCTCTAAGTACTTGAGTATGAGTTTTCTAACTCAGGCCAGTCACTCAGCCTCAGGACAGTGACCAAATCAGGGAACGCTGGCACCTCCTGTAACATGAGAAGCCAGTATGCTCTCTGCCCATATGGAAAACCCATGTCGTGGGTCGCGTTCATCTGGCGTTCTTTAACCTGGAACATCCTTTTGTTTCGTGACATGGCTGTCACGCGTGCATGCTGTGGTTTTGTGGGTGGCCCTCAGAGTAGCACTGCTGTAACAGAAACACCACAAGTGGGTGGCTTCAGCAAACAGAAATGATTTTCTCACAATTTAGCAGGCTGGAAGTCTGAGCTCAGGGCGCTGGCTCTGGAAGACTTTCCCTGTGGGCTCTGGAGAAAGGTCCTTCCCTTTTTGAGCTGCTGCTCCTGGGTGATCTTCCTGTGGTTTGGCAGCTCTCCTCCCCCATCTCTACTTGCTGGCTGGTTCGTTTTAATCCCTTTTATATCTCAAGAAGCCTGGTGGTACAGTGGTTAAGAGCTCGGCTGCTAATCAAAAGGTCAGCAGTTTGAATCCACCAGCCGCTCCTTGGAAACCCTGTAGGGAGTTTTACTTTGTCCTATTATGAATCCGCATGGGTTGGTTTGTTGTTTTTTTGGTTGTATCACAGAAGAAATGGACTGGAGACATACCCTACACTAATCCTTCCTTATTAACATAACAAAGAGAGTTTATTGCCAAGTGGGATTATAACCACAGGCACAGAGGTAAGGATTTACAGCACGTATTTCTGGGGGACACAGTTCAATCTATAATAGGCCTGTCAGGTTGGCTGGTGATGGGCGGGAGTGGCAGAGCCATGCTGTATCCCGCACCTGTCAGCTTATCCCCTCGCTGGTGACAGTAACAATGGCTGTGTCGTTTTGGTGGTGTCTTCTGGGCCTCTTTGCTGTGAAATGACTATTTCCTCCTTTATAATTAACACACACCTTGGGGGGATACCCTGCCCCTCCTCAAACTATCACGTGCTGATTCCATTTATTAGAAGAAAGCATTTCTTCCTTTTTTGTCATTGATATCAATGGGGGCTCATGGTTCTTACTTTACCCTGCAGCTTATAATGCTTTACTGCAGCTGTCAATGTGGATGCCCAGATGGCCCCAGTGTGGCTGTGGGGCCCCTCACACTGCTCCTGTGTCCTCTTAACATGTCCCCGTCATTTTTGAACACTTCCTTTCTGTTCATCCGGTGCTTTCTCAGCCCCTGGAATCGGCCATTTCTCCAAGGAGCCCGGCGAAGTGCAGGCTGGTGTGGGGGTACAAGGCCTGGTCCGGTGGTCCCTGCTCCAGGCCCTTTCAGTACACGGAGCTGGGAAGCACACATGTGCACAAGCACACATACAACCTTCCAGCTCAGGGCTCTGTCTCCACCTCTGTGCGCTCCCCCCTCGATGGGGAGGCCGGCCCCTCGTCTTCACGATGTGCTCACTTGCAGGCCCGTAAGCCCAGAGATGTGAGCACACAGACATACGAGCCCAGGCCACCTCGAGGAAGGCACCTGCTCACTAGGGCCTGCTGTCTGTGACCTTGTCTCCAGCCAGGGCTGTGAGCCCACATTCATCCGGTGTCTGCATTAGTTCCTCCGTCCCTTTAGTGTGGTGATGTGACTCCCAAGAGTGGGGCTTCCGTTTCCTCATTTTCCTCCATCCTAGGGTCCTTCTCCCCATCTTCCCTTCTCCTCTACCCCGGTGTCGTCCGTCTCATTGGTCTTGCCCTCACAGACCCCAGCATGGTGAGCGCCTATATGTACCCATCAGGGGCCGCGGGTGGGCAGGCAGCACCCCCAGGCCAGGCCGGGGCCACCGCCAGCCCAGCGTACTCGTCTTACCAGCCCACCCCCACACACGGCTACCAGGTGAGCAGGCGGGGGGCTGCTTGCTGCTCTGGCTGCACCTGGGCTGTGCCCCTTCTCACTGTCCCCTCCCCCCCACAGAGCATTGCCTCCCAGGCCCCGCAGAGCCTCCCGACCTTGCCCCAGCCGCCACAGACCGGGACCATGGGCTACATGGGGAGCCAGTCAGTCTCCGTGGGGTACCAGCCCTACAGCATGCAGGTGAGCCTGCGGGGCTCAGCCAGGCACACGGGGCGGCCCAGACAGCCGGGGGGCAACAGCCAGGAGTGGACATAGCTGAACAGCAGTCACAAGGGCCTGCAGAAAGCTGGGCAGCAGGCCCTTCTGCCTGGCATCCCCCTTGTCTGCTCCCAGCTCCAGGCTGCTCTGCCCTCTGGTCACAGAGCCTCCATCCATCGGTTCCTGGCTTCTTATCAGCGTCACGTTCATTCCTTTCCCCAGAGCCTCATGACCACCCTCCCCAGCCAGGATGTGCCACTGCCCCCCCAGCAGCCCTATCTTGCAGGGCAGCAGCCCATGTACCAGCAGGTGAGTGCCTCACACTGGGCTCCCAGGAGGCCCCCAGTTCCATGAGCACCACCCTGCCAGCCCACTGAACCCATAGCCCCTCCTTAGCGGGGTCCTGGGGAAAACGGATTTGCTTCTGGGCCTGCCTGCAGACAGAGCCAAGAGATGTGTCTATACAAACACACGCATGTATGTGCGCATACGTATGCATGCATGTGGTACATCTGTAGATACTAAACACCACGCATTTGGGAAAAGCAGAGGCCGTGAAGAGTCCAACCCATCAGGTGTTGGCAGAGCCCCCTCCCCCTGCAGAGGCAGCCCAGCCGGACATTGAGGGGACTAGTACCAGCTTGGTGAGGCTGGGCGGGGAGGGCAACCCAGTGGCTGGTTTCCCTGACAGATGGCACCCACTGGGGGCCCCCCACAGCAGCCACCGCCAGTGGCCCAGCAGCCGCCTGTGCAGGGACCGCCGGTGCAGGGCAGCGAAGCCCAGCTCATCTCCTTTGACTGACCCGGCGGTGCACACCAGCCTAACACTACGGCTCCTCCAAGGCTGCCTGTCTGACTCGCCGCCTCACTCTACTGTTGCGTCTTTCTTGTGTGGGCAGGCGCCACCCCCACCTCTGGGTACCTCTCCTCCACCCTTCACTCCTGCTGTCCCCCTCCTGTCCTCAGCCTGCAGCCCCTTGTCCTCCTGGCTCCATTCTCATCGGCTTCATTCTCATCATCGTCTCATGGCCAGGTGCCCAGGGCTGGGCCTTGGGGAGAGGAGTGGAGGGGAGCCCACTGCCTAGAGTGCCGAGCCCTCTAGGTGGCTGGAATGGCCTCAGCCTCGTGTATCCTGTGCTCTTCCTGCCCTGCTGGGAGGCCTGGACATGTTCTGACTGTAGAGCCCCTGGTGCGGTCCCCGGGCGCCCTTTGCAGGGGTGGTGGCCCAGACCCCCCCTCCCAGCACAAGATAGAGACAGCTCTGGGTGTCTCCTTTCTCTGCTTCTAAGCTGTCATCTCATCCAGCACCCTGAGTAGACCAGATGGAACGGTGATAATAAAACAAAATTCAAAAAGCAACTGTACTTGCTCCTTGGAGGGGAGGCAGTGGGCCGGCTGGTCCAGCTCTCGGCCAGCTGGCAGGCATGTCCTGGGGGGCTGACCCCAGGCAGACCCCGAGGTCGCTGCGCCTCTCCCTTGCCACCTCCTGCTCCGGCTGCAGCTGTGGCCTGATCTCTGAGGGCGAGCACCCAGAGCCTGGGTGTGGGCCTCAGAGGTGCTGGGGCCCTCGGGGAGTCAGGCTTCTTGCTCTGCCCAGCCCTGACCCCATGGGCGGCAGGGAGGCGTGTGGACTTGGTGCACTCCCCCCCGCAACTTGCTGATGTGTCATAGGTTTTTCCCACTGACCCCCACATGATAAGACTGGGCCTTGGGGGCTCCGGCTTCTTGCAAGGAGAAGGGGTCTGAGGACAGGGTCCCTGTGCTGCCTCAGTCCACTGCTGGACACGCAGGCCGCTGCTCCAGCCCAACATATGAAGCCAGGGAGAGTTGGCAGGAGCTGTGTTCCAGATGTTTAAAGTCACAGAGTCAGTTCCTCCGTCCAGAGTTTGGAACCTGTCACAGACCTCTCCAAGCCTTCCAGGCAAGGTCAGTGTCAGCTCATCTATGAACGAATAGACTAGAATGTAACAGATAAGGTGTGGAGAACACTTGAATCCGGGTTCAAGGCAGGGCCAGGGTGATGAGGTGGTGGGCAGAGAGGAGCCACCTTCTCCTTGGTTTTCACCTAGAATTAGCTGGTTCAGACCTGGCTCCTCCCAGAAAACAGGGCGTTTGTGTGAGGCCCTAGCTGGCAAAGGAGCCACCACTGTTTCTTGTACAGAGTGTAGGTCCAGAGACCTCACCACCTCCTTTGCCAGCAGCTGTGGGAGTTGGAAGGGCTGCAGGGGTGGGGGCAGGGTGCTGTAGAGCTCTTCCCATACGAACGTCAGAGCTGGACCGAAGGGCTGGCATGCAGAGGCTCCAGACAGCCGAGGCAGAAGCAGCCAGGTCTTCGAAAGCTCCTTTTCTCCCCATGAACAGCTAGCTCTTCTCCCAGGAAGCCGTCACTTGAGCTTTTCATTGCAGCCTTTACCAAAACCTGTCAGCAGGAGGCGTCTTCAGTCCTGCAATCGCAAAGTTTTTCAGCCAAACTGCAGGCCTGCGTGTTTACAGAAGTAGGTTTAGGTAAAGGAGAAAACTTCCCTGAGAGGCCCCGGGAGTGCCCACAGCTCCACTCGGACCGCACGCACTGGGCAGCGATACCGGCTTTGTGCCTTATCTTCCTCCCTACTCTCTCCCTTCTCCTCCGCGCTAGCATCGGACTTCTCTGACGACAAACGGAGACCTCTGACCTGCCCCTTACATCAGTACGGACCTGGGCAGGCAGGGGCACTGGTCATTTTCACCAGCAGCTGATAACGCGAATGTCACTAACGAAAGCCTACGAGCCCCCGGGATGCGACCAAGGGAACAATCGGAGCCTTCGGGAAGCGGCCCTTCCCGGCCCAAATGCTCGGAAGGGGCGGGCCGAGCAGGGCGGCGGTGCAGACTCGGAGCGCGCCGAGCGTACCTGCCCCCCGGCTATGAGCCCCGACTCCGCAGGGAGCGGGCGGGCTGGTCACCGCACGTCGTCCAGGGCCCGCCCGGCCCCCGCAGCCGCCAGGGAGGCCCCTGCGCCTGCGCGGCCCGCCGCCTTGTGGGTAACCTCGGGGCCCGAGAAGAGGCGAGCGGGAGGCGCGGCTAGAGCGTCCCTCCCCAGCTCGCATGCTCCGTGGCCCGGCGGCTAGAGCGTCCTGCTTCCTGGCACCGCGTGTGACCTTCCCGCGCGAGCACCGATGCTGCCGGCGGCCGCTCGCCCCCTGTGGGGGCCGTGTTTCGGGCTCCGGGCCGCCGCGCTCCGCCTCGCTAGGTACCGCGGGCCGCAGAGGCGGCCGTTGGGGCGCTGGGGCACCGAGGGTCGGGCCGGCGGGCAGGGTAGGGGCGGCACGCGGCCCGGGCCGAGGCAGCCGGGCGCCTGGGGGCGCAGGTCTGGGGCAAGGCGGGCGGCGGGCGAGCACCCTCGCAGGCAGCCGAGGCCTGGCCTCGGCGGGACCCTCGGGGCCGTCCCGTGCCGACTTCTTCCCGCGCAGGCTGCTGAGAGAGTCGGGGGCTCCAAGGTTGCAGATTCTCGGGTCGCCTTGGCACCCCCCCCGCCCCCGCCGGTGACCTTGGCTGACTCTGCCTGTCTCCGGGCCTCAGTTTCCCCCGCAGCAAAATGACGTGAAGGACTCCTATTCGTGGATCCGGTGTTTTGCTGCCTGGTGCCCTGTGTTTGGAAAGGCTTTGTGCAGCAAATGCATTTAAGGCATTGATTTACCTCCACTGGGTTGGGAGAGCCCCATTCAAACCAGAAGCTTAACGTCTGGATTGCTAATAACATGTGGATTCCTAGGGCTTTTTGAAGAATTTAAAGTCACTTGGAAATCTTTTTGTTGTTGGTGTGGCCCCCTGAGGTCTGGAACCTTCAGGTCGGGACCAAGGAGCTAGGTGATACACCAGTCCATGGACTGCAGCTCCTGGCGCCCTCCTTCCCTGTGGGTCTCTGCACTCAGCCCCCTGCGTGTGCCAGGCCTAACTGGCTCCATTTGAACGGGGGGGTGCTAGGCAACAGGTACCCGCTGTCTGTGCTGCACGGCAGTTAAGGAGCAGTAGCCATCGCAGGGGCGAGGCCCTTGCCGGCGCACCCCTGGATGACGCCCCCAAGGAGTACCCCCCCAAGATCCAGCAGCTGGTCCAGGACATCGCCAGCCTTACGCTCCTGGAGATCTCCGACCTCAACGAGCTCCTGAAGGTAGCGAGGAGTATCCTGGCTTGTTGGTAGTTTGTTCCTACGCTTAGCAGGTGGAGTAACCCTGCTCCCCTCTGTCCCACAGAAAACGCTGAAGATCCAGGATGTTGCACTTATGCCAACAGGTGCAATGCCAGGGGCCACCCCTGCTGCCGCCGCTGCAGCCCCTGAGGTGAGCCTGCCAGAAATGTTGCCAAATTCTTGTGTTGTCCCCCATTTCTGAGACCTGGAGCCAGCTTCAGTGTCTATGCAACCTGCAGCCTGCGCCCATGCCCACTGTGGCTTCCCTGGGGACTCCTCATCCCCAGCTTTTTCAGTCTTTGCTCATGCAGAGACCACACTTACGGCATTGGGAGACAGATGCTAAGCCAAGAGGAGCAAGAAGTTTATTGACTGTTAGAATGTTTTAGGTGATGGGCAAAAAAGTAGGAGAGGCGTTTAGGCTGGCGGGGCTACAATTTCAAGAAAGGGCTCAGTGAGGCGACAGCCTTTGAGGGGAGACTAGAAGCATCAGGAAGAGAGCTGTGTGCCTTCAGGGCACAGCGAGCACACGGCCTGGCTGCAATTGTCTGTCGCTGGAGGAGCAGGAGCAGCAGCAAGACCAGGCTGGAGAGAGGGAACTGGGCACCCTGGTCCATTGGGCCTGGAGACCACAGGAGGACTAGGGCCCAGGAGGTGGGTGCCAAGGCAGCTTGGGTGTTTGCAATAAAACCAGCAGGCTTGAAGTCTTAGGTTAACTTTTTTTTTTTTCAATTCTTATCAAAAATCTCAAATTCATCAACAAGTTAAGTGAATACTTTTAGCCACACACCCATAACCCAGGCGACACTTCGTCGAGGTTTGGCCATGTTTGCTTCGTTTCTTGAGATTTTTGCTGAGACTTAAAGTAAATTCCTGACTTGTCATTTCACCTTCACTTGGTTTAGCACATGTGGCTAAACGCTGTTAGCGCAGATGTCCACGTCAGCAGTGATGAGATAACCCACGGTGTTCAGGTTTCTCCAGTCCATCCAGGCTGTTGTTTTACCAGTTGCTTTATCTCACCCAAGTAGTACTTGCAGGGGGCATTCGTTGTTGGGGTCTCTTAAACTTCTTTAATGGAAATCCCTACCTTCCCCTGAACTGTCATCTGCTGGAGTCAGGGATCCTGTGGGAGTCCCAGGTCTGAAAGTGATGCTTCCATGAGCCATGGCTCCTCACCCCTAGCCCGTGAACTGGGCAGTGGCATTTTGGAGAAGACGGGTACTCTGTGACTTATCATCCAAGCTGGGACATTCGAGAATGGGGGACTTCTGTTGGTATTATCGGCAACAGGCCCAAGCCAGGACTGTCCCAGTCAATCAGGATGTGGCCCTGTTCACACTGGCTCTGTGACTGGGTCCTCACAAGTCACCTCGGGAGCATGGCCATGCCCTGTGCTCCCCTGCTGGTCTGTGAGAGAAGGTGGCGGCTGAAACACGGTGAATTGTTCACTGATAGGTAAGCCAGGGTTTAGCCAAGGGTCCTGCAGGGTCGTATGTAACATCTCCATGCTGTTGTGCCCACTTTATGAGTTAGGACACCTGAGGGACAAGAGAAATAGTGGGGGGGTCTGTAGAGGCAGGAGCCCCCAGGCAGTAGAGCAGCTCTGAACGCTGACTGGCGGGTGAGGACAGAGCACAGGCTGGTGTGTCCTCCAGCTCCTAGGCCCGCCTGGCAGTGTGGGTCCCCCAGGGTGGAAGGCTCTGCTGGGATGTTGTAGCAGCCTTCGGCCAGGCTGGCCCATCCCTATGGGGCTACGGGAAGGGTGCTGGGTGCCAGCGTACCTGCCTCACCCCTTCCTCCCCCCCCCCCACAAGGTGGCAGAAGAAGACATCCCCAGGCAGAGAGAACGAACACATTTCACTGTCCGCCTGACAGAGGCGAAGCCTGTGGACAAGGTGAAGCTGATCAAGGAGATCAAGAACTATATCCAGGGGATCAACCTGGTCCAGGTGAGGCCGGCACATGGCCCTTGTATGGAGTGGGTTGGGCGGGGCAGCTCCCCCCACCATGTGCCTGACATTACTGTCCACCATCACCCTGCCCCCCCCGCCACAGGCAAAGAAGCTGGTGGAGTCCTTGCCCCAGGAGATCAAAGCCAATGTCGCCAAAGCTGAGGCTGAGAAGATCAAGGCGGCACTGGAGGCAGTGGGCGGCACCGTGGTGCTGGAATAGGCCTGGCTCCAAGGACTATGGAGGGGCTCTGAGGCCCCGTTAGGCCCGCCCAGCACCTGGCAAGGCCAGGGTCCTGGGCTGCAGCACGAACTGGCACTGGATGCCAGCCAGCCTCCATTTGGGAGGGAGGAGTGGACCTGTGGGGGCGGGGTGGCTGCTGCCCCTGAGAGCACTGGGGGGACGGACTCAAGGAACCCCGAGTCAGCAGGTGGGCTCCTGTGTGGCTGGCGGGAAATACACCTTTGAGACTCAGCGCGTGCAAATCATGTGCGTGGGATCACTACTGGAGGGCCTGGACCCCTGGCCCCACAGGACATCTGAGGGGTCCGCAGACGTTGGGGTGCACAGGTGTGGCAGCAGTCTCAGCCCTCAGCGGGCAGGATCCACATGACAAGGAGTGGCCTGTGTGTGGGTGGGAGTGGGGGCTCTGGACGGGCTCCCTGCCCTGCCCCATAGTGGCAGTTGCCACGTGGTCAGACGCCAGGGTTTCATCCACAGCTGGGACTTTGGGTGCATGTTTGTCATCTCTTTAAAAATTGGAAACTGCAGCTGCCTGCCCACAGAGGCCAGCAGCACAGCCCAGCCCGGCAGTGGGGAGGGCGGGCAGGCGTGCACCCTGCACGTGGAGTGGTGTAGGGATTGTTTCACCACCCTGCCATGGTTGGGAATGGCAGCTGCTTCACTGGCTGTTAGGAGGTGGGGGCTGGGGGACCAGGCCGTGCGCGCCTGCTAGGTGGGAGCAGGAAGTCCCTGTTCTTGGAAGGATGTTCTGTAAGGCCCCAGCCTTCAGGCTCTCCGGGGAGCTGGGGAGTTGGCAGGTCCCCCGGGCCTGTGAGGCCACGGGCGTACAGAGGGCCAGAGGAGCACGTCTCCGACTGAGCCCCAGCTCCGTGGTGCCAGCTGAAGGGTTAATGATTGCAGCTCAGCCCGCCACGCCTCCCAGGAAGGGACCTGCCTTGCTCTCCCTTTGTAACCTGGGAGCCCATCCACGGGTCTTCATCAGTACAGGGCGATGGCTCCATGGGACTCCCACCTTGGGCAGCCACTTAGAACTGGGGTAAGCCTGAGACCTTGGAAGGTATTGGGTTTGGCTCATGGGCTCACCACCCTTGGGGCCAAGTGCTCATTTTTTGCAGATGCCAGCCCCGGACTCTGTAGGTGTCCCCCACAAAGGCTTTAGGCCGAGTTTCCCCAGCTTCTCCAACCGTAATTCCAGTGGTCCTGCCGACCTGTTCAACCCTGTACCTGGAGGACATGGGCCCTGTGGCCTTCTCTGACTCCACCTCTCTTGGGCACCTCTTCTTTACCTGGGGCTTTCAAGCCTATGAACCTATTGTAGAATATGCACAGGGTCTTGAGTTCCCTGACCTAGTTCTGTTTTCTCAGAAGGAGAATGCTGCAGTTTCCCTGGTTCTGCCCCAGCTTCTGGCTGGGTCCTTCATTGCCTTTTTCAGGCTTCCCATAGTTTATCTGCCCCAGAGGTGTGAGGATTGGAGCTGTGCTGTGCTTCATGTTATGTTTTTATTTATGCAGTTCTGGGCCTGGGCTCTGGGCTCTGGGCTCTGGGCTCTGGGCCCTGGGCCCTGCCCTTGGGGAAGAGGGCTCATGCTCCATGGATCCTGGCTGTACTGGCAGCGGATCCTCCTGGGCTCTGCCTGGCGGGTGACCTAGGTGAGGGGTAGGCTGCAGCCCCTGGCCTGGCCCTCTTCTTCCTAGGGGTCAAGCAGACTCCCTGGGGACATGGTGGCCCTGGGGTGAGGATCGCTGATGTGGGATCATCGTGGACGCCTGGGTTCCTTCTGGGAGAGATGCAGACAGCAGGCAGGACCTCAGCAGCTTGGCCTCAACACAGGACAGGATGGGCTGGGGAGAGGCACGGGGTTGGGTTGAGGGCTTTGGTGACACTTTGGTGGGCAAGGACAGGAACCTGCAGCTCTTAGCTTGCTCAGGAATTTCTGTAAACCAGAGACCACCTCTTGCACCCAGACATGCTGATTCTTTTAACAAAGGACAGTCTTGTGGGTCTCGTGTATTTTAGGCGTGAGTTCATCTCCTTGTCCCCTCCTTACCCAGGTGTGGGCAGCATCTCCCACTCTCCCCCACTGTTTGCTCCCCTAGTACACCTGTGACCCTCTGTTGCCCACACACACTTCAGCCTCCACCTCCACATCTCCACTGCTTTGGAGAGACCCTGTTCCCCTGAAGCCAGTGGGAGGGGCGCTTGTCTTGGACACTGTCTCTGACACTGTCTTTGCAGCCAGCCATTCACTCCTCCAGCCCAGACCTTCAGCAGACGACCTTGGGGCCAGAGACCAGCCCCACACGGTGTGCCTCCCTGGGGCACAGCAGTCGGCTAGTGGCCACAGGTCTCTAAGGAAGTGGCCCCAACCTGCCAGTCCCTGTTTGATCAGGTGCTGTCCTCACAGAGCATAGAGCCCTCATGTGGCCTGAACTGAAGCAGCTTTGGAACTTGGGTTTCATCTTGTATACCTCGTGACCGTGTGCACACCCACTTCCTTGTTTGTTGGGAAGCAGGATTAGTGGAGCCTGAAGGCAGGGGGGCGCCTGCTGCTGGGGGTGGCGAATGTGAGCTCTAGAGGCTGGGCTGACAGCTCCTCCCAAGACCCCAGCACCCACCCTTGTGAAGCCCTCTTTGGGAAGGCCTGGCCCCCACCGTCCCAGCCGACCTCCTGGGCGACAGGGGCTCCTGTTGGCTCCCTGATTTGCGGTGGTCGGGTGGTCGGAGGCTGGACTTGGTCAGGCGGTGACTGTCCCGGTTTCCAGTATATGTGTGAGGGTTAGTCTTTCCGCATTGCCTTCCGCTCCCGGCCTTCACTGTCTGCTTCTCTTTCATGGCTGGTCATACAAGGCTCAGCCTCCCTCGTCTCATGTACCGGGCAGAGGGGGTTGCAGACCCGTGGACACAGGACCCCGCCGCGTGTCCCTCCTCGGGCTGGCTCCCTCCGCGGTCATGACACTCAGCGGGGAGGGCGGGACTGGGTGCAAGTTCAGGGTTGGGCCTCCAGGAGGGTGGGGCTGCAGGGCGCGAGAGCTGGGCCGTTCCCAGCGGTGACCTTCGGAGCGGTGTCACAGGTGTAGGGTTGGGCCTGGGCGCGGGTCCGGCTGCAGGTGACAGGGCGGGGTGGGGTAGCCCGCCCATCAGGCTCCCTGCAGTCGGTGGGGTCACCGGCCTCGGTAGGGTCATCGCGGCCGGGTGGGGCCCACCCAGCTCCGTGCCGGGCCGCGGCCGCTTTAAGGCGCGGAACCCTCCCCCAGCGCTCGGGGCGGGGTCTCGGAAGGCCCCGCCCCCAGCCCTGGCTGGCGCATTGGCTGCGCTTTGAACGCGGCGCGGAGCGAGCGGCGGACACCGATCCCCGATCATCCCGGGGAGCGCCGAGCACCCGGCGGCACCTGGTCAGTCCTCCATCGCGTCCGGGCCATGGCGACCGAGGCGCGCGTGTCGCGCTGGTACTTCGGGGGGCTGGCCTCCTGTGGGGCCGCCTGCTGCACGCACCCGCTGGACCTGCTCAAGGTGAGGCCGCAGGACCGGGACTGCTCCTCCGCGCGCCCTGGGGCCCCTCCCGGTGCTGCAGCCTGGCCCGGCCGCACCCGACAATTAAAGCGCGGCTGAGGACTGCCCACGCTGCCCTGCCCTGCCCTGGCTGGCGCCGCCCGGCCTTCCTGGGCCCGTGTCCTGCCCTGCGCGGGAAGGCCTGGGGCCTTTCGGCGGGGGTGCGGGAGCCGCATCTCAGCTCCCCCAGGAGACACCTCAGGCTGGTGCAGGGGGGCCCCCGAGGCTCTGCCCGCCCTGGGTGAAGGAATAGCGGGTGTAGGGATGCCAGGCCGGGAGCCTCGAGTCACCTCTGCAGTTGGCGGTGGAGCCCACAACCTGGAGAGTGCAGTCCCCTTCCCTAACTTGGTGGTTCCACCCCAGGTGTGCACCTCAATACCTGTGTGACGTTGGGCAGGGTTCCTGGTCTCTCTGGGCATCTGAGAACACTTCCTCAGGGTTAAACACTGATGGTGGGTGGGTGTGTGTCTGTAGGACACAGGGTGGATACTAGACATGTCCTGTGGGAAAGGGAACCAGGGGAGGTGGCTGGGCAAGTGGGGTGACCCAGGCACTCCTGCTTTGGGCTGCTTCCCCCCAGCTGAGGAAGGGCTGAAGCCGGCCACCCTCATGGAGGAAGCTGAAGCGGGTGGTGGGTGGTTGGTGGGCCCAGGCAGGGACCTTAGGACCAGAACACCCCAGTGGAGACCTGGGCCTAGCCCATCTCTAGGAGGAAGATATTTCTCAGAAAGCTGCGTTCACTTTTTTTTACATCTTTTTTTTTTTTTTTTACGTAAAAAAAAAAAGGCATGTGTGGCAAGATCAGACAGAACCTCCCTTGTCTCCCAGGCCTGCGGAGTGTTTTCTGACACTTTCTCACCACAAAGAACAAAGAAAGGCCTGGGGCTTTAAAACAGAGCAAAATCCAGCCTGGAGTCCCTTGCCCCTTCACCCTAAACATGTGGCCAGCGGGGGCTGTGGGTGAGAGGCAGCCAGCCTCCCCCCACCCCTCCATTACCCCCAGCAGGCCCCTGGGAAGGACTGGCCCCCTTGGCCAGGCCAGCCAGGCCGCTCAGCCCCGAGGTTCTTCCTGTTAGTACAGCCTGACCTGGAGCTGACCCAATATTGGCCCCCTGCCTGAGGGTCTTTATTTCAGCAGCCTTTTTCTAAGGAGGCCCTGCAGAGTTCAGCTGCTAACCAAAAGGCTGGATGTTCAAGTCCAACCAAGTCACCTGGGAAGAAAGGCCTGGTGATCAGCCATTGAAGACCGTACAGAGCACAGTTTTACTCTGACATACACAGGGTCACCATGAGTCAGAGTTGACTCTATGGTTTTTTCCTAAGCGGAGAGGATTAGCTTTTCTAGTTAGTAAAAATGCTAGCCACCAAGGAGAGGCCAGATGTAGCAGGTGTGGGGTGGGGGCAAAGCTGGTGGCCCTGTCCGTGCACCTGAGACCTAGCTCATCCTGGGAGAGCCCTGCTCGACTCCTGGGACCAAGAGGTGGCCTGGAGGGCAGGTTGGGGCCTGGACCGCAGTGAACAAAAAGGTGCTTTTAGCTTGGGAGGAAGGAGCCTCTCTCCCCTCTTTTCCTGCCTCCCAGGCCTCTGCCCCACGGGGCCCTGGAGGCTCGAACTGGAACCTCTGACTCTGTGCCCGTGCTCACTCTGAGGTCCTCAGTGCTGATGACTGTGACCTGGACTCACTGGCTGTTGTCCGTAGTCCAAGACTCCACTGGGTGTCATGCCTGGCTTCACCCAGCCCCGAGGTGCTGTTGGGAAAGGGTCAGGGTCAGCCGCAGGGTGCCGTCTGGCCCAGCGCAGGCCTGGGGCGGAGGGTGGCGGGATTGGCTTCCCTCTGCCCCTGCTCACCAGGCCTCTCCATAACCATTTAAAAAGTCTTCCTAAAACACCTGAACTCTCACTTTGCCTGTGTCCTGACTCAGTCTCCGTGGTCCCTCATCATCTGGATGGCGGCTACCACCTTATTAATGGCTCCCATGTCAGGAAGACCATGGCCCCTTGCCACCCACCACCCCTCCCTGAGCTGGGTGCAGCTACAGGGGTAGCCCCAGGAAGTGGCTGCTTGGAGCCCTTGAGGCCTCATGTGTGGGCTGTTCCCCCCCACCCACGGGCACTTAGTCTGGGGGCCTGGAAAGGCTGTCTCCACCTCTGTCCCTGCCCCTGGGGAAGGGAGGGGGAGAGTTACGGCCAAGGCTGGGCTCCCCGGCCCCACTGAGCTCATTAATCCTCACAGCACACCCAGAGAGAGACTAGGGGGGTTTATGTGTCTGGGGCCCCCACGAGTGCCCTGTGTGACAGGGCTGTGGATGAGCTTCCTTGGGACCAGGGTAGGGGCCGGGAGCTGGGATCCCAGCATGACTGCTTCCTGCCGACCTCTGGGCTCGTGGCTGTTCCCTGCTGGGGTGCCTGACCAGGGGGTGGAGGACAGTCCCGTGATGGCTAGCAGCCCCCCGCCTGCCCTCTCCTTGTTCTAGTCCTGCAGCCTCTGCCCTGGCCCTGCCCCCACTGGAGCACCCCTGCCAAACCCCCCACCCCACTCCAGGCCCTCCCTGCTGCCTCTCCCGGTGCCCCCCTGGCATCCTTACCCTCCCAACTCTTTCTCCCTCTTGAGATGTAGTTGTGGTTAAGAAGTGGGGCCCGGGGTCATCCTGCGGGGTGCTTTGTCACTCCTTGTGCCTCAGTTTCCTTCTCTGTCAAATGGGAACAACAGCCCTCCCTGGGGTGTGTGTGGAGTGCTTCTCGCAGGCCTGGGAGTCTCCTTCCCCCTCAGATGACAGCAGTTATTACTGTGGTAAAACACCATTGTGACAGCATGCAGCAGGTTCAGGGTGACTCCAGCCCTACCCCCAAGCCAGTGTTCTTGGTAGGCCTCATCACATCCTGAGCCTCAGTTTCCCCAGCTCTAGATGAGCGGTGACTGCACAGGGTCTTCGTGAGGCTTACACGTGGTAGATTCTGGAAGAGGACTACCCATGTCTCTGTGCCAGCCATGGACACAGGGAGGCTGGGCACTGAGGGCGGGTGAGGGGGCGCAGCTCTGAGGGGGTGCCCCCTCTGGCCGGCAGGTGCACCTGCAGACGCAGCAGGAGGTGAAGCTACGCATGACGGGCATGGCGCTACAAGTGGTGCGCTCTGACGGGGTCCTGGCGCTCTACAACGGCCTCAGTGCCTCCCTCTGCAGACAGGTGTGGGGGGGCACAGGGGGTTGGAGGCTCAACTCAGGTGGGGACCCAGGGGCTCAGGGCAAGGGCTTGGGGTGGAGGGCTTAGATGGGGATTTGGGGCTTGGGGTGGGGACCTGGGGGACTCAGGGTGAGGGCGAGGGCTTGGGGTGGAGGGCTCAGGTGGTGACTCGGGGGCTTGGGGCGGGGTGTGGTGATGGGGCTTCCCACCTTCCCCAGCATCCTCTTTGTAAGTGGGGTAATAAGTGCCCCAGCGGGGCTGAGTTGGGTGAGGGGAGCCGAGGGGTGCAGGGGCAGGATCCTCCAGCCACCCTGATCTGGGCACCCCCATAGATGACCTACTCCCTGACACGCTTTGCCATCTATGAGACCGTGCGTGACCGCCTGAGCAAGGGCAGCCAGGGGCCACTGCTCTTCTACCAGAAGGTGCTGCTGGGCGCCATCGGTGGTGAGCAACCAAGGGAGAGGGTACTGGGTGGGCCGGGAGGGCCGCTGGTCATCACATCACATTTGGCTTTGGGGGTTGTCACCCCAGGTTTCACCGGTGGCTTTGTGGGGACCCCCGCAGATATGGTCAATGTCAGGTCAGTGCATGTCCCCCAGGGTCGGCCATTATGCCTCCTGGCAGGGCAGGGCTCGCCTAGGGCCAGCTCTGGGTCTGGGCATGCCTAGCTGCTTGGTCCCCATGTGGTTCGTCTGAAACCCATTCCTCTATTGGGTCAGCATTGGACCCTGGAGTCCTGGGTATGGGGAGGGGGGTGCCACTGAGCCCCAGGGGTCCCGCTTATCCCCCCAGAGTGAGCTTACCTGCTGAAGCCTGGGGAGGGGGAGGGATGTCCTGTGGTCTTCACCCCACCCTCTGAGCCTGAGGTCTTTTCCAGAATGCAGAATGACATGAAGCTGCCCCTGAGCCAGCGGTGCAAGTGAGTATCACCAGGCTCCACGGTGGGGGTGTAGCTGGGGGTCCTGGGCCCCAGGCCTCTGTTAGAGTGTCACAGCCCGAAAGCGGGAGGCCTGAGGCCAGACAGACCCCCAAGCTGCTTTCCTAGAGCTAGCCAGGATTCCAACAAGCCACATGGTATGTGGGGTCACACAGGACGGGGGTGGGGGTGGGGGTCTTGTTGGACTGGGGCCTGGACCAGGGACTCTGGGCCAGAGCGGAGCTGCTGTCCAGGCATCTGGGGAGTCTTGGCAGCGGCAGTTCTTGGGAGGCTTGCGGACCCCTTCACTTGCTGACCACCCCAGGAAGCAGGCAGGGCAGGAGCAGAGCTGCATTCCCATCTCTCGGGTGTGAACCAGAGGGATGGGGGTGCTCGTGGTCGGGGGAGGACCCTCATGGCCCCTTCTGTCCCGGCAGCTACGCCCATGCCCTGGATGGCCTGTACCGTGTGGCCCGTGAAGGTCAGAGGAGCTGCCCTTTTCGGGTGGGGGCGCTGGGGGCAGGGCACCAGGAGGCCAGCATGGTGGGGGGGCTATTGCGCAAGATGCATGGGGGATGTCCCAGGGGAAGGGTCCTGGGATTTGGCCTGGGCAAGGCTGGAGACCCCATGCCTGACCTCCCCCTTCCTTCTCAGAGGGCCTCAGGAAGCTGTTCTCAGGTGCAACCATGGCTTCCAGCCGTGGGGCCCTTGTCACAGTGGGCCAGGTAGGGCTCCTTGCAGGGCGTGCATGGAAGGGCTGTCAGGCAGTGGCCACGGGCACGGTCCTTAAGCACAGAGGAAGGCAGCGGGCATGGGTGTGGGGGGCAGGGGTGCTGAGAGGCCCTCCTGGGGAACCACCTGCTGCTCTGAGGTGGGCTGGAAGGGGCCTGGTACTGCTGCCCAGCCGTGACCTCAGACAGGCCTTTCACTCCCCCAGCCTCATTTTCCATATCAGTTTTCACATCAGGCAGGAGACCCTGTAGATAATGAAACCTGTAGGTACTTGGTTGATGTTGGGTGGGTCATTTTGGCCCCCAGCTAATTTCCCCCCGGGGCCCCTCCACGGGACTGACTGTTCCTCCCATCCTCGCAGCTGTCCTGCTATGACCAAGCCAAGCAGCTGGTCCTCAGCACGGGCTACCTGGCCGACAACATCTTCACCCACTTTGTCGCTAGCTTCATCGCGGTGAGTGCCAGGCACAGGGGCCTGACCCAGCATGGAGGCTGAGAGTGCCTAGAGAGGCAAGGGGCTTGGGCTCCGCGTGAGTGGTTGCGAGCACTTGATGAGGATCCTGCAGCTAAGCAGTACTCAGGCCAGGACAGCACCTGGTGTTGCCCCCCGCCAAGGCCGGTAGGTGAAGAGCCCCCTCCCCTTCACAGGGCGGGTGTGCCACCTTCCTGTGCCAGCCTCTGGACGTGCTCAAGACCCGCCTGATGAACTCCAAGGGCGAGTACCAGGTAAGTGGGCCTGCTTGGGGTCCTGCCCCCCTCCTTCCGGAAGGAGCTGCAGCCAGGGGTTGGGGGAAGGAGTTGCGCCCCCAGTGGCCTTTGCCTTGTTGTTTTTAATTGGATTTCTTTTACATATTAACAAAGGCAGCGGGTTCACAGCCGGGTTTCACAGGGTGGTTAGGCCGGAATCTTGTTTGCCAAGTCAGCAGTGGCAGTGGCGGGGGCTCTGTGAATTTGCCTGGCGTGTCTCCGCCCCTGCCCTTCGCCCTGAACCTGGCGGCGTGCCCTCCGGCGGCCACTCACAGCTCTCCCCGCCGCTCGCTGGCCAGCCTGCCCCGGGCACCTCTGGGGTCTGGCTTGGTCAGGTCAGCGGTGGGGGGAGTGGTGACCTTCTAGCCTCCTCCCGACTCCACCACCGCGGCCCCCAGGGGAGGAGGCCACACACCTCGGCTGCCGGGTCTACCCCGCGCCGTTCCCGCCAGCGCTCCCGAGGGGTAGCGACTGTACGCTCTGCTCTCTGCCCCGCAGGGCGTTTTCCACTGCGCCGTGGAGACCGCAAAGCTGGGGCCCCTGGCCTTCTACAAGGTGGGCGGGGCGGGGGCGGGGACGGGGAGGGAGTGGGGACAGGGGCGGGGCGGGTGCGGAGGAGGGGGCAGGGCTGGAGCGGGAGGAGCGTGGTTGGTGGCGGAAAGGGCCCGGGTTCGCCCGCAGGCTCTGTTCACCTCTCCTTGGGTTTTCTGCCTAGGGCCTCTTTCCCGCTGGCATCCGCCTGGTGCCCCACACCGTGCTCACCTTTGTCTTCCTGGAGCAGCTCCGCAAACACTTCGGCATCAAAGTGCCGTCGTGACCGGGTGGGGGCGCCCTTCCTTCCAAAGAGTGCGGGCGGGTGGCCCAGCACTGCCCAGCTCAGCTCCTCTCCTGGCCCGGGACCATCAGCCTCTCCCAGCTCGGCCCCTTCCCACCAGAGGCCTTGTGACCTTTGCCCCCCATGTCCCATCCCGCTGGAGCTCCAACCACCTCCCACCTGCTTCTGAGCTTCCGGAAGGTCCTCTCCACCTGCTTCTACCCTGCCCAGCTCCTCCGCGGTATTTATAGCCCCTTTCTCCTTACCTGGTGGCCCCTCGCTCAGCAGGCAAGGCCCCCAGACGGTCAAGGCTTTGGCCTCTGGCTGGAGGGCTGGTTTTATGACCCCCTGGGGGGCCCGCTTGGCTTTACACCGAAGGTGGAAGGGCTAGGCCCCAAGCCTTGGTCATCTGCCCCTCCTTCCCCAGCCCCCAGGCCCCCTCGGTCACTTGCCTCTCCTTCCCCAGCCCCCCAGGACCCCTCGGTCACCTGCCTCTTCTCCCCCAGCCACTTTGGTTTGCTCTTTCACTGAGCAGCCACTCTGAGCCCACAGGACTGCTGACTTAGGCAGCTTCCATCCAGAAATTGGGTGGCAGAGTGGGGGGCGTGGCCCCAGCAATTGTTCACGGAGGGAGGTGTGTGTGTGCGTCTGCATGCATTTTATTTTGTGAGAGGGACCAGAGCCTCCATCGGTTCTGAGGATAGCTGTGCTGCCCTGCTCCCCTCAGATGAACTCAGAAGCAGAAAACAAGTACCCTAGAGGCGGAGGAGCCAAGGGTCTGTTCCAGCCTCAGGGTGGCCCCTTGCTCCAGCCCTTCCCCCCCATCCAACCCCGCGTGGCTTTAACGATCAGTTCTGCCAAACTTCTTGGGCACAAGCTGCTGCTGTCTTCAGGGACTGTCCCCATGTTCCTCAGACCGTGTCCTCGTCCTTCCCTCCCGGTTCGTGGGGAGTGGGCCCACATCCTGTTAGCTGCGGTCAGGGATGGCTCAGGTGCAAGGAGCCCTTCTGTGTTGAGGGTGATCACCCAGCACCTCACCTGGGCAGTCAGTTGGCCAAAGTACTGCCTCCTGGGTTCTACCTACTGCATCCACTCATACAGTGACCCAACCCGGGAAGGATCCATGGATCCCAGGAGCCCTGCCCACGTGGCCCTGTGCCGGGAATGCCATTAAAGATGATGAACAGCTCCACCCCTATGCTTGCGTCTGTCCCAGGTACCCCCGTGCCCTGTGCCCAGGCCTTCTCACCAGCCTGCAGGCCATCCTGATATCGGGCAATGGGAACCCCCTCAGCACCCTCGAAGGGGGCTCTCCAGGGCAGGGGGGCTGGGCCCCAGAGGGGAAAGAAGCCACAGCCTGGTAGGAGACTTTAGGGCTCCCCCAAGGGCAGAAGGGATTGAGTGAGGTGGGCATGACGGCAGTACATGGTGGGGATGGGGGTCCTGGGGCAGAAACAGCCCCAAACCAATGCAAACGGGTTGGCAGGATGCCAGGGGTGGGGTGCAGACTTGAGGGATCCGGGCTACTTTTGAGTTCTGGATCCCTGAATTTGAGGGTTCTGGGCTGTGCAGGCCGGCCTCTCTGGGGCCTCCCCAATCCTGACAATGAAAGGTGCCCTCTCAGTTCTGGACTCTGTGGGACCAGCCAATGGTCCAGCAAACCCAGAAAGGGCAAGGAAACTCCCTTCTCGAAAGCTTCAAACCCTCAGCTGGACAAGGGGAGGCGAGGTGGAGCTGGTGGTGATGCCTACCCAGACTCTTGAGGTGTCCCAGGACAGAGCTGGAGCTGCCCGGGCTCTCCTGCTGGGGCTCCTGCTGCTATGCCCAGGATTGGTGCCCCCTTGGGTGCAGCTCACGTGGCCACCAGGACCTCTGGAGCAGGAGACTTGGTTAGAGAGCTGCTCAAGGGTGCTTTAATTATCATGAAAACTCCTGTATCTCAATACAACCACAGCTGTGGAGTTGATTCTGATCCGTGAGGAACTCTCCTGTTCAGAGTATATGTGTTCCATAGAGTTTTCAACTAGTGTAATCTTACAGAAGTAGATTGCCAGGTCTTTCTTATATGGTGCCACTGGTTGGATTCGAACTACCAACTGCAACTAGTAGTCAAACACAAACCATTTGCACCACCAAGTGACCTGTATCTCAATAAAGTTGTTATTAAGACAAGGGAAAGCCACCCCACAGAGCCCTCCCCCATCCACTAAATCCTTTGGCTGCAAACCCCAGGCATCCTGTATTCATATATAAACACTTAGCCACGTGTCTCTACCCCCACATGTCTGTCAGTTTGTCGTACTGTGGGGGCTTGTATGTTGCTGTGATGCTGGAAGCTATGCCACTAGTATTCAGATACCAGCAGGGTCACCCATGGGGGACAGGTTTCAGCTGAGCTTCCAGACTAAGACAGACTAGGAAGAAAGACGCAGCAGTCTACTTCTGAAAAGCATTAACCAATGAAAACCTTATGAATAGCAGCGGGACACTGTCTGATAATAGTGCTGGAAGGTGAGCCCCCCAGGGTGGAAGGCACTCAAAAGATGACGGGGGAAGAGCTGCCTCCTTAAAGTAGAGTCGACCTTAATGACGTGGATGGAGTAAAGCTTTCGGGACCTTCATTTGCTGATGTGGCATGACTCAAAATTAGAAGAAACAGCTGCAAACATCCATTAATACTCAGAACCTGGAATGTACGAAGTATGAATCTAGGAAAATTGGACATCATCAAAAATGAAATAGAATGCATAAACATCAATATTCTAGGCATTAGCGAGCTCAAATGGACTGGTTGGTATTGGCCACTTAGAATCAGACAATTATATAGTCTACTATGCTGGGAATGACAACTTGAGGAATGGTGTTGCATTCATCGTCAAAAAGAACATTTCAAGATGTATCTTAAAGTACAATGCTGTCAGTGATAGAATAATATCCATATGCCTACAGGGAAGAACAGTTAATTATGAATATTATTCAAATATACGCACCAAACACTGGGGCCAAAGATGAAGAAATAGAAGAGTTTTATCAGCTGCTGCAGCCTGAAATAGATCAAACATGCAATCAGGATGGATTGATAATTACTGGTGATTGGAATGCAAAAGTTGGAAACAAGAAGGATCGGTAGTTGGAAAATATGGCCTTGATGATAGAAACAATGCCAGAGATCGAATGATAGAATTTTGCAAGACCAATGACTTCTTCATTGCAAATACCTTTTTTCAACCAACATAAACGGTGACTATACACATGGACCTCGCCAGATGGAACACACAGGAATCAAATCAGCTACATCTGTGGAAAGAGACGATGGAAAAGCTCAATATCATCAGTCAGAACAAGGCCAGGGGCTGACTGTGGAACAGATCATCAATTGCTCATATGCAAGTTCAAGCTGAAACTGAAGAAAATCAGAGCAAGTCCATGAGAGCCAAAATATGACCGTGAGTATATCCCACCTGAATTTAGAGACCAACCGAAGAATAGATTTGACTCATTGAACACTAGTGACTGAAGACCAGACGAGTTGTGGAATGACCTCAAGGACATCATCCATGAAGAAAGCAAGAGGTCATTGAAAAGACAGGAAAGAAAGAAAAGACCAAGATGGATGTTAGAGGAGACTCTGAAACTTGCTCACGAATCTCGAGCAGCTAAAGCAAAAGGAAGAAATGATGAAGTGAAAGAACTGAACAGAAGATTTTAAAGTGTGGCTTGGAAAGACAAAGTAAAGTATTATGATGATATGTGCAAAGAGCTGGAGATAGAAAACCAAAAGGGAAGAACAAGCTAGGCGTTTCTCAAGCTGAAATAACTGAAGAAAAAATTCAAGCCTCAAGTTGCAATAGTGAAGGATTCCATGGGGAAAATATTAAATGACACAGGAAGCATCAAAAGGAGATGGAAGGAATACACAGAGTTATTCTACCAAAAAGAATTAGTCAACATTCAACCATTTCAAGAGGTTGATCAGGAACTGATGGTACTGAAGGAAGAAGTCCAAACTGCTCTGAAGGCATTGGCGAAAAGGCTCCGGGAACTGATGGAATATCAATTGAGATGTTTCAACAAATGGATGCAGCGCTGGAGGTGCTCACTCATCTATGCCAAGAAATACGGAAGACAGCTTCCTGGCCAGCTGACTGGAAGAGGTCCATATTTATGCCTATTCCCAAGAAAGGTGATCCAACTGAATGTGGAAATTATAGAACAATATCATTAATATCACACGCAAGCAAAATTTTGCTGAAGATCATTCAAAACGACAGGGAACTGCCAGAAATTCAGGCCGATTTGAGAAGACGGCATGGAACCAGGGATATCATTGCTGATGTCAGGTGGATCCTGGCTGAAAGCAGAGAATACCAGAAGGATGTTTACCTGTGTTTTATTGACTATGCAAAGGCATTCGACTGTGTGGATCATAACAAATTATGGACAACACCGCGAAGAATGGGAATTCCAGAACACTTAATTGTGCTCATGAGGAACCTTTACGTAGATCAAGAGGCAATTGTTTGGACAGAACAAAGAGATACTGAGTGTTTTAAAGTCAGGAAAGGTGTGCATCAGGGTTGTATCCTTTCACCATACCTATTCGATCTGTATGCTGAGCAAATAATCCGAGAAGCTGGACTATATGAAGAATGGGGCATCAGGACTGGAGGAAGACTCATTAACAACCTGTGTTATGCAGATGACACAACCTTGTTTGCTGAAACTGAAGAGGACTTGAAGCACTTACTAATGAAGATCAAAGACCATAGCCTTCAGTATGGATTATACCTCAACATAAAGAAAACGAAAATCCTCACAACTGGACCAATGAGCAACATCATGATAAATGGAGAAAAGATTGAAGTTGTCAAGGATTTCATTTTACTTGGATCTACAATCAACACCCATGGAAGCAGCAGTCAAGAAATCAAACGACGCATCATCGTATTGGGCAAATCTGCAAAGTACCTCTTTAAAGTGTTGAAAAGCAGAGATTTCACCTTGAAGACTAAGGTAAGCCTGACCCAAGCCATGGTATTTTCAATCCCATCATATGCATGTGAAAGCTGGACAATGAATAAGGAGACCAAAGAAGAATTGACGCCTTTGAACTGCATTGGCGAAAAATATTGAATATACCATGCACTGCCAAAAGAACGAACAAATCTGTCTTGGAAGAGGCACAACCAGAATGCTCCTTAGAGGCAAGGATGGCGAGACTGCGTCTTACATACTTCGGACATGTTGTCAGGAGGGATCAGTCCCTGGAGAAGGACATCATGCTTGGTAAAGTAGAAGGTCAGCAAAGAAGAGGAAGACCCTCAGTGAGGTGGATTGACACTGGTTGCAACAATGAGCTCAGGTGTAACAACGAATGTAAGGATGGCCAGGACTAGGCAGTGTTTTCGTTCTGTGGTGCACAGGCGTGTAAGTTGGAACCGACTGGAGGGCACCAAACAACAACGTGTCTCTAAAACAGACTTTTAAAAATGTAACACAACTGTAAGAGTAACTAAAAATGTAACAGTAATTATATCATCAAGTATCGAGTCAGGGCTCAAAATCCCTGGCTGCCACCTGCGATTTGTTAACACTGGGTTGTTTTGTTTTTTTTTTTTTAACCAGGATCCTGGGGCGCTCACCGCATGCGCAGTGTCTGTCTCCAGCGGCAGGACCCGCTAGCGCGCGCCGCTTTCTAAACAGTTTTTTTGTTGGGTGAGCCAGGTCTGGTGTCCCCTGGGTCTGGATTGGGCCGTCTGCATCCCAGGGGGTGGTCGGCTGTTCTTCCGACACCACAGAGCATCTGGATTCGGTTCTGGTTCTGGGCGAGGACGCTCGGTGGGCGGAGGAGGATCCCACGCGGCGCTGGCGCGTCTGTCCTGTGATGTAGGGTCGATGCAGGTGACGCGACTGGTGGTCGGACAGGAAGCAGCTGGGAGCCATGGGCGCCTGGGACTCAGGCCTGCGGGGTCAGGGTCTAGGGTGGTAGCTGCAGGAGATTCGGAGACCGGCTCGTCCCGGGGAGCCCTGTCTCCAGAACGTGCCCACGCAGGCCCCTTCTGCCGGCGGTTTAGTGGTCTCACAGCCCTGGATGCCAGGCTAAAGCCACGTCCCACTGGGGCAAACGGGAATTCGTGGCCCGGGTCATAAACTGGGGTGGGCTGGGTGTAACAAGGAGCAAGGCTGCTGCTTGGCCAGGACAGCAGGGAACTCCACGAAGGCGGCTCTGGCGGCAAGTTCCACGAACTTTGGACACTCGGGGGCAGGGCCAGATTGACCAGTAAGCAAGGTAGCATGGGCTCGTGTTTATTTACTGATCTCTTGTGCTCAGTGTCACTGGGGTTCCTCTACAGCTTTGATTGAAACCCAGGTGAAATTGTGCACTACAGGTTAGTAAATAAGCCAATTAATCCTGGGCCTACCTTGCTTACTGGGTCATCCTTCCCTCAGGAAATCCTGATGGCGTAGTGGTTAAGCGCTACAGCTGCTAACGAAAAGGTCGACAGTTTGAATCCACCAGGCACTCCTTGGAAACTCTATGGGACAGTTCGACCCTGTCCTATAGGGTTGCTATGAGTTGGAATCGACTAGACGGCAATGGGTTTTTTGTCCCTCCTCAGGGGCTTCATTCTCCCTAAAGCTTCTCTGATCTGCACCACCAGACTGATCTCATCCTGCTTGCAAGGGTGGGATGCCACCCCACCCCCACCCTCCCTGCAACCAGCCTCATTCTGTCCACGGATGGGCTACACAGTATTCCAGCAAAGGAAGTGCCCAGTCTGGTTTGGTGGGGACAAACTTGGCATCGGCCCAAGGCGGGACAGGGTGCAGAGGGTGGTGGAGGGGGCATCTAGTTCCTGGGTCACAGTGGAGGGGATAATAGTGTATGTGAGGTTGCATAATTTTATACAAAGTCATTAAATGTAGAGGAGTTGCTAGGCAGAGTCCAGGCCCCACATGCACTGAGAAGCCTTGGCATCCTGGGATGAGACCACAGAGGGATGAGGGTGGCGGATCCAGGGCAGCAGAAAAGTGGGGCAAAACTGGATGGGGGCAGGTCAGAGAGGCAGCCACTCCTCCAGGGAGCTTACATTTCAGGGGACCCACCTCCTTCATTTGTCTTAAGTCAAAACCAGTTTGAGAGTACGAGTAAAACGATGGGTCCAACCACTTGCCATCAAGTCAGTTCTGATTCATAGTGACCCTATAGGGCAGAGTAGAGCTGCCCCATAGGGTTTCCAAGGCTGTAATCTTTACGGGAGCAGACTGCTGCATCCTTCTGCAGAGCAGCTGGTGGGTTTGAACCACCAACCTTTCTATTAGCATCTGAGCACTTAATCACTGCACCACCAGGGCTGCTTAACAACCCCCCACCCTCCCAGCATACAGTCTTGGGGTTTCACTGCCCCCACCTCCACAGTCACATGGATTCAAAGGAAGAAGCTGATTAATCTCACTCTTGGGCACTGGGGGGAGTTCTAAAGCATGCCAGGAAAAAGGAAGCCTCAGCATTTCACTTCTCAGACTCGTCTCCTTTTTTCCTTAAAAAACGACTGTGTAGTTTAAAAGGATGTTACATAATAATTGTTTGTTAAAAAAAAAAAAAAACTCAAGAAATTTGAACAAGGGTGCCAAGACAACTCAATGGGGGATGAGACAAATGGTGCTGGGAGAACTGGATGTCCATATGCAAAAGAACCTGGACCCCTACCTCACACCATATCTGAACTCAGAATGGATCATAGACCAAAAAGTACATGTAAGAGCTACAAGTATAAAACTCTTCCAAGAAAACATAGATCTCTTGAGATCTTGGGTTAGGCAATGGGTTCTTAGATAAGACACCAAAAACACAAGCAACAACAACAAAAAGAAATTCACCCTCATGAAAATTAAAAAAAAAAAAAAAAAACTTTCGTGCATCAAAGGACATTATCTGGAAAGTACGAAGATGACCTACAAAATGGGGGAGAATATTTGCAAGTAAGGATCTAATATCCAGAGTATATAAAGAACTCGTAAAACTCAACAGCAAAAAGGCAAACAACCCAATTGAAAAATGGTCAAAGAACTCGAATAGATATTTTTCCAAAGAAAATATACAAATGACCAACAAGCACATGAAAAGATGATCAACATCATTAGCCATGAGGGAAATGCACACCATCACCCCAGTGAGATACCACGTCTCATATATTTATATATAACCCATTGCCACCCAGCCAATTCTGACTCATAGCGACCCTATAGGACAAAGTAGAACTACCCAAAAGGGTGCCCAAGGACTGCCTGGTGGGTTTGAACTGCCGACCTTTTGGTTAGCAGTCACAGTACTTAACCACTACACCACCAGGCTTTCCACATATACATATATAGAGACAGAAAATAACAAGTGTTGGTTAGGGTGTGGAGAATTTGGACCCCTCGTGCATTGCTGGTGGGAGTGTAAAATGGTGCAGCTGCAGTGGAAAACGTTTTGGTGGTTCTTTAAAAAGCTAAACATGTAATTATCATATAACCAAAAGATATATATAACCAGACCAGACAGACTAGACCAGGTATAAAAAAAAAAAAAAAACTATATATATAGCAAATATATAGAAAAGAATTGAAAGCAGGAACTCAGATACAGGTACACTGAAAGACTGGAGGATTGAGTCCACCCAGAGGTACCTCAGAAGAAAGGCCTGGCGATTTGCTTCCAAAAAATCAGCCATGGAAAACTGTGGCCTGCAGTTCTGCTCTGACACACACAGGGTCGCCATGAGTCGGAGACAACTCAGTGGGCAACTGGCACTGGTTTTTCTGCTTCTCATGACCTCATTAATTTACTTGAGAACATCTGCAAAGAAAAACCCTATTTCTCCGACGAGGTCTCAGTACAGGGGCTAGGATTTTTACATATCTTTTGGAGGAAACAATTCCGTCCACAACGCTGCCCCTTTCACCTCAGTCCTCCAGGACCCGGCCTGATTTTCACTCTTGAGTAATGGTTTTTCAGGAAAGGGTTGGCTGCCCGGGAACTCTTGTGCTCTTTCTGGTTCTCTCTTGTCTGACAGTGTCAGCCTGCTGCCTTCATGCCTGAATCACAGCCTGGCTGGGGCCCTGGGGCACATCTTCTTCCCCTGGCATTGACCTTGAGCGAGGAGTGCGTGGCTGGCCAGAGTCATGCGCTCCTTGGAGCAGACTGGCATTTCTGCTTTGACGCCTTTGCAATCGTTTGACTTGAATTTCAGTAACGAAACCAGGATATGTCTCAGTGTTGATTGTTTCAAAATTTTTTTTCCTGGTACAAGGTGTGCCCTTTTGGTCTGCAAATTCGCCCTTCTACTTGTTGAGGGACGTGGACTTCTGCTATAACTTTGAATTCGCTTTCTGTTGCATTAAAGGGTGTCTACTTCAGGAGCACCTTCTCCGGCGTGTCTTTGTTCTCCACACCTGCTTCTTTTCTCTAAGTACTTCCATCTTCGCCCCTTTTTTCTGCACTCTAGTTTCTTTACTGACAGGGTCACACCCCCCCACACACGCACTCTGCTGTTTCCTCATCTCCTTAATCTCCCCCTTTACTGCTTTTTTATGGCTTTATCACCTCCTTTTTGGGCAATGGTTTAACTGAAGCAATTCCCTTAGAATGCTGGGCTCCTCACTTAGGGTTAATCTATCTTCTCCAGATGGGGATTGGGACATGGTCTGTCCACAGCAGGCTGTCAGGCTTTCCTTTCTTCCTTTATGTGTGTTTTTGTTTGTTTGTTTTGGTCCACCCCCTTGGCACACTCGCCCACTCCTTCTCTTGCTCCTGCTTACTAACCAGATCTTCCCCTTGCTCAGATGTAGTTTACCCCAATCTCCTCTGGGATTTCAGGGCAGGAGTCCCTGCTGCCTCTCTCCCACCCAGCCCAGGGCACAGTCAGTGCCCAGAGTGGGCAGTGGGGATCCCATCACCTGCATGGCACCGTGGAGAGAATAGAGCTGAGAAGAAGGTGGTGCAGGTGCCTGGCCCCAGGGTGGGGAGCGGCTGGGCACGGAGCAGTGTCCTCTGGCAAGCTGCTAGGGCATCAACTGTCCAGGGTAGAGGCCACCTGGCCCTCCAGGCTCTGGTCACTGCCCCTCCAGGCCAGAGAGGGCACTGTGGGCTGCAAAACACCAGGAGCGCTCCCCCATCCAAGAGGGAGCACGGGAGTGCAGACGGTGCCTTGATCAAACAAGCAAAGATTTGGAGAAGGGGTATTTAAGGCCGGGAAGCTGCTCTGAGTGACACTGCCATGGTCCACATGTAACGTGAAGCATTTATCACTACCCACAGGGCTGTACAACACTATGGACTTCAGTCACTAACACTGTATCAATACTGGTCAATCAACCAGTAACAAATGTAGGGAGGAGTGCAAGCTGTTAATAACAGGAACTGTGTGTGGGGATCATGGGGGAACTCTGCGCTGTCTGCTCAGCTTTTCTCAAAGTCTAAACTGTACTAAGGAAAAGGAGTCCCTAAGTGAGTAATTAAGGCACTCAGCTGCTAGCAGAATGGTTGACAGTTTGAGTCCATCCAGGGGCACCTTGGAAGGAAGGCCTGTCAATCACCTTCTGAAAAATCAGCCCAGGAAGCCAAACCATGACCTTGGTAGCAATCAGTCCAGAACGGTCAGGACTTGGTCAATAACTGCCACCTTCCCTCTGTATTTGTCTCCCCTCCTCCAACTCAGGACCAACCAGAGAAAGCCAAGTGTATCCCCTAAGCAACTGCAGAAGACGTCTACTTCTATCTAGTTAGCACGCCTCCGCTTCCACAGGCCAACAGCCTCCAGCCAGCACACCGGAACCTTCCTTTTTTCCACCGTGAAGATTCCCCACTACCCTGCCTGTCTCTGCCAAACAGTGAAGGTGGCAGACACCCTTGCCATAGCAAACTCTGAGTAGAGAGTTTGTCTGGTCCCATCTGGGGGGTCTTGTTAATATCCACCATACAAATTACCAAAATTCATACACACACCCCAGATCCAACTGGATTTCAGTTGAAATTTCACCAGCTGTTCATGAAACAGAAAAATCTCTCTTACGCAAAGTTTTCATGGAAGACTAGCACAATCTCAACTCCAAAATGAAATTCAGAGACAAATCTAACCCGTAAATATAAATGCAGGAGCCCTAAATAAACTCTTGGTAAATTGAAATCAGCAGTATATAAAAAAAAAGACCTCAGGACCACACTGGGCTTCTATGAGGATTTTGGCATCTGAAAGCTAATCAATGTAATCTATGTTGGTATTAAGACTAAAGGAGAAAAAACTCACTATTGTCTCAATAGTTGCTGACAGAGCATTTGATACAATTCCGTATTTGTTTGTGATTAAAAAAATAACTCTTAACGACCTAGGAATAAAAGGACAATTCCTTGATCTAAGGCATTTACCTAAGAAAAAAAATATATAGCAAAATTAAAAACCCAAAAATCATGAAAGGAAAGAGTGACATTTGATTACACAGTAAGATCTACAAAAGCCAGAACCCATGTAAGGCAGAAATCTGACAGAAAAGGAAAATTCAAATAGTTTCCACTAAATCAAGTGATAGAAAAGTGGTACGACTGCAGCCTGCCAAAGGTGGAAAACTTGTGAGACCTGGAAAAACAAGGTAGTCCTGTTCAGTTCCAGCTCTCACAGTTTTCGCTGTATAACATTTTAAATTACGCATGAAGTGGTGCAGTGAATTACTATTATATGGCACCCCTAGCCATGGTCTTGTAGCTCCCACAAAATGATTGGGTGGGGCTATGCAAATAAGGTGTTTGTGGCCCACCAAGGGGATTGGATAGTTTTGCTGGACTCATGGAACACTTGCAGGGGGTGAGAACATGCAAATAAGGTGCATGGAATCTTTGTAGGGGGTTGGTCAATTTTGTATCCCACTAAGCTTAAAGGGAGCCAATCCCAGAAGCTGAGAGGGGGGCTTCACTACCATCAGGAAGAAGAGTCAGGAGCAGAGCACCTCTTTTGGCCCCAGAGTCCCTGCACTGAGAACCTCCTAGATCCAGGAGGCAGAGCTGTAACACAAGATGGAGGCAGCGCTGGACCAACAGACTAGGCTCCCTGGCACACGGAGCAAGAGAGCTGAGCACCTTCAGGCAGAAGCCTTCCTCGCAGGGTGGGGTGCCTAAAGAGTTTTGTAACACTTGCTGGAGCAGGGCAGAGGCCAGGGCCAAAAGGAGCCTGTCCTGAGGAGGCTGAGAAGAGGCTGAGTGGCCGAGAGGGAGTGTGCACAGCAGAGAGAAGGGTCTGCTTGGTTACGTGGCCAAGAGGAGCTGAGAGAGCTGTCCTGCACCAAAGAAAGAAGGACCTGCTCTCCTCTTTGGGGGAGCCTTCCAGACCTTGCCTACATGCTTCCTGATCCTGGTCCTGAGTTGTGGCCTGTTGATTTGATCCCAAATTGTACCTTTTACTCCCCCCATAAACCCCATAATGGTGAGTATGGTCTGTGAATTCTGTGTGGTCATTGCAACAAATAATTGAATTCAGCAGAGAAGTAGAGAGTGCTGTGGGTGGGGCAGCTGGCACCAGGCTTGGTAAAAAGGTTGGAGGATGGAGGTATGTCTGACCCCCGCCTCATAGGTATCACCCTTGGGCTGATGCTGCTGATGGTGATTCTCCCCCCTCATGAAGTCAGGGGAACTCAGACACCACCACACCATTTTTACATATGGTGGCGAAAGACTCTATAAACACACACACACACACACACACACACACACAAATAATAGACCAGAGAAAATATTTGCAAAGTATATGACAAACAACCCAAACCAAACCAAATCTTTTGCCATCAAGTCAATTTCAACTCATGGCGAACCCATGTGTTACAGAGTAAAACTGCCCCATAGGGTTTTCTTGGCTGTAATCTTTATGGAAGCAGATTGCCAGGCCTTTCTTCTGCAGTGTGACTCTGTGGGTTTGAAATGCCAACCTTTCAGTTAATAGTTGAGTGCAAACCATTTGTGCCACCCAGGGACCTGCATACGACAAAAGTCTCTGATACACTAATTGCTTCTACAAATTACTAAGAAAAGAACAACTAGAAAAATGGGCTAAGATTACAGATCTTTTTATGGATCAGAATCCCTGTGTTAATCAGAAGTCTTTTGATTACATGGGACAGAAGTCCAGTTCAAACTAAGTTATGCAAAAAGGAAGTGTGTTATAGGTTGAATTGTGTCCTCAAAAAATGTGTGTTTTAAACCTTTTTCTGTATGTTTGTGTTTGTAATCCCATTTGGGATTGGGTTGTCTTTGTTATGTTAATGAGACAGGATTAGTGTAGGAAGTGTTTTAAATCAATCTGTTTTGACATATAAAAAGAGATTAAACAAGCAACCAAGAGAAGCAGACACTGGGGAAAAGAGATGCCAAGCCACATTAAGATTGCCCAGGAGCAGAAAGAAGAGAAAAGGACTTTCCTCCAAGCCTTCAGAGAGAGAAAGCATTCCCCTAAAGATAGCACCCTGAATTCATACTTCTAGCCTCCAGTGGTTAAGTGCTTAGCTGCTAACCAAAAGGTCGACAGTTGGAACCCACCAACCGATCTGCGGGAAAAAGATGTGGCAATCTGCTTCTGTAACAATTTACAGCCTTGGAAACCCTATGAGGCAGTTCTACTCTGTCCTATAGGGTCACTATGAGCCAGAATTGACTCTATGGCAATGGGTTTTGTTTTTCTGGTTTTAAACTGTGAGAAAAAAAAAAAATTTCTGTTTGTTAAAGCCGCCCACCCACTTGTGATATTTCTGTTTTGGCAGCATTAGACAACTAAGACAAAGTGTATTTGGCTCACATAACAGAAAAGGCCGGATGTACAGGCTTCAGGAATGACTGGATCCACGGCTCAGGAGATGCCTTTACCCATTCCCTTTTTCCTGTCTCAGTCCGGCTTTCCTCTGTGTGGCTTCATTCCCAGGAGGAATGATGGTCATATTCCTCAAGTGGTGGCCATATTCCACCAACCTGCTTCCCAGATAGGAAGAGGGCAAAGGCCCTAGATGACCTCTCACTGACCCGTACCTGAAGCCCTTGCCTTCCTGAATCAACCTCATAAGTTGGGATAGCATGGATGGGTTTCCAGCGTCAACTGGACTAAAACAGGGGGAGGGTCTCCAAAGGAAAACCAGAATACTGTTCACAGAAAAGGGGGAGAGGCTGTTCTGTAGGCTGTAGACAAGGTCTGTGCATCACAACCCCAGTTAGAAATTAAAGTAGCTCTGGGTCCCCTCCCCCTCAGAGAATCTATTCTTTCACCAATCTTTGAGCATCTACTATGTGCTCAGAGACACAACGGGCCCACCCTGTGGACACTAGTTAACTAATGGCACAAATATGATGGGTGCTACACAGGAAAGGGGTGCAGAGACCTGCCTGGTATGGGGGCAGGAAGCCTTCCTGGGGCTGAGAGTTGGAAAAAAAAGAAAAAGGAGGAAGAAAGAGACGTGAGTCCCACGCAAAGAACAAGGCACGTGCAAAGACCCTGTGGTGGGTGGGAGCTTGGCAGGTCTGAGTTCTGGGATGGAAGCCAGGGGGCCAAGGGCAGATGGCAGGGACTGCATCCAGAGGGGCTAACAGGGCCTGAGCCTCTAGGGACTTCCTGGGCCATATAAGAGCAGTCAGGAGCCATTAAAGGTGTTTGATCAGGGCAGTGGTGGGGTCAGATTTGTGCATTCAAATACCCTGACTGTGGTTTCTCAAAAGATTAAGCAGACAGTTACCACCTGACCCTACAATTCCACTTCTAGGGACAGTTATCACCTGACCCTACAATTCCACTTCTAGGTGTGTAACCAAGAGAAATGAAAGCATACGTCCACACAGAAACTAGCACACACGCATTTATAGCAGCACTGTTCACAACAGCCAAGACGTCCATCAATGGACAAATGAATAAATAAAATGTGGTATAGCCAACCATAGAGCCCTGGTGGCACAGTGGCTAAGAGCTCAGCTGCTAACCAAAGTTCCTTCGAAACACTGTAGGGCAGTTCTGTTCTGTCCTATACTGTTGCTATGAGTCAAAATCAACTCGATGACAACAGGGTTTTGGTTTATAGCCAATCGGTGGAATACTTTTTGGCCACAGAAAGGGACGAAATCCTGGTACATGCCACAACATGGATGAATCTCAGAAACACTGTGTTCAGTGAAAGAAGCCAGATGCTGAGGACCACATAGTGTATGATTCATTCATATGAAGTGCCAAGAATATAGACCTCTGAGACAGAAAAGAGATTAGTTGTTGCCTAGAGCTGGAGGGCTGGGGGCTTGGGGGGTTTCTTTATAAACTGATGAAGTGTTTCAGATGGACTATGTTAATGGCAGAGCCCTGGGTGGCCCAGTGGTTAAGAGCTCGACTGCTAACCAAAAGGCCAGTAGTTCAAATCCACCACCTGCTCCTTGGAAACCTATGGGGCAGTTCTACTCTGTCCTGTAGGGTCGCTATGAGTCGGCCTCTATGGCAACGGGTTTGGTTTGGTTTTGCTGGTGATGGTTGCACGTTTCCATGAATTTACTAATGCTGTTGACTTGTGCACTTCAAACAGGTGAGTTGTGCGGTGTGTGAACTACATCTCAACAAAGCGGAATGATCCCAGCCCTGGAGCCTTCCTCCAGAAGGAAGATGCCTGCTGGGGGGTGGGGGGAGAAAAGGCAGGGACCCCTCCCTGAAACCCGCCTGAAGGAAGTGGCCCAGGGTGGGTGGGCCAGTGCGGTGCTGCCAGAGAAGACACTGATTTAGGAAATAATATTGGAGTCATTATTCCCTGACCTTAAAGAATATGACCCAGCTGGAGCTGGACTCACAAGGGCTCACAAGGACACATCAACTGATGGATAGAATAATCTTGGAAAATATCTTTTAGGGAAATTTTCACTTAAGCCAGAACACAGAAGGCTTTTCACCCTTATCTTTTTTCTGTTAACATTTAGTGAACAGAAATTTGTTGGACCAATGAAGACCCTCCTGACTGTCTGTTGCTGAAAGCTGTACCAGTGATTGTCAAGAGGAACAATTCAAAATGTAGAATCACAGTTTCTGGCCAATGTGTGAAAAGGTGAAGCTTTCAGTGGTTTTGCCCACTTGTAATGTTAATATATACTGATGACTCTGTAACCTGCCTTGGACTCGGGCAGACGTGGCTGTGGCAGCGTGCTCGTCCGTTTTCCCACTTTTGTCTATTCTGTAATATTCTCTGGACTCCGGCAGACATTAACTCTGGCAGCATGCTTGTCCACTTCTCAACTTTTGCCTTTTTGAATATATGTCGAATAAAACTTTCTTTTCGCTTCACTAAACTTTGTGGTGTTTTTTCCCCTTCAACAACACCTCAACACACAGGGCGTGAAGACACCAGGCAGGAGGCCAGGACTCCGGCGGCTGAGTTTCCTCAAACCGAGGTGTCAGCTGGACGTCCTTCTGGCAGATAAACTCGTGGGGCCAGCAAGGCGGGGCCTCCAGAAACGCTGGGAGGGAGCATTTGACCTGTGAGGTTTCCCCCAAATGAGACAAGTAGCGTTCCTGGGGAAGACCAAAAATGCGGCGGGCTGCTTCGCACGAGTTTCTGGCTCAGAACCCTTTTGCCTTTTACGACCTCTGGGGAGGGGCGCCACAGCCTTCTCGGGCCCCCGGGGGTCATGCCTACTCGTCCCGGCTGCCCAGCACCCCTTCTCCCAGCCCAGCTCGGCACCCCTCGGGCCCCCAAATAGCCTCGACTCTTCTCGGTCACCTCCCACCCTAGGCCTTCCGCCTCTCCAGGTGACCTCGCCTCCCTCCACCTCTCCCCGCCGGCACCACCTCCCAGGCCACGCCCCCCCACATCACCTGTCGCCCAGGCCACGCCCACACCGTCATCTGCTTCCGAGCCAGGCCCACAGTACCGCCCACCGCTCAGACCCCGCCCGCTCTGCCACACCCACCACCCTGGTCACCGCCGCCACACCCTTCCCGTTGACCCGCCATCCTCCAGGGTGGCCACCCACGGGTATCCACAAAGACCCACTGCGTACCCGAAGCCGCGCGCCCCTGAGGCCGAAGTGGGAAGCAGGCGTCGCCCCCTCGCGGAGTGACACAGAGCAAATACAAATCCCACTGCTGCCTGCAGCCCTCTAACCTCTGAGGCTGCCTCGCTTCCCTCCCCGACCTTGCACTCGGCGACATGACTTTTTCAAGTATGTCTTGGCTGTGTCCCAGGCCTAGAAAGTCAGGTCGGTGCGGCCCTACGTCTCTTGTCTGGCTGTGACCGAGACATGTGACTACCGGAGGCCGAGCCATGAGACCCGGGTTTCCTCTGCGCCGACCTCCAGTAAGAGACTGGCCCTTAGCAGAGAGGCTCACTGTCGTTGATGAGCAAGGAATGAATGAGTGAATGAATGAATGAATGAGCGAGCGAGCTGTGAGTGAAAAAATGGTTGTGAGAGGCCGCTGGGGCGATGAGTCCCCCGGGTGCCAGCAGAGGAAAGCCTGTCATTCTCCAGGTAGCCTCTGGGTGGCAGTCATGTGGCACTGAACTGCTAGGAGACAAGGGCTGCAGCCCAGGACTTGGTGGGTGGATCTTCGGGTGATGAGGTGGCCAGGGACAGGGATGGAGCAGGGACAGGGTGGTGGGGTGGGGGCTGGCGGGTACAGGGGCTACTCTCTGTTGGGCTGGCCCTGGGTGAGGATGTGGCCGTCCAGGGTGAAGTAGGAGTCGGTCCTGGTCATCAGGCTCCTTGCTTGGCAGGAGATCCTGCCTGTTCCCACAGAGGGTTCTCCAGCCCAGCCTACTTGGCATTAAGGACCCAGCTTGTTACTGGAGTATGGCGCAGGAGGAGAGTACGAGGGGAAAGGTGGCTGAAATGTTTCCTGTTTGGTTGGAACATGAATGGTCTGGAAAATATAAAGCTACAAACCTGAGCACCATATCCACCCACCCAGGCTGCTGCCCTCACAGGAGAGGAACCCAGGCAGCTTCAGAGAGGGTGTGCTGGCTCAGCCTGGGGAGAGAACTCCGGCCTTGGCCCCAGCCGCTGTTCCTCCATGCAGCCTTCTCAAGGAAGGGGGTGGGCTGGTTCCTAGCTGACCGAGGCCCCCAGTGGTCCCCCAGCATCACTGGCAGCCAGCACCCCTTGAGCATCACACCAAGCACTGACCCCAGGAAGCGTGGTTGGTGGCTGGACTGATGTGAGGATATCGTGTCCCACCAGGCTGATGGGGACAGGAATGCAGAAACCACAACCAATTCCACGAAGGAAGGACACCTGGCCGAGAGGGACTGGGTGAGACATCGGGGACCCACGAGGTCTCAGAGGGAGGAGACATCTGGTTCTGCCTTGGGATGAACAGAATCAACGGTCTGAGCACAAGTGGGGATGAAGGAGGGGGCGAGGCTGGGGAGCAGCTCCCCAGTCCCTCTGTCCTGCCACAAGTGTCTATCTATCTGACTGAGTTGTAGGCTCCATGTTAGGGGCAGGGGGCGATGGAGGGTGTGCAGCGGGGGAGAGACTCCAGCAGATTCAAGTTGTGGGAAGAAGCTGTGAATGCATATGGTGAATATTTTTGGGGTGTGACTGTGAGATTTAGGTGGGGAACAGGCAGGGCTGGAGGGATGGAGTTGAGAGGGAGCTGGATGCAGGAGTGCCCTGGAGGGAACCTGAGGGCGGGGCCTAGTGAGCTTCCAGCATGGCCCCAGGCCTCTGCACCCCTTCTGCCTCCACCACAGCCCTCCTGTCCTGCAACCACAGGGGGTCACTTCTCACCTTCAGGGGAGCTTTATTTTCCAAATGACAGCTCCAGACCCCACATGCCTGTTATCAGGAAGCTCAGGGCCCCCACAGGGCTCCCTTTCGCCTGTACCTCCAGCCCTGGAGGCCCCAGCCAGAGGCCACCATTGCCTACACTGCCCCCCAGTGCTTCATTCTCTGAGGGCACCTGGCACCATGGGTGGGCTATCCTGAGACAGGTCCCAGTGGTCCCTGGAGTCCTGGTCACTGTGGGCTTTGCAGATGCCCCCCCCCCTTGGAGATCCACCAGGCCACAGTCAGGGTCAGGGCCGGGGTCAGGGTCAGGGTCAGGGTCAGGCAGGTTTTACCTTTAAACTCTCAGAACAAGAAGGATCCTCTGGGGACTGTAGGGTGCCCGTCCACTCCTTCCAAGGCTGTGGTGACTCAGTTTCCTAAGCAAGGTCCCACGCAAAGTGCGGTGCAGGCCCACCTATCTGGGTGGCTCAAGGAGGCCTGCGCTCGCTCTGGCCTGGCATGCCACTCCAGCCGCTCCTTGGGTGAGCTAGGTGGGGCTGCAAGGGACCAGGCACACAGAAGGCAGCCACAACTCTGTCTCTGCTGTCACTCTGCTCCCACTCTCAGCTGCCAGACAGAGTATCTTCCCCAAGAGTCCGGGAGTGGAGCTGGGCCCACCCTCTTTCCCTGGCAAGACATTTCGACAGTTTTATTTGCACATACAGCCTGTGGCACACACCCGGGGTGCCTGCCAGCCCTGGCTTCCCCTGCCTCCTTCCTAACAGGTTCTGGACTTCCCCCGCCAGCCTTAGAGCCCAGGCCAGTCAGCACACAGCAGAGTGACTGACCAGAAGAGGACACATGGCCTTGGTTGCTCTAATCGTGCAGTGACTCAGGAATTTTGTTTGCGGGTTAGGGGAAAGGTGTATGTGGGGGCGGGGGGCAGATGGGAAGACTGCTGGAGCCAGTGGAGGATGAAGGTGAAGCACAGAGTCCCAAAGGCATGGAGCCAGAGCCCCGATTGAGCCTTTCCTGAAGACTTACCTTTTTTAGTGTTGTGATCTTTTAGTGTGATGATCCATTTATCCTCCCAGCCAGTCTGAGCTGAGTTTCCAGTGACTTAGAACCAAAAGTTTCTTAACTGACATGGCACATTGCCAAAGCCTAGAATTTGGAGTGACAGCGGAAGTGTGAACATGCCCCTGGGGCAAGCATTCTGCTCAGGGAAAGGTGAGGGCTGAGAGCACTCTGCCCAGACAGAGATTGGCATCTCACACCTGCAGGCTGTGAGGCTCAGTTCTAGGAGTGCTGGCCCTTGTGGCTCAGCAGACACACCTGAGGCAGCTCAGATGGGGAATCGCCACAGGCAAGCCTCGATTGCAGCCTATGAGAGACCTCGACCAGAGGACCTAGACTCCTGACCCGCAGAAACTGAGATAATAAATGTTTGTAATTTTTTTTTTATAAAACATTAAACTTATTGTTCTTTATTTGGAATTTATGTATCACTACTGTTTGATGTTTACCTGTGTTTTATTGACTATACAAAGGCATTCGACTGCGTGGATCATGACAAATTATGGCTAACGTCGTAAAGAATGGGAATTCCAGAACACTTAATTGTGCTCATGAAGAACCTGTACATAGATCAAGAGGCAGTCGTTCAAACAGAACAAGGGGATACTGCATGGTCTAAAGTCAGGAAAGGTGTGCTTCAGGGTTGTATCCTTTCACCATACCTATTCAATCTGTATGCTGAGTAAATACTTTGAGAAACTGCACTATGTGAAGAAGAACGGGGCATCAGGATTGGAGGGAAGGCTCACTAACAACCTGCGTTGTGCAGATGACACAACCTTGCTTGCTGGAAGTGAAGAGGACATGAAGCACTTACTAATGAAGATCAAAGACCACAGCCTTCAGTATGGATGACACCTCAACATAAGGAAAACAAAAATCGTCACAACTGGACCAATAAACAACATCATGATAAACAGGGAAAAGATTGAAGTTGTCAAGGATTTCATTTTACTTGGATCCACAATCAACACCATGGAAGCAGCAGTCAAGAAATCAAAAGACACATTGCATTGGGCAAACCGACTGCAAAGGACCTCTTTAAAGTGCTGAAGAGCAAAGATGTTACCTTGAAGACTAAGGTGTGCCTGACCCAAAAACCATGGTGTTTTCAGTCACCTCATATATGCATGTGAAAGCTGGACAATGAATAATGAAGACCTAAGAAGAATTGACACCTTTGAATTGTGGTGTTGGCAAAGAATATTGAATATACCATGGACTGTCAAGAAAACGAATGAATCTGTCTTGGAAGAAGTACAACCAGATCGAAGCAAGAATGGCGAGACTATGTCTCACATACTTTGGACATGTTGTCAGGGGGATCCGTCCCCGGAGAAGGACATCATGTTTGGTAAAGTACAGGGTCAGCGAGAAAGAGGAAGACCCTCGATGAGATGGATTGACACCATGGCTGCAATAATGGACTTAAGCATAACAATGATTGTGAGGATGGCGCAGGACCGGGCAGTATTTTGTTCTGTTGTATATAGGGTCCCTATGAGTCAGAACCGACTTAATGGCACCTAACAACTACTGTATTACAACGGAGCCCTTAACCTTGTAGCCTTGTCAGCATCAATGGGTTCTCTTCATGAAGCTGCTGAGGGATCAGTCATTTCTGTAGTGGTTCAAGGGAAAGACGTTTTGAGAAGTGCGTGAGTTCCTTTTGTTCATCTACAAAAGCTTTGTTGCCTCGTTAACTTTTTCATCATTCACAGTGTTTATCTTTTGAAGGCCTGCAGTGACTGGCATTACTTTGTTTCTAGACCTGACGTCTTGGCTGGCTATGTGGCCTGCCTTCCTGGATTCCTGCCATTGTAGCTTCTTCTTGGCCATTGTTTTTGATTCCCGCATGCGTGCAGCTGCTCAAGTCCCAGGTGATGCCATTTGCTCCAAATCTGCGTTGTTTCAAGCCACTAAGTTTATTTTAATTCTTGTTGTAGTGAAATACATATAACAAAACATTTGCGGTTTCAGCCATTTTTATGTGTACAGCTCAGTGACATTAACCATGTCCACCATGTTGGGCAGCCAGCATCAATCACTACCTGTTCATTTCCAAATTATTCCACAGCCCTTAGCAGAAACTCAGTGTCCCCTAAGCTACACCTCCCCACCTCACTCCCGCATTTGCCTGCTCCAGGTGTCTCATACAAGTGGGATCATACAATACGTGTCCTTTCGTGTCTGACTTATTTCACTTAATGTAATGCTCTTGAGGTTCATCTGTGTTGTTGCCTGTATCAAGATTTCATTTCTCTTTATGGCTGAGTATTATTCCATTGTATGTACATACCACATTTTGGGTATCCATTCATTTGTTGATGGACCTTAAGGTTGTTTCCACCTTTTGGCTGTTGTAAATACTGCTGCTATGAACCTCAATGTACAAGTATCTCTTTGGCTCGTTGCTTTCATGTCCTTTGGGCACATAAAAGCCACTGCTATGAGCACAGTTCTACTGTGACACACATGGGGTCACCATGAGTCAGGGGCAACTCGATGGCAGCTGGTCCTGGCCTTCTGGCTTTAGGAGTTTGGGAATCTCCCTTCAAACATGGCAGATGGGCTGGGATCGCACAGCAGTCCTGTGATGTGGCTGGTCAACCTGGGCTTCAAGCAGCCCTCGCCTCAATCCTTGCTGTTGCTGTGGCCCCGTGTGGCTCCCATGTGCAAAGCTTGTGCAGTGAGTCCCTGTCCATCTGAGTCAAAACCCAGGCCACTCACATGTGCACCACAGCCACCAGGACCGTCACCACCACCAGGGATGGAGGACCCAAAAAACAGGGTACTCACAGGCTTACTTGTGCTTACTTACTTATCTGTAGTGCACACTTTCACTTGTTTTTCACCACAACAAAGATTGTGAGCTACAGATTAGTAAGAAAACAAGTAAGCCTATGCATGCCTTGCTTACTGGTTAACCCGCCCCTGACCACCACCCCTTACCAGGAACCTTCTGGGATAGGGATGGGGGGTAAGAAGCACTTTCCCACCCCTCAGTGCCTGCAGTTCCTACCTGTCAGGGGTTGAATTGCATCTCCCAAAATACACGTGGAAGTCCTAACCCTGCACCTGGGAATGGGACCCTGTTTGGAAATGGGATTTTCTTTGTCACCTTAATGAGGTCACAGGGCCACTGCAGTCCTGCCCTGCTGCCTCAGTGCCAGAGGTGGGGCCCTGCCCACCTGTCTCCCCTCCCACCCCCCCACCTCCCCCCACCCCACCGTCCGTGCTGCTTGGCCCCCAGCCCTCTGCTGTCTGATCTGAGCCTGGCCCTGTCCAGGCAGGCAGCAGGGCCCTTCCTGCTGCCTCTGCCCACCCTAAGTGGCCTGATTTGATGCAGCCATGCTGGAAACCTTTAATGTGGCTCTGCCCAGCCAACGACCTTGATGCTGGCTCAGGGCAAGAGCACCACTCCCGTGCACCCCCCTTCTCAGGAGGGTGGCGTCACTCAAGGAGCCTGGGCTAGGGGAAGGTGGTCACCTGCCTTGCGGGGGAAACTCCACTCCCCACAGTCAGGGCCAGGGCTGGGCAGTGCCTCTGGACCTCCCTAGGGACCAGACGCCAGGGGGCTGAAGGTAGCCTGGAGAGCCATGTCATATCTGGTGCCGCAGGCTCCTGTTGGTAAGTGGAGTGGCGTCCCTGGCCTTTCACAGTGAAGATTTTGGGGCACAACTTCATGTTCGCGTCTAGTAGCAGATGTGTCCCTTGGCTGAGGACTGTTGGCAAGCCCAGTTCAGGCAGCCTTTCTGTGCCTCAGTTTACCTTCTCTGAGATGGGCCCACCTGCCCTTTGCCAGATGTAGGGTGGGAGTCAGACGGGTGCTTGGGCAGCAGACCCCCCTGAGAGATGGGCAGTGGATGGGGACAGTCCTGGGAGCCTTGTGGTCGGCACCATCACAGGGCCTGGCCTCTCCCCACTGTCTGGGGCAGGAGGTCCAGCCCGCCTAGCTCACAGGGCCTCAGAGGGAGGGAGGCAGGGACCTCCAGGGTCCCACGCCCACCACGCAAGGAGGACATGGCCTAGAGGAGAAGGTGCAGAGGAGGGTCCTGGGAGCACATGTGAGAGGGCGTTCAGAGGCTGGGTCAGCTGGACTTGGGGTTCTTGGTTGTGGGGTGGGAAGAGAGGCTGGCAGAGAAACAGTGGGGTGCTTGGTGATTGGGCAGAGGTCCAACCTTAGCGATGGGGATGGGCACAGCACAAGGCAGCAGGGGCAGCAGATGGTAGGGGGTGAAGAAGGCAGGTGAGGTCAGTACCAGAGGAAGGCAGGCCAGGGAAGACTGGAAGGAGCCTGGCTGCCCTCCCCACACCTCACCACCCGCCCAGCCTGTCCCCAGAGCCTGGAATATTCTGGCACACCTACTAGGTCTGGGTAGGGTGGGCTGATGAGGAAGGGGGCAGGGCTGCCTCACTCCCACCCTCTCCCTAGGCAGAAACCTGCACTTCTCCCCGAAAACTGAAGTGGTGAGGACTCTCTCTTCAGGAGCAGAGACATTTCTAAAGGCTGACAGTCATCTGTTCACAGAGGAGGTGCCCTCATAACTGCCCACACTGGGCTCTGGATCTATTGGGGCGGGGGTGTACGAAATAACTGCCCTCATGCCCCCAGACCCAGAGCCTCGGGAAATCCCCAGGGCCTTCTGGGAGTGTGAGGCAGGCCCCTAACTAGCCTCACTGGTCCACTCAAACCAAACCAGTCTCCTTTGAAGAGGGTGGTAGGCACCCTGGGGACTTAACAGACATATGCGCAAACACACGTACTCGTATGTGCACACACCCAGACATGCACAAACACGCATGCACAGACACAAACACACACAAATACACACACTGACACACTCAGAGACATGCACATAGACACACACACAAATACACACTCAGACACACAGACATGCATGCGGACACCCACATTCATAGACACACACTTTCTTCACCAAAGCAAGCTGCCACCTGCAGACTGGAGTGGCCAGAGGAACAGGTGCGCCTGTCCAGGGCTCTGCACTCCAGTCCAGCAGGTTCCCAGGGCCCAGGCTGCACATTTGCACACCTGAAGAGCCCAGCTGGGAGGGGCGTTCCCAAAGGTGTTTATAAATCTCAGCCTCTGGCAGACAGACTGGTGCAGGCTCAGATGTGAGACCTAGTTGGTGGCTCCCCTCCCAGCAGGGCGGGTCCCAGGCTGGCTTCCCAGCAGGTTGCCTACGGCAGGAATGTCCACACCCCCTTCCAGCCCGCCCCGGCCTGTCCTGCCTCCCACCAGGTAAGGACCTGGTGCCTTTTTTCACTATTTTAAAAAAATGCTATGAAAGTAACACACACATGCAGCTAAAATGAAGTAGAACCCAGTGCTGGTGTGCAGCAACGGGGGCCCTTCAACCTGTCGATAGGACTGAAATCAGCACGACTGTGAAGAGCGATCTGGCAATATCTAAGAAAACAGCCCTCAATCTGTCAGAGAAATGGAATTTGTAGTTAAAATTCCTTTCCACAAAGAAAACGCCAGACCCAGATGGCTTCACTGGTGAAGGTCGGCAGTTCAAATCCACCAGCTACTCCTTGGGAGCTTTATGGGGCAGTTCTACTCTGTCCCATAGGGTCAGTGTGAGTTGGAATCTACCAGACAGCAATGCGTTTGTTTTTTGGTTTTAAGGAAGTAATGATAACAACTCTTGGAACTAGAAGAGGAGGGACCGCCTTCCAACCAATGAGGTCAGTATTACCTTGATACGATACCGAAACCGGACAAAGACAAGAAAATAAAATTATAGCCTAATGACCTTAATGAGCATAGATGCAAAACTCTGTAATACAATGTTGGCAAATCAAATTCAAAAATATAGAAAAAGGGTACTACATTTTGACCAAGTAGGTTTATCCCAGGAATGCAAGTTTGGTATCCCATTGAGGGTCCTCCTCTTTTTCAATGACCCTCTCTACTTTACCAAGCATGATGTCCTTTTCCAGGGACTGGTCTCTCCTGATAACATGTCCAAAGTATGTGAGACGAAGTCTCGCCATCCTTCCTTCCAGGGAATATTCTGGCTGTACTTCTTCCAAGGCAGATTTGTTCATTCTTCTGGCAGTCAAAGGTATATTCAATATTCTTCACTAATACCATAACTCAAAGGCATCAATTCTTCGTCGGTCTTCCTTATTTGTTGTCCAGCTTCCACATGCACATGAGGCAATTAAAAATACCATGGCTGGGGTCAGATGTACCTTTATTCTCAAAGTGACATCTTTGCTTTTGAACACTTTAAAGAAGTCTTTTGCAGCAAATTTGCCTGTTGTTTAATTGCTTGATTGCTGCTTCCATGGATGTTGATTGTGGATCCGAGGATCTGAAATACAACAAAAATGTCTGTTCTCATCACTTCTCTTCAACACTGTAATGGAGGTTCTAACCACTACAGTAAGTTAAAAAATTAATTAAATATGTATTGAACAGAAAGAAAAGCTATTTTTCTCATAAGCTACAAAATCATCTTCGTAGAAAATCCCAAAGATTAAAAAAAAAAAAACTAGCAAGGTCATAGGTTACAAAGTCAATATACAACAAATCAGTTGTATTTCCATATACTAGCAATGAACAATTAGAAACTGAAGTTTAAAAAAATTTACCATTTACAACAGAATAAAAAATTATGAAATACTTAAGGATAAACCTAACAAAAAAATATACAAAATTTGTATGTTGAAAATTACAAATATGGCTGAGAGAAATTAAAGGACTAAGGTGCACCTGATCCAAGCCATGGTGTTTTCAGTCACCTCCTATGCATGTGAAAGCTGGACAATGAATAAGAAAGACCAAAGAAGAATTGACGCCTTTGAATTGTGGTGCTGGCAAAGAATATTGACTGCCAAAAGAATGAACAAATCTGTCTTGGAAGAGGCACAACCAGAATGCTCCTTAGAAGCAAGGATGGAGAGAGTTCATCTCACATACTTTGGACATGTTATCAGGAGGAATCAGTCCCTGGAGAAGGACACCATGCTTGGTAAAGTAGAGGGTCAGCAAAAAAAGAGAAAGACCCACAACAGATGGATTGACGCAGTGGCTACAACAATAGGCCCAAGCATAGCAGCAATTGTACATAGGGTTGCTGTGAGTTGGAACCGAATCTATACCACCTAACAAAAACAACAAAATAAATGGAAAGATACACCATGTTAATGATTGGAAAATCCACTATCGTTACGATCTCAGTTCCCCAAATTGATCTACAGAATCAATGGAATCCCAATCAAAATCTTAATCAGCTTTCCAATAGCAATTCACAAGCTGATTTTAAAATTCAAATCAATACTCGATGAATCTATAATAGCCCAAGCATCTTTGAAAAAGAACAAAGTTGGAGGACTGACATTGCCCAATTTCAAGATATACTATAAAGCTACAGTAATGAAGACAGTGCAGTATTGGCATTAAGAGACATATGATGTTGTTGTTAGGCGCCATGGAGCCCGTTCTGACTCATGGCGACCCTATGCACAACAGAACGAAACACTGCCCAGTCCTGCGCCATCCTCACAATTGTTGCTGTGCTTGAGCCCATTGTTGCAGCCACTGTGTCAGTCCACCTCATTGAGGGTCTTCCTCTTTTTTGTTGAATCATATAGATCCAGGAAATAGAATAGAAGGTCTAGAAACAGATGTACAATATGTGTGGTCATTTGATTTTCCACAAAGATGCCAAAGTAGTTCAATGAAGAGAGGGCACTCTTTTCAACAAATGGTGTTAGAACTGGATATTCATCTGCAAAAACAAACAAGCACGCACAATAAAACTCAACCCTTATGTTCCACCGTATACAAAATTAACTCAAATCATAGGCCTAAGTGTAAGAGCTAAATGTAGAAAATTTCAAGAAGAAAACATAGGAGAAAATCTTAGGTATTGGTTAGGCACAGAATGAGAGAACATATTTGCAAAACATATATCTGGGAGGCGGAGCCAAGATGTCGGAATAGACAGATGTTTCCGTCAAGCCCTCGTTACAACAAAGACCTGAAAAAACAAGTGAAAGAAGTGTATTTGTGACAAGCTGGGAGCCCTGAGCATCAAAGGCAAGCTTAGACAACGAACTGAGGGGCAGGGGAAGGAATAGACAGTTCAGAAGCAGAGAGGAGTTGCCGGACCTGAATCGCGGGGAGCCCTCAGGCACCATTCCCGGAGCAGCGGCGGCGGGCTGGTCCTAGCGTTTGGCCTCAGTTTCCTCAGGGAGAAGCAGCCAGCCACACGGCCCACTCACACCTCCGGAACCCGAGGAGAACGGCGTTCTCGGCAAAAGCTAAGTGCTTGCGTATATTTTACCGTGCCCCCCCCACCCCCAGGCTGACTTCAGCGGCTGAATCCCTAGGCCTGAGATAGACCCTGGTGAGCACCTAGAGCCGTCCTCCCAGCCTTGAGCCGTCCTCCCGGCCTTGGGGAAGGGAAAAATGTGCAACTGGGGGGAAAAGATAATTCGCTAGCTCCATTAACCGGGGGAACTCAGGGCAGAAGCGGCTCCTGTCCAGGCATAAACCGTCCGTGGACCTTGAGCACCTTTCCCTTGTGCATGGACCTGTGTGGGCCTATTTCGGGAGAATAGGCCCTCGTTGGCAAACTCCAAGCGTTTCAATGGTGCAGTGGAGACGCGGGTGTTTGACGTTTGACATTGCCTATCAAACAAGGTCCTCACCTACCCAATACAGGGACCTAAGGACTGGTAGCTCCACTCAGCTCACCCAGCCACCCCCAACAGGGGTCCAAAGATAACTGGTACTTCTCAGTCCTTACAACCAAAAACTTTGGGTGCCCATGGTCCTTCTGCAGAACCCACCCACCAGCACGATCTAGAAAACAGAGATGCGTTTTCCTCAGAGACACTTGGGGGTTCGTTCTCAGCCCCCTGCCTTGTTCCGAGTGTGATCCCCTGCTGCAGTCAGATACCGGTATATACCCCGATCACCCCTGCTCCTCTAAGACTGTAGGACAGAGTCTGTAGCACACACTTGATATCAGCTACCTGGAAACCTGAGCTGAATTCATACAAGAAAACTGAATGGACTCCTAGACTGATACACCTGAGAACAGCTCTAGCCAGCTGGGGACAGGACACCAGAGCTCCAAAGGTGAAAATAATCAAGCTAGCTCACTCAAGCAACCCATAGGGGTACACCAAAACAAAACAAAGCAAGCAGCTACGACACAGTAAGGAAGCATAAGCTAATACAATAACTTATCGATGGCTCGGAGACAGCAGTCAATATGAAGTCACATAAAGAAACAGGCCATGATCAGCTCAACAGCCACTCAAAACAAAGAATCCAGGGATCTTCTAGATGAAAGTGCATTCCTGGAATTACCAGACGCAGAACACAAAAGATTAATATAAGAACCCTTCAAGACATCAGGAAGGAAACGAGGCAATACGCAGAACAAGCCAAGGAACACACAGATAAAGCAACTGAAGAAATTAGAAAGATTATTCAGGAACATAATGAAAAGTTTAATAAGCTGGAAAAATCCATAGACAGACAGCAATCAGAAATTCAGAAGATTAACGATAAAATTACAGAATTAGACAACTCAGTAGAAAGAGGAGCAGAATTGAGCAAGTAGAAGCTAGAATTTCTGAACTCGAAGATAAATCACTTGACACTAATATATTTGAAGAAAAATCAGATAAAAGAATTTAAAAAAATGAAGAAACCTTAAGAATCATGTGGGGCTCCTTCAAGAGAAATAACCTACGAGTGACTGGAGTACCAGAACAGGGAGGGATAACAGAAAATACAGAGAAAATTGTTGAGGATTTGTTGGCAGAAAACTTCCCCGATACTGTGAAAGATGAGAAGATATCTATCCAAGATGCTCATCGGACTCCACATAAAACCACATAAGGTAGATGTTAAAAGAAAGTCACCAGGACATATTATAATCAACCTTGCCAAAACCAAAGATAAAGAGAGAATTATAAGAGCAGCAAGGGATAAACGAAAAGTCACCTACAAAGGAGAGCCAATGAGAATAAGCTCGGACTACTCCGCAGAAACCACGCCGGCAAGAAGGCAATGGGATGACATATTTAAAAAATTGAAGGAAAAAAATTGTCTGCCAAGAATCATATATCCATCAAAACTGTCTCTTAAATATGAAGGTGAAATTAAGACATTTCCAGATAAACACAAGTTTAGGGAATTCGTAAAAACCAAACCAAAACTACAAGAAATACTAAAGGGAGTTCTTTGGTTAGAAAATCAATAATATCAGGTATCAGCCCAAGACTAGAACACTAGGCAGAGCAACTAGAAGTGAACCGAGACAGGGAAATTAAAAAAAAAAAAAAAAAAAAAAAAAGCAAGATTATATTAAAAAAAAAAAAAGCCCAAAATGGGGTAACAGCGATGTTATTATATAAAAGAAGACAAAATTAAAATAATAAAGAGGGACTAAGAAATGTAATCATACACCTTCCATATGGAGAGGAAGATACAGAGATACAAAGAAATAAAAGTTAGTTTTAAATTTAGAAAAATAGGGGTAAATGATAAGGTAACCACAAAGGAGACAAACTATCCTACTCATCAAAATAAAATACGAGGGAAAAATGCAGACTCAGCAGAAACAAAATCAACAACAACAAATATGAGGAAAGGATAATATATAAAGAAAATCTCAGCACATAAAATCAAGTGGGAAAAAAAAGCTGTCAACACACAAAAAAAGACATCAAAATGATAGCACTAAATTCATACCTATCCATAATTACCCTGAATGTAAATGGACTCAATGCACCAATAAAGAGACAGAGAGTGGCAGAATGGATTAAAAACAAGATCCGTCTATATGCTGCCTACAAGAGACACACCTTAGACTTAGAGACACAAACAAACTAAAACTCAAAGGATGGAAAAAATATATCAAGCAAACAACAATCAAAAAAGAGCAGGAGTGGCAATATTAATTTCTGACAAAATAGACTTTAAAGTTAAATCCATCAGAAAGGGTAAGGAAGGACACTATATAGTGATTAAAGGGACAATACACCAAGAAGATATAACCATATTAAATATTTATGCACCCAGTGACAGGGCTGCAAGATACATAAAACGAACTCTATCAGCACTGAAAAGTGAGATAGGCAGCTCCACAATAATAGTAGGAGACTTCACTTCAACACACCACTTCCGGTGAAGGACAGGACATCCAGAAAGAAGCTCGATACAGACACGGAAGATCTAAATGCCACAATCAACCAACTTGACCTCGCAGACATATACAGAACACTCCACCCAACAGCAACCGAGTATACCTTCTTTTCCTAGTGCACATGGAACATTCTCTAGAATAGACCACATATTAGGTCATAAAGCAAGTCTTAGCAGAATCCAAAACACTGAAATATTACAAAGCATCTTCTCCGACCACAAGGCCATAAAGGTGGAAATCAATAACAGGAAAAGCAGGGAAAAGAAATCAAACACTTGGAAACTGAACAATACCCTGCTCAAAAAAGACTGGATTATAAAAGACATTAAGGATGGAATAAAGAAATTCAGAGAATCCAATGAGAACGAAAACACTTCCTATCAGAACCTTTGGGACACGGCAAAAGCAGTGCTCAGAGGCCCATTTATATCAATAAATGCACACATCCAAAAAGAAGAAAGGGCTAAAATCAAAGAATTATCCCTACAACTTAAACAAATAGAAAGAGAGTAACGAAGGAAACCCACAGGCACCAGAAGAAAACAAATAATAAAAATTAGAGCTGAAGTAAATGAAATAGAAAACAGAAAAACAATTGAAAGAATTAACAAGACCAAAAGCTGTTTTTTTTAAAAAAACTCAACAAAATTGATAAACCACTGGCCAAACTGACAAAAGAAAAACAGGAGAGGAAGCAAATAACCCGAGTAAGAAGTGAGATGGGCGATATTATAACAGACCCAACTGAAATTAAAAGAATCATATCAGATTACTATGAAAAACTATACTCAAACAAATTTGAAAACCTAGATGAAATGGAAGAATTCCTAGAAACACTCTACCTACCTAAACTAACACAAACAGAGGTAGAACAACTAAACAGACCCATAACAAAAGAACAGATTGAAAAGGTAACCAAAAAACTCCCCACAAAAAAAAAAGCCCTGGTCCAGACAGCTTCACGGCAGAGCTCTACCAAACTTTCAGAGAAGAGTTAACACCACTACTACTAAAGGTATTTCAGAGCACAGAAAAGGATGGAATACTACCAAATTCATTCTATGAAGCCACCATTTCCCTCATACCAAAACTAGGTAAAGACACCACAAGAAAAGAAAATTATAGACCTACATCCCTCATGAAGGTAGATGCAAAAATCCTCAACAAAATTCTAGCCAATAGAATTCAACAACATATCAAAAAAATAATTCACCATGACCAAGTGGGATTCATACCAGGTATGCAGGGATGGTTCAACATTAGAAAAACAATTAATGTAATCCACCACATAAATAAAACAAAAGACAAGAATCACATGATTTTATCAATTGATGCAGAAAAGGCATTTGACAAAGTTCAACACTCATTCATGATAAAAACTCTCAGCAAAATAGGAATAGAAGGAAAATTCCTCCACATAATAAAGGTCTTCATTTATACAAAGCCAACAGCCAACATCACCCTAAATGGAGAGAGCCTGACAACATTCCCACTGAGATCAGGAACCAGACAAGGATGCCCTTTACCACCACTCTTATTCAACATTGTGCTGGAAGTCCTAGCCAGAGCAATTAGGCTAGATAAAGAAATAAAGGGCATCCAGATTAGCAAGGAAGAAGTAAAAGTATCTCTATTTGCAGATGACATGATCTTATACACAGAAAACCCTAAGGAATCCTCCAGAAAACTACTGAAACTAATAGAAGAGTTCAGCAGAGTATCGGGATACAAGATAAACACACAAAAATCAGTTGGATTCCTCTACACCAACAAAAAGAACATCGAAGAGGAAATCACTAAATCAATGCCATTTACAGTAGCCCCCAAGAAGATAAAATACTTAGGAATAAATCTTAGCAGAGATGTAAAAGACTTATACAAAGAAAACTACAGTACACTTCTGCAAGAAACCAAAAGAGACTGACGTAAGTGGAAGAACATACCTTGCTCATGGATAGGAAGACTTAACATTATAAAAATGTCTATTCTACCAAAAGCAATCTACACATTTAATGCAATTCCGATCCAAATCCCAAGGACATTCTTTAATGAGATGGAGAAACAAACCACCAATTTCATATGGAAGGGAAAGAGGCCCCGGATAAATAAGGCATTACTGAAAAAGAAGAACAAAGTGGGAGGCCTTACCTTACCTGATTTTAGAACCTATTCTACCGCCACAGTAGTCAAAACAGCCTGGTACTGGTACAACAACAGATACGTGAACCAATGGAACAGAATTGAGAATCCAGACATAAATCCACCCACATATGAGCAGTTGATATTTGACAAAGGCCCCAAAACAGTTAAATGGGGAAAAGAGACAGTCTTTTTAACAAATGGTGCTGGCATAACTGGGTATCCATCTGCAAAAAAGTGAAACAAGACCCATACCTCACTGCATGCACAAAAACGAACTCAAAATGGATCAAAGACCTAAATATAAAATCTAAAAGGATAAAGATCATGGAAGAAAAATAGGGACAACGGTAGGAGCCCTAATACATGGCATAAACAGTATACAAAACATTACAAAGAACGTAGAAGAAAAACTAGATAACTGGGAGCTCCTAAAAATCAAACACCTATGCTCATCCAAAGACTTCACCAAAAGAGTAAAAAGACTACCTACAGACTGGGAAAAAGTTTTTAGCTATGACGTTTCTCATCAGCGCCTGATCTCTAAAATCTGCATGATACTGCAAAAACTCAACTGCAAAAAGACAAATAACCCAATTAAAAAATGGGCAAAAGATATGAATAGACACTTCACTAAAGAAGACATTCAGGTAGCTAGCAGATATATGAGGAAATGTTCACGATCATTAGCCATTAGAGAAATGCAGATCAAAACTACAATGAGATTTCATCTCACTCCAGCAAGGCTGGCATTAATCCAAAAAACACAAAATAATAAATGTTGGAGAGGCTGTGGAGAGATTGGAACACTTCTACACTGCTGGTGGGAATGTCAAATGGTACAACCACTTTGGAAATCGAGTTGGCGCTTCCTTAAGAAGTTAGAAATAGAACTACCATATGATCCAGCAATCCCACACCTTGGAATATATCCTAGAGAAAGAAGAGCCTTTACATGAACAGATATATGCACACCCATGTTTATTGCAGCACTGTTTACAATAGCAAAAAGATGGAAGCAACCAAGGTGCCCATCAACGAACGAATGGATAAATAAATTATGGTATATTCACACAATGGAATACTACACATCGATAAAGAACAGTGAGGAATCTGTGAAACATTTCATAACATGGAGGAACCTGGAAGGCATTATGCTGAGTGAAATTAGTCAGTTGCAAAAGGACAAATATTGTATAAGACCACTATTATAAGAACTTGAGAAATAGTTTAAACTGAGAAGAAAACATCCTTTTGTGGTTAGGAGAGGGGGGAGGGAGGAAGGGTGGGAGAGGACTATTCACTAATTAGATAGTAGATAAGAACTACTTTAGGTGAAGGGGAAGACAGCACACAATACAGGGGAGGTCAGCACAATCGGGCCAAACCAAAAGGAAAGAAGTTTCATGAATAAACTGAATGCTTCGAAGGCCAGCGTAGCAGGGGCAGGGGTCTGGGGACCATGGTTTCAGGGGACATCTAAGTCAACTGGCATGATAAAAGCTATTAAGAAAACATTCTGCATCCCACTTTGAAGAGTGGCTTCTGGGGTTATAAACGCTAGCAAGAAGCCATCTAAGATGCATCAATTGGTCTCAACCCACCTGGATCAGAGGAGAATGAAGAACACCAAGGACACAAGGGGATTATGAGCCCAAGAGACAGAAAGGGCCACATGAACCAGAGACTACATCATCCTGAGACCAGAAGAACTAGATGGTGCCCGGCTACAACTGATGACTGCCCTGACAGGGAGCACAACAGAGAACCCCTGAGGGAGCAGGAGAGCAGTGGGATGCAGACCCCGAATTCTCATAAGACCAGACTTAATGGTGTGACTGAGACTGGAAGGACCCCGGTGGTCATGGCCCCCAGACCTTCCGTTGCCCCAGGACAGGAACCATTCCTGAAGCTAACTCTTCATACATGGATTGGCCTGGACAATGGGTTGGAGAGGGATACTGGCGAGGAGTGAGCTTCTTGGATCAGGTGGACACTTGAGACTTATTGGCCATATGCATCTCTTCCTTTGTGAAACATCTGTTCAAATCTTTTGGCTCATTTAAAAAATTGGGTTATTGGGTTTTTTTATTATTGAGTTGTGAGGGTTCTTTACATAGTCTGGATTCAAGTCTTTTATCAGATATATATTTTTTAATATAATTTTTATTGTGCAATTAAGTGAAAGTTTACAAATCAAGTGAGTCCCTCACACAAAAACCCATATACACCTTGATACACACTCCCAATTACTCTCTCCCTGCACTCTCTATTTTTGTGTCCATTTCGCCAGCTTCTAGCCTCCTATACCCTCTCATCTCCCCTCCAGGCAGGAGATGCCACCTTAGTCCTGGGGCAACGGAAGGTCTGGGGGCCATGACCACCGGGGTCCTTCCAGTCTCAGTCACACCATTAAGTCTGGTCTTATGAGAATTCGGGGTCTGCATCCCACTGCTCTCCTGCTCCCTCAGGGGTTCTCTGTTGTGCTCCCTGTCAGGGCAGTCATCAGTTGTAGCCGGGCACCATCTAGTTCTTCTGGTCTCAGGATGATGTAGTCTCTGGTTCATGTGGCCCTTTCTGTCTCTTGGGCTCATAATCCCCTTGTGTCCTTGGTGTTCTTCATTCTCCTCTGATCCAGGTGGGTTGAGACCAATTGATGCATCTTAGATGGCTTCTTGCTAGCGTTTATAACCCCAGAAGCCACTCTTCAAAGTGGGATGCAGAATGTTTTCTTAATAGCTTTTATCATGCCAGTTGACTTAGATGTCCCCTGAAACCATGGTCCCCAGACCCCTGCCCCTGCTACGCTGGCCTTCGAAGCATTCAGTTTATTCATGAAACTTCTTTCCTTTTGGTTTGGCCCGATTGTGCTGACCTCCCCTGTATTGTGTGCTGTCTTCCCCTTCACCTAAAGTAGTTCTTATCTACTATCTAATTAGTGAATAGTCCTCTCCCACCCTTCCTCCCTCCCCCCTCTCCTAACCACAAAAGGATGTTTTCTTCTCAGTTTAAACTATTTCTCAAGTTCTTATAATAGTGGTCTTATACAATATTTGTCCTTTTGCAACTGACTAATTTCACTCAGCATAATGCCTTCCAGGTTCCTCCATGTTATGAAATGTTTCACAGATTCCTCACTGTTCTTTATCGATGTGTAGTATTCCATTGTGTGAATATACCATAATTTATTTATCCATTCGTTCGTTGATGGGCACCTTGGTTGCTTCCATCTTTTTGCTATTGTAAACAGTGCTGCAATAAACATGGGTGTGCATATATCTGTTCATGTAAAGGCTCTTCTTTCTCTAGGATATATTCCAAGGTGTGGGATTGCTGGATCATATGGTAGTTCTATTTCTAACTTCTTAAGGAAGCGCCAACTCGATTTCCAAAGTGGTTGTACCATTTGACATTCCCACCAGCAGTGTAGAAGTGTTCCAATCTCTCCACAGCCTCTCCAACATTTATTATTTTGTGTTTTTTGGATTAATGCCAGCCTTGCTGGAGTGAGATGAAATCTCATTGTAGTTTTGATCTGCATTTCTCTAATGGCTAATGATCGTGAACATTTCCTCATATATCTGCTAGCTACCTGAATGTCTTCTTTAGTGAAGTGTCTATTCATATCTTTTGCCCATTTTTTAATTGGGTTATTTGTCTTTTTGCAGTTGAGTTTTTGCAGTATCATGCAGATTTTAGAGATCAGGCGCTGATGAGAAACGTCATAGCTAAAAACTTTTTCCCAGTCTGTAGGTAGTCTTTTTACTCTTTTGGTGAAGTCTTTGGATGAGCATAGGTGTTTGATTTTTAGGAGCTCCCAGTTATCTAGTTTTTCTTCTACGTTCTTTGTAATGTTTTGTATACTGTTTATGCCATGTATTAGGGCTCCTACCGTTGTCCCTATTTTTCTTCCATGATCTTTATCCTTTTAGATTTTATATTTAGGTCTTTGATCCATTTTGAGTTCGTTTTTGTGCATGCAGTGAGGTATGGGTCTTGTTTCACTTTTTTGCAGATGGATACCCAGTTATGCCAGCACCATTTGTTAAAAAGACTGTCTCTTTTCCCCATTTAACTGTTTTGGGGCCTTTGTCAAATATCAACTGCTCATATGTGGGTGGATTTATGTCTGGATTCTCAATTCTGTTCCATTGGTTCACGTATCTGTTGTTGTACCAGTACCAGGCTGTTTTGACTACTGTGGCGGTAGAATAGGTTCTAAAATCAGGTAAGGTAAGGCCTCCCACTTTGTTCTTCTTTTTCAGTAATGCCTTATTTATCCGGGGCCTCTTTCCCTTCCATATGAAATTGGTGGTTTGTTTCTCCATCTCATTAAAGAATGTCCTTGGGATTTGGATCGGAATTGCATTAAATGTGTAGATTGCTTTTGGTAGAATAGACATTTTTATAATGTTAAGTCTTCCTATCCATGAGCAAGGTATGTTCTTCCACTTACGTCAGTCTCTTTTGGTTTCTTGCAGAAGTGTACTGTAGTTTTCTTTGTATAAGTCTTTTACATCTCTGCTAAGATTTATTCCTAAGTATTTTATCTTCTTGGGGGCTACTGTAAATGGCATTGATTTAGTGATTTCCTCTTCGATGTTCTTTTTGTTGGTGTAGAGGAATCCAACTGATTTTTGTGTGTTTATCTTGTATCCCGATACTCTGCTGAACTCTTCTATTAGTTTCAGTAGTTTTCTGGAGGATTCCTTAGGGTTTTCTGTGTATAAGATCATGTCATCTGCAAATAGAGATACTTTTACTTCTTCCTTGCTAATCTGGATGCCCTTTATTTCTTTATCTAGCCTAATTGCTCTGGCTAGGACTTCCAGCACAATGTTGAATAAGAGTGGTGGTAAAGGGCATCCTTGTCTGGTTCCTGATCTCAGTGGGAATGTTGTCAGGCTCTCTCCATTTAGGGTGATGTTGGCTGTTGGCTTTGTATAAATGAAGACCTTTATTATGTGGAGGAATTTTCCTTCTATTCCTATTTTGCTGAGAGTTTTTATCATGAATGAGTGTTGAACTTTGTCAAATGCCTTTTCTGCATCAATTGATAAAATCATGTGATTCTTGTCTTTTGTTTTATTTATGTGGTGGATTACATTAATTGTTTTTCTAATGTTGAACCATCCCTGCATACCTGGTATGAATCCCACTTGGTCATGGTGAATTATTTTTTTGATATGTTGTTGAATTCTATTGGCTAGAATTTTGTTGAGGATTTTTGCATCTACCTTCATGAGGGATGTAGGTCTATAATTTTCTTTTCTTGTGGTGTCTTTACCTAGTTTTGGTATGAGGGAAATGGTGGCTTCATAGAATGAATTTGGTAGTATTCCATCCTTTTCTGTGCTCTGAAATACCTTTAGTAGTAGTGGTGTTAACTCTTCTCTGAAAGTTTGGTAGAGCTCTGCCGTGAAGCTGTCTGGACCAGGGCTTTTTTTTTTGTGGGGAGTTTTTTGGTTACCTTTTCAATCTGTTCTTTTGTTATGGGTCTGTTTAGTTGTTCTACCTCTGTTTGTGTTAGTTTAGGTAGGTAGAGTGTTTCTAGGAATTCTTCCATTTCATCTAGGTTTTCAAATTTGTTTGAGTATAGTTTTTCATAGTAATCTGATATGATTCTTTTAATTTCAGTTGGGTCTGTTATAATATCGCCCATCTCACTTCTTACTCGGGTTATTTGCTTCCTCTCCTGTTTTTCTTTTGTCAGTTTGGCCAGTGGTTTATCAATTTTGTTGAGTTTTTTTAAAAAAAACAGCTTTTGGTCTTGTTAATTCTTTCAATTGTTTTTCTGTTTTCTATTTCATTTACTTCAGCTCTAATTTTTATTATTTGTTTTCTTCTGGTGCCTGTGGGTTTCCTTCGTTACTCTCTTTCTATTTGTTTAAGTTGTAGGGATAATTCTTTGATTTTAGCCCTTTCTTCTTTTTGGATGTGTGCATTTATTGATATAAATGGGCCTCTGAGCACTGCTTTTGCCGTGTCCCAAAGGTTCTGATAGGAAGTGTTTTCGTTCTCATTGGATTCTCTGAATTTCTTTATTCCATCCTTAATGTCTTTTATAATCCAGTCTTTTTTGAGCAGGGTATTGTTCAGTTTCCAAGTGTTTGATTTCTTTTCCCTGCTTTTCCTGTTATTGATTTCCACCTTTATGGCCTTGTGGTCGGAGAAGATGCTTTGTAATATTTCAGTGTTTTGGATTCTGCTAAGACTTGCTTTATGACCTAATATGTGGTCTATTCTAGAGAATGTTCCATGTGCACTAGGAAAAGAAGGTATACTCGGTTGCTGTTGGGTGGAGTGTTCTGTATATGTCTGCGAGGTCAAGTTGGTTGATTGTGGCATTTAGATCTTCCGTGTCTGTATCGAGCTTCTTTCTGGATGTCCTGTCCTTCACCGGAAGTGGTGTGTTGAAGTGAAGTCTCCTACTATTATTGTGGAGCTGCCTATCTCACTTTTCAGTGCTGATAGAGTTCGTTTTATGTATCTTGCAGCCCTGTCACTGGGTGCATAAATATTTAATATGGTTATATCTTCTTGGTGTATTGTCCCTTTAATCACTATATAGTGTCCTTCCTTACCCTTTCTGATGGATTTAACTTTAAAGTCTATTTTGTCAGAAATTAATATTGCCACTCCTGCTCTTTTTTGATTGTTGTTTGCTTGATATATTTTTTCCATCCTTTGAGTTTTAGTTTGTTTGTGTCTCTAAGTCTAAGGTGTGTCTCTTGTAGGCAGCATATAGACGGATCTTGTTTTTAATCCATTCTGCCACTCTCTGTCTCTTTATTGGTGCATTGAGTCCATTTACATTCAGGGTAATTATGGATAGGTATGAATTTAGTGCTATCATTTTGATGTCTTTTTTTGTGTGTTGACAGCTTTTTTTTCCCACTTGATTTTATGTGCTGAGATTTTCTTTATATATTATCCTTTCCTCATATTTGTTGTTGTTGATTTTGTTTCTGCTGAGTCTGCATTTTTCCCTCGTATTTTATTTTGATGAGTAGGATAGTTTGTCTCCTTTGTGGTTACCTTATCATTTACCCCTATTTTTCTAAATTTAAAACTAACTTTTATTTCTTTGTATCTCTGTATCTTCCTCTCCATATGGAAGGTGTATGATTACATTTCTTAGTCCCTCTTTATTATTTTAATTTTGTCTTCTTTTATATAATAACATCGCTGTTACCCCATTTTGGGCTTTTTTTTTTTTTAATATAATCTTGCTTTTTTTTTTTTTTTTTTTTTTTTAATTTCCCTGTCTCGGTTCACTTCTAGTTGCTCTGCCTAGTGTTCTAGTCTTGGGCTGATACCTGATATTATTGATTTTCTAACCAAAGAACTCCCTTTAGTATTTCTTGTAGTTTTGGTTTGGTTTTTACGAATTCCCTAAACTTGTGTTTATCTGGAAATGTCTTAATTTCACCTTCATATTTAAGAGACAGTTTTGATGGATATATGATTCTTGGCAGACAATTTTTTTCCTTCAATTTTTTAAATATGTCATCCCATTGCCTTCTTGCCGGCGTGGTTTCTGCGGAGTAGTCCGAGCTTATTCTCATTGGCTCTCCTTTGTAGGTGACTTTTCGTTTATCCCTTGCTGCTCTTATAATTCTCTCTTTATCTTTGGTTTTGGCAAGGTTGATTATAATATGTCCTGGTGACTTTCTTTTAACATCTACCTTATGTGGTTTTATGTGGAGTCCGATGAGCATCTTGGATAGATATCTTCTCATCTTTCACAGTATCGGGGAAGTTTTCTGCCAACAAATCCTCAACAATTTTCTCTGTATTTTCTGTTATCCCTCCCTGTTCTGGTACTCCAGTCACTCGTAGGTTATTTCTCTTGAAGGAGCCCCACATGATTCTTAAGGTTTCTTCATTTTTTTAAATTCTTTTATCTGATTTTTCTTCAAATATATTAGTGTCAAGTGATTTATCTTCGAGTTCAGAAATTCTAGCTTCTACTTGCTCAATTCTGCTCCTCTTTCTACTGAGTTGTCTAATTCTGTAATTTTATCGTTAATCTTCTGAATTTCTGATTGCTGTCTGTCTATGGATTTTTCCAGCTTATTAAACTTTTCATTATGTTCCTGAATAATCTTTCTAATTTCTTCAGTTGCTTTATCTGTGTGTTCCTTGGCTTGTTCTGCGTATTGCCTCGTTTCCTTCCTGATGTCTTGAAGGGTTCTTATATTAATCTTTTGTGTTCTGCGTCTGGTAATTCCAGGAATGCACTTTCATCTAGAAGATCCCTGGATTCTTTGTTTTGAGTGGCTGTTGAGCTGATCATGGCCTGTTTCTTTATGTGACTTCATATTGACTGCTGTCTCCGAGCCATCGATAAGTTATTGTATTAGCTTATGCTTCCTTACTGTGTCGTAGCTGCTTGCTTTGTTTTGTTTTGGTGTACCCCTATGGGTTGCTTGAGTGAGCTAGCTTGATTATTTTCACCTTTGGAGCTCTGGTGTCCTGTCCCCAGCTGGCTAGAGCTGTTCTCAGGTGTATCAGTCTAGGAGTCCATTCAGTTTTCTTGTATGAATTCAGCTCAGGTTTCCAGGTAGCTGATATCAAGTGTGTGCTACAGACTCTGTCCTACAGTCTTAGAGGAGCAGGGGTGATCGGGGTATATACCGGTATCTGACTGCAGCAGGGGATCACACTCGGAACAAGGCAGGGGGCTGAGAACGAACCCCCAAGTGTCTCTGAGGAAAACGCATCTCTGTTTTCTAGATCGTGCTGGTGGGTGGGTTCTGCAGAAGGACCATGGGCACCCAAAGTTTTTGGTTGTAAGGACTGAGAAGTACCAGTTATCTTTGGACCCCTGTTGGGGGTGGCTGGGTGAGCTGAGTGGAGCTACCAGTCCTTAGGTCCCTGTATTGGGTAGGTGAGGACCTTGTTTGATAGGCAATGTCAAACGTCAAACACCCGCGTCTCCACTGCACCATTGAAACGCTTGGAGTTTGCCAACGAGGGCCTATTCTCCCGAAATAGGCCCACACAGGTCCATGCACAAGGGAAAGGTGCTCAAGGTCCACGGACGGTTTATGCCTGGACAGGAGCCGCTTCTGCCCTGAGTTCCCCCGGTTAATGGAGCTAGCGAATTATCTTTTCCCCCCAGTTGCACATTTTTCCCTTCCCCAAGGCCGGGAGGACGGCTCAAGGCTGGGAGGACGGCTCTAGGTGCTCACCAGGGTCTATCTCAGGCCTAGGGATTCAGCCGCTGAAGTCAGCCTGGGGGTGGGGGGGGCACGGTAAAATATACGCAAGCACTTAGCTTTTGCCGAGAACGCCGTTCTCCTCGGGTTCCGGAGGTGTGAGTGGGCCGTGTGGCTGGCTGCTTCTCCCTGAGGAAACTGAGGCCAAACGCTAGGACCAGCCCGCCGCCGCTGCTCCGGGAATGGTGCCTGAGGGCTCCCCGCGATTCAGGTCCGGCAACTCCTCTCTGCTTCTGAACTGTCTATTCCTTCCCCTGCCCCTCAGTTCGTTGTCTAAGCTTGCCTTTGATGCTCAGGGCTCCCAGCTTGTCACAAATACACTTCTTTCACTTGTTTTTTCAGGTCTTTGTTGTAACGAGGGCTTGACGGAAACATCTGTCTATTCCGACATCTTGGCTCTGTCTCCTCTGGCTATACGCTTTTAAAGGGTGAAACTTACTGCTATGTAAATTATACCCCAAGAAACCTGGCTTTAAAAAATGCTATGGAATTAATAGTTATATATTTTAAAATTAAATAAAAGCAAGTGTTGGCAAGCGGGTGTAGCAACAGGAATTTGCAAACCCTGCTAAACGCAAAAGATACCAAACCCGTTGCTGTCAAGTCAGTTACAACTCATAGCAGCCCTATAGGGCAGAGTAGAACTGCCCAACAGGGTTTCCAAGGAGCAGATGGTGGATTCGAACTGCCAACCTTTTTTGTTAGCAGCTGAGATCTTAACCACTGCGCCACCGAGGCTCCAAGCTGGGAGTTCTGAAAGTTGGCGTAACCATTTTAAAGAACAATGCATCCATATCTACTAAAGCTTTGCAGGACTCAGCAGTGCTCCTTTCTGAGAGACCTACCCAGGTGCACAAGGAGAACTGTCCAGGGATACCCGGTGCAGCCTTGTGGCCATAGCCAGAAAAAGAAGGAGGAAAGGAAAGAAAGGAGGAGGAAAGGAAAGAAAGAAGGACAGAAGCAAGAATGGTGAAAGGGAAGGAGGGTGGGAAGAAGGGAGAGAAGGAAGGAGGGAATACATGAAATGCCAACCAACATAAGCATCAAAAGCTATGTGTGAAGAACTGATATGAAGGACGCTCAAAAAATCCTGTGATTAGCAGAAGATCCAGCTGCATGCAGGTGTGTATCCTGTTCCTTTAAGAACATGCCCCCTAATATCATATATCATGTATGCATTCACATGCGTGGAATAGCTGTAGGGAAGACTGAAGGAGAAACACCGCATTCAGGGCAGTAGGGATTTCAGGGGTGAGGGGGTGAGGGATAGTGTCCTTATAAAAGTGGAGAAGAGACACAGAGACACCCAGAATGAAGACGGCCATCTGACAATGCAGTTGTGCTGTGGCTGCAAGCCAAGGACACCTGGGGCTACTGGAAGCTGGAAGAGACATGGAAGAGCCTTCCGATACAATGTTTAGGGAGAGAATGGCCCTGCTGACACCAGGAATTCTGACTCCCAGCCTCCCTGGAGAGAATAAATGTCTGCTTTTATAAGCCTTCTGCTTTGTGGTACTTTGTTAAGTTAGCCCTAGGAAACGCATGCGGGGTGAGAGGGGGTTTCTCCTGAAAGACAAGGGCTTACTCCCTTGTCTTTCAGGAGCATATCTGGGAGCTTCCTAAGACGGGGCATGTCCTTATCCTGCCTCCATGTGGGACAGCATGACCAATGGGTAATGTGTTTGAACATAGGCTCTTAGGTGGGAAGTCCTTTTCCCTCCAAACGTTGAAGCCACCACTCTGCTGTCTTCTGGAGAGGCTCAGTGCCATTGTGATTCTTGTTCATTTTAGGTGACCTACTTCTTCTCTCTAGAAGTATTTAGTATTGTCTCTCTCTCTCTCTTTTTTTAGTATCATCTCTTTATTCTGATTACTTTGAAATTTCATGATGATATAACTCGGTGTTTTTTGTTTTGTTTTTTAATGTGTTAGTTTGTTTACCATTTGCATTGAACCTGGCACTTGCTGGGTCATTTCAATATGTCTGTCAGTTCTGGGAGCATTTTGTATTATTTCTTTGTAATTGTCTCCAAGCCTCACTCTCTGAATCACCTTTTGAAACCTCTGGCATTAGGTTCTAGAACTTTTGCACGGACCTTCCATTGTCTCAAATCTTTCCTTTCCTTGTTTCTATCTCTTGGATTTTTGTTCTATTTTTTTTAGAGATTTCCTCAGCTCAGTCTTCCAGCCATCTATTACGTTTTTACAATTTCAGAGTTTACATTTTTATTTCATGGGCTCTGTATTGTTTTATGGGCAACCATCTTATCATATCTCTCTAAGATGTGAAGTTTTCTTCTGTTCCCTGTATTAGCCTTTTCCTCTAGGTTCTTCTTTTCCATTGACTCTTGGTCTCTCTCATATGTCTGATGGTCCTTGGTTTTTTATCCATGTCTAAGCACAGGAAGCAGTCTGAATACCCTTCACCTTGACTTTGGTTTTTACACCTTTTTAATTTCCGCAGCATGTGATTGGTTGAGTAAAATTTGAGAAACCCAAATGGCAAAATACTAAGTGCTGTTTACAATGGTGTTTAAGAGTTCTTGTTAATACAGGGACATGTTTCTGTTACAAGCTGTGGTGGGAAAAGCTGGACACTAAGTTTACATAAACAGTAATGTAGTTGAAAATGGTTTAGTGCCCTAATGACAAAAGATTCTAAACAAACATAAAAGAGTAAAGTAGCACCTGCACAGTAGAGAGTTGCTGTCATGCAAGGGGTGTCTGAGTAGTGGCCCATCACCTCCTTTCCTACAAAAGGAAGAGTCCTGCTGGTGCCGTCTCCAGGACCCCAAGCGCAGAGACACAGACCCTCGGTCCAGAGGATGGGAGAAGAAGCAGACAGAGGGCAGGCACTCCACTGAGCCTGAATATCTCCCAGGGACCTCTTCCCACCCTTAGGAACTCTGGAGAGGGCAGGCGCCTTCCTGGGTCTCCAAGCCCCCAGCTGCTATGTGGAAAGGCCCAGCCCCCTCCATTCCCAGCTCTAGTACTGTGTATGTCTTATGAATTCAGTTATGTAAATAGAGGTGGCCCAGCCCAGAGGAGAGGCCTCACTCCTTCAATCCCCTCTCCCTCCCCAGTCTGTCCACTTGCCTTCATACACCCTGAGTTTATTCTTCTGCATCCTTTCCTGCTGGCATAGACAGCCCCACCCAGCACCTATTGCAGGTGCTGAGCCTCTGTCCAGCAGGGACTGCCCAGGGAGTCACACAGTAAGGATGATCACCCCACCCACAGGAAGTGGGATCAGGAGGCAGAGTCAAGGCAGGAGGAGCCCCAGGACTCAACCTCCCCCCTGCATGTCACACTGTGCAGCATCTCTAACACCTGTTACTCTGCTGACCCCCTCACCCCACTGACCCTCATGGTGGAGGTGCTTCCTGTTACCCCGATCACAGGCAGAACCCACCAAGGCTAGAGGCAGGGCTTCCCTAGCTCGTAACACCATGGGAGAGAAGGACCATGGGGGTGGCTCCTTCAGCCCACTGGGCTGCCCACTGCCACCCTAGAAAGGGAGGGTAAGGGACTGAAGGAGGGTGAAGGTGGAGGGAGAGGGTGATGTGGGCTCAGGAGACTCCCCTCCCCCAATACCACTCCACCTGCCCCCCTTCCACAGGCAACCCCCTGCAGGCAGGGTGACTTTCTCGGCCACTGGGGGTGGGGGGGGTGGCAGGGTTTCAGATTACCAGTAGGAATGGGTGCCTGAAGGGCTAAGACCCCACAAGATGATACCCTTCCTGCACTGGGGGCCGATGACCCTCCTGAGACTAGGCTGTGTGGGTGCCCGGAGCGGGACTGGGGCTGGGGCTTAGCTGTGGCAGAGGGGCTGGGCCCAGCTACATGCAGACACCTTCCAGGGCAGCAAAACCAGGCCAGCTCTGCTCTGCAGGCCCAGAGGAAGGGGGTTGGTCATGGGGTTCCCAAGTACAAGTAGATGGGGCAGTAGGGGGGAAGGTGTGGGGAGGTGGGGGGAACACGGGACAAAGAGCGGACCAGTGGGGAGGGGCAGGGAGGTGCCTGGGCAATGGTGGCCAGAGACACTGAAGGGAGAGAGATACGGGGACTCAGTGGAGGTGAGGGCAGAGGTGGGTGGACCAGGAGCTGCCCTCCAGGAGATGGGGGATGAGCTCCAAGGGGGGCCCAGAGGGGGCAAGGGAAATGGGGCAGACTGGGGGGGTGGGGGGGGTGCAGGGGAAGAGAAAGCGGCCTGTTGGGTTAGAGGAGGAGCCAGCGCAGGGATGGGGGTGAGCAGCCTCCAAAGAGGTAGAAGGAAAATCCTAGAGTGGGCTGCTGAGGAGACCTTTCTAGAAAGGTGTGACCAGCAGTGTCCTAGGATGCTAAAAGGCCAGGAAAGATAAGGCCCAAAAGTGTCCCTGGGACTAGCTGACCCTGAAGTCACTGGGCACAGAGCAAGGACTGGGGGGTTGTGGGGGGATGATGTGGATGGAAGGTGAAGGAGGAAGTGGAAGCTGAAGGGTGAGGTTCAGAGAAGGGGCCCAGTGGGAGGTCAGCCTTAGGAAGGAGGGGGAAGGGAGTGGGGGAGAGACAGCTGTGCGCTGAGGGGGAGTTTGGGGCAGTAAGGGCCTCAGAAAGCGGGAAGAAACCCCAGTGGCACAAGCGTTAAAGGTTCAGCTGCTAACAGAAAGGTAGGCGGTTCAAACCCACAAGCGACTCCAGGGGAGAAAGACCTTGCAATCTGCTCCTGTAAAGATTAAAAAAAAAAGATTACACCCTAGGAAATCCTATGGGGCAGTTCTGCTCTGTCCTATAGGGTAGCTAGAAGTTGGGATCACTTGATGGCACACAACAAAGGCCACTGGAATTTGGAAGAGACCAGTACTGGAGAGGCTGGGAGAGGGGCTGGGGAGGGGTTAGGGAGGGGCTGGGGAGATGTTAGGGAGGGGCTGGGGAGGGGCTTGGGAGGGGTCAGAGAAAAGTTCTGGAGGGGGAGGGCTGGGGAGGGGGAGGGGAGGCCTCAGTGAGGGCTAGGGGAGGGTAAGTGAGGGCTAGGTGAGGCTAGGTGAGGGCTAGAGGAGGGTAGGGGAGGGCTAGGGGAGGGTAGATGAGGGGTCCAGGAGGGGCTGGAGAGGGTGGGGAGGTGCCAAGGAGGGACCGGAAAGGGGCTGAGAGGAGTCAGGGAGGGGTGGGGCTGGGCAGGGGTAGGAGGGGTGGGAGGGAGCACGGATCCTCTGCCTGCAGAACCTGGGAGGTTGAACAGTATCTGGGCGTGGCGGCAGCTAGCTGGGGCCAGAGTCCGGGTCTGCGTGGGGACCCTGTCGAATGAAATGTAACAAAGAGTAACAAGGCCCTGAGACCCGGAATGGGGCACAGAAAGGGTTAAGGAGACACCTCCGGGGCCGTCCTGCCACCACAGGCCTGGGCTTACCGGACTGGAGGGGCTTCTCCGCCATACCTCTTCGGGCCCCACCCTTGGCCCCCACCCGGGCTCTTTGAAGGACCAGTGTCACCCAGGAGCCGTGGTGGGAGGTGTGCGGGGTGTCAGCCCTACCAACAAATCAGGGCGGCGCCCGGGAAAGAAGCTCGAGGACTGGGGAAGAGGAGGGAGCCAGGGGAAGGGGCGCTGAGTCACCCCCAGCCGCGCCCCGCCACACTCCCCGCCTGTCCTTCGGGGCCTCGGGGCTGGCTGGCAGGGCTGCAGACCCGCGGTCACTGCCTTTTTCCGGTCCCGGGTCCGAGGGACGAGGATTTGCGGAGGTAACGGCTCTGCAGGGCGGGAAATGGGGGTCTGCGGGGTAGGCGTCCGGGACATAAGGTTCGCTGGGTGCAGGGTCCGGGAGGAGGGTCGGGGGGTAGGAATCTGGGGGAGAGGAGTGCGGGCCAGGGGTCCAGGGTGCTGCCCTCGGGGGCCGGGCCGAGGGAGGCGGCGGGGGCGGGGGGCCCTCGGTTCCGCTCCCCCCGCGGGCAGCTCCCTCCCCTATCCCGCCTCCGCCGCCTCCGCCACCACCGCCGCCCAGTGTCGCGCCGGAAAGTTTGCGCGGACGCGGAGCGGCGCCGACCCCGACCCGGCAGCGAGGCTGAGACGAGCGGCCCCCGGCGCCCGGACCAACCGCGCCAGGACGGTGAGCACCTGCGGCCGCGGCCGAGGGGACCGCGGGCCCCGAGGGGATGTTCCCGGAGCCAACCGGGGCTGCGGATGGGGAGCGGGGCCTGACGGGCGGGCTCCTGTCCGGGACAGGGCGGTGCCGGGGGTCCCTGGCTGTCGCCGCCCTCGCCCCGCGGACACCTCTGTCCCCAACCCACGTGATGCAGCTCGGGGCTCGGAGGGTCAAGTGGTCCCGCACTGTCGGGCAGGTTCGGAGGTCTCAGCCCCTCCCCAGTCCTCTTGTCCCACAGGCGCGGCCTTTGGGGGGATCGGTGGCCACCAGGCGCTGGTTCTGCCATCCTCCGCCTGGAACTTGCTCTTCCCCACCCCCCCAGCATAGCCCCCACCTCCGAGAACAGCGTCACCCCCAAGCACCCCTCCCCCTCCCGTTGGCCCTTTTCCCTCTCCTCCCACCCCCGGGCTCTTACCCCCTGGAGAGGGTGAGGGGTCCCCACCCCGCCTAGCAGAGCTTCCCCCGCAGCCCACACGTGTGACTTTGACCCGCCGGCGGCGAGTCACCACCATGTCCCAATCTCTCTGGCGACCCCCATCTCGCAGCTGCCGGGGTTCCTGCCCCCACCCCCACCCCCACCAGCTGACCCTGCAATTTGCGCCGGCATTCTCTGGACTGGCTCGGGCAGTTTTCAGTCCTCTGGGCTGTGGTGATGGGTGGAGAGTGGAGGGGAGGGGAGAAATGAGGGCCTGAGGGGTTAATGGAAAGGTAGGCCGCCCGCCCCCCCACTCCTTCACCCCCACCCTCCGCACCCTTCCCACTCCAGGAGGCTGCAGGGACCCGGCTCTGTCAACAGCGCTGGCCCCTGACCTGCCCCAGGGCCATGACCTTCCCCCTACTAAAAACCAAAAAAACCAAACCCAGTGCCATCGAGTGGATTCGGACTCATAGGGACCCTATAGAACAGGGTAGAACTGACCCATAGAGTTTCCAAGGAGTGCCTGGAGGATTTGAACTGCCGACCTTTGCCGTAGCACTTAACCACTACACCACCAGGGTTTTCTCCCCCAACTAGGGCTTCTAAAAACACCTACACCTCCACCCTTCCGGGGCTCCCCAAGGCATTGGGGCCCCTCCTCTACCCTTTCAGATCAAGAATGGGGAGCCCTCTCTGCTTCTTGGCAGATGGGCCATCCACATGTCCCAGGGGTCTTCTCCAGGCTCTGAGGTTCCTCAGCCACTCTCAGGGGAAATTGTGGGACACTGGAGGAGCCACCTGGAAACCTGGTGGCATAGTGGTTAAGTGCTACAGCTGCAAACCAAAAGGTTAGCAGTTCCTATCTACCAGGCGCTCCTTGGAAACCGAACGGGGCAGTTATACTCTGTTCTGTAGAGTCCCTATAAGTCTGAACAGACTGAAGGCAAGGGTTTTTTTTGGGAGGAGCCATGAGCACGAAGTGGTGGCCAGCGGACAGACCTGGGGGAGGGCACATGCCTGCTGCCAGCTCAGAGTGGGGGCAGACTGAGGTGGCTGGGTGCTGTGGAGGCCAGCCTCCCTCAGGGTGGGTGCTGTGCACTCTTGGGGAGCCCTGGGCACCCTCATTTCCAGTCCAGACATTCAACCGGTACAGTCAGGGGCCCACTGAGTCACGCAGGGAAAAGGGCCTTTGCAGCAGGTCGCCTCCACCTCCACCCCTTGGTCTGGGTGCTCCAAGGGGATAATAAGGTGGAAAACGACAAGTGGGGACCACCAACAGAACTGAGGGTACCTCACGTCTGGCGGCCTCGCTGGTCCAAGACCTCAACCTGCTTTTTCATTTATCCAAGGCTGCAGGGTGGAGGACTCTGGGAGGCCTCTGAGGTCCCAAACACCTGCACCCCCGACACCCCCCACACCCCCGACACCCCGCTGCCTGACTAAAGAGCTGGAGGGTTGGGCCTGACATTGACAGTCAAGGACCAAGTCCTTCTCTCCATGACTTCCTTTAGTCCTCAGTGATGGGGAGCCACAAATCCCCACTTTAAAGGCCAATTCTTTGCAACAGATTCTAGGACCAGAGCTTGGCTCCCAGAGGTTGTCCCTCTTGTGAGGGGCAGTCTGCCACCTGGTGCCCAGGGGACCTCGTCTTGCCTTGAAGAGCTGCGTCCAGGGCCATATTCTGTTGGTTCTGGGTTAGAAGTCGATACCTGCCCTCTGCCCCTTCCTGGTTCCTATCAGAGGCCTTGAAGGGGACCATGGCCAGCCCCTCACATTCTGTGGGGCCCTTCCCTGCCTGCCTTCACCCCTAGGGAGGTGCCAGGCCATGAGCTGTGTAGGGGGCAAGCTTCAAGGATTCCCAGGCCCCTGGGATTCCCTGTTCATGAGCCTGGCTGCCATGGAGGTCTGGGGGTGCAGCCCACCTCTCCTTCCCTCTGGCCCCTGCTCATTACTTTCAGGGGCCCCAAACTAGCTGACCCCACTGGAAGGCAGCCCTGCATGGGCCACTGGTGGTGGCATGCCTGTGTTTCCTCACCCTGGGAAGCCAGCAAGGGGGGCATCCAAACGGCTCCCATGTTTCCCTGAAAAGCTGGCTTGAAGGGCATCCACACTGCAGGGTCCTCCCCCCTGGGGCAGAGCACAGCTCCTCCCCCACCCTGGCCACAGGGCCAGTGCCCCAGGGGCCTCTAGGCAGGGACAGCTTATCGGCCAGTGGCCTCCCTGCCCTACCCCTGTCCACTCTGCCCTGCCAGCCCTTGGCACCCCCTCCCCTACCCCTGTCCACTCTGCCCTGCCAGCCCTTGGCACCCCCTCCCCTACTCCCCATTCCCCCTCCTCCAAGGCCTCTTGGGAGTCCAGCAGCCTTGGGGATGGGGTGGCCGGCAGGCCAAAGCAGAGAGGACATCTCCAGCCTGCTCCTGCCCAGTCGACCCAGAAGCTAGGACACCAGGCACTCTGGGCTGGGCAGGCAAGCAGCAGCAGATGGGGCTATTTGGCCAAAATTGAGAGGAGATCATGCCCACGGGGGCCCAGGCTGGGGACACCTGGGCTACCCCTCCCCATTCCCTGCCTGCTGGGTTCCGCCTCCCACCAGACCCAACAGAGCCCAGGCCGGGCTGTGGACCAGGAGCCCAGCTGGCCTCCTTAGCTTGGACCCCACATGGCAGCAGATCCGGGTCCCGTTAGGGGAAGGAAGAAACATAAGAGGCCTAGAGCAAGCTGCCCCCATGAGGGCTCAGCTGGACTCTGACCTGAGAAGGCAGGCCAGCACTGTCCCTTCCTGGTCAGCTGCCCAGTCACTTTCCAGTACAGCAACTGCCCCATACCCCTGCCACTCCCTGCTTTCTCCCTGGCTCCTGGATAACACTGCCATCCGTCCTCTACCAGGGGCCAGGGTGCCCAGAAGAAGGGCCCCCCAAGCCTCAAGGGAAGCCCCCCTGAGATGGGCTGTGCAAACAGTGACAGCTGATTTATGAGGTGGCTGCTGCCGGACGGACACCCGGCTCAGATGGGGCTCTGCCGGGACTCAGGCACTACACCTCCCCCCACCCCCTCACAGGCACTGTAAGGGCAGGGGTCCTGTGTCTGGGCCCCAGGCTGCCACAGTGCTAACCTTAGGAATGTGTCCACAGGATGGCAAGCTGGACGGAGACTTGGGCGAGGCCACGGGTGGGGGCACCCAGATACCGTATCCTTGGAAAGGGGGCAAGGAGTGATGAAGACCACCTGAGCCTGTGGCTGCAGATGGCACAGCAGGGAGCTGGCCCAGGGCCACCTCATCAGACATGGCACTGGGGACCAGGAGATGCCCCTGCCCCTCAGTGCTCCAGGTCGAGTCAGCCTGGCAGGTGGCCTTTCCCAGGGCTGAGAATAGGTGGGGTGGGGTGGCCAGACCAAGGAGGTGGCTGGTACTGGCTGTTTTCCAGGAGCTGTGGGTGACCAGGCAGGAGGGTGGCTGCTGCCAGCACAGAGAGGGGGCTTCTGGGGCTGTCAGGACCACCGGACAGACAGCCGGCATGGACCGGGGGATCCAGCCTCACCCAGGGGAGATGGCAGAGTCCCCACAACCCTGGACAAAGCCTCCCCACCTCCTTCTCCCACTTCAGCAGAACTCTGAGGCTCAGAGCACTGGTGTCGGGGAGAGCCCTCTGCTCACTCTTGGCCCCCCGCCCCAGGTCCTCCTGTGGTGGCTTTTGGTGTCCCCAGAGGAGTGGGCACTCCCAGGAGGACCCCTTTGTCCAGACGTGTACCCCAGCCAGATGTGGAGGGCAGCTGCCAAGAGGCATGCCCCCCGCCCAGCCATCCCACCCCCACCTCTTCCTCCTGCTGCTGCTGCTGGCCCACCAGGTGAGTGCTACAGCCTGCCCCTCCTGGCCATCCCCTCCAGCACAGAGCATGCACCCTTCTGCCCTGACGCCCTGTCTGTCCTCTTTCTGGCTGCCTGTCCATCTGTCCCCCAGCCACAGGCCCCCGCTGCTCAGGTGATGGACTTCCTGTTTGAGAAGTGGAAGCTCTATGGAGACCAGTGTCACTATAATCTGAGCCTGCTGCCACCCCCCACCGGTGAGCCCAGCCGGCCCCCCAGGCCAGCCCCTTGGGCGCCTGGCGCTTCCTCTTGCCTGGGGTGCACCAGTCGCCTCATGTAACACTGTGGCGGGGCTTTATCCCTAGGAACAGCCACAGAGAGGCTGTGACTAACCTGGTCACACAGCCAGCAAGTAGCAGGAACTACCCTCCTCTGCTGTGGGAACCTGACTCAGGCCTCACAGGGCTCCCAACTCAGTGGGCACAGGGCACAAGGAGAGGTGGCCCGAGAGGGGTGGGCTGAGCACTGGGGGTGAGGTGCATTATGCTGGGGGTTCAGTCGCTGGGGAGACTAAGGCCAGAGGCTGAGGGCAGTGGAGATGCACAGGGACGGGGCTGGCATCTGGACACTGGAGCCACAGCACTGGTGCAGGACCCTTGGGGGGCCTGGGAAGGAAGGCAAGAGAATAGGGGTTCAGCTCCCAGACAGGGAGGTGCTCTGAGAAGGTTGGTGGGAAAGGGGGTCTCAGGGTGGGCTTGGGGCACGTTTTGGAATTGCATCTCCAAGGGAAGGTGACCCTGGGCAGAGCTGCCCTAGCAGTAGAGGTGGAGGCCTCGGTGCAGGGGTGGGAGACAGCCACTCCAGGTCATTTCCAGGAGGAGGCTCTGGTGGAGGGTGCTGTACAGGGTCAAGACCTGCTAAGGGAGCCCCTTTGCCCCGTCACCCCACCTGCAGAGCTGGTCTGCAACCGAACCTTTGACAAGTACTCCTGCTGGCCAGACACCCCTCCCAACACCACAGCCAACATTTCCTGCCCCTGGTACCTGCCCTGGTACCACAAAGGTACCTCCTGGGGGGATGGGGGTTGGTAGGGCTGACCGAGGAGGCAGCCAGCATGGGGCGCTGACCTGAGCCGTGCCCCCACCCCCAGTGCAGCACCGCCTCGTCTTCAAGAAGTGTGGGCCTGATGGGCAGTGGGTGCGGGGGCCCCAGGGACAGCCATGGCGCAATGCATCCCAGTGCCAGATGGACAAGGACGAGCTGGAGGTCCAGGTCAGCCCTGGTGGGTAGCAGGTGGGTGGCGAGCAGCCATGGTGGGACAGGCCGGGGGCCATTCTGAGCACCCGCTCACCCTTTGCAGAAGGAGGTGGTCAAGATATACAGCAGCTTCCAGATGCTGTACACCGTGGGGTACTGCCTGTCCCTGGGGGCGCTGCTTCTCGCCCTGGCGGTCCTGCTGGGCCTCAGGTATGCCTGCCCAGCATTAGTGGTGGCTCAGGGACAGTGGCCCAGCAGTGTGTGGGAGGCCCGTGGGCAGGGTGGCGAGCTGACACCCTGTCCCTGCAGCCAGCTGCACTGCACCCGAAACTACATTCACATGAACCTGTTCACCTCCTTCGTGCTCAAGGCCAGCTCCGTACTGGTCATGGACGCGCTGCTGCAGACACGCTACAGCCAGAAGATTGGTGACGACCTCAGTGTGAGCATCTGGCTCAGCAACGGGGTGAGTGTGAGCGCCCAGGGGGTGAGGAGGGCTGGGCTGCCTGAGCTGACCTGCACCTGTGGCCAGGCGGTGGCCGGCTGCCGTGTGGCAGCCGTGTTCATGCAGTACGGCATCGTGGCCAACTACTGCTGGCTGCTGGTGGAGGGTGTGTACCTGCACAGCCTGCTGGGCCTGGCCGCCTTCCCTGAGAGGAGCTTCTTCACCCTCTACCTGGGCATCGGCTGGGGTGAGCAGGGCAAGCGATGGGGGTGGGCCAGCAGCCCCTTGGAGCCGAACTTGGGACCTCAGTCATTCCATCTCCCTGCCATGCTGCCTGCAGGTGCCCCGATGCTCTTTGTCATCCCCTGGGCCGTGGTCAAGTGTCTGTATGAGAACATCCAGTGAGTATGATTGGGGTGAAGACAGCAGGATGTGGATCTGACCAAGGAGGCCTGGGCGGCTGGGTCACACCCCTCCCAGCTGCTCTGTGCCTGGCACGTGGGCAGTGTCCTGAGTGTGAGGGGAGCGGGCATGGGGGCTTCAGCAGGAGCCAGTGCGGGGGGTGAGCAGAAGTGGTCCCCAGGAAGGGGGCCCTCCTGACCATCTCCATCCTTCCTGAGGTCACATCAACTGGGGGGCAGGGCCGGTAGGGCACCATGTGCCCAGAGCTGCAGGGATGTGGGCTGGGCCCCCGAGTGGGGTGAGGGCCCAAGAGTGCACCCCAGTCCCCTGGGGGGGGCTTCAGGCTATGAGCCCCACCCCCACAGGTGCTGGACTAGCAATGACAACATGGGCTTCTGGTGGATCCTGCGGTTCCCTGTCTTCCTGGCCATCCTGGTGAGGAAATGAGGCCCACTGGCGCTGCAATGAGGGGCACGGGTCGGGGTGGCACTGGGCAGCCACATAAGCTGAGGGCAGATAGCACCTGGCTCCTGGCATGTACCCAGGACGCTGGCTGGCACTGTGGCCTCGGGTCAGGCTGCCCAGAGGTTGTGGGCTGTCATCCTTGGACAGACACCTGCCAGCATCAGGGCCTGCTGATGTGACAGGCGTGGGGCGGCCAGGGCTCTGAGCTGTCTGGGGTTGTCCTGAGCTGTTCCCCAGCTGCACCCTCCCTGCCCACAGATCAACTTCTTCATCTTTGTGCACACCATCCATGTCCTTATGGCCAAGCTGCGTGCCCGCCAGATGCGCTACACTGACTACAAGTTTCGGTGCGTGGCAGTGACGCAGACCAGAGACCCTCCGGGGTGCTGCCGGGAGGGGAGGCCTGGGGCTGGGCCGAGGGAGGCTGAGGGTCTACCCCCACAGGCTGGCCAAGTCTACGCTGACCCTCATTCCCCTGCTGGGTGTCCACGAAGTGGTGTTTGCCTTCGTGACCGACGAGCACGCCCAGGGCACCCTGCGCTTCGTCAAGCTCTTCTTTGACCTCTTCCTCAGCTCCTTCCAGGTGCTGCTGCCCACCCCACCCTGCGGCCCCCAGAGATGGTGGTGCCCTGGCCTCCCCTCCCTCTCCCGGGAAGGGTGCTGCCCTGTTTACCCTCCCCCCTCCCCAGGGACTCAGCTGCTGTGATCACCCCCTCCCCCCCAGAGAGGTACTGCTCTGACCTCCCCGCCCCCCCACCCCCATCATGGGTACTGTCCTGACTCCCTCTCTCCCCAGGGCCTGTTGGTGGCTGTTCTCTACTGTTTTCTCAACAAGGAGGTAGGTGAGGGGACGGTGGAGTCTGGGACTGCCCTGGCTGTGGGTGTCTGGGTAGCAGTCAGGGACTTCTTCACAGAGCTGGGGCACAAACACCCACAGCCCTGGAGCCCACTGCCACTCACATCCAGGGAGTGCATGTTGCCATAGTGACAGGGGTGGGGACCCTGAGATGGGTTAGCCGCAGCGAGGGGCCCAGATGTATGCATTCCTGGGTGGCGATGACTGAGTGGCATCACTCACTGGCACAGAGCCGAGTGCCTGCACAGGTCCTCCAGGCCCCACACAGCAGGGGACCATGGTGTGGGCCTGGCGGCAACAAGCACTGACACAGGGACCAAGGTAGGTCCTGGGGGGATGTGGCGCAGGGACCGAGGCAGGCTCCAGGGTACATGGTACAGGCTGACCCCAGGCTGACCCCAGGTGCAGTCGGAGCTGCTGCGACGCTGGCACCGCTGGCGCATCGGCAAGACCCTACAGGAGCAGCGCCAGAGGGGCAGCCACTCAGCCCCACCTGCCCACAGGCCCCCCAGTGAGAAGCTGCTGCTGGTGAGGAGCAACGGCAGGGACGGAGCCGGCCCAGACCCCTCCTCAGAGACCCCCTCGGCCCACAGCCTCCCTGGGCTGGCTGAGAGACCCTTCTGAAGCACTGGGACCCCCCCTGTGGTGGACTGTGTGTCCCAAGTGGGCGTTGTGGACATTCCAGAACTCAATGCTTGATCAGGCTGGAGTGTGGGGGAGCCCTCCAGAGGCCCCCTGATAGTGGTCCCCCGACAGTGCCCTCCTGCCTTCACTGTGACCATGCCAACCCAGAGGCAGGGGATGGGGTGCAGAAAGGGGCAGGGAGCTATGCTGAGTTGCATACCACATGTCCCGGGTGTTGGCGTGTCCCGTGTGCATGGATGTGTCTTCAACAATAAAAAGCTCAGGTTGTACAGTGTACACACCCAGCACAGCTGGGCATCAGCATGTGCCAGGGCCCTCAGCCTGCAAGAGGGAGCAAGCATGCCTGGGCGCTCCCTCCTCTGGTCACCCTACCGTACGGATGAGGGGTCCTGAGGCCAGCGGAGGCCAGTGGAACGGCCCCACCTCTCCCGTCCCGACTGAGCATGCCTGGTCTGGCCACCCCCAACCCCAGGGCAGGGCCGGGGCTCCGTCTCCTCATGGGCCAGAGTCAACGGCCCCCCATTAGCTTTGCCTCCCAGCTCCCCGTGGGGCAGAATCACTAGTAGAGGGGATATGGAGGCAGAACATGGCTGAGGGGGGCCCTGGCCATCCAACACTTACCCTACAAGCCACGCAGGAAATGTGTTCTGCAGAGGCTGTCTTCCAGAATCCCCTTCCCTGGAAGCATCCAGCAAAGGGAGAGGACACTCTGCCTGGGCACCACTGACTCTAACACCAGCTCTGGCTGCCCAAGGAGGTGCAAACCATTAATGCTTCCAGCTGCTAACCTAAAGGTTGAAGGTTTGAGTCCACCCAGGGATGCCTAGGAAGAGAGGCCTGGGGATCTACTTCTAAAAGATCAGCCACTGAAAACCCTGTGGAGCACAGTCCTACCCTGACACACATGGGGTTGTGGTGAATAAGAGTTGACTTGAGGACAAGTGGTCACTGGCTTCTAATCAGCCTGGCAATCCAGTTTCCTGGATACGCAGCAGATTGCCACAGGAAGACACGGACCTAAAGCTGCCACAGATGCAAATCAGGGTGGCAGGAGACTTTATTCAAAACCTCTGTGCAGCCATAGGGTAGTTCTTCAGCAGAGACTCTCAAGCCTTCCACTCCCAAAGAGCAGGCACACAGAAAGGCAGCCACATGGCATGGTGGACATGCTCCGTTCGGTAGCAGGGGGGCTGGTGTTTGCCAGGATGCAGAAACACCAAGCGGTGCGCTGGGGGTGGGGGGGCACAATTGTCTGGGGGTCCAGGTTGCCACTGAGGCAGAGTGTGTTGTTGAGGTACGTTCTGCCACCAGGGCTCAGACACACCAGGCAGAACCACCCAAGCTGGGCGGAGGCAAGTCGGGAGCGGGGAGTGCTGGCGGGGACTGTGGTCACCCCCTCTGTGGAGTGCCCCCACAGCACCTGCTGCAATGCCTTATGGGGTGCATGCATGGGGGTGCTGTCAAAGGGCAGGGGGCCCGGAGGAGCAGAAGGCGCAGCCCCAATTGGCCCACCAGGTGTCTCCACTCTGAGGAGCGCTGGGGGAGGGGTGCGCATCCACCTGCCTGCCTGGGACACGTGGGCCAGAACTGCTCAGGCAAAGCGGGGCTAATTGGAGCAAATGAAAGGATAGGAGGCCTCTCAGGAAAGGTAAACAGAATTACTCACTGCCAGGCACTGGGGCCCTCCTGGGGTGGCCTACCCCACTGCCCCCCGCAGGCGGGTGGGGAGGGATGTGGGTGCGTGGCAGGGTCTGGAGGCTGGGAGCTCAAGGCACGTCAAGGGAGCTGTGGCTGGTGGGAACTTCGGACCAGGGGCTGGGCCAGCCGGGTGTACCCTCTCTGGACCCAGGGGCAGTGGCAGCTGTGCAACCTGAAAGCCTGAGGCCCTGACCTTGAGGCTTCACACACCTTTCGTCCCAGCCTCCAGGCCTTGCCAGCCTCCGTGCCTAGCTGTGGCGTGGGCACAAGACTGCCTCCTCCAAGTTGGCAAGGGAGGGCACCACTCTCCTTCATGCCAGCTGAGCTTGGGGTTGGGGACTGCCTGGGGAGAGCATGCCCGCTCACCTGGGGCCTCCTGACACCCTCCCCATCTGCCCTTGCCCTCCTTCAACCCGTCCCGGAGCTTTCCAAGGGAACCGGAACAGGCCGGTGGAGTCAGGGTGGAGGTGCAGGGCCTGGAGCGCTGGGGGCCTGGACTCTATCAGCCAATAAACATTGGCCCAGGCTGGGCAGTTTGGCAGCTAGACCAGGTGGAGGATCCACTTTCTAACTCAGCCCAGCTGCTGTGGGAGGGGCCCTGGCCCTTCCCCAGGCCCACCCAGCACCACCCTTCATCCTGGCCCTCTGCCCCTCCCAATCTCTGCTTCTCCTCTCACCTCCATCCCAAGGATGCATGGGTGCCGCCCAGAAGAGTGTGTGTGCGCTGCAAAGGGAGGTGGCTGGGTGTATGAATGTGGAAAAAGGCAATTCCACCTGTATGGGGCCAGGTGGGCAGGTGTACAGCTGTATGGGGCCAGGTGGGCAAGCGTACAGTTGTATGGGGCCAGGTGGGCAAGTGTACAGCTGTATGCACACCCAGTGTTCCAGGGAGGTGTGCTGTGTGTGGATCCCTGAAATCTTGTGTATGTGCAGCCACTAAAATGTGAGTAGAGACAAGAAAGACAAAGGCACAGACTACAACAAACAAGGGGCCAATCCCAGGAGAGGTGAGGAGTGTCCCCACAATGGCAGCCGTGTGCCAAGCAGAGTAGGCCCCAGGGTGGGGCGACACACAGGTCCAGAACAGATTCCCTCAAGGGGATGAAAGTGAACATACGGAAAGATTTAGAAGACCTGCTGGAGAGTTCAGAACTTATTTGGTGATGAGTACATAAGAGACTGAGCAAAGGAAAAAAGAAGGCAATTAATAACTCCAACGAAAACAAAAAGTTGGACAGGAATGAAAAAGCAATCACAATTTGCCAAAATGCTCAGCTTGGAATACAAACACAGATATCACAATGTAAACACTCAACACTGACGTAACCAAAGTTATGGAGGGTGGGGTCCTAGGGAGGCTGGCGGACACCAAGAGTATGTACGTGCTGCGCTGGTCAGGGGACGAACAAAACCTTCATCTTCCAAGGGGAGGTCAACAGATGATGGTTAAGAAGCAAAATCCAGAAGCAAGAACTCATGCGTGGAGCTGGTTCACCTCCTCCTGACACCTCTGCAGTCCTCAGTGCCCGGTCACCCCAGCTCACCTACTCTTCCCCTGACTTTGATCCCTTTTCCTGCTTCCACCTCCTCCTCTCCCTGAGCTCAGGCCCCCCTTCTTTATCAATCTAAAAAACATCAATATTCAGACCACTCCCAACCTATATATCCAGCCCCACGGCCCTCCGGAATCCCACTCGGCCCCTCCGCTCGGACGAGCATGCTGAGCTCCTCATCCCGCATCAGCTTCTCCCTCCCATGGTTCACCGCAGATGCCCCGACGGGTCTCCCTGCAGTCCGCTCTCAACCATGGCCATGGAAAGACTCCACACAGGAGCCCAATCAAGCCTCCATTTTTACCTCCATTTACAAGAGATTCAGGACCAGGTGAGCCTGTGGTACTGACACCATGAGGATTCAGCCATGTCCCAAATGTGGGAAACCCACGATCAAACGCCCGAGAAAGGGCGGAGGGGGACAGGGATCAATTGAGAGAGACCTAGAGAGACTCACTGAGACTCCGCTTTTCCATCCTGAGTCGAGAAACCCTGGGAAAAACTGTTTTAGACATTCAGAATGACACAGACTGGGTGCTGACCGGTATTAGGGAATTATTGTTAATTATAGTAGGTGAATGGAGTCCCTGGGTGGTACAGTTAAGCACTTGGCTACTAACCAACAGTCCACCCAGAGGTACCTAGGAAGGAAGGCCTGGCAATCTAATTCCACCAGGTCACAGCCCCTGAAAACCCCATGGAGCACAGGTCTCCTCTGACACACGTGGTGTTGCCACGAATCAAGAGCTGACTCGATGGCAACTGGGCTTGTTTTTGGCAGCAGGTATGGGAATGGCCTGGGGTTAGGTCAACACAGTGAAGTGCTATTCACAGGTGGAGTCTGCTTTCACAGGTGGAAAGTGTGGACAAAGACCAAACAAGGCTGGCCTGGCTGACACCAAGACCACCCCATCATCCTGTCTACTCTGCATCGTTTGAAGATTTCCATCATAAAACGTTACCTAAGCCCACCATGGCACAGGGCATGGCACCCCACCACTGAGGCCCCTCCTCTGGTGGTCCCACTCTGCTGGGAGTGTTCGTTCCCCATTGGGGAAGGGGCGGCACCCTAGAAGCAGAAGGGCAGGTAGGTCACTGTGGGGCAGGGGCTCCACAGGGCATCAAGGGGCTTGGCCCTGTTCACCTGCTCCTTGGCACTGGCCAATCCCTGTCCCCATGTCCTGTCCTCAGAGCTGCCCTGCCCGGGCCACGAGCCTCTACCTCCAGTCCCATCTGAACAGTTCCCTGATGCCCCCAGCATTCCCTCGCCCACTTTGCTAGCTGGCAGCCTGACCAGGCCATCCTGCCTCAGGGATTTTGCTTGGCAGAAAAGACCCCAAGCTAAGGGTTTCGGTCTCATAGAAAAGCCAAGCCGACTGGCGGAGCGAAAGCTTTGGCAGGAGGAGAGTATCTGTGGGCCCATCCATGTGGGGCGGGGCAAAGGAATGTGCAGGCTGAGGTTGCTGGGGATGAGGCTATGGGCACCCCCACAGTGGGGGAGGTCAGGGGGTGACAGGTGGCAGGCTTGGCAGGGCCAGATCCCAGGTGGGACCCAGTGTGGCCCCAGTGGGGCCAAGTCCAGGGGCCTGTTGCCACCTTCCAGCCCCACAGGAAAAGGTCAGCAGGGCAGGCCAGGCTTGGGACAATGTCAAGAAGGAGGAGGTTCCTTAGAGACGAGCACATGCTACCAGGGCACCCAGGGGCCGATACCCCTTCGGGGAGGCCTTTGGATGCCTTCAGTCCACACCCTGGGTCACCTGGGGCCCGGAATACTCTTCAGGAAAAGAGTGTTCCTGAAATAAATTCTGGTTTGGCTCCTGGGTAGGGAGTGGGTGGAATCTCGTCTAGACTGTGGCATGGTCCCAGGGCTGGTCCAGCCTGGGGCTGCTCAGACTTTGGAGGCCAAGGGCCACTGGGTCTGAGAGCCTTCTGGTGTCTGGGGCTGGGCCCTGCAGCCTCCAAGGGGAGGACAAGGCAGTGATCAGCAGAGAGCAGCCCACCTCCACCCCCACCCTGGGGGCCTGAGACCCCAGCAGAGCCCAGGAGGTCAGACTGAATTTCTGGGCTCCCTGCAACCCCGACTTTGGCTTTCCAGACCCCCACCTGGAAGGCGGAGACCTTGCGTGGGCAGGGGCAGCCGGAGAGGGGAGGGAGCCTACCACACCAAAGCTGCCAGCTGACAGAGTGCAGAAGGCTGGTTCAGTGCCTGCCTTTATTCACCAACCCTCAGGTGACACGCAGACATGCACTTCCAAGGGCACAGGAGGAAGGGGCCCTGGGGACCCTCTAGGCATCCCACAGAGCCAGGACGGACTGGGGCCACTAGCAGCTCGGGCCAGCCTGGCGCCCCTGTCCACGGGGGGCACAGGCATCAGACACCAGGAGGCCAGGCCTGGTTGCCTGAGATGCCTGAAAGGGCCAGTGCCAGTGTGACAAGAATATGGGGGTCAGTGCTGCCCGAGTGCCCAGGCTGGGGAAGCAGCGGAGGTCCACAGAGGGCCTGGTGGGGTGGGTGGGGCTGCCCTGTCCCAACTCGAGCCGGCCGAGTCCTGCCAGCCCGAGCAAGACTCCACCTGCAAGTAGGTGGCAAGGGGCAGGGGGCAGTGGCAGAAAGGGAGGGGTGGGACCGCCAGATGGCTCCAAAGACACTGCTAGGCCAGGGGGCAGGGGCTGAGGGCCTGGACACCCCAGAAACAGGGCAGTTTGAGACCAGATAGGCAGGGAGGGCTTGGGAGGCGGGTATCCCTGGCCATCAGTCAGAGCCCCATGGAGCTCGCTGTGTGCGCGGCCGCTCTGCACCCCCGAGCTGGCCTGCAGGAGAGGAGGGGGCCATCAGGGCTGGGCCAAGCTCAGAGACGGGTGCCGGCACCTTAGGACTTCTTGGTGTCCTGCGTGCTCCGGCGTCGCAGGTCGCTCAGGTCGATGGGTTTGAAGGCTGTCGGGGGAGGGCAGTTGGTGGGGGGTGGCAGGTGGGGAGAAGTCCAGTGCTGTCTTGGGGCCATGGGAAGCCTTGCCCTCCTGCCCCCCGAGCCCAGCATCCCCACTCACTCTTCAGGCTGGGGTTGGGGGCCTTCTCCACGTACTCCTCCACCAGGCCCCGCTCGCTGCCTGACAGCTGATTCCGTAGGTCTCGTTCCACGCCCTGCCAGGCTGCAGGCGGCAGGGGGATGCGGGCAGGGTCAGGGGTCAGGGCGAGCCCACTCTCCCTCTTGCAGGCTGGCCCCTGCGTGCCTGCACCCTGCCGCCCTCCCCATGGCTGTCGTCACCAGCACCCCTGGCCTCTCCCCCGGGGAACCCCACTGGGACCACCTTACCTCCTGGTCTCCTTGCCTGCCTATCTGCAGGCCTGCTCCTCTCTGGACTACAGCCAGGGTTCGATGAAAAGGCATGTGTGACCCTGACCCTTCCCTGTCCTGCAGTGTAGGCCGCACCTGGGCACCCCACCCCTGTCCTGTGGTGCAGGCCACACACCCCTTCCCTGTCCTGTGGCACAGGCCGCACCTGGGCACCCCATCCCTGTCTGGTGGTACAGGCCGCACCTGGGCACCCCACCCCTGTCCTGTGGTGCAGGCCGCACCTGGGCACCCCCACCCCTGTCCTGTGGTGCAGGCTGCACCTGGGTACCCCACCCCTGTCCTGTGGTGCCTTGGACCCCATTCCTGTCCTGTAGTGCAGGCTGTACATGGGCATCCCCATCCCTGCAGGTGCTGTCCCCAGGCCCCCTTCCGGTGTGCACATGCACCCCATCCAGCACACCAGTCTCCCCACCTACTGGAGGCCTGGACAGCTTGAGTCAGGCGTGCCCTGGGCGGGGGAGGGCAGCGGGCAGGGGGGCGCCCACCTTCGTAGATAAAGCGCACATTCTCCTCGTGAGCTGGGGTGAAGATCTCGCTGCTGTTGGTTGGAGACCGGGGGCTGCTGTTTCTCTTGCCGTTGTAGACGACTCTGGAGACAGGGGAGCTGGGGGAGCCCTGCAGTGTGAGTATGGGGTGGGGGGCATAGGGTGGGGCACCTACAGCCCAGCCCCCTATGGGGCAGAGACCACAACGCCCACAGAGACCCACCTGGTCATCGCTGGGGCGTCTGGTCCTGGCACTCCACTGCCCGGTCCCCTTGGCCCTGAAATGAAGCCCAGGACTCAGGACGGAGACCTGGGGGTGGGTCACCCTCAGCAGGGGTGTCAGGGTGTAGGAGGACACAGTGCCTCGGTCTCCCCCCATAAGCTGTGGTCAAGCTGTACTGGCCCTGCTGTCCACCAGGGGGCCCCAAAGGGCAGGGTGGGCTAATGCTGGGAGGCACCTGACCATCTTGGCCAGGTGGGGGTCCTTCAGGCAGCAAACAGACGGGGGCCAGCACCTCTGCTCTGCAGCCTGAGCCCCTGGCATCTCTGGGGTGCCCTCAGCCCACCTGGACCTGTCCGGAGCTCCTTAGCATGCGTGGGCAGTGCGGGGTGTTGGGCGGGGAGAGTCCACAGGAAGGACTGCCAGCCTGGAGTGACCCTTCCTGCACCCTCGCTGGCAAAGGCGGGCACGCCGCTTCCTATCTGCAGAAGCCTGTGCTTCATCAGGGGACACCCAGGTCCCTGTCCCCAGGCCCTGGAGGACACCGCCTGGAGAGGAAACCAAACCAGGATGTGGGGCGGGGGGGCAGCTGCTGGTGACCGAAGGGGCTGCCTGTTTACACCCTCACTCAGTCCGGGGACTTCCACAGCCATGGGGGCATGGACTCTATTTTTAAGCTCAGATTCTCACTGGCCAGCTGACCAGGATCCCTTCTTGGGCTTAGGACACGTAGACACAGGGCGAAGAAGCCGGCAGCTGGGCTGGACCCAAGCCTCCTGTCCTCATCCCAGAGTAGGGTAGCCTGAGGTGCTGGCAGGGGAGACACTAAGGAAGTTTTCAGCACAAAAGCACCCACCCCTAGCCCAGGGGACCCATAGAACCCATGCTGGGAGGCACCTGACCATCTTGGCCAGGTGGGGGTCCTTTAGGCAGCAAACAGACGGGGGCCAGCACCTCTGCTCTGCAGCCTGAGCTCCTGGCATCTCTGGGGTGCCCTCAGCCCACCTGGATCTGTCCAGAGCTCCTTAGCATGCGTGGGCAGTGCAGGAGGTAAAGGGCCAGGAGACAGGTCAGGGATGCCTGGGGCTTCTCCCCTACAGGATCCTGGGGGAAAGGGCTCATCCGACCCCGCCTCCATGCTAACCTCGGCAACAGGACGATGTACCCTAAAGGAGTCTGCACAGGTGAACACAACCGGTGGGCCCAGGGCGGAACAGACAGGAAAGGAAGTGAAGCAGCTCCCTGGAGACACGTGGAGCCCCGTCCCATCCTGCCCCTCAGGAGGAGCCCTCCCTTCCTGGAAGGGGGTTCCCTGCCTCAGGCTTGAACCCTCAGCCATGGTCCACTGCCGGGGTCTCCAGTCCAGTAGACACCAGAGCAGAGGAAAAGCCCTCTCTGCCTGAGGCCCTCCCCACAGACACCTGCTGTCTACTCTTCTCCACCTACCCTGACCCACTCCTCCGTGGCGCCCACTGCCCAGCCACCAGTCCCTGGCGCCTCTCCCCCATGCAGCCTCTGCCTGCAGCAGCCACAGGGCCTTTGGACTTGCTGTCCCCTGGGCCTGGGCTCCCCTGCTGACCCACCACTGAAAAACCCTGCCCCCTCCCATCCCCTGCCCAGCACTTGCTCCCTTTGCAGCCCCCAAGCAGGCCCCTGCTTGCAGTTGCGCTCAGGCGTCTGGCCCTCACCTGTGCCTGGCCCTCACCTGCGCTGTGCCTCCGCAGCCCCCGAGAGCCACCAGCACTGCTAGGCAGAACAGGCTCCCACGCACCTGACCCCCCACACCACCCCAAGCCTGCAAAGCTGTCTCCTCCCTCCTGACCAGACCGGACCAGACACAAGAGCTCTGGCACAAGAGCTGGACGCGGCGCCTGTGGAAGGACACAGAGAGCAGTGTCTGGGGAACAAGGTCACGACAGGAACACACTTGACATCTGCGCCCCACTACTGCACACCTGTCTGTGCACCCCGTGACTGCACACCACACGTCTGTGCGCTCCACATTTGTGTGCCCCACGTCTGTACACCCTCAGGGCTGGTGAGGGCTCAGCAGGTTCTCTGTCCCGGGACTCAAAAATAAAGGGACGCTGAGGGAAGGAAACACGCTCCAGCAGCCCGACCTCAGGGTCTCTGTGCCACCCACTGGCGCTTGCCCACCTCTCCCTCCCAGATCGGGCTCCTCCACCCACAGGTTGGGCTGCTCGGCGAGCCCTCCCCAAAGAGCCCCTCTGGTTCCGTGCTGGGACAGTGTCCCACCTTGGCCTTCCTGGCCCTGATGCCCATGGGTGCCAGCAGGACCCTCCCAAAACTCACTGCTTCCCCAGGTCACTCGCCAGCTGGACACCAGCCAGACCCAGCTGCCACTAAGCCTACAGTCCAGCCCAATCTACTCAATCAGACATCAGTTGCTGCTAGGCCTCCAGTTCACCCCCAAACGTAGTCTTTAAACAGAAAACCACACTCCACCCCTCAGTGCCGCGGCCCCTGGGCCTATGCATTCTCAAGCACCTGATGTCGCGGGTGTGGCTGAGGATGGGGCACAAGGAGAGTCAGCACTGCTCCGGGGCCAGAGGTCAGCCCTCTCCTCCATGAGCCCTCCTGCTCCACCAGGAACGAGAGCCCAGCCCTGTGGGAGCCCGCACCTCAGAGACCCCCACGGCCTCTCAGTCAACACGAGGGCCAACGGACAGGAATGCTGACAGGGAAGAGATGAACCAGGTTAGTGCAGGCGGACAGGGAGAACCGCCACGCACAGGGGGTGGAGACCAGGCAGGAACCAGCAAAACCAAGAAGCACTGCCGCCGCCACTGGCCACAACTGACGTTCATCCAGGGCTGGCTGGCCGACCACCGCTGTAGAGCTTCACAAGCACTGCTCACATGTCCCCCTCAACTGGTCAGGAAGAAGGCACCCTATACCCGTTTCAGGACGAGGGACCTCCCCCATCCCTCCCAGAGTCTCCCATGGCCTGGCTCAGCTCTCACCTGCACTCTGGCAGGTTCCTGGCCTCCCTGAAAAGCCACCACCCACCGACACTGATGTGGCTCCGCTGAAACTGGTCCTCAGGCCCCAAGTCTGGGAGGAAGAAGGGTCTATGTAGAACTTTCCTCTTCCATGGGACCCGAGGGCTTCAGGGCCTTCCTGGGGGAAATAGGAGGTGGGAGCACAAGAGCCCAGGCTGGGCCAGAACCCAGGTCTCCAGCGCCTGTCTCAGGCCCTTTCCCCACATGCAGCCATGTGCCTAAGGATATGAGACAAGATGACACTGTTGTCCAGAAAGTGACAATAGAGATTCCGGAGCTAGAATACACATGTAGCGGATGGTCTGTGTTCCCATGGAATTTCTGGTTTTCACGTTCTCTTAGACACCACTTTCCTTTCATGCCCTATGCCTTGGGGCTCTCACTAGCCTATTTCCAGCCAACAAAACTTCTAAAAGATGACCTGCTACCCAACAGGGGCCACCAGGAAAGTGGCTGGGCAGATGGCCAACAAGAAGCTGGAGGTCCCTTGAACACCCACAGGCACAGCCTCTGAGCATGGCTCCAGCCCCCTGCCCTCCTTCCTGGGTGCCAGGAGCAACTCCCACCTGTGCGACAGACTGAGCGTGTCTCCCCTCTTCCTGCACCCCTGTTCTCCCTGGAAACATCTTCCTTCAATCACCCCAAACCGGCCACATCCTTTAAGAGACCTGCTCCCACACCATCTCAAAGGACCTCCACATGCTCTACCCAGAAATCCATTCACTGGCCTCAGTTTACCCCTCTGGGCCTTTGCCTGAACTACCTCCTCTGCCCAAACTATCTGCCTCCTCCTTGGGGTCCAGCTAAAAGAACACCTTCTCTGGAAGTCCACCCTGGGTCTGGCAGGTCACACAACTTCTGCATCTCCCTGTTATTTGTAGGCTTTTAGAACCCCGATTCCGTCTGTAATTAGAAACCTATCTCTACCTCTACACACACCTGAACTCCTGCTGTCCACCCCTCCCCACACAGCGGTCAGCAATCACTGCCCATCGGAGCATTGGGCTGTGAGCGCCCTGGACCCAGCAGAGACCACCTGGGGAGCCTGGAGTGTGGGAAAGGCAGGATGCAGCACAGGAGAAACTGAAGAAGGGCCTGCCAGCTGCATTCCAAGAACCAGAAGGATTCTGAGATGCCCCCTTTGGAAGGAAAATAGGGACGCGGGACATTGGTCAGCCCGGCCAATTGGTCACCCCTGGGGGTGCTTCCCACCGGGGTCCGGCGCGAGGCCGCCCCCTCCTCGGTCCTTGCCCTCACACCTACGAGGGCCCGCCCCCCCCCACCTGCAAAGAGCAGGAAGGGGCCCCTTTCCCCGAAGACACGCCCAGGCTCTTCCCGGGCTGCATTCCCGTTCGGCTGCGGCCGACTTCACGCCCAACTCCTCACACCCCGCGCGGCCGGAGCCGCAGCCCGGGGCCGGGACGCTCCTCCGCGGGGCACGCCCGGCTGCTCGGCGGGGCCCCGGGCCGCGGGCGGCGGGCGGTCCGGGAGGTGCGGTCGCCGAGGACCCCGGCCCTTCAGGCCGTGCGCCCCTCCCTCGCCGGCCGGCTCCCACCCGCGGGGCGGGGTCTCGAGGCCCCCGGCGCCCTCCCGCCTCGTCCCGCCCTCCCGCCCCGCCTCACCTCGCCCCGCTCGGCCGCCACCTCCTCTTCCAGCTGGGAGGCCCCGGCCGGAAGTGACGCCACAGCCGGCGCTCAGGCGCAGGCGCCGCGGGGCCACGTGACTGGTGGGTTTGGTGCCTGGCGGGGCGCACGGGCTGGTGTCCCCAGAACCTCCAGCCCAGCGCGGCCGGCACTGAACACCTGCAACGGCCAGAGCCAGGGGCGGGCCGGTCACCAGTAATCGAAGCCACCACCACGGGCTTAGGAACCATGTTTATTGAAAAAGTAAAAAGTGTCACCATAAAAAAGTCATCTAGAGAAAAAGCCAGGCCAGAGAGGTGCAGGGGGCGGAGGGGGTGCGCCGGGCCGGGGCTTCTGCAGGGAGGGCGCCCTGGTGCCAGGACCGGCTCAGTCCATCCTGGTGCCTTTAAAGAGCTCCACCAGATCCTTGAATTCCGGGTCGATGAGGTCGGAGGGCAGGTCGCCGTCGTTGTTGGCCGCGTCTCTGTCTGCCCCCAGGGAGATGAGGTACCTGGGTGCAGAGCGCGGCTCTGGGTGAAGCAGTGGGGGGCCTGGAGGACGCTCACCTCACCCAGGGCAGTGGCTGGGTTCCTGAGGTTAGCCTGCTTGTTTTTTCCAGGTAGGGGGAACAAGGAGAAACCTGACCCTCTGGAAGCCGAGGCTGATTTTTCCACAGTTTGTTCTGAGTAGGAGAAAGGAGCAGGGACAGGCTTCCAGGAGTCCTTGGGTTTCCTACAGGGCCACCTTTTCGGGGGTGGGATAAAGCCCACAGCCCGGGCCTCCTCACCTGGCGATGTCCGGGTACCCATCGCTGCAGGCAATGTGCAGGGCCGTCCAGCCGGCCTCGTCGCGCTGGTGGATGTCAGCCCCATACTTGACCAGCAGCTTCACGCACTCCAGGTTCCCAGAGAGAACAGCTTCGTGCAGGGCAGCCAGGCCTGGGCAGGGCAGAGGTGCGGGGATCACAGCGGAGGCTGACGGCCAGCCCCCTGCTACCCCACAGACCCTTGGCCGGCACCTGCCAACACTCACCTGAGGGGTGGATGGTGTCCAGGGCAACCTTTCGGGCCCGGATGAAGCGCCCCACCTGCACCAGGTCACCCTGGCGAATGTGGTCCAAGAACAGGACATCATTTGGGAAGTGGACACTGCGATCGGCCAGCATCCGCCGGCGCTGGTGCTGTGGGCTGTAGCGGGCATAGCGGACGGTTCTGCTGGGCATGTTGTAGGGCTGTGGTGGCTGCCCCTTGGGAGACCCTCCTGAGCCAAGGGTGAGGAGGGTGCCTGCCTAGAGCAGAGGTGCGTGCAGGCTGCCCTGTCTGACGAAGACCTCCCCGGCACAGGGACCCTGGTGCTGCTCTGTGGCAGGGTGCTCTGCCTTATGTAGTTCTGCAGAGCTATATAAAGCTGTGCCGTCATGCCCGTTGCCGCAAGGGCCTGAAACTGAGCCGTTCCCTCCCTGCCCAGGATCATATTTGATAGCTCATCTTTCAGTCCACCTGTCTCTGTGCCCAGCCAGAGAGGTCAGATCCTTCCTGGCTACCACTCTTGCCCCACAGCTGGACCCAGAAGGTGCCTTGCAGAGGGCAAGGGAAGGCTCTAGAAGGACAGGGCCCAGAAAGAAGGCCAGGGGCCTGGGCAAAGCCTGTTAAAGGTCACCGACAGCCCAAGAGACTCGGAGAGGGTGTGATAGGCGGTAAGGATCATCCTCCTCCCCACCCTAATCTGGGAATCCCCGGGGGGTTCCCACACCACTGATGAACCGGGGTGCTGAGCACAAGTGAGAGAGACACAAGCCCAACTCGTGTCCCTGTTGTTGGCTGCTGTCATGTTGGTCCCATGCACGACGAAATGAAACGCTGCTCAGTCCTGTGCCATCCCCATGATAATTTCAGATCAGACCATTGTGATCCGTAGGATTTTCACTAAATGATTTTCAGAGGTAGATCACCAGGTCTTTTTTCCTAGTCTTAGTCTGGAAGCTCCGCTGAAACCTGTTCAGCATCGTAGCAACTTGCAAGCCTCCAGTGACAGAGGGGTGGTGGCTGCACTCAGGGTGCATTGGCCGGGAATTGAACTGAGGTCTCTCACACAGAAGGTGAGAATTCTATCACCTGTCAGTTTCCACCTTCCGGTGGGGCCTGCATCACCACCTGCTGTTTTCCCAGAACCTGGGCCTGGAGGGCAGTACCCTCCTGCTCAGAATCCCCAGCCCTACCCTGGATTCCAGGTTTAGCTCTAAGTTCTCCAGCTGTGACCAAGGGCAACTGCCCAGCCAGTCCCTGTTCCCACGGAAGCCCTTTGTAGGCACCCTCACCTTGCAGATCCCCACTGCCGCTCTGCTCCGCCCCTCCTAGTTCTCAGTTCCTGGCACTTCCTGTTGACCTCACGTTTAAGACGGCACCCAGTCAGCCCCCAGGACAGGGTGTCCTGTCTCCCCTGGCCCTGTGCGGATGCACCTGTAGGAGGCGACCAGGAGAACTTCAGGAAAACACAGTCCAGCAGGCTCCGGGTCCCAAAGGCTTTTGCTTTTGTGACAGCACCAAGAAGCAGGGCTGACAGCCAGACCCCACACTGCTGGGTGTGAGTGTGTGTGAAGGGGCTGTAGGTGGGGCAGGCGTACAGGAGCAGAGTTTGGGCCATGGAACCCAGGCGTAACTGGGGTTAAGGAACTTGAAGCTGGTAGCTAGAACAAGGGCAGACTGGCCTCTAGGGGCAAGGGGCACTGCCTGAGAGAGGGCAGTGCTTGTTGCCACCTGGTCAGGAGGCTTGCGTCACTAGGCTTCTCTCAATCCAACGAAACCAAATCAACAAGTGCATTAGAGTGCCTCGAGGTGCAGAGCCTCTTGCCAAATATTTGGGGAGAAACAGGATGCTACCCAGGAAGGGCTCCCTGATCTGAGCAGTGGTCTGTCTCGTTCCCTCTGGCATGGCTGAACACAGTATGACAGCTCTCTGGGGCCCAGCTTTGCAGAGGCCCCCACCCAAGGGGGTACTCAATGTCCCCTAATTTCCAGGGTCCCAGAAGCAGGCAGTGGTCAGCATGAATGCCGGTCCCTTGAGAGTCGTGTACAGTCCCTTCTGGCTTGTTTCCCCAAAGACTGAAAGTTTTCACTGCACACGGGAGACAGAATTTTCTCTGTTGAGGAGATTGTCTTAGGTTGTGGAAAGTTCTGCCTGCCCCCCCAACCCCAGGGGATCAGGTGAAAGAACGCTGTCTAAAGCAGTGGCCCCCAAGTGCCTTGTTGCTGGCGGGGCCGGGCACCATTCTACAGCCAGGGTTCGAGTAAGCCCCCAGGAGAGGCCTGTTGGGTGACTCCAAAAAGGATCCTCCAATGCATTCTCTTAACAGGGGGCTCAGCTTTTTGGCTTTGGGGTTTCTTTGTGAATCAGAGAAGGAACTGGTCACCAAAGTCTTACCAGGCACAACAGATCCCCAGAAAGGTATTGTGCTTTTCACTGTAGCGGGGGTCGCCATGGGAACACGTCTTCTAGGTGAGAAACCCTAGATCACCTCACTTGCGAGCCTCTTTTTCAGAGCTGGCCATCAGTTGCTCACCTCTACAGTTGGTGTAAGCATCGTGCAACTTGACGACAGAACAAAGCCTGTATTTATGTAGTTTTGTCCCTGGCCCTCCTTGGTCTCTATGAACTTATTATGTGGCTTGTAGTTAGTTGCCATCAAGCGAATTCTGACTCATGACAATCCTTTAAGTGCAGAACAGAAATGAGCTCCATAGGGTTTTCAAGGGCGTGACCTTTTGGAAGGAGATTGCCAGGTCCCGTTGGAAAGTAGGGTACAGGAGTAGGCTGTGGAGGGGAGGCCAGCCCTGCCTGGCAGCTCCAAGGTCAGAGGGACCCCGAGAGTCACACTCAGGTCTGGCAGTTTTCTTAGACTCCAGGGCATGCTTCCTGCCACCTAAAAAGGGGTGAGAGACAAGTCCTGCTTCTAAGCTTTGACTACCAGCCCAGAGCCTCTGCAGCTGCCTCGCTAATCCCCAGCCTGCCGGCTGGGTCAAACACCTCTCCACACCTCTCGGAAAAGCCAGCGTCGAGTGCTCGGTCAGCTGCCTGTGGAGGGGCGAGGCCTTGGTGACTGCCCTTCTCAGAGCACGTGCCACTGCTGCCGGGCAGCCTGCCTGGCCCACCTTATTCCAGAGGCAACTCCTGTACAGCTGGCCACAGGGTCCACACTGAGCACATGATAGGACTGCCAGACCCACTGTCACCCTGCTGTCCCCTTTTCAGAGGCCCCTTGTCCTCTCCTGCAAGCGTTACAGAGCATGGCCCTTCACTGTGTGGGATTTTTGGTGTCTACTTAAACGAATCTTTGTCTGGCACTTTCCTGTGGTTAGGCATCCCTAAGTGTCGGCAGGGTCCGGAAGAGGAACTAGCCCCACACAAGCCCCTGGATACTGGCTGCAGGATATGGGAGGGGGGAGGGGCCAGGCTGGGTGCAAGGGAGTAGGGAGTGGTCATGTAGGCTCAGGGTGCAGGGAGGGGGTGCAGTCTGCCAGCCGGAGCACACAGTATCAGGCCACGTGAAGCCAGGGTCCTGGTTGGTCCAGTCAGAGGCACCAGGCACAAGTCCTATGAGGACCACAGGGAGCAGTGTCCTCAGTGTGCTCCTGCTGTATACCGCAGGCCAGGTCAGCCGGAGCAGTCCTGGGCTGTGACCTGGACGGCAGGCTGGGGGGCTTCAGGAGGAGGTGCCTGTCTCCCACAGCTACCCGAGGGCCGAGGTGTGGCACCGCCACGGTTGCGCGTGGTCCCTGGCTGCCAGCCTAGCAGCCCTGTGACACCCAGAGGCACTCAGCATGTAGACATCAGGCCTTGGGAGTGGACAACGTCCTGCTCAAGGACCCAGTTGATACAAAGGTGCGTTGGGGCGTGAGGGGCTTGGCGGAATGCCAGCGTTCCCCAGGGGCTCAGCCATGTGCTCTGCCCAGCCTTTTGGGGCCCCCTCTGCTTCCTTCAGGGGTGTTGCCTGCAGCCTCCCCCTCACTTGGGCAGACAGCAGCAGGGTGCAAAGCCCCCCAGTTCTGTAGCCACCTCCCTGACTCTCGGTGTTCCCTGGTGGCCCTAAGACCCAAGAGGTGTCCACCGCCACTGGGGGGGCTTGGGGTGCTAATCCAGACCATCGACCATGACCTGCATTGCAGCAGCTTATCTGCGAAGGTGGGCTGGATTCTGTGCTCGTCCGTTTGCAAACCAAGAGCAAGCGCAGCTTTTAGGAGTCAAATTACATTTTAAACACTAGGAATTTTCGTATTTTAAAACCAGCCCAATCCTTTTTACATGAAGGCTTGGGTAGCAAACACATCAATTTGCTGATTTCCCCTTTCTGAAGCCTGAATCAGACTAGGGGAACAGCTGCAGCCCCTGCTGCAGGCCCAGCATACATGGGTCCAGTGAACATGTCATCAGTGCAACAACTAGACACCAGGGAGTCCGCAGCACACCCCTGGCCTTCCACTTGGTCACGTGACAATGCACAAGCAACTACTGTCCCCAGAACACACTGAGCTGTGAGTGCCCCACTTAGGGTAGAGCTCTGTCATCATGAGCAACCCCCCAGGCCCACTTCTCTCCTTGGGTCAGGGTTTGCTCGGCTTGGGCAGGAGGAGGTAGATCACAATGCAGGAGCAACAATAGGTAGTAAAATTTAAACTTTATTTGGCCAATGTGTTCAATTCTAATATTGGGTAGAAATGCCTGAAGAACTGTTGACACTTGTCTTGGCAGTCACCCAGACAGCCCCGCTCCCAGCCTGGGAATCGAGGTCCTGTTTTGTGCCTTGGTCGGCCTCCGGCCACCTTGCAGGGCAAAGGGTCCGGCGTGCCAGAGCTGGGCCAGGGAGGGGGGCAGAGGGACTGCCCAGGCTGGCCCTGGGCCTCTGAGCGGAGTGGCAGCCCCTTCCCATGGTGGGACCCAACCTCTGCCAGAGATCTGGAAGTCTCTGTTTAACCAAAAAATGAAAGCCATGCTGTTGTGGCCACACTGGCACGAGGTGGAGAGTGGCTGTGCCCAGCCTGGGCTGTTCCTGTCCCCATGTTGGGTATGGACTCCCAGGAGGCCCAGCCAAGGAGAAACACACCCTGACACCGAAAAACGTTTAATGATCCCACAGGCGGAATTCCTGAGCAGCATGGCGTAAACCTCTGCAGGAAGGGGCGCTGCCTGCGTGGGATCCCCAAACATTTCAGAGAGCGCTCCAGACAGATACAGGTACAGAAGTACATCACAATGAAAACCAAGAGCAGGCAGCCAGGCGGCCCTGGAGACAGATCCTTTCCAGACGGAAGAGCCAGAGGGGAGGCAGGGAGGTGTACTTGTGTTAGGGGAAGCGTTAGAGGTCCCTGGATTTCGGTTGCTGCCCCTGCAGGGGGTCCTGGGGTCTCCAGAGGCACCGCTGCCGGGAGGGCTGCCCTGAGGTATGGGCATCTGGGGTCCAGGTCAGTCTTCCAGCCTCACAGCTCATCCTTCACAGCTTTCTGGTCGTCGTCTTCCTCCATGTCTGGCTCCTCAGCCTCCTCCAGATCTTCTAGATCCTGGGTGTGTGAGAAAGGGGGTTAGATGGACCCTCAGTGCCAGCGGGGGCATACATGGCCTCAGCGCCTGCCTGGCCACTGAGGATATGTGCAGCTGCTTCTTGAGCAGATGGTGTGGGGGCCGGGGGGTAAGCGCTGCCACCAGGTCCTCAGCAGATGACCAGGCGGTATACCTCTCTCCCGGTTTGACACCAGAGGGGTCCCCACCCTGGCAGGGAAGACCACCTGCAGTGAGGACCCAGCAATCACCCTGTCTTGCAAGTCACCCTGCCAGCCCCAGGGCCCTGAGATGGGAGGACTGCCACCACGGGCCTCTCCCTGCATCCACACCTACACTAGGCAGCCAGGGAGGGGGGCTCCCTCAGGGCTGACCACTTCCCGCCCCAAGAAGACCTGCTGTGAACACGTAGGTACGTTCATGTTTAAGGAAAAAGAAATCGTTTCCCCCCTTAAAAAATGGCTTCCAGGATGCCAACTCAGGCTCCTGAGCAAGACAAAGGCTCCTGTGAGGGGGCCGTTCCCCTGCTCCCTGCCTTGGCAGCCCTGCTGTGCCCCGACCAGGGAGGACAGGCCTCGAAGGAGCACCGTGATGCCCCGCTGCCCAGCAGGGCACCTTCCATGGCACAAGGCACAGCGGCTGAGGGGCTCGGGAGTGACGCTGTGCGTCACAGTTGGCGGAAGAGAGAGAACCACATAGACTCCAGAAGCAGACACCAGCGTCTAACGCTGTATCCGGAGCCACCTTCGCAGCACAGGTGAGGCGGTCCTCACAGCAGGGTGGGCAGTGACTGGACAGACACACGTACTCCGAAAGCAACGCGAGCAGCACACCCAGCAGGACTACGTGGGCTGAGCCCCTCCTCCAGCCCACCTGGGTCGGTGAGAATTAACACTTACGTCCTCATCCCCTGCCCCGTCCTGCCCACCACTCTCCAAGAACTTCTTAAACCCTTCCAGTGTCCGCTCCCCGTTGTAGTCAATGACCTGCAGAGACACTGAAGGTGAGGCCCGTCCCGGGCCGGCCGCAGTAGTCCTGCCGCCCACCTGCCCGGCCACCCTGGGCACGCACTCTCTTGTCGGTGCTGGCAGGGAAAAACTTGAGCGTGGGGAAACTGTGCACTTTCACCGCCTCCACCTCGTTGGCCGTGGAGTCCATCTTGGCGATGACAATGTTCTCGTGGTCCTTGTATGTCTCTCCCAGCTTGTCCCAGATGGGAGCCAGCTGTTTGCAGTGACCACACCATGGGGCATCTGCAGGGAAAGCAGCTCTGGTCTGTCTCCAGGCCCCCCATGCAGAGGCCACCCCCACCCATCCCGCTAGGGCAGGAACGGTGCACTCACAGAACTCCACAAAGACGTTCTTCTTCTCGTCAAATGCCACCTCCTCGAAGTTCTTGCCGACCAGCACTTTGACCGGCTGCTTGTCCCAGTCCTCAGGCAACTCCTGGCTCATCAGATGTGGCTGTGGATGAGGATCCAGTCACAGGGAGAGTGGGGGCCTCTGGAGTCCTCGGGGCCCAGAGTGGCCCACAGAGTCACCAGTCACAGGGACATGTGCCAGGAGTCAGAGGGACATGGAGCCTCGCACTCAGGGCTGCCCGGGAGAAAGTGTGCCTGCCCTGCCCCGACTTCCCAAAAGAGCTCGGATACTTGTCCTGCTGCCACACAGCAAGGGGTTTCTCGTCCCCCAGACATTATAAAGAATGGTGACTTTCTCACTGCCTCATGGGGTCTGACACCTGTGAGCCACAAGAAATTGGGGATGGCTGGGCCCAGAGCTCCTCACCTTGATTTTCCCTTCCAAGAACTGGTCACAGAACTCCTTGATCTTGTCTGCTGTCAGCTCGTCCGACTCAGGCTTGTACTTGGTCATCTCCTCCTCCAGGGTAATGAGACGCACTGCCGGGCACTCCTCTTTCTTGAGACCGAAAAACTCAAGGATCCGCTGGTTGTCGGTGTGGTCGCTGTCGATGAAGATGAAGAGGATCTCGGGGAAAAAAAGGCACACTGAGATAGTACCGGGAAGACCGGGGTGTTCCAGGCCTGGGTGTCTAATTTCTACCACAGCCACCGAGCTCAGATTGATCCACCCAGAGCAGACCCACCGGGCCTGGGAGCCTGACCCCAGGACCACACAGTCCCCAGCATCCTGGCTCCAAAGGAGGGGTCCTCACCGAAGCAGGTGTGCGCTCCAGGAGGGTCTCGGCAACACCCTGCAACCCAGCCCCTCTGGAAGCAGTGCTTATCTGCCCCACCCACTGCCGTCCCCACACTGGCCAGGTGCCGAGGCGGCTCACCTTGCCCTTGAAGCTCTCAGCCGCCTTCTTGAAGTTGCTCAGTTTGCCATTGTAGTCAGACACACTCTTGGGCAGGAACAGCAGAATGTGTGTCTTGATCTCACCTCCGAAAATCTTCGGGGCTGTCTGTGTCAGAAACGTAAAGTCACGTGGTCTGAGCTGTGAGCTGAGCCTCAGTGCAGGGAGCAAGCCTGGCCCCACCACCCCACGCCCAGCAGCCCCGTGCCCACCTGCTCGGTGAACTCAATGACCAGTGGCAGCTGGTTGTGCCTGATGAAGTTCAGGAGGCTCTCCTTGGTAACCTCCCCCTCAAAGTTGTTCCGACCTTCGTCAAACTGGGGACAGAAGAGTGTCAGGAGCAAGGCCACCCAGGGCTTTGCCAACAAGGCAGCCAGGCAGCTCTGCTCCCCATCTGGGCACTCCAGGCCTTCACCCTGCCCCCTACCCACCTCAACCTGGAGAGCAAGCACTACCACGATGGCCAGTGGGGCAGTGAGGAAAGCCCACCCAACACTGCTGCCTCCCTCAGAACAGCGAGCAGGTCGGCAGGGGCGAGTCCAAGCCCGAGCAGGTGGAGGCCTCCACGTGCCAGAACGGCAGCGGCTCCGAGCCCCAGAGGTCTGTCCTGTGACCCGCTCACACGCCCTTCTGCCGGCAGTTCTGAGAACCTCCACATCCTGGGGTGCCGGGAAAGCATCTGGCTTTAATGTATAAACTACCCTCCTCAGGTTCGCAGTGTGGCCCCAACAACCCCTTCAGGGCCTGCAAGGTCACGTATTTCCCTGTGACAGGAAGATGTCACCATCCAATCCCACTGCAACCTCTCGGGAGCGCACAGCTGACTCTCCAAGGCCACATGCCGTGAGCATGAGGCAGACTGCTGCAAGACAGCACCCAACTGACCTCCAGGAAGCCATCAAACAGCGCCGCCCTTACCACTAACACTCTTGCCTGGGGGCTATTCTTTTTGTGAAAATATGTCATTTATGATAACACATAGAGACTTTACTATGAATTTTAAAGTTTCTCGGTTTAAATCTTTGGTACAAGCCATCGACCACTGCGATCCACATCAACAGAAGCTCTTCAGGGTCAGTACTATGATGTCTAAATGTTTAAGGGGCCCTGATCCCACGAGGTGGAACATTAGCTATTGAGGAATATCAGCCACTGTCACTTCAGAGGTTGGACAGGGCCTGGTCTTGGGCGGAGAAGGCGAAGGAGAAGCGAAGCTGCTGCCTCCTCAGCAGGCGGCACAGAAACAACTACCGGAGGAAGTGTTTGCACAATGTGCTAAGATGTCGCCCAGGAGCGTGTTCTCCTCTGCCGAGACTTCTTACAAGGGACACTCACAGATGGGTATCGCCTCGTACAAGGCTTTTTCTTCACTTCCTCAACCAGTTCCCAGAAGAGTGGCTGTCAGCCCCACCCACCGCCTGTCACCTTCTGCAGAAAGCCCTGTGGCTGCACATTTGGGCTCCACCACCAAACATGCGGCTAAACACACCGGTCCTGCTGTGTGCCGGCCGCTGAGCAGGGGACACAGCGCCACACTCCCACAGGATTCAGGGACAGGGGCTTTCAAACCGATTGTTCCTTTCCGGAACCACAGGGGGAGAGAAGATAAAAGATGGGAAGAGGTGGGGCCGCCAGGCCCTTCCAGGCTCCTTGGGAAACTGGCTGCTGGCTGAGCCAGCTCATCAGGCCCAGCGTGAGCGAGGCCCACTTTCTCCAGGGATCTTGCTAGGCGGTGATTAGTGGGTATGTGAACCCCTGTGCAGCCCGCAGCCTCCCCAGTGCCCCAGCACTCCCTGCGGCCACCACGCTGCGATGCTGCGCAGAGCTGCCACCCCTAACCTGGACCACAGTCTTTCAGAAAGGCTGTGTATCACACGAGGGTCGTCATCTACTTCGGGAAGAACAGGCAGTGCAGGGGGCAGGGCTCTGTCTACATTACAGAGGCAACACAAAGCCTGGTGCTCTGGGCTGGTGTGGGCGGCTTGGTCCCTGGGTGACAGCTAGCTAACAAGGACAGCCCATCCTACCTGCCCCAGTGCTAAAGAACAAGAGACATGAAGTGCTGGCACAGACAAAGGACAGCCAACTCACCAGACCACTGGTCACATTACTGGGAACCAACAGCCCCAGTGCCAGCATGACCCCACTCGTCATTTTTCCAGCCCGCCACCTGGTCCCACAAATAGAAAGGCCAGCTCGCTTTTTGGAGCCAGGTCTGACAGCCTGACGCGGCATCACAGGGCTGAGTGCCCAAGGATGGCTGCAGTGGGGCTGGAGGATCTGCGCTCTGTGCTGCCTCAGCTGTGCCCCCTCCTGGCCCAGCAGCACAACTCACCAGGAAGCCAAGTCCACAGCTCTAGGCACCCATACCACCTGAGCCACCTGGCTGGGGGGATGCACTGCCACTGGAGTGGGTGGGTTACACCCCAGCCATGCAGACATTCCTGGGCAGGAAAAATCACACAATCACCTGGAAAAGTGATCTATCGCGTGCCACGTCCTCTTCCAGCAGGAGGAAAAACAAATCTTCACTGTACCCTTCAAGAAGGATCTACAAGCACCCAAGGCCTCAGTCCAGGATTCAAGTCCTCCTTCTAGGCTTAAGGGCAATGGAAATGGAAGAGCTGGACTCCACGCTTCCACAGGCCTCTAGGAACTATAGACTCCAGGAATCTAAATGCAGCTACACTGCCTCCTGACCTCAACCATGCACGACTGTTCGTAAGTCACATGTCCAGTTAAAATGTCGGTCCCTCTGTGATGACAATAGGTTCACTTGGGGCACGCTCGGAGGACTTCTACGCGCGGAGAAAGAAGACAGAATGTCTTGCGTTCTCTGGTGCGATAAGAGAACCCAGACAGCCGTTTGCTCCAAACCTAAAATCCTTTCCTCTCCACGGGGACAACCAGAACAGGTCAGAGACCCAGGTCCCCACCCCTGAAGCACTCTTTCTGCCCTCTCACAGATCTTTCACTCCCTTTCTGCTAGCACCTTGCTACCTAAGTACACACTGTCTCCTGCATCCAGGTAGTGCCATGTTCCAAGAGTGAGGGGTGGTCACCCTGTCGACCTGCCCGCCTGGCAACAATCCTCCCGATGACTAAAATAAAAGGTGCAAAAAAGGCCCACCACACACCACCCTTATTGGTAACACTGTGCAAACAGGAACCCCGGCCGATCAGCATCGAAGTATGACAGCAGCTTCTCCCAGGAGCTGCAACAGCCAGCTTGGCAGTTTTCAGGCTGGATCCTGGGGGTCTGCAGAACCCCTCAGGGCTGGAACACGGGAGGTGGACACTGCCAACAGAGCGAGAATGCTTCCACAAAAAGCTAATGCTCAGAAGTGGGTCCGCTTGTGCCTTTTACAAACACCGCACACTGGCCACCACAGCAGATGACCCGTGCAGCCCCGCCTGAGGTCTGAAGATCCAGCTTAAGTGGCTGATACAGTACCTACTGCAGACAAGGGCCCTGGGCGGCACTCTGGGCTGGGTTGCAGCCCCAGGGCCTCCTGGGGGCAAGGTTCTTCCCGGAGATAGTGAAGCCTCACCCCTCTGCAGATTGCGCCCGGAAAACTGGGCAGGTGCCCGGGGCCTCACCTTCTTGAAGAGGACAACCCCATCCTCGTGGAGCTGGTACCTGGAGAACACGTCACTGCTGGAAGTAATCCCAAATGGTATGTCATCGACAGACTCCGCTGCCAGCAAGAACTGCTTGGCAAAGTCCGACTCCACGTCCTGGAAGAGGAAGGACAGGGTGGCCACACAGCCCCACATGGCCCACCCACAAGGGGCACGGCAGGACCAGGCCTGGGGATGGGGCAGTGGGACCCCTGTGGAAAGACAAGGTTGGGGGTGGCACTCCAGCCACTACCTTGAAGAAGCCAATGACGACCACCTCACTGGACTCCACCAGGGACTCTGCTGAGGCGCTGTCGGTCAGCGTGGTGGCGGCAGGGCCTGTGCGCTTCTTTAGCCAGTTCACAATGTCGTCGGCCTCCCTGCCGGCTGGACCCAAACACAGGCAGGTTATTCTCTGAGGCCAGGGGCACCGCTGCCCAGAGGCAGCCGACCTCCTGTTATCATCTGAGCTAGCACCTGGGGTGACGTGGCATCTTGCCGGCCCACCCTTCCAAGAATCTTTTGTGCATGAAAGACCGTGGCTGCGTTTAATGGAGAAAAAACAGTGACATGATGGTAAATCGTTTTTTTTCTTTGATCTTTTACATTTTCTAAACTGCATTTGACGTTTAAGTTCGCTAAACATGCCGACATGCACATACTTTTTTTCCACCTGAGGACCTCAGGAAGGTTTCACCTGGATTGTAGTGACGTGGTGTAACTAAGTTCATCTCAGTGCTGCTTTCCCCCTCACCCTCCCAGGCCTCTGAGCTCACAGGTGGGCCAGGTGCTCCTGGTCCCTGGCTTGCCCTCCATCCCTCCCAGACTGTTAAGAATTCAAATGTCATCATGCACTTGCATGCCACCACAAGCAGACAAAAAGAACACAAGTAAACCTGCTCCTGAGATCTTGAATAACTACTTTACCCACCTAAGGTCTGACTACCTGGTACGATTTAGGAAGGGTGCCAGGTCTCAGGTTAAAAGGATTCAGCCGAGTGGTGGCGAAAAGCTGAGTCACCAGTTGTGAGTGGATTTAAGAGCAGTTGTCCCACCTAGCAAACCTAACTATTAGCAACTACATCGTGGCCAACTGTGGACACAGAACTTCCTGTTCCGAAAGCAAACACAAGTACAAGTGCGAGCCACACGCTAGCAGCCACTAGGCAATCAAGGCTGTTGACGTTAGAATGACAAGACAGAATTACTCTGAGGAACGCCTCTGCCGACACTGAGGTAGATGGTTACAGGCCACAACCACGCAGGTCTGGCGGACGTGCCGCGGAGCCCACCTTTACAGACAAAACACTCTTCTTCAAGGCCGCCCGTTCTGATGTGGCTACAGAGGGCCGTCCTGCTTCTCCGCCAGGCAGATGGAGCTGGGTCTGCATTCGGGTGCTGCCACTGGTGCCATGTGACACTGGGCATGTGACTGAGCTACTATAAGCCTCAGCTCCTTACAGGCACTCAGCTCGGCGGCACCTGGCATACCACGAGCACCCCCTGGGTGTCACTGCTACACATGCTACTCCTAGAAACACTGACAGCTCAGCGGGCCTGTGTGGTTGGCGTGGCGCCAGCCACCCTCTCACTGTTGAATCTTACCCCCACTTCCCACCCAAAACATCACAGCAGATCACATGGTATATACCCTCCCCCACCCCCACTTGAGGAGTTGTTTCAGGACAAGAGAGCTTTCCTGCAGGACTTTTAAAACCTGAACAGAGAAGCCGGTCTGAGAACAGGTTCCTGCCACGCCTCTCAAACTCCTTCCTACTGGACTGCAGGTGAAGAGCCCCTCCAGGCCTACGGGCAAGGCCCTCTCTCCAACCAACCAAACCCACTGCCACAGAGGCAATTCTGACTCACTGTGACTCTCAAGGTAGAGTTTATTGCCCATAGAGTTTGAAAGCTATAAATCTTTATGGAAGGAGACTACCATGTTTTTCTCCCGCAGAGCAGCTACTGGGTCCAAACAGCCGATCTTTCTATTAGTAGCTGAGTGCTTTAACCACTGTACCACCAGAGCTCCTCACTTCTCTAAAGGCAGTTAAACAGTCGTGGTCCCACCTGTGCATTCTCTGGGGAAAGCCATACCCGACCCATGCATTCCTTGGAGCAGCTGTACCCCACCTGTGTACTCTCTGGGGGAGGCTGTATCTCCATTTTTGAAAAACTTAATGGTAGGGTAGCCGCGGACGCCATACTGCTGGGCCAGATCAGACTCTTCGGTGGCATCAACCTTCGCCAATCTGATTTCAGAACCTTCTGCCTTTAGTTTTCCAGCTGCTTTGGCATATTCAGGAGCCAGGGCTTTGCAGTGACCACACCACGGGGCGTCTGGGAGGAAAAAAAAAAAAAAAAAAAAGCTAGAAAGTGTACCAGGTCCAGCCTATCACTTCCCCCTCTGGCTCCTTAGGTACTTCCTTCATAAAAACTTTATCTAACGGCCAAGATAACCCTCCTTAACACACCATGCTAAGCCCTGTCTTGGTGCTCTTGGGCAACACTGGGACTGAGGCCAGGAGGAACTGGTCAGCAACAAACGCCCACCCTACTTTTCTGGCAGATTTGAAAGACTAGTAACCTCACACTACCTGTAAACAATTAGGGCAAAAGTGTCCCTGGAATCTCTCAAGAATCCAGAAAAAAGTTTAGAAAGTTTGTGTGGCTGTCGTACACCTAGCAAGAAGAAGTCACAGATACGTGACGCATGTGCTCATCATGTCCCAGGGTCTCCAATCTGGTCCTTTACATGTGGACATAGAGCTGTCAGTCAACAAGGGCTAACAGCTGCGTGCAGCAGAAGCTGACCACCCAGGCGTAGTTAGGCTTGCACACTCACACATGCAAATAAAGGCTGGGATGCCAGTCTGCGGCACTATTAAAGAAATAGCTATCTCAGGTTAAACGGGTGTGGGCACAGCATCCAGCGTGCTCTTACGTGAGTTCAGTTAAGAAACGTGGAGGCTAGCCAGCGCCTGGCTGTATGCTGAGGCTCACATGGGTCGGTCCTGTTTTTCTTATTCTTTCAGGGGTCCTGCCATGTGGCCATCAGACACAAAGGCGCCTGACTGGCTCCCAGTCCAGCATTCAGCCTACTGAGCCCTGAGCATAGCTGCTTCCATTTTAGGCAAAAAAAGCGCCCCTTAAGCAACACGGTGAGGCTGTGAACGCTGACAGGGCCTGCACCCGTCTGAACAGTAGGCTTTAGCCCCCAGGATGAGCAAAACCTCAAAAGGTGCTAAAGTTCAACCCGTCTGAGAGGGGCCTGCCGCTGACAACCCAGAACTGCGAAGAGACCCCAACAGCAGCTCAGAGATCAGTTCAGGGTACCCATGGCGGCCAGACATCTGGGGAGGCGCAGCAAGGCTGCGCTGGCCTGTCCACCCCAGGGGACGGGGCTCCCCACACAAGCCCCGCACCGGCCCCTCCCGGCAGCGTAGTCCCCGACACACCTCCCATCAGACACGGGCAGGATCTGGAGGCCGGGCCAGGGATCTGGGGCAGGGCAGGGCCCTGGGGGCGAGGGCTCGACCAGGCGGGCAGGGTAGGGTCTGTGGCCAGAACCCAGGGGCAGGGGCAGGGGCAGGGGCAGGGGCAGGGGCAGGGGCAGGGGCAGGGGCAGGGGCAGGGGCAGGCGCAGGCCCGGGCCGCCCCACTCCACTCACAGAACTCCACCAGCAGGTACTTGTGGGCCGCCAGCGCCTCCTCGAAGTTGCTCTTCTTCAGGACCAGGACGTGGTCCTCCTCCTCGGGGGCGTCGGCGCGGACGCTGGCCGCCGCGGCCAAGGCGAGGCAGAGAAGAGCGCGGCACAGCATGTCGGCGCGGGCGGGCGGACGCTTCGGTTGGCGCCGCCGAGACAGTGCGAGCAGAGCGCGCACCCGCCCGGCCTGGCCTTTATACATCCGGCCCTTGGGCGCGCCGCCGCCGCCCGCACGCTCCGCCACCGCCCACACGTGCCCGCCGGCTTCCTCCCATTGGCCGGAGTAGCCCGGGGCCCGCCTCCGCCGCACTCCGATTGGATGTTCATGCCAGACCCGGCCCCGGATTCGGAATCGCACCGGAGGTGGCCCTCGCCCTCTCCCAGGATTGGCCGGAGGGCTAGCGCTCGCGCTCTTCCCCGGCCTCTCATTGGCTTCCGGCGGAGAACTTTCTCTCCCGCGACTTCTCACTGGCGGCTTTCTCCCGCACCTTCCGCCAGTCGAGAATGGCTGCGTGCTTTGGCAGCCCGGGATTTGCTGCTTCTGATTGGCCGAGGGATGCGCGCACCCTGCACGTCCCTCCGTCAAACGTGGCAGTGGGGCGGGACCCCTGCCGGGGGGCGGGGCCGCACATGCGCCTCCGAAGCCCCTCGTGTTGGATTCTGACTGGACCGCGTATCCGTAACTGGCACCCGCCCCCCAGCCCGCGAGCCGGAAGCTGGGTGAAGTAACTTCCGGGAGCGTGTCGCCCGTGCGCCCGGAACTGGGACGGATGGGCAGTTGGATATCTCGGTGCCGTGCCTGGGCCCTGAGCGCCTTAGGAGGCTCGGAAAGCGCCTTCCGCGCCGTGGACCCGCGGTCCGGCCTTCGGAGCAGGCGCCAGGGCGCGAGGAGATTATAGCCGGCCGAGAAGACTCGGGGAAGGTGCTGTCGTGTCTGGGGCGGGAAGTAGAACTTTTAACCAATTGTTGTCCGGTGGACCTCGACTCACGCCGACCCCATGCGTGTCAGAGTGTATCTATGCTCCGTAGGGTTTTCTGGCAGATTTTTCGAAAATAGATGGCTAGTGCTTTTTTCCAAGGCACCTTGCAGTTAGTAGCAGGCCTGAATCGTCTGCACCAGCCAGGGGCTGCAGAACTGGGGCGGAAAGCTGGACGAGGGAAACTTCCTAGCAGACCCAGCACGTGGCAGGGGGCGGCTCACAAAGGCAGGTGGAAGGAAGCAGGTTATTTTGTGGGGCTGTTATGTTGTGGATGTTTACAGCTGCAGGGGCGACACCAGGGTGACCTGCCGGTGCCCAGGGCTGAAACCGAGCACAGGGCGCTGGAAGGACCCTCCTAGGGGGTCACTCAACTGTGCTGTTTTAAGTGAGTTAAGGCTGTCCCAGGTAAAAGGCCCCCAGGGTGTGGCCCTTCCCCTCTGTGCTTGCGTTTCTCTGTCCCTCTCGCTTTCCCGTTCGTTGACAAATCTTAGGAGGCGTTCCTTCCCTGTGATGCTTCTCAGGTGCGCTGGAAGCAGCCTCAAAGACGTCCCAGCCCCCACACAGCTGTGGAGTGAATGTCAAGCGTTTCCTTAGAAGGTAGGACAGGTCTTTCTCCAGCCGTGCTTTGTCACTCACTCGCTGCCATTGAGGCTGCTCAGCACCTGGAATATGGCAAGTCCAAGATATAAAGTGCTTGGAGTGTAAAATGCGTATCAGGTCGCAGAGGCTGAGTTTAAAAAAAAAAGGAGGTTTTATTGATACTTTTTAATAATGAGTACCTGACAAAATATTTTGTGTCGAGTTTAAAACATCTCAAATTAATTCCACTTGTTTTTGTTTTTAACGTGGCTATTAGACATTTTCAAATTACACACGGGGCTCATTTCTATTGGATGGTTCAAAGCCTTCTACCGCCACTGCACTCCTCTCCCCACCTGCTCCACCTCCTTCTCAGGGGTTCTCCCTCTCTGTTCATGCACTCTTTCCTCATTTATGAAATGCCACCTCAGTCTTTTAGGCTCAGAATTAGTGTAATAACTTGGCAGAAAAAAGGGAAGTTTTCCCACATTCAGTGTACGCATCGATTGAGAACATTCTAATTCAGAAGTGGTAAAACAGAGACTGCTCCTGTGCTTTGCAGAGTTTGCGTGTGTTGGTATGTTGCTCTTGAAGCGTGTTTTCTCGTCTTTTCTATGCAGGGCTTCTTCACCGAACATGTGAATGCCCCGACCTCCCCCAGGGCCAGGAGAGCAAGGGTCAACCAGGTGTGGGTTTTATCTGCTCAGGAGAGCTGTCTGCCTCCACAGGATTTTACAGAAGCTGGACTTCTAGGTGAAGACCAGGGCCCTGGCTAGTGTGCTCGCTGTCTGCTGTCTTTGTAACCATGATTGTGAGCAGTCACTGCCTCGGAGACAGCTGAATTGCTTCATACCTGCTGCCGTATCACCCAGTGTTTGGGTGATTGTCACAGCCCTGTTGGCAAAGCACTATTTGGGACCTGAGACAGGATGCTTTTGCCACCCGTAGGTATAAGAGATCATCACAAAGTCTGAATTTAGATGCCAGAATATTGGGGCCAGCATGGTGGTGGCTGATGGGAAGAGGTACCGTAGTGTCACAGTTGACAGGCAGCTAGCCTCAGAATTGCACAGCGACATATTCGTAAAGGATGAACATCCACAAAAGGTTTAGGACGTCAGCTCCGAGGACCCCCAGACAAGGACCAGGTGGGCATCTGAGTGGTTTGTGTGGCTGAGCTGGACTTGGCTGGCTCTGGGCTGGGTGGCAGACGCTAAGCATGGTGTTGCAGGGGGACACTTCCAGGCAGGTGGCCGGGTGGCCAGGGTAGCAGGGCAGGATAGTTCTGTGGCCTCAGTGAGCCTTGGTCAGGTGGACACTGTGGCCTGGGGCGCCTACCCAGGGCACCAGTGGACAGGTCTTGGTGATGTTGATGCTTCTCAGCTGGCATCTGCACCTAACGTGCAGACGCAGCCAAGCTGGGCTGGGAATCGGCAGGGAGGCCTGCTCTGGGGTATGCATGTGAGATCTCCAATCTTGCCAGGCAGCATCCAGCCCCTGCCGAATGTTGGCCGTCTTGGCTGACCACTTCTGTAGGCCTGGCAGCTCCAAGGGGCCAGCTGGCTCTGGCTTGCTCATGCCCCTTGAGTGTAGAATGGTGCAGTCCTAGGTGAGGCTTGGGGTGTGGGGACTGCAGATCCCCATGCTGGGTCTCTGAACCATCACAGCTGCTCAGGATGCTTTCCTGGCTGTCCCATGGTCAAGAAGTTTCCCAGAAAGGAATCAAATGTTTTCACAGCCCCCCCACTCCCAAAATGGAGTTCTGTTCAGCCTGTACTCCAGTGGGGGGTGGGCAAGCTGACAGGCTGGGAACACCCAGAGGGGTTCAGTGGCACTGGAAGATAGGCCCCTCCTGCAGGTTCCCCCTCCACGCAGCCCTGCGTGGGTGTGCCAGCAGTGCAGCTAGAACACCTGGGAGAAGGAAGGTGGTTAGCATGCTCTCCTGCATGACACAGGATGAGGTCAGGCACCAGGAAGGCTTGTAAATGCCAGGACTGCTAATTAACTGGCTACATTCAAAGACTCTCCTGAGTGAGTCCCTGGAGGGGCTGGGGAGGAGGAGGAAGCTGGGGATGGAGGAAGACGTGGGTAGGTCCAGCCCAGGCGAGGCACTGGCTGGACTGGAGACCATGCTGCACACGGGGCCAAGTGGGTTGGGTTGGACTTGGGACCAGGGACACATCACACAGGTGCCAGTGATGAGGCTGGGACAAAGTCCTGGCTCTTGGCAGTGTGCTAGTACAGCTTGGCACTCAGGGTCTGAGTTCACACATCTCCCTAAAGCTGGAAAAAGCCAAGGACAAAACTTCCAGTCCTGTTGGCCCAGCTAGGTCTCAGGCCTCACCCCATAAACAGAACTGCTAACTAGCATGGTTGAAGAAGAGCGGGCAGAGCTAGGGTGACTGAGATTGGAATCAGGCCTGCTGTCTGGCACTCTCCAGGGTGGGCGAGGGTGCCCTGTCAGTAGGGAGGTTCTCGGGTAGAGCTGGGCTGACTTTGTTTCTTCCTGTCTGTGCCTGGCATGGTTGTTTGCCTCTTGGGGAGCCAGGAATGGAATTCTGGGAAGGAGGCTGGAGTGTCTGTCATACTTCCTGGGGCTGCTCTGGGATCTGTGTCGGGCAGCAGCACAGGAGGTACTGTCTGCCTGGTCACCTCCACAGGGCCTTGGCTCCATGCTGTGCTCTGCAGCTCTGCCACTCGGGGACCAACCCAGCACACAGGTGGGCATTCTGTGACCTGGGGGAGAGGAGGGCTCACCTTCTAAATGACAGACATCAGCAGGGTGGTGCCCCATAGTTGTGACAGGAGGGCCTAAGGCCAGGGGTGAAGGCTTTACCTTCAGTCAGCAGCCCAGGTCCCAGCTGCCTGAGCGTGAAGCCAGCACTTTCTGAATGGCTCAGACAGCAGGAGCAGCTTTTTGAAGTGGCCCCGGGCAGGCGGAGCTTCTGGGAGTTGCTCACTGGGCCCTTCCCTGGATGGGGGGGATGGCGTGGTCCCGCACGGCACATCCTGTCCCAGCCCAGCCCTGGCACCACTATCCATGGTATGCTGGGCATCTTCAGAGTGGTGCTTGGAGGTAGAAGGCAGACCCAGGCATTTTGGACAACGGGACCTGGTGCCTGCCAGTGGGGGCCTTCAGGGTCCCTGTAGCAATTCCTCTGAGGCTGTGGTGACCCATGTGTCCCATTCCCCCACCTCATCTGTTTCATCTTGGGTCAAGCAGTTCAAGGAATCCAGCTGATCTCACCATCCGGCCTTCAGGGCCTCCTTGGACAGCCGGCTTCTCCCACTTCCTCTGGGGACACTCTGGCTGGGGGAGCAGCAGTACCTCCTTCTCGCGGCATCGCAAAACTGACAACCTGAGCTCTGGTTTGCTTGGGACCCATTAGCTCTTTATTCCTACTGATTGTCTTTCGCATAAGTCCTGATTCTCCAAATGTGGTCTCTAAAGTTGGGGAGCATATGATTCCATAGTTCCAGGGGGCCCCAAGCAGTTTCCACACCAGTTGGCCAGCAGGGCAGTGCAGGCTCTGGAAGTGGACCCTCCTCGCTGCCCTTGGACCCACAGTCAAAGCTAGGTCTCCCTCAACAGCATCCTGGGTGCCTCCTGGGCAGGAGTGCATACCACCGACCTGGGAGTGCCTCATGACACCACACTTGACCCAGCAGGTTGGAAGAACCAGTCCTGCTCCTCTAAACCAGCAACCACACAGGCTCTGGAGCAATCTTTTCTGAGCTTCACTGGCCCAGAACAGCACCACCCACAAATTTCCACAAAAATGGGATGTTCTAAACCCCCACTATGCCATATAGCAGCCACATGTGCTTGCTGAGCACCTGAATGGCAACCAGTGTGACTAAGAAATGGGATTTGAAGTCTATTTCTGGTCCAACACTACAGGCCACCGTGGGGCTGGGAGCCAGACAGAACAGACTCCACTAGGGGCTGCAAGTCAGCAGACAACCACTTCCTCCCCCTCAGCCCTTCCCACCATGAGACAGAAGTGAGGAAACCTGTTGGCTCCTTTGAGAGAATTTATTCCCGGTCAAAGGGGGAAGCAGGGATGGCCCTCTGCTGTCTGGGATGCTGAAGGCCCAGCAAACACAACACTACGACTGGGGTAGGGGGAAGGGGGAGGCACAGGAGACGGCTCCCAACTCTGTGCTTGGTCCCTGTCTGTCCTGGCTGGGTCCAGGGTTGGGGGGAGAAAGGGGGCCTGTGCCTAGGTGGTGGCACCAAGAGTTGGGTACAGGCGGCAGGGAGCAGGCCAGGGTGGGCCCAGAGGACGGCACAAATGGAGGCAATAAATACTGACAGGCCAGGAATGTGGCTCTGGCCAGGCCAGGTGGGCCAGGTAAGGCTCGGCCACTGGCTTTGTCGAGGGGCTGTTTGGCGGTGGCGGGTGAGTGTAGGAGGTGTCCAAGGTGAGGCCACCCAGCCCTCCTGGGGCAGCTTGACTTTTGGCAATTTGGCTTTCCCCAAGTCACGGAGCCATCTCCACAGCCCTAGGGCCGGGGGGAGCAGCACACCCCACACCTGGGTCTCGGGCTTACAGATGGGGTGGGGACCACATGCTCATGCAGACACCAAGGTGAGAGGTTAGTAACGGCCCTGCACACACTCCACATGTTAAGGCATCATGGTTACACGGTGACTGACAGCAATCGGGCTGGCTAGGTCCCAGGGGCTGGGAGAGAGGTGGGAGCCAGCTGGGGCACCCACAGGGGCTCAGAGGGGCACTGAGTGCCTGCAAAACCCCGCACCATGCCCCACTATGGCCGGAAAAGTGATGGGAACCTGGGTACAAAACGGGAAGTGGGGCCTGGGCCACCCGGCCCACAGCACAGGCAGAAGCAGCAACGAGACACTGACCACGGCGACCACAGTGGAGGCTGGGGCCTGCAGGAAGGGGGCTGGGATGGGAGGCTGGGGACTGGCCGGGCCAGGAGGCAGGCCAGGGCTGCCAAGGGTGGCTTCGGGCCCTATCAGCACTTTGGTATGGGGTCGGGAGGAAGAAGGGGGTGGGGTCGAGTGGGGTGCGTCCGTCTGTCCCTCCCTGTCTGCCTCCCAGCCAGGGCTCAGTCCTTCCAGTCCTTTTTGATGGTGAGGTTCCACTCCCAAGACAGGTGGTCTGTCTTGTCATCATCCGTGAAGTGGGACTTGACAGTGTAGCTGCCCCGTGCCAGCATGCCCTTGGGTGCCTCCTCCATGGGGGTCAGAAACTCATACTCCTCTGCCCGTGGCCCGTAGCTGCCCACCATGTAGTCGGTCTTGTCAACTGCAGCCACAGGGACCCCCCATCAGTGCTGCCCCACCTCCTTCCACCCCCTCCCACCCCACCTGTGCCGGGGTGGCTGTCTGGGGGAGGGCAAGGCACAGAAGAAACACAGGTGCACTCACTCTTAATGCCTTTCCTGTAGGTGTGCTGGATGTACTTCATGCCAGACACGATTTCTCTGTTCACCTGGGGACAGCAGCCGGTCAGCCCCTCAATCAGCCCGGCCCTCCCTGCAGCCCCGTACCGGCAGCCCCCACCCTCCTTACCCGGAAAGAGATTTTTATCCGGTATTCCACGCCTTCCTTAAGTACGAACGACTGCTTCTTGAAGCTCTCCAGGTCTCCTGCGGACAGAAACTCTCAGAGAAGTCTGTGGTTCATCCTATACACCTCAGACCTGCATCAGCCTAGTCCCTCCATGCCAGCACATGGACACACATGCCCCGGTGCAGGCACCCCAACTCTTCAGGCTGTTCCGGGGCCAAAACCCTTCAAAGGCCACCTGGTTGCAGCCGATGTTCCCCACCACAGGGCACCAATGCTCAGGGAAAGCAACAGGGTGCCACCGGCCCCACCCAGGAATCCTGGCTGCCACGCACCTGTCAGGTCCAGTTCCAGGGGGCCTGGGGCGGTGCTGCACACCAGGGTCAGCCGTGTCACGATGACATTGGGGACGTTGGGGTCTGGGGATGGACAGAAAATCAGCGCCCCAGTCCTTGGTAACCCACGAGGGGGGCGGGACGCAGGGGAAGTAGCGGCCTCACCAGCAGAAATGGCTGCGTGGCCCAGCAGGACCACCTTGTACTCGGTAACCCACCAGAGCAGGACAGGGGAGCAGCAGATAAAACTCAGAGGAAAGGCTGCCTGGGGGAACAGTGGGGTCCTCACCGGCAGACACGGCCACGCGGCCCAGCAGGGCCTCCTTGTACTTGCGCAGACTCTCATCGTCCTTGTCCAGCTCCTGGATCTCCTGGATGCTCTTCTGGGCCGGTGGCTTGTAGTTAACCGAGTGCTCATCCTCCTCATTCTCAGCTGCAATCTGTGCCAGCTGCTCAGCGGTGGGCTCCTGCTCAGCCATGCTCACTCACCTCGTCTGGGATGCCTGGGGGTCGGCAGGAGCTGTGGCAGCCTGGAGGAAAGCCTGTGCCCCCTGGGACCCTGCCACTAAAGAAGCCAGCCCTCCAGCCCCCTGCAGGCCACTCCTAAAGGAGGAAAACAGGAAGGGGGCTCCTGCTGCAGCCAACGTGTGCCTGAGGAACAGAGAGTGCCCAAGGAACAGCTTTCTGCAACTCAGAAAGAACCCACATGTATCCCAGGCCTGCCCACCTCAGGGGAGTCATGCTGGGGGGGGGGGGGCGTGGGCAGTGCAAGGCACCACGCAGACAAGGCACCCAGGACTGAATGGGCACCACTGCCCTGCTCCCTCAGGGACCCAAGGGAAGGGGGTGAGGCTGGGGCACCTCATGACCTAGCTACCCTCAGAGCCACCCGGCAGGGCCTGAGTGGATCACCTCTAAAGACTCGGGATATTGCTGCCCAAGCCCGCTGCCATGACCCCCACCGGTCAGTGAGCTCAGCCTCCCTGTAAGGGCCACTCCTCTGACCCAGACCCTACCCCCCATAATGAAACCTTTAAGCAGAACACAGGCTCCGACTCAACCTGCTAACATCAAGCTCTTCTGGAGCTCAGCTCCACAGGGGCCTCCGCGGGACACGAGGCCAGCCCCAAGTTTCTGCCAAGGTTCCCTCCAACTGTGTGAGTTTGTGACCAAGAGTCCCCAGAGAAGTCACACGGGGCTTTCCCGCTAGGGACCCACATTCTGCTCCCACTGGAATTCTCCAAGCGGGATTCCCCTACGTTTGCTGAAAACCCGCTCAATCGTTTCAAGCTCTCAGGCTTTTCCGGGAAAAGTAACCAACCCCAGGAACAGGCCTACTTCAAAACTGGGATGCACGTAGTGGCCCCAGGGTTGGGCCTCGGAGCCGCCGCAGGCCCTCCCTCGCCTCCCGCTCGCTGCCCCCCAGGATTCCTCTAGGATTTCTTGAAAGGCGCGGGCCCGGGGCGCAGCAGGGTGGCCTCAGGGCAGCTCTGCCTCGAGAGCGCGCGCCCCGCCGCCAGCACTTCCGTGCGGCCCTGCAATCTGGGCGGGCGAGGCCCGGCGGGGCGGGGCTGCCGCGGTGCACGAAGACCGGCGCGCCCCACCGCTGGCGCGCCCCGAGGGTCCACAGGCCCCGGGCTCTGCCAGCCGCCTCACGTGCCGGATGCGGGGCGCATCAGGCTCGGGTGCAGGCGGGTGGGTGCGCATCGGCGGGGCCGGGCAGCCAGCCGGATGGCCACAGCGAGGCCCCTCCCCGCCCCAGGCGCTTCCTCCCCGGCTCCGCGCCGCCTCCGCCCCGGACGGCACGTGCGGCCGCCGCCCGCCCGCCCGGGGTCCGCGCCCTCCGCTCCCCGGCCACCGCGCGGGCCAGGCCCGATTGTCACCGCCGCGCGCAGCGCCGTCCTCGCGCCCGGATCCCGCCGGGATCCCCAGGCCGGGCCGCAGGGCGGGGCAGGGCGGGGCTGCGGAAACAAAGCCGGCGGCGCGCGCCCCTCATCCGCCCGCGCGGCCCCATCTCGTCCCGTCCACCGCCCCGCCACCCCGCCGCCCGCGGGCACTCACCGGAGGGTTCGACCGCGCGGCCTTTCGCTCCCTCCCGCACGAAGTGACGAACGTCGCGGCGACCCACCCGCCTGCCAGCCCGTTTGTCACTTCCGGGGTCACGCGACTTCCGCTCCCAGGCGGGCTGGGCCACACCCGGGGCGCATGCGCGGGCAGGGCCGGGTCGGAGAGCGCATGCGCAAGGCGCGGGCGTGCGGGAGGCGGCCAGGAGCGCGTCGCCGCCATCTTGGGCTGAGGCTTTGCGGGGCGGTTCCGCGTGGGCGGGCGGAGGGGCTGGGCCGGAGACCGGATGCGGCTTTGTGTTTTCTTCTTTGCTTCTGGTATCTGGGTGCTGTGACTCTCTTGGTTGCTTAAGCACCTCGGGGTACGGCCTCTCGGCCGCCGCGCCCTCCTTCACTTTTTGTAACGAGATGTGCAGAGACGGTGTGACCGAGCTCATGTCCACCGCCCAGACTGAGCAGCTTTGTCGATTATATTGATCTATTAACTGAACGTTTTGATACAGCTTGCTTTTAACCTGGAAGCATTTTGAATCACAGGTCATGTTATCGCCCCTCCAGGCAGTTAACACGCATCTTTAAAATAAGCGTGTCCCTTCACGTACACACGGTTGCAGCATCACACTGAACCCAAAAGCCCGCCATCCACCCCAAATGTTTCTCCCAGAGGGTCGCCCTAACTGGCCTTTTGTCCTCCAACTCGGACCGTCCGCATCGCATTGCTCCTCTTGGTGCCACCTGGCAATGTCCCGTGTCCTGAGGCTTCCTACGAGCTTAAGTGAGCACTCAGCATTGGGTTAGGTTCTGAGGGAACGCTGGGGAGACGGTTCCCAGGCGTCTGGTCAGGTCCCTGCGTGTGGGCCACAGTGTCCCCACTGCCCTGCCCTGTATACTGCTCGTGCTGATGAGCAAGGCCGTGGATACCAGCATCTTCTGGAAACCACCCACACCTAGCCAAGGGCCTGAACCTTTGCTGACTGTCCACACCTTGCAGAGGCCCAAGGCTTCTCCTCTGCCAGTCTCTCCTTTCAGCCCCTTCAGGGCCGACTTCGAATCACAGGGTTCTTCAAGCCCAGCACACTGTCTTCTTCGCTGGGGGATCACTTCAGAGGCATCCCATTACCGAGCAATTCCATGATTGTCAAGTGAAGGAAGTTCCTGGCACTGATGCTCCGCCTCACCTACACCACAGGCCCTGACTCCCTCACCACATCCCAACGCTGGGTGCTGGGTCTCTTTCACTTATTGGTGTCCAAGGCTGGAAGGGCATATATTCTAAATGTGGTTGTTGTTAGGTGCCCTTGAGTTGATTTCTACTCATATCGACCTCGTGACAGAGTAGAACTGCCCCATAGAATTTTCTTGGCTATGTACAATCTTTATGGAGCAGATCACCAGGTCTTTTCTCCCAGTCTGTGAGTGGGTTGGAGCTCCCAACCTTGCAGTTAGCTGCTGAGTGCTTAATGGTTGCACCACCAGGGCTCCTGTCTTAGTTATATAATGCTGCAAGTAGACTAGAAGTCCAAATCCAGAGAACCACCTCCAGGGGAAGGCTTTCTCTGTCGGTTCTGGGGGAAGGTCCTTGTCATCCATCTTTCCCTGGTTTAGGAGCTTCTCAGCACAGGGGCCCCAGGTCAAAGGACGCACTCTGCTCCTGACGCTTCTTGCTTGATGGTACTGAAGCCCCTCTCTTCTCTGCTTGCTTCTCTCCTTTATATCTCAAAAGAGATGAACTCAAGATACAACGTAATCCTGTAGACTGTGTCCTGTCTCATTAACATCATACCCAACCCAGTGCCGTTGAGTCGATTCCAACTCATAAATTAACATCATAGACGTTAGGATTTACAATACATAGGATAACTACATCAGATCACAAAATGGAGGGCAACTGCGCAGTACTGGGAATCATGACACATATTTTGGGGGGACATAATTCAATCCGTAACAGCTTCTTTACATTCTGGATACAAGTCCATCGAATATATGATTGCAGATATTTTCTGTAGCTTTTTTAAAATTATTTTTTGTTGTTGAGAATATACACAGCAGAACATATACCAATTCAACAGTTTCTACATGTACAAATTCACTGACATCGATTACATTCTAGTTGTGCAACCATTCTCACTTTTTTCTGAGCTGTTCCTCCTCCATTAACATAAACTCATTGCCCCCTGAGCTTCCTATCTAATCTTTCAAGTTGCTGTCATCAATTTGATCCCATAGATTAATCTTAAAAAAGCACAATGCTCAAGGCAAATGTTCTTTACTAGCTATTGTTTGGTTTTAAGATGACTTTAGGGGATATTTTTGGTTTAAGGTTTAGATAATCTCAGGGCAATCATTTCAGGGTTCATCTAGCCTCCATGGCTCCAGAAAGATTGGATTCCATGAAAATTTGAAATTCTTCTGCATTTCCCCGCTTTAGACCAGAATTCTTCTATAGAATCATTGACTAAAACGTTCAGTAATGGCAGCAGGATACCATCCAGTTCTGGTCTCATAGCAAAGGAGGCAGTTGTTCATGGAGGCAATAAGCCGCACATTCCATTTCCTCCTTTCATTTCTGACTCTTCTTCCTCTGTTGCTCCAGGGGAATAGAGACCAATTGTTGAGCCTTGGATGTTTGCAAGCCTTTAAGACCCCAGGCATCGAACTAGGAGGTTGAACAGAAGCACTAAACACATTATTAGGACAGTTAACTGGGATGTTCCATGAAACCAAGACTCTAAACCTCCAAATTAAGGAACCCAATTCCATGAGGTGTTCGACAGTACATAAGCAGCCTCGGCAGCTTTTTTTTTTTTGGTCATTGTAAATGTATCTACTACACTTTTACCAATTCAGCTTTTTACAGGTGTACAACTTATTGACAGCAACTACATAAATCTACTGTGCAACCCTACCTTTCATGAGATTTTTCTATCACCGTAAACTGAAACTCAGTACAGGTAGTCCCCAACATCATTGAGTTACCATTTTTTTTTTTTAAATACATCTTATCCTTAGCAATAGGTATTACATACAATGTTGCAATGTGTACTTTGCTGACGTTATCATGCTCAGACGTTCACTCACAGATGTTCAATGTTATAATTTGCTGTTCACAAAACTGCTGTACAGCAGGCTATGAAAACTAAAAAAAAAAAAAAAGTATTCAACTTATGTCAGAACTGACTCTTACAATGGCATTATCGGACCAGAACCCCGACCTAAGCTGGGGACTCCATAAGCAATAATTGTCTTTCATTGTCTTAATGGTGTCTTTTGAAGGGAAAATTTTTATTTTCATGAAGTCCAAATCGTCAACTTCTTCCTTCATGTTTCTTTCTTTTGGTGTCATTGCTAAGAACTCTTTTGCCTAACCTAAGGTCGTGAAGATTTTTCCCTGTATTTTCTTCTTTTATAGTTTCAGCTGTGGCATTTAGGTCTACAATCCATTTTTTTGGTTAATTTTTGTATTTGTATATGGTGTGAAGTCAGTGTTTCATCTTTGTCCCATCACCATTTGTTGAAAAGACTATAATTTCCTCCACTGAACTGTCTTGCCACTGGTGTTGAAAATTTATTCACTGTAGACATAAGGGTTTATTTCTGAACTCTCAGTTCTGCTCCATTTAGTCCACATCCTTATTCAATATCAAAACATCACGATGACTATAGCTCTATCATAAGTTTTGAAACTAGGTAGTGTAAGTTTCTAACTTCATTCTTTCCAAAATTGTTTTACCTATCCTAGGTCCAGTGATTTTCCATATAAATTTCTTAAAATCAGCTATTAATTTCTCAAAATAAAATCCCAGTGGGAATTTGATAGGGATTGCACTGACTCTACAGGACAATTTGGTAAGAACTGCTATCTTAACAATATTGAGTCTTCCAGTCAACAAACAATTCTGTGCATTTGTTTGGGTCTTCTTTAATTCAGCAGTATTTTGTAGTTTTCAGCATATACAGGTCTGGCACTTTTGTTAAATTTGTTCCTCAGTATTTTATTCATTTTGATACTGTTGTGAGTGGCATTATTTACTTAATTTCATTTTTTTGACCATTGTCTGCTCAGATATAAAATACAACTGATTTTTGTATATTGACGTTATTATTCTTGTGACCTTGCTAAACTTGTTTGCTAGTTCCAGTAGTTTCTTGTGTGGATTCCTCAGGATTTTCTACACGAAGACTCATGTCATCCGAGTGATAATGCCTGGTTTCACCCTTAACAGACAGGATGGTGTTATCTTTTTTTTAAATCTTTGCCCATTTAAGCATCCTAAAACAAAGGCATCACATTGTCTTAACTTGCTTTTATTATTAAAAAGGTGAGTTTATTAGACGTATTTCTCTGGAGCTGCCTGTTCACGCCCTTGCAGTATGTCTTCCAGCACTCCGCTTGTTTTTTGGTATTACTTGATTTACAGAAGTCTTTAATAGTCCTCCCTGCCCTAAATATTTTTACCTGAGCTGCTTCACCCCACCCCCATTTCACCTGTAAAGACAGACACCTGTTTTTTTCTTATTTTTTATTTTTGTTGTGAGAATATATACAACAGAACATACACCCATTCGACAATTTCTACATGTACAATTCAGTGCCGTTGATTACATTCTTCAAGTTGTGCAACCATCCCCACCCTCTTTTATCGAGTTCTTTCTCTAGGAACATAAACTCACTGCCTGATGGGGGCCTTATCTTTGATGTAACAATACTGTAACCTGCCTACGAAAATTAACAGTGCTTTCCGCATTCTATCTAACTGTCCATGTTCAACCTTCCCAGAGTCCCAGCTCTTTGTCCGGCTAGTTTGTCACATGAGGGCCCCGATGGGAGTCCACCCTGTCTGGTGACCTAGTCTCCTCTTCTGTACTTTCACTTTGGTGAAGAAACCAGGACAAGATCATTTACAATCCCACATTCTGGACACAGCTGAGTGAGCCCCCTGGGGTTCGGTGGACTGCCCCTAATGCCCTATACCTATGTTGGCTTCATAAGCCCCTGGTTCAGATTTCAGAGGTGGTGCTGAGAGTGTCCTGCTTCCCCTAGGGCCATTACAAAGTACCATAGAGTGGGAACTTAAAATGACAGAAACTTATTCTCTCCCAATTCTGGAAGCTAGGAATCCACAATCTGGGTGTCAGCTGTGTTAATTCCTTCTGAGGTTTTCATCTGTCTCTCTTCTTTTTTATATGGGCACACTCAGAATGGGTTCAGGACCCACTCTACTCCAGTAAGGCCTGGTAACACCTTCAAAGACCCTAATTCCAAACAAGGTTGGGACTTGAATATACCTTTTCGGAGGATACAGTTCCACCCATAGCAGTTCTATAGTCACACAAAAAAACAAACGTGTGTGTACACGAGTCAGCATACAGCCAGGGCCTAGAAGCATGACACCCCAGATACAGAAATAAACATAGATTTGTGTGCACCAGTCAGCCTACAAACAGGGCCTAGGAGCACAACACCCCAGCATCAGCGATCACACCTGGTACCCAGATCTTGGTTGCTAAATACCATTCTTCAGTAAAAGGAACCAGGGCTCCTTGGAGAAGTGATTGATTCCAGTGTGAAGGCAGGGGAAATAGAAGACAAGCCTGGAGTATCTTATGGTGGCAGAAAGTAAGGCTTAAAGGGCGTAAAAAAGGATGAGGGCGCAGGAGCCAACCTGCAAGAGTTCCCAATGGCCAAGGCTGGGACAATTGGAACAACAAAATGATAATGAAAGTATCAGCTTATAACTTATGAAATAAAATAAATATCCACAAGTCTGGACTGATACAAATAAATAAACAAACAAGAGAAAGGATAGCTCCTCCTTACAGAATTCCAGTTAATAAATGTTGAAGAACAAAGGACATGAAAAAATCACCACCAAACACCACAGTGACAACTGTTACATGCAACAGCCAAGAAAGGAGGCTAAAAGCAATGGGCAGTTTGAGGAGCAGGTATTTGCATAGTCTTAAAGTACTTTCCCTAAGATATTTATAAAGACCAGGGGGTGGGGGCATAGTGATTAAGAGCTCAGCTGCTATCCAAGAGGTGGGCGGTTTGAATCCACTAGTTGCTCCTTGGGAACCCTAGGGGGCAGTTCTACTCTGTCTTATAGGGTTGCTATGAGTCGGAATTGACTTGACAGCAACAGGTTAAGAGGAAACACTAGCTGTACAGCACAGACACCTGGCAGATCCCGCATGAATCAGGCAGGCAAGGTAACATCACCCATAACAACACGTACGGATACCATGGAACCGATGGTTGTACTTTCTCACCACAAATGCATAAGCCTGGTCTGAACGTGAGACAACTCAAAGCGGAGGGGTGGCCTACAAGATAACTGACCAGGGCCCTTCAGAAGTGTCTAGGTCATGAAGGCAAAGAAAGGCTAAAGGGCTTTCCAACAATAACCACTACACAGCCATAACGAGGCAGTGGTGCTTCAGCGGTAGAATTCTTGCCTTCCATGCAAGAGACCTGGGTTTGCCTCCCCACCCACACACCTCACGCTCAGCTGCTGCCTGTCTGTCAGCAGAGGCTTGCATGCGGCTACGACACCAAACTAGTTTTAGCAGAACTTCCAGACTAAGACCAACTGGGAAGAAAGGCCTGGCGATCATCCAACAAAAACCCTACAGATCACAACTGTCTCATCTGCAATCGAAAGGCAACGGCATCTCATTCCATTGTGCGTGGTCAGGTTTGGGGCAGACTTGATGGCAGCACCACAACAAAGAGACATGAGGGCTAAATAGGACAGACTTTGAACCAGGTAAACACTTAATACCAGGGCTATTAGAGAGCTGGCTAAATGTACATCCGATCTGTCATTTAGGTAACGATGTCGTATCCCTGTTCGTTTGCTGATTATATAAGAAAATGTCCTTGTTTTCAAAGAAACAGGCAGGGAAGTGTTTAGGACAAAGTGGCATCACAACTACAACTTTCACTCGGTTCAGAAAATATACAAAAAGTGGTAAAATATTAACATTTGCGGAATCTGGGTGAGTATACAAGAATTTTTTTGTACTATTCCTGCATCTTTTCTATAAATCTGAATTTCAAAATAAAAGGTTTACAGAACACTTAAATGTTAGGAGAAAATGACAGCTTTATAAATTTCAGGGAGAACCTATCAGTTTTTGATACAAACATTTACATAAAACTTAAAACATACAACACCATTGAGGTGAGATACGATTCTAGTCTTTGTTAACATTGGCGTCCAGGCATTCACCACAGTCAACAGTCGAGCTTTCGCAACTGTTTTGTTGAATGTGATGAATGCCTGTGACAATAAATAAGTTCAATTCCCTTTAAACCACAAATATTTCAAGTAAACTTCTCCAGATTACCCAGGGAAGAAAATTTTATCTATAGCTACTTATTCAATCCAGACATAAACGAATATGTCTGGGTTATAAAGACAATGTTCATTGAAGGTGAGCAGCTACCTGAGGCTTCAGAACGATCTGCCAGCTCGGGTCTTGAGTGGTTACAGCTCCTAAGGTAGACATCACTATTTGCAGTGTGACTCAGGTTACTTGTAACAACTGGAAATTTTGTGAATAAATTCTATATTCCTTTAACTCAGAAACTGGTTCCACGGGGTGACATCTTACTTGAGTACTGGTTTTAACACAAGGCCGTGCAACCTTCATTCAAAAAGTGTACTTGCTATCTCTGCCCTCCTGATGTTCAGTGATGTATAAGGATGATATGGAATCCCCACCTCACACCATACACAAAAATTAACTAAAAATGGACCAAAAACCTAAGCGTAAGAGCTAAAACCAAAACCCGTTGCCATTGAGTCGATTCCAACTCACAGCAACCCTACAGGAGAGAGCAGAGCTGTCCCATAGGATCTCCAAGGAGGGCTGGTGGATTCCTACTGCTGACGTTTTTGGTTAGCAGCTATAGCACTTAACCACACAGACGTAAATCAGGGCTTCAAACCGGTTTGAACCCTCACTGAGAATTTGCATTTTCACCCATATATACTGAATTAGAATCTACATTTTAACAAGATCCCTGGGTGACTTTTTTTTTATCGTCCTTTAAGTGGAAGTTTACAAGTCAAGTCAGTTTCTCATACAAAAACTTGTATTCACCTTGCTATGTACTCCCAGTTGCTCACCTCTCCACACTATATTCCCCGTGTCTATTCACCCAGCTTCTGTCCCCTTCTGCCTTCTCATCTTGCCTCCAGACAGGAGCTGCCCACATAGTCTGACGTGTCTACTTGAGCTGAGAGGCTCACTCCTCACCAGTATCATTTTCTGCCTTATAGTCCAGTCTAGTCCCTTTCTGAAGAGTTGGCTTTGGAAATGGTTCCAGTCTTGGGCTAACAGAAGATCCGGGGACCATGACCTCCAGGGTCCCTCCAGTCTCAGTCAGACCAGTAAATCTGGTCTTTTTATGAGAATTTGAGGTCTGCACCCCGCTGTTCTCCTGCTCCATCAGGGAGTCTCTGTTGTGTTCCCTGTCAGAGCAGTTGCCAGGTGATCCTTGTGTGTAATAAAATTTGAGAACCACTGCTCTACTAGTGGATCTCAAAATTGGTCCCTAACCAGCAGCATTAGCAGCACCTGAGAACTTGCAAATTCTCAGCAATGGTTTGAACCGGACCTAACTGGTTCAAAGCCCTGGTGTAAATCTTCATGACCTAGGATTAGGCAAGACTTTCTTAGCTATAAGACCAAACACACAAACAACAACAACAAAAAAACTGATAAATTGGACTTCATCAAAATTAAAAACATGTTTCCTCAAAGGACATCATTAAAAAGTGAAAAAGATAACCCACAGAATAGGAATATTTGCAAATTATGTATCTGATTAGAGATTTGTGTCCAAGGTATAAAAAACTTTTACAACTCCATAAAAAGACAAATAGTCCAATTAAAAAATTGGCCAAAGGCTCTGAGCAGACGTTTTTCCAATGAAGACACATGAATGGCTAATAAGCACAGGCAAGGCGTTCAACATCATTAGTCATTAGGGACATACGAACCAAAAACACAGTGAGATACCACTTCACGACCACCAGGATAGTGAAAATGAAACAGGCAATAACAAGTGTTGGTGAGGATGTGGAGAAACTGGAGCCCTTATGCATTGCTGGAGGGACTGTAAAACGGTACAGCCGCTCTGGAAAATAGTCTGGCAGTTCCTCAAAAGGTTAAACATAGAGTTACCGTATGACTCGGCAATTCCGCTCCTAGGTGTATACGCACCCAAGGAGATTAAAAACATAGCCACACGTCTGGGGTCTTAAATGCTAACAAACGTCCATCTAAGATGCATCAATTGGTCTCAACCCACCTGGATCAAAGGAGAATGAAGAACACCAAGGTCACATGATAACTATGAGCCCAAGAGACAGAAAGGGCCACACGAACCAGAGACTTACATCATCCTGACACCAGAAGAACTAGATGGTGCCCAGCCACAACCGATGACTGCCCTGACAGGGAGCACAACAGAGAACCCCTGAAGGAGCAGGAGAACAGTGGAATGCAGAACCCAAATTCTCATAAAAAGACCAGACTTAATGGTCCAGCTCAGACTAGAGGAATCCCGGTGGTCATGGTCCCCAAACCTTCTGTTGGCCCAGGACGGGAACCATTCTTGAAGACAACTCATCAGACATGGAAGGGACTGGGCAATGGGTTGGAGAAAGACGCTGACGAAGAGTGAGCTACTTGTATCAGGTGGACACTTGAGACTGTGTTGGTATCTCCTGTCTGGAGGAGAGATAGCAGGGTAGAGAGGATTAGAAACTGGCAAAATTGTCACGAAAGGAGAGACTGGAAGGAGGAAGTGGGCTGACTCATTGGGGGAGAGTAAGTGGGAGTATGGAGTAAGGTGTACATAAGCTTATATGTGACAGACTGATTTGATTTGTAAACTTTTACTTAAAACACAATAAAAATTATTAAAAAAAAACATAGCCACACAAAAACTTGTACAGGAATGTCCATACCCGCCTTGTTCATAGTAGCCAAATAGTGGAACCAACCCAAGCGTCCATCAAAAGGTAAATGGATAAAGAAAATGTAGCACGTCCATAACAGAGTATCATTCAGCAATAAGGGATGAGGTACTGACACGTGCTATGATAAAAATAATCCTCAAAAGCATTGTGTTCAGTGAAAGAAGCCAAACACAAAAGAACACATACTATAAAATTCAATTTATATGAAATGTCCAGAATAAGCAAATCCACAAAAGAGAGAAAGGAAACTTTTGGTTGTCAAGAGCTGGGGCTGGGGGGGGGGGGGGGGAGGGGAGAAGAGGGAGAAATGGGGAGTGACTGCTTAATGGGTACCACGTTTCTATTAATGATGAGAATGTTCTGGAAACAATGGTGGTGACAAATGTGCAGCTCTGTGAGTGTACTAAAACTACTCAACTGTACACCCTGCAGTGGTGAACTTATGGTATGTCCGCTATATCCCAACAAAGTTCTCACTTAAAAAATAAGTTTTCAACAATAAGTAACAATGGTCCCCTCTGGAGAGTAAGGGCATCAGTTTGTCCCACCACCCTCTTGTACTGCTTCGTTGTGTCACCTTTTCAATCAGAACACTAGTCCTCTTAAAGAAGCACTTCCTGCTCTATACACTATGAAAACACACAGACAACACAAAAGCCTGGGCAAGCCTCTGGGAGAGGGCAGGTGCTGGGGCCTCAGGGGCTGCCTGGCCCTGCACGGTGGGTTCCAGTGGGGATGGCTGCTGTCGAACGTGGGCGACACCCGCAACGTCCAAAAGAGCAGAGACGGTGGCATGTTGGCTTTTGCATACCAGTCTGTTCATGGTATATGGGATCTGATAAGGGAGGCGTAAAGCCATGTGGAGCTTCACAGGCAGCGGGAAGAGCGCGTGCAAAGGCCCTGAGGTGAGAGTACACTGAATGCCAAGTGCGAGCCAGGATGCCAGTGTGGCTGGTAGGGGAAGCCTATGCCTCTGCTGGGCCTAGAGGGAAGAAGCCCTGACTGAAAATGTGACACGATGAAAGACGGCCACCAGCTCGCATGCTAACACTCTCCAGAACACATGTCTCCCAGTTCAGGCTGAGTCAGCCCAATGCCACCTGCTCAGGGATGCTGCCCAACTGCCCAGACAGAGCCACCTTCTCCAGTGAGACCACTGCCACTCGCTGCCACAGGAATTAAAACCAGACACTGATCGTCCTCTCCCGCTGCTAAACTGGGTCCTCCGCAGGGCCGAGATCACTCCATGTATCCACCTCTGTTTGCCTAGCCCACATCCTGGCCTGGCAGGTGGCAGCCCCAGGCTCTGCAGAAAGGATGTGCATGGCTGACATTCCCATCCCCTCCTGTCAATCGGGCTCTCTCCAGCATGACTCACTTAGTCCAGCCCCAGACACAGAAGCTGACCTGCCACAGACTGTGCCCAGCCAAGGAAGTCTGTCCTCCATGCAGGGCGTGGCAGCTGCCTCTCCCAGGGAAGGGCTTTGGGCAGAAAGGCAAGGACTAGCACCCACCCTTTTCTGGTCCTTGGCCATCTGGTACTCTGGCTATAGGACTTCAAGACAGCCTGTTCTCCAAGCACTGTCCCCAGCTAACTGCCCCAGCCCCAAGCATGAACAAGTCTGAAAAAAGTTCAGAACCAGCATGCCTGGGTCTCACTGGGCTTTAGCAGATTGGAGCTTCCACTGGGCATTGCCCTCCAGAGGCACAGAAACAGCCTCGTGAGTCTTGGTGGCCTGGCTCACCTCCGCAAGGCCCACGCAGAGCAGCTAGGCCAAGTGCCTGCCACGTTCCCCAGCTCTCTGCTGGACAGATGGCTGCTGGCTTCCCACGAACCGTTTCGCCACATGCACAACTAATAAGAGAGATCACTGTGTGCCTTGCTCACGGCAACACAACCAAAGAGAACACGACTGGGTTGGACGACGAGGTTTCTCTGAGAACTACAGGACGTGGAAAAACCTCTGCAAACAGCACAGGTGCCCCTCCCTCCCGGGGCCCTCACCTCCACAGTGTGGCAGGGTGAACCAGCAGCTCCAGGCAAAGGCCACCCCCGTTCAATGTCTTCCCACCTATCAAGTAAGAGAGGAAGGATTAGGATTGGCAGGGACAGAAAAAGAGCAGCCAGGCTCCCTGTAGCTCAAAAATGCCCCCCAGGATTACTCTTTGCAGCCCCCGCACCTGCCACCTTTCAGACACCGGGGCCCTGCCCAGGCCAGGCCAAGCCTCCAACAGTGGGACGAATGAGTCAGGTCTAGTTCTACACACAGTTCTATTTTATTATGGCAAAGGTGAGAACACCACCTTCCCCACAACAACAACCAGTAAAGTTTATCCCAAAAATAAATCAGTACAAAACATGGCTGCTTCAGAATTTAAAAAAAAAAAAAAAAAGGAAAAAAACCTTTACATGAGTTTTTAAATCCTATTTTAAAACACAAAAGAAACAAATCCACCATTGGCTACCCAGTTCAAGGCCCGCACCCTCCCACCCGCCAGGGAGCACGGGCGAGAGACGTCTGGGTCCTATTCCGTGCACAGATCCATGGGTCTGTTTAGCTGGTGTCCATCTGAAACAGAGAGAAAGGAAACATTCTCATTCAGAGGCTCCTGCTTCCTGCCACTCTCTGGGTTGCCCCAGTCCAGGTCTGTGCCCCAGATGGCTGCCTGCTTCTGGACCCTCACCCCAGGACTTACCCTGGCGTTATAAGCATCCAACTGGGCGTCCAACTCCTCTGCTGAAAGCTGCTGCTTTGAACTCCTGCCAGTTCCTCTGCCTCGTCCCCGGCTGCCCCCACGGGTGCCTCTCCGGGCGCCACCGCCACCGAAAGCTCCAGAGCCACGGTTTCTAGTCATGCCCCCTCTGTTTATACTGGCAGAAAGAAAAGAACTTGTTCACATCCTCATAATCCCTCAAGGACAATGTTCCCACACATCACAGGCCACCTCACCACCTAGCGGCCCCAGACTCACCTCTGTGTAGGTCTCCGTTGTGTGTCAATCTGTGATGTGACCAGCTGGATGTTCATGGGGCGACCTGTGGGAAAGAACACAAGAGATCACATTCCAGTCCAGATGCCACCATACCCTGGGGTCCATGCAAAGACTGGAAAGGGTCTCTCTGTGCCTCAAATGCTGCCAACAAGGACACGAGCATGAAAACACTGGTGGAGAAACAAAAACAACCCCACCACACCTCATCCTTCTTTTCCTGTCTAGGCAGGTGGGCTGTCTGGTAACCTGTCTGGGGTTCTGGTGGGTAGAGAGGTGTGGGTGACCTCACAGAAGAAGGACCGGTACCTTTGTCTTTACGACTACAGCCCCGCACTCAGAGGTGTACTATGGCAGTTCTGAGAAGGCTTCACAGAAGTGAATCTTCCGGAAGGAGCTGAAGGAGGGGAGGGATGTAGCTTGCTGGATGGGGGTTCACAAGAGGTTGGTCCCGATGTGTGGGGCAGCATGAGAGGTGGCAGAATGGAAGAGAGAGACAAAGGGGCAAATGCAAAGTGTGCTCAGCCACGGGGAGGGAGCCACATTTCTATATGACAGGTACCAGCCCCAGTGCCACAACGTAGGATCTGGCCCCTCTCATCCTGGTCCAGGCTGACACTCACCGTCCAATGGCACGCCATTGTACTGTTTCATCGCTTTCAGGGCATCCGCCTTCCGCTCAAAGTGCACGTCAGCGGTTCCTAAACTCCGGCCAGACCGGTCATAGTGCACTGCAGCCTTCTTTAAAGTTCCAAATTCAGCAAAGAGTTCCTGGAAATCAGGAAAAACAAAGTTAACAGAAAAGCTGTGTCCCAGATACAGTTCCTGCAAGTGTGATCTGCTCTGGGGTGTTTCCCTGGGAGACAAACATATGCAAGACAAGGTAGCGGGGATGGGAACTGGGGCGGGGGAGGGGGACGGGGCTGGCAGACAGCAACTTCCTACAGCAGGTGGGTCTGAGGGCCCCTGTCGGCGTTGGGAGTGGACATCGATTTCATGAGGCAGGTGAAGGAAGTTGCAAAGTCCACTATGAAGGACACAAAATTAAGTCACGATTATCTCAGACCAAGGAGACGTCCAATCAACAGCAAAGGCCATGATCACAGAGCAAGGGAAGCTGTCCACACAGTGGAGCAGCCTGGAGGGCACTGACGGAGGAGCCCTGACCCCAGCCCTCCCCCAGGCAGGTTCTGGCTCACCTTTCCCTCTCCTCCTACTCAAGCCTGCCGCAAAGGCTGAAGTCAAGCGCTGCCATGGTAACTGCCCTGACCTCAGGCAGGCTGGGAGTTGGAGAGGGAACCCAGAGAGTGGGGCTACTCCGGCCGCAGGCACACAGCGGGAAGTGGAGTTCACCAAAAGCGGTTTCCAGTGGATGCCAGAAACCACCTTAAAAAAAGTGTTGAGACACTGTGAGTGCTCACCAGCCTTGCTCTGTCCTTCCATGGCAAAGTCACACGGCTAGACTCTGGGAAATTGAACCCAGAAAGGCCCAACACCCTGACCTAGACATCGGTAAAACTAAACCCAGAACTTACTCCTTAACCAAAAAACCAATTTAAACATATTTGGGATTCAATTAAAAAAAAAAAAAAAAAAAAAGCCACGGGCTTTGACCAAACACGGTTTGAGAATCATGCCACAGATGAGACGTGGCGAGTGCTGACAAGTGAGACCAGGTTTACAAAAAGCTATACAATAGGACAGGACTCAGGCAAACATGACAGGAAAAACACTGAAGGAAGATCCTCCCGCTACACTTCATTAGTTTTAGCAACAAATTTTCTAAATCCCAAATCATCATCATCAAAATCAGCACAAAATTAGAGCAAGCAGCGGGGTCTGTCACTGATACCTGAGACCCATTCACATTTTAACCAATCCTTTCCCTGCTACAAGTTGGAAGCTCTAGCAGGGGCTCATAAGGCTCACAGAGTGCGTTTCAGTGCTCAGAAGTAGCTCCTCAGACTGACACAGTCCTATCTGCAAGCACAGACGGGCCTACTCGTGGAACTGTCAACTTCAACACAATCACTGCTTGACACTATGTTCAAGCGACAAAGTGGCCGCTAACACGGGCACAAGGCGATCCCGTGGTTAGCTGGGAGGGCTCACTTTTCTAAGGTGGGAAGGGAATTCGGGGCCACATTTCAAACTGTGCAACTCTGCTCAACGAGAATCTCACGTTCCTTACCTGAATATCAGCATCCGACACTCCAAAATCCAGATTTGACACCAGCAGTTTCCCACCGGTCTCCACGCCAGCACCGCCCCCAAAGCCGCTGTCGAAAAGGTCGTGTTGCCATTTGTCTGGCAATTGTTTCGGCTGAAGGGGACGAAAAACCCACAAAAACAGAAATAGGCCCGTCAATCGCACTCCAGGCCTCGCTCGCGACTACCACAGACCCTCTCTCCTCCGGGTCTCGGGGGCCCCAGCTCCGGGGGCTGCCGTCGTCCCAGCCGCAGGCCCCATGGTCCCGACGCGGCCACACAACTTCTCAGTTCCTTCAACTAACTTCCCGCCGCCGTCGCACCCAGCGCACCCTCGGCTCCTGGCCGTTACGAGGCCCCGGGGCCCGAATAAGACAAACGACCAGAGAAGGTCTCTGTCTCCGGTATCTGCCCGGGTCGCGCGCCCTCGCCCCCGCCCACACCTCGCGGGCGCCGGCACCCGGGTCCGACCGCTCCTTCGACCCCTCTCCGCCCCCGGGCCCGGCCAAGCCGCGAGCCGCTCCCGCCCGGCTCACTCCCGCCGCGTCCCCGGAGGCTGGCTGTCCGGCTGCCCCCCACTCACCCGGCTGTACGGCGCCGGCCGGTTCCTGCCGCCGCCGGCTGCGCCGCGGGCAATGGCCGCTCGGTTCCTGATGGGCCCGCCGCCTCGGTTCACTCGCGCGGCGCCCTGCGCTCCGCCGCCGCGGCCGCCCTGGGAGCCGGCCCTGCCGCGGCCCCGGCCCCCGCCGCGGCCGCCGCGCTGGCTCCGGTTCAGTTTGATGATGTCGTCCAGAGACATGTCCATTTTGTCGGCCATGGCGGGCGCAGAATCGGCCTCGGCTCGAGCCCGCGCGTCAGCACGCCGCAGCGTCACTTCCTTCGTCGCGCGGGGCCTTCTGGAGCCGCGGCCTCGGAGCGGCTGCTGATTGGCTGCGGGCGGGTGGCTGAGCTCACGGGGCAGGGCGACGCAGGCGCACTGGCGCGCAAAGCTCCGCGGGCGCTGCTCGAGAAGTGGCAGGCAGCGGCCGCGGTCGTTTTTAGACCTTCCCGCGCGGACGCCGGCGCTGCCAACGGACGGGCGGGCGGGGCCGGGCCGATTAGGTCGTAGAAGGTGCGCGGGTTGGACGGCAGCCGTTGGGGGCGGGGCCTGGGCGGGGCGCCCTTTCCCACGCAGCCCCGCCCTTTGCCGGCCTCGGGTCGCGCTGCGGAAGCCTGGGCTTGGGGGGAGGGGGGACACTGGGGCGGCTGGGCTCGGGTTTGGGGGGCTTCTGAGGCGAATGGGCTCGGGAGGCCGGACTGGAGGGCGGCCGAGGTGGGTTCCCGACGTGGCCGGGGAGCTGAGGCCTGACTTGGCAGCGGGAACGCCGAGCTTCCTTGGGCGGTGACTGGGTCGTTACCTGCATTTCCCACCTCCCCGTCCACCCTTCCTGACGATTCGTGTCTGGGCACTTTGTCATCTGGTTCTGTCGTCAGGTACTGGATTCACCTCGGGCTCAGCCCCGAGGCGGGTGGAGGCCCGGAGTAGACGCTTGATTTTTTTTTGGAGTGGTGGGGGAGGATTTCTGGAGGTGAAAACTCACACCGAACTGGAATTTTGGCCTCCATCTGTAATGCCTAAGCTGGTGGCTCTCATTGTTTGCTAATCGCGTCATTTTAAAGAGTATTGTTTGGCATAGTTTTACAGTTCTCTAGTGGGAACCAGCAGACCCTTTTATGAGCTTCAAGGTATAACTCGAGGTCCGTGAAGGCGTTCTAAATGTGGTTGGCAGAATGGAACGCTGGACAGACTCACGCTGTCCTAAGCAGGATCTGAGGCTCCTCGGGTGCTGAGTCTTCTTCCTTGGAGATGGGTCTCCAGCTTTCTCCTTTGATTCTAAAAGGGATTCCTAGTAGATGTTTCTTGACAGCGGAGTACCACCTCTGTGCACCTTTTCCTGCCCTCTGAGTGGAGCTGCACCCCATTTGCCCAGCCACTCACAGCAGTGCTGACCCTCTTGGATAGGGCAAATATTCCTTCTTTGGTGCCCAAATGTTCCAGCTCTGCATACTAAATTTAGCAAGGTAATCCTCTTCCCCTTAGCCTGAAGGCTCCAGGCCATGAAGGTGAAGATCAAGTGCTGGAATGGTGTGGCCACTTGGCTCTGGGTGGCCAATGATGAGAACTGTGGCATCTGCCGGATGGCCTTCAACGGCTGCTGCCCAGACTGTGAGTACACCCCTGCTCTGTCATGAGCTCTGTCTGCTGGCCTTTCCTAGTAAATACCTGCATGCAAGCTCTGGGTGTTAATATCCCGTCCCTGAAGAAGAGCTGACATCTAAAAAGCCAGGCAGTTTGGGCCCATGTTTGTATAATCCAACCCACGGTTTTGAAGGAAAAAGTATGCAGCCTTGTGATGTAATCAGACTCAGCTATAAAACACACAGATCAAAAACAGGTGTTAAAACTTTTTATTTGATCGTTTTCAAACAGACTAGAGTGGTATCAGCACACACATACCCATGTAGCACATGGTGTTGACAGGTAATGGTATTTTACCACTTTTGTTTCACTTTTTTGCTGAAGTATTTTAAGGTAAGTCATAAACATTTTGATCTCTCACGTCACACACTTCAGCCACATCTTGAAACCTGACTCGCCAACTTCTTCTCCAGAGACAGCACTTTGGTCACTTCTGACAACACAGCAGTAATCCCTTAGTGCCGCCCGGTACCTCCTCCTTGTTCGGATCGCTCTAGTTTGTCCCCAGGTGGTTTTGTACGGCTGAGTGGTTTGAACCAGGATTCCACATTACATTAGGATGCGTTTACTCTTAAGTCTCCTTGATCTAGAGCAGTTCCGTCCTTTTGGGGCAGGCAAGAGCCTAGTATCTCACTAGAACTTGATTTCTTCCGGTGAAATTCAAGAGATTGGGTTTCAGTACAAACAAGATTTTATTCCAGGCTTGAGCTCTTCGTCTGCCTGGCCAGAAGGAGATCTCATCACTTGGGATTAACAAATCCTGATCCCATCAGGCTGGAGGGATGGGATTTGATGGGATCGTTGATTGACTGTCCTTAATCAGGCTGTGTTGTTGATTGTTGGGTTCAGTCAATTCTGACTCATGGCAACCCCATGTGACAGAGCTGCCCCATAGGGCAACCTAGCAGATCACAAGGCCTTTCTCCCGAGAAACTGCTGGGTGGGTTTGAACTTTCAGTTAGCAGGCAGGCAGTTGACTGTTTATGCCACCTGAGTAGCAAATGAGTTTAGTAACGGAATTTCTAGAGGTTTGGTTTGATTTCATGCTTTTTAAATCGCCCTTCATAAGGATGCCCCAGATACTGAAAGCCTGCAGGGGCAAGGACTTGCAGTTTCCGGAGCAAGGAAGGTGTTAACTTCTGCAAAGTCCTGGAAAGCAGCTTGAGCGAACGTGTTGTGCCTGTGCCTAGGCTAGCTGGGCATTGGTGTGTCACTGAGTCTGTGTTAGTGGTGGCCCCCCGTCCCTGCGCAGTGGTGGACGTGCACACGGCCTGAGGAACCTGGCCTGTGTGTAATCAGCAGGTCCTAGGACTTGACACCCCCACACTTGTGTGATCCCCTCAGATTGTGTTAAAACAGGGACTCCTTGCTGTAGAGGATAGCGACTGGGGGTCCCACCTGTGGATTGGCACATTGTTCAGCGACAGTGATCCCGTTTTAATGTGCAGAGTGTTTGACAGCTTGTCTTAGTTATCTAGCGCTGCTCTACCAGAAATTGTACAAGTGGATGGCTTTAACAAAGAAATTTATTCTTTCACGGTCTAGGAGGCTAGAAGTCCAAATTCAAGGTGCCAGCTCCAGAGGAAGGCTTTCTGTTTCTGTCAGTTTTGGGGGAAGGTCCTTGTCATCAATCTTTTCCTGCCGAGGAGCTTCTCAGTGCAGGGACCCCAGGTCCAAAGGATACGCTATTCTGGCTTTTGTTTCCTGGTGGTATGAGGTCCCCCATCTCTCTGCTTGCTTCTGTCTTTTATATCTCAAAAGAGATTGAGTTAAGGCACAACTTAATCTTTTAGATTGAATCCTGCCTCAGTTGGCATAGCTGTCACTAATGCCATTTTATCACATCATAAAGATAAGATTTACAACACATAGGAAAATCATATCAGATGATAAAATGGTGGATGGTCACACTATCCTGGGAATCATGGCTAAGTTGACAGATACTTTGGGGGGACACAACTCAATCTGTGACACAGGTCTGAGGTGCTGTCTCCACAGGTGATGGGGCACCAGGCTGCTCTTGATAAAATCAGAGTGGCTAAGGTCACGATAAACCACCTTATCCCAGAGAGTTCAGGCGGAGTGGCTAAGGTCACGATAAACCACCTTATCCCAGAGAGTTCAGGCGGAGTGGCTAAGGTCACGATAAACCACCTTATCCCAGAGAGTTCAGGCGTAAAACAACGGTGCACCTTCGGGTGAGTCATCAGTGTATTTGTCATCACGTATGTCAGCAGGCTACTTGCACAGCCACACTTCCTGCCTCCCTTGGGCCCAGAGCAGCCGTGACATCCCTACTCAGTAGGCAGGCCTGACACCCCTACTTAGTGGGCAGGTACTGAGTGATTGGCTTCTCTCCCCTGTTGTCAGCTGTTGTGGAGCCTGGCCCTTGTTCATGGAGACCCCGTGTACAACAGAAGGAAACGCTGCCCAGCTCTGCACCATTCCTGTGATTAGTTGCAGGTCAGACAGCTGTGACCCATAGGGTTTTTATTTGCTGGTTTTCGGAAGTAGGTTGCCAGGATTTTCTTCCTAGTGCATCTTAGTTTGGAAGCACTGCCGAAACCTGTTCGGCATCATCGCAGCACCAAGCCTCCACTGACAGATGGGTGGTAGCTGTGCATGAGGTGCCTTGGCCAGGAATTGAACCTTGTTTTCCTACATGGAAGGCAAGAATTCTACCAAGCCACCACTGCCCACCTTTTCTTTCCTAACCCTTACCTTATCTGTTGCCATCAAGTTGATTTTGACTCATAGCAACCCTGTAGGACAGATGAGAACTGCCCCATAGAGTTTCCAAGGAGTGGCTGGTGGATTTGAACTCCCAACCTTTTGGTTAGCGGCCATAGCTTGCCGTAGCTCTTAACCAGTGTGCCGCCAGGGCTCCTTTTCTTTCCTAGGGGAATCAAATTTGAAAGAGGTGATACAGTGTGTGCTGGGGTATGGAAGGAAAGGCGGGGACTAATCCACATCAGGTGTTAGGCAGCAGAGCCCAGGGACTCCATTTGGCCCAGCCCTGACCTTAGGAACAGCCAGAAGGCTCTGGGTGGTCCTGTCCTTGCCTTGACCCTGACCTCACTGTGCAAAGGTACACTGAGGAGAGCAGAGCTTTCAAACCAGGGGGCTGAGACAGGGGTGGTCGGGGTCCCAGCCCCCACCTCCTTGGCCTGGGGATCCAACCCCCTACTTCCATTGATGGGGTTCCCCATCTCTATTGCCCCCATCTCCATTGTCTGGGGCCCACCCTCCCATCTGCATTGCCTCCCATCTCCATTGTCCAGGGTCTTAACCCCCATCTCCATTGGTTGGGGTCCCACTCCTCATTTCCATTTCCCTCATCTTCATTGTCACCCCCATTTCCATTGTCCGGGGTCCCACCCTCCATCTCCATGACCCGCATCTCTACTGGCTGGGGCCTCATCCCCCCATCTCCATTGTCTGGGGTCTCACCCCCATCTGCTTTGCCCCACCCTCTCCATTGCCCAGGGTCCCAGCCCCCATCTCCATTGCCCCCCCATCTCATTGGTTCGGGTCCCACCCAACCCCCATCTCCGTGCCCCCCACCTCCACTGGCTGGGGTCTCACTCCCCATCTGCTTTGCCCCACCATCTCCATTGCCTAGGGTCCCACGTCCTCCCGCCTCTGTCGGAATTCCAGCGTTTTTTTGCAGTGCCCTATCTGACTGCTTTGCCATAACAGTTCTAGAAAGGGAGCAACATCTCCGCTGTTAGAAGGATTTTTAAGAGACAGAGAAGCACTGTCTAGAAAAACACTATCTACAAGGAGGGGTAAAAGCTGTCACGGCAGCTGCCCCTGACTGTAGAAGTCAGGTGCTCTTGGGTTTGCCAGAGGTGATGGCAGGGTCCAGGGACTGCTCCAGGAGAGGGAGGAGGTACGCCGGGGGCACCGGTGGAGGCGCTGCGTGGCGCGGCATGACGTGGTGCTCTGGGCCGCCTTTAACGGGTGCAGGACTCCTGGGCCCATGTTGTGTTTGCAGAGTTGGCACCTGCCTTCTTACTGAAAATGTCTGCCTGCGGGTTACATCCAGCAGGCGGTGTCAAGCCCGGGGAAGACGTGCCATCCTTTACCCCACCTTCCTCGGTAGTTACTGAGCGTCTGTCCCACGGAGGCACCGGGCCTCAGAGTCAGGAGGCAGTTGCCGCCCTCAGGGAGCTCACACCGTAGACTGGTGCTGGGCCATCCTGACAGACCCGCTGGCCTAGGGCAGGGGCGTCTCCCACCCACTGGGGCCCCGCCCCGACCCCACCCCCTCCTCTCCGCAGGTAAGGTGCCGGGCGACGACTGCCCGCTGGTGTGGGGCCAGTGCTCCCACTGCTTCCACATGCACTGCATCCTCAAGTGGCTGAACGCTCAGCAGGTGCAGCAGCACTGCCCCATGTGCCGCCAGGAGTGGAAGTTCAAGGAATGAGCGGCCGCCGAGTCCGCGGGACCCGCGTCCCCTCCGCCTGAGGGCCTTCGACCTCCGCACCGGGACCTCCGCCTGAGGGCCTTCGACCTTCGCACCGGGACGCCCCCCCGGGCCGTGGCAGGCTTGAGGAAGGACAGCCCTTTGTTTTTCCCATGACAAGTTGACGCTTTTATCCAATAAGCGGAGTTTATTAAAGTCTCTGTGCCTCACCGGAGGCCTCCAGCGCCTGTTTTCTTGGCGCGTTCATGACGGTGGCGGCATTTTGATATTGAAACTCACATGAATAAACATCTGTGCGAGCACCATGCCCCGCCAGGCTGAGTCATGGCTCTAGGAGCATGGAGCATCTGGGGTCAGATCTCGACTGGGAGGCCTCGGGCCCTCGGGTCTGTGTCTGCTAATGGGAGCACGGTGACAGAGAGGCTGGGGAGTTCAGCCCGTGCAGTGAGCCCCCGAGCCCAAAGGTCCCCTCACCCGTGAGTGCCTAGCAACACCCACCAGGACCCGGGCCCCGTCTCTCCCAGGAGACTCTCTGGGGAGACCTGACGTCACAGGCTCTGACCAGCATGTTTGGGGAGCGTGACATCAGCAAGGGCCACCACAGTCCCCCTGCAGGGGGAGGGGCTGATCTGGGCCTGGGTCCAGTCTCCAGGACCCCACCACCTCTACAGACAAAGCTACCACAGTGTTTGGGGCCCCAGGCTGCTACTCTGTATTCTACCTGCTCCTCTGTCTACAGTGTGTCCCAGCCAATTGCAGGCTGCCTGTGGAGTCACCATGAGTTCACAGCTCAGTGGGGAAGACCACCCTCACCAGGTGCGAAGGGGCTTGGAGGGGACAGTGGGTGGCTTACGTGCAGCTGGCTGCCAGGGCAGTGCTTCCAGGGTGAACACCGCAGGGTGAGATTTTCCGGTTTGATGTTTTTGTTGCCTCTCCTTGTTGGAGGTGTCCTGACTCTACAGGACCCCAGCTCTGCAGCAGGCCTTACTGGGCCAGGCCACCCTGAGGCCACACCCAGCAGCCCCCACCCTTCTGGGAACTCTTCTTGGGGAATGCTTTCCCCTGTCTTCCTTCTCTCATGTACTGCCTCCCTGTGAGACAGGAAGAGCCTACAGTCCTGAGCCCAGCTGCCCCCATTTTCCAGAGGGGTTAACAGGCCTACCCTCCTGGCAGGCCCCCCCTGGGGTCCTCAGCACCCCCACCACGAGGGCCTGAATGCCACCTTCCAGGAAGCCTAGCCCTGCAGGCCCTTGCTCCTCCCCAGAGAGCTGGCCATTTGCACCTCAGGGGCCTTGACAGATGGTAGGGGATCAGTGAACTCAAGAGTTTCTGTGGCTTGCTTCATCGTGATGTTTTGTAGACCGTGTGCTGAATGGACAGCTGGGCAGGAAAGGGCCCTGATCCCCAGCCAGGGGCTGGAGGGGCATGGGGCCTGGGCTGGACTGGTGGGATCCCCCTCCTCCTAACTAACAGCCACTCTCCTGAGAAGTTGGCTGGTCAGTGGTGGTCCTGTTGGTAGAGCCTTTCCCCACAAGACAACGTCCCACCTAGGCCAAACACGGACTTTGATACTCTTGGTCAGGCAGAGACAGCCTGGGGTCGGTCAGTCCCAGCAGGAAGACTGGGGAAAGGCTCCAACCCCGAGAGATTTTGAACCGCTGGGGGAGTGACTCCTGGACCAGCGCCCTGGCCGCCTTCTGTGCCCAGTAAGACGCCCGCTGCACGTCCACGTGGGGGCGGTGGGCGAGGGTGGGTGCCCGAGAGAAGATGGAGGGGTGGGGGCGGGGGTTCGGACCCGCTGGATCCACGTGCCCCTCCTGCCCGCCTCCGCGCGGAGGAGCGCTTACCTAGGGTGCATTAGTCTTGGGGGCGGAGAGGCCCGGGGTCCTCTGCACCCCAGCGCGTCCCGCTCCTGGCCGCCTGCGCGACTACCCACCGGCGCCGCGGGCTCCGCCGCCCCCGCACCTGCTCCCAGCCCGCCCATCCGCCCCGCCGCAGATAAAAGGCCCACCGAGCTGCCGCCGCCCTGCAGTCGCCCCACCGCCCGTCCGCGTCCCCATGGCCGGGCCCGCGATGCTGGCGGCCGCCGCCCTGGCGCTGGTCCTGCTGCTGACGCCGCCCGGGTGCGCGTGGTACAAGCCAGCGGCCGGGGCCAGCTACTACTCGGTGGGCCGCGCCGCCGGGCTCCTCTCCGGTTTCCGCAGGTCCCCGTATGCACGTCGCGACCAGCCCCCCGTCGGGGTGGGATCCCTGGGCCAGGCCGACGCCCTCCCGGAACTGCGCCCCAGCCTGCGGAGCCTCGTGAGGGCGAGACCAGGGGCGCGGGGGGCCGAGGGCGCAGGCAGTTCGGGGGGTATGAGGAGGTGGGGGGAAGTAGGCTGAGGAGGACTGGGGGACACGGGGGGCAGGGCGGGGCACTCCTAAGCCCGCGCCCGCCTGCCCCAGGCCGTGTGCGTCCGGCACGTCATCCCGAGCCTGCAGAGCTGCGCGCAGCTCCCCGACAGCATCGGGACCTTCGAGTGCAAGGAGAAAGTCCTCCAGTCGCTGCGCGCCGCTGACTGTCGCCGCGTCTGAGCCCGGACCCCGGACCCCGACCTCGCTCGGCTCCCTCCCGGTCCCCAGACCTCCCCCGCCCCATCAGTAAAGGATTAAAGAAATAAAGCAAGAAGCAAGCAGCTTCTGAGCGGTGGGGGCGCCGGGGGTGGGGAGGGGCTGGGTGCAGCCCACAAGGTGAGTGCTGGGCCGCGCGGTGGGCCCTTCTCAGGGTCCCTGGCAGCCCCTCGCCGGGATGGCCTAGCGTTTTCCCAGCCTTGACCCCGCTGAAAAGCGGGGAACCCTGCCTTACATGGCTCTCTACACTTACACACACCCACATCTCTGTACATTGTAGCTCCTGGGGCCCTTTAGAAGGCCCTACCTGTGTCCCCTGACAGCCAACTCAAAAGTGCTGCCTTCTAGAAGCCCCCCTGGCCACCCCACCCCAAGTGATCCTCCCACCTCTGTGGCTTCCTGCTCAAAGCCATGCCTCAAACCAACCCTGGGTTTCCTGTGGCCAAAACTCTTCCTCACTAGGGGGCAGTCCTGGGCCCACCCCTTTCTCAGAGCCCCCAAAGACCCAGCGTGAAACTGAGCACAGGGTGACCATGTGCTGATAAGTGCATGAGTGGAGGGAGCCTTCCAGGCAAGGCCAGGTGTGCAGCTCCTGGGTGGCTGGGGCTGCCTAGAGGCCCTCTGAGCCTCAACAGAGCCCTCAACAAAGCCTCCACGGCCCTGGCTCAGCCTTCCCTCCTTGGCACAGCATCCTGTCAGATCCCGGGGCTGCAGAAGGTACCTTGGAGCTGGTGGGCCTGTGAGAAAGCAGCCTGGGCAGATGGGGGGCTCAGGAGTGGGGGCATAGTCTTCTCCACTGGGACTAATTATTTTTTGGAGCTCAGCACGTTAATACTCCACTACCCTCGCCACACACACTCAGAACTCCTATCTCAAAGGCAGATGCACTGAGGTCTCCAGAGCAGGGCAATGGTCTGTCATCACCTCCCTCTGCCCAGCTGGCCCCACCCTGGCAGGGCGGATCCCCTGGGGAGGCTGGTAGGCTGGGTCCAAGGGTATGGGTGGCAGGAAGACCAAGTATGGGGGCCTGAGTCCTGGTCCTGTCCCCTAGGGGTGTCCCCAACCTGTGGAGTACCTGGTACGCTGGGCCTCGAGGGGCCTGTAGGGAGCTGGACCTGCCAGCCCTCTGCTCACAGCCCCTGGGTGGGAAGCAGGGGGGCTCCAGGGCAAACAGCAATCCAGCCCCTCCCCGCCTGGCTCTCCCACCCTGCCTGTGCTCTCCTGTGTACCAGTTAGCCCTCAGGAATTACTGCCAAGGGGAACTGAAGGACAAGCCCTTTCCTCAGAGAGAGTGAAGGCAAGAACCATGACCATTCTGCATGGGATGGAAAGACAGAGAATCTTGAAAACACCCTCACTTGAACACGACAAAACCAATCAAACCATCGTATCCCCACAGATGCGTCCCCACAGACACCCCGGGAGCTAGGCCCCCTGGGGTAGGCAGCTCCAGGGAACCCAGCTCAGAGAAGGAGACCCATGTGAATTGGGGTGCCTGCCCTGCTCCTTAGTGGGTGGGGCCTGCTGCTGGGTGGACAAGCCAAGGGAACCAGCTCCTCACCCTCCCCAGGGTCACTGGCTGCTGGGTGCTGTTCCCCAGCCCCCAGTGTTGGTTTCGTCGGCAGGGCTGCGAGGTAGACAGGAAGCTTCCCATGGGGTTTATTCAGCTGCACCATAGACACCGCCAACAGTGAGTCAGGTACAAAACTGAGACTAGAAAATCTGTACAGAGTAGTGAGTGGGGTGGCTCCTGGAGGGGCACCAGCCCGGGGCACGGCAGAGTAGGGCCTGCTGGGAGGAGGAAAGGGGTGGCACCGGCCCTCTCCCCTGGAGACCCCTACCTTGCTGGTGCGCCCCTGTCCCCCTGCCCGACCAAGGCCTGTCCCGGGCTGAGCAGCTCTGCAGGAGCCTCTGGGGGGGCCAGAGCTGGGTGAGAGTAGACACTGGCATTATGGCACCGGGAGCAGCACCTCCGGTCCAAGATGCCCGACTCCCACTGCAGCCTCCAGGCCTTCTGTGCAAAGCTCGGCAGGGAGGGGGCCGAGCAGGTGGCTGGGGGCAGCGTCCCTCCAGACAGCCTGGGGACAGGGCTCGTGAACAAGGCCTCTCGGCTTCAAGGAGTGGCGTGCGGGGCTCTAAGCCGGGGGCCTAAGTCATGGGAAGCAGAGCAGGTGAGGGCCAAGGGCTATGGCTGGCCACCTCCCCCCTGGGGTCAGAGGTCACAGTCACTCTCCGACTGCCGTGCCTCCTGCCTCCTTGAGGCCTCCAGGAAGGCTAGCTCTTTGGCCTCCTTCTTCTGGTTCCGTGCTTCATACTCTAGCCTGCAGGAACAGGTGGGGGCAAGCTTCAGCAATGGCGACAGTACCCCCTAGGCCCGAGCCTCACCTACAGCAGCCACAGCACTCCCTGGGCCCAGGCCACATCTGTGGCCTCACCTGTTCTTAATGATCCTCTGGACAATGAGGTCTGTGGTGAGGTCGCTGCCACTGTCCACCTGGCAGAAGATACCCCTCCGCTTGGGCTCCTGCAGGTGGGAAGGACAGACCAGGCCCTGCCCCTTGAGCACAGATATGGACATCGCCTGCTGCCCAGCCCGGAGCGCTCACTCCCTCTCGCTCCTTTGCGGACATGCCCTCCTGCTCTGTGAGGCCGTTACAGCAGTGAGGGCTACCACTCCCACCGCACAAATAGGGTGCCACACAGTTCAGATGGGACCCCCACATCCCGAGATGGCCATCATGGACCCACCTGGTATGGGTCAGAGCCGTCCCTGTCAGGCATGATTTCCGTCTTCCCATGACACACCAGGTCCACCTGGCAGGGAGCAAGGGTCAGGGAGCCCTCCCAGGGAGGTGGCCGCAACCCTGGGGGTCCTTCCCCACCCCAGGCCCCTCTCTGTGCCCCGCTGCAGCTCTGGGGCCCAGCCACAGCCTCACCTTGAAGTGGTCCAGGAGCTCAGCTGTAACTGCATAGGGGGCCCCGATCACCACCTCTGACACGTACTGCGGGGACACATACAGCTTGCTAGCCCAGCCCCTGGCCCTGCCAGCCTCAGCCTGAGGGTGCTGGGAGCCAGCCCTAGACACGGGGTGCACGAGGCCCCAGCCCAACACCTGGATGGGGCCTGACACCTGCCGGTTCCAGGTGGGTAAGAGAAGCAGCCCTGGAGAGCCTGCCTGCCCGCCCTGCCCTCACCCCAAGAGCCCCCTCAGGTGCTGTGCCCCTGCGGCCCACTCACCCGGCAGGCGAGCACGCTCAGGGTCCGCTCGTGTAGATTCATGATGGGGTAGTTCTTCCCCTTGTAGTGGTTGACCTCCTAGGGTGGGAGGCCAGGTCAGCCGCTGCCCCCAGCAAACAGAGGCTAGGCTCCCTCCCACCATCTCTCTGCCACTTCTCCCCACCAGAGTGTGGCTGGGAGGAGCGCCCATCCTACATCCCTGCAGGGGATCTCCTTTGCCTCCACCCCCCCCTCCCCGACAAGTCAGCCCAGGGTCTGCGAGGTAGGGCTCAGGTCTCTCAGTCCCTGCCTGCAGGGGCACAAGCAGGTGCAGGGCAAGGACCTGGTCAAAGTGCAAGCCTGCGATGACGTAGGGCCGCTCCGCCAGCCTGTGCACCTTCTCCAGGAAGTCCACATGCCCGATGTCTGTGCCCACGTTAAGGAGCAAGCGGTGGGAAGGGGAGGGCCAGTGCAGCTGCCACAGGACCTCGAATGGTAAGAGAGAGGCCCTTCCTGCACCCACCGCCCCCCCCACCGGCCCCCCCCACCACTCTTCCTTCCCCTGCTGCACCCCATCCCTGCTCCCCACCCCCATCCAGGAAAGTCAAGAAGTCAGCGCTGGCCCTTCAGGTCCCGGAGGTGGACAGGCAGTGTGGGAAGTCCCAAGCAGGGTACCCCCACGCACCCCAAGAGGATACGGAAGAGGTCAAAGGCGCCGGCCACATAGATGATTGTTTCCCCAGGCTGGGGCTCCTTCCCAGAAGCAAACTGGATGATCTTCTGGGACGTCTGCAGGAACTGAGACACCCCCGTCCAGGGGTTCCGACCACCCGGGCACTGTAGGCCGAGAGGTGCTGGTCAGCACAGAGGGCCCCCCAGCACCTCCCTTGCCTGGCCCCCGCCCAGGGCTCTTTCTGCAGCCTGGGGGCCCAGGGCCCCTGCCTGTCTCTTTGTCCCAGGAGGCACAGAGCAGGGATGGAAGAGCGGGGGCAGGGCAAGCCTGTAGCCAGAGAAGGCAGCCCAGGCCCAAGGCCAGCACCATGTCCAGGCAAGGGAGTGGGCAGGCAAGAGCACCAGTCCACAACACTGTCCACACCACCAGCAGGCAAGGGGTGTCCTGGGACTGTCCCAGTTAAGGATTCAGGGGCCAGTGGCCAACAAACATAGGCCCTGGGGACGCGGCACCCTGAGGCCACCATCTGGTCACCTGGGAGGAACTTTCTGAGAAAAGTCTCCCGGATAGGTGTTGGGTGATGAGGCTACAGAGGGTGAGAGGCCAGGCTGCCTGGTCACAGCCTCCTCCCGGCAGCAGCTGCTGAGCACCTGGCAGCAAGGGCAGAGGGAGGCCCTGCACCCCTTTTCCTGGGCGGGGGGTGAGGGGCCTGCAGCTGAGCCTGTGCCGGCAAGGTTGACACTCACCTTGCCAAAGCTGTCTGCGTACTCCCGGTACTCGGAAGACATCTCCTATGGAAGAGCAGAAGGGCTGAAGGCCTCACCCTGCAGATATGGCCCACCCCAGGACCCGGCGGGGGGGACACTCAGCCCACACAGGAACAGGTGCTAGTGAAGCTATAGGCCCCCACCCACCCCAACTGTCTCGGACGATGACAGGAAACCCTGGCTCTTGGGACCCCCACATGCCAGAGAGTGATGAAGAGAGTGGAGAGGTGCCCACTCCTCTCAGGCATGTCCTAAACTCTGTGACCAGGGACAGAAGCTCACCTGGCTGCTGTGGTGGGCCTTGGTCACCAGCAGCATGCGGCCGACGAGGTCGGTGGTGGACACGCCCTGGGTGCGCTTGCACTCTCTGGGGGACACAGCCAGCAGGGCTCAGCCTGGGACCCTCATAGGCTGTGACACTGAGGTCCTCCTCCAGCTAACGGCACCCCAGGGACTACTGGCATGGTGGCACCCCCTGCCCCTTGGCACCAGGGACACAGGGAAGGCCGCTGTCCTTAGATCAGCTAGAGGTGCTGTGTGGTTGAATCCCATGGCCACATTATCAAGAAGCGGGCCCCGACCTACCTACCTGTGCTGTCTCTGAGACAGCTTTATAACTATGTCATTTATGCAGAGTTACTGACCGTACCAACTTTTAAGTTTCAGTCGGCTGGAATAAAGTTCCTTTTTTCAGCCGCCTCAGCCACACCAGCCGTGTTTCCACTACTTAACAGCCACGTCTGGCAAGCGGCCGCTGTTCTGGACAGCACAGACCTAGAACATTCCATCCAAGCAGAAGGCTCCACTGCACAGTGCTGCTGCCCCAGAGAACTGTGGCCATGGGGGCAGGACACTACATGTGGAGCTGGCTGCCAGGACCACATCCAGAACAAGCACCTTTACTCCCTTGGTTCAGAGCTCTGGCAGGTCAGCATCCAGTGACAAGACGCCTCCCCACCACTCCTGGGAGCACAGAGATGGGGGCTCACCTGTACCTCCCTGCCTGCTTCACCTCCTCATAGGTGTCCTGGCCGTCCACAGTCAGCGTGATATCGTCTACAGCACCAAGCACACAGAGCAAGAACCTTAACCCAAGGTGATGGCATTTTGGGGCCCATGACCCCAATGTCAGGCCTACCCAGTGTGGGCTCACTTCTGGGGAAAGAACCCAGAGCTCTCCTCAGACCCTCGAAGGGACTCCAGGTCTGAGATACCACCCATGACCTAACCAGCTCCAGGGGCCCCTGGGTGCTTAGTCTCACAACCACCACACCCGTTTGACCTCCCACACCCGGGGCCCAGCCCCACTCACTGCCATGAACACAGAAGTCGCAGTTGTACTTGTCCAGCGTCTCCAGCGTGGTAACGTAGGGTGCAGCGGCCACCACCTCATCCACCCACTTGATGGCTTGTACCATCTTATATCTCTCCTCCTGGGTGAACACGGGGGGGCCCTTGTGCTTGGAGATCTCCTCTGAGCCGGTAGAAAGGACAAGGAAGGGATGTGACCCTGGAGGGCTGTCCACAGGCTGGTCCGGCACCTCTCTGGGGAGTCCCTCCCCAGCACCAAGCCTGGCTTGTCACCACACGTGACCATTCAGCCTGGCAGATGGGTGGAGAAGGGGGTGCAGCCCAGTGGCCGTGGCTCACCATCGGTGTGCACGCCCACGATGAGGTAGTCGCCCATGGCCCGCGCCTGGCGAAGCTGGTTCGAGTGGCCGTAATGCACCATGTCATAGCTGTGGAAAGGGGTCAGGCCGTCCGTCAGTCCTGAGCAGCTCCAGGAGGTTAGTGAGGGAGCCATGGCCTCTGGGAACTTCAGCCTGCTCCCTCAGGTGGGGCTGGGCCTGGGGGGGTCAGAGCAGAGGCAGATACCCTGCCCTCCACACGTCTAGTCCCAGGGGCCCAAGTGTAGGGACAGACCTGAGTGGGGGGACAGACCAGAGTCCACTGGGGGTACAGAGCCTGCATCCCTCCTCTCACCGAACAGAAACTGCTAGCATAGAGACGCTTCAAACTAAACCAAAATCAACTTGGGGTGGGTGGTGGTTTGGATCTCATACCACCCTGAGACAAGTAAACAGATCCTGAGACCAATACTAAAGAAAAAGCTCAACAAAAAGGACAATGGTCTGGAAACAGCTAGTTCCAGAAACTCAGCGAGGCCTCGTCTCTGGGACAAACGACTACATCCCCCACTATCTGTTCTCAAGCTCAGGGTCTATTTACAACGGAACTTCCAACTGCAAGACTACCACAGCACCTCGACACCCTCTGGGTTCCTGTCAGGCATCAGGAGGACCCCATGTTTATCTGAGGGCTCTCTTGGGTACTGCTTCCCTCCGGCTGCACCACTACCTGGTGAGCAGGAGCTGTGCCCTTTCTCCACGTGAGGATCCAGATGACCTGGTGGGCACCAGGCACAGCTGCATTATGCATATGTAGCTGGTCCACTCACTGCCCCCACCTACCCCAAGGACAGCCAGCTCACAGGGCTCTGGTCCAGAAGCAGAGGGCAGAACAAGCCCAGGTGTTCTGGCTGGGCATGTGCCCACTGAACAGGGCTGAGCAGAAGGGATCAGAGGCTGAGCCTGTAGAGCACAACAGGGGATGGCCTGGGGCTGGGTGCAGGTGTGTCACTGCTGTGGCTTTGTGGCTGTGGCCTGCCTGGGGCCGGGGGGCCTGGCCAGAGTCAGAATCCATTGCCATGAGGCCATGTCCAGGGCAAAGCACCCTCTCCTAAAGCCCTGGGCTGGGGCTGGGGGTTTTTCTGCAGCTGTCCCGCTTCTAGCTAGATGAGAGTTTCTTTTTGCTCCCATCAAGAAAAGGCATAGAGAAGCATTAAAAGTAACAAACTATCAGTAGCTGTGACTACTCTCACAGCTCCAACTTTCCTGAAAGGCTGCAGATGTTTAGTTTGCCTAAAAAGAATGGGCTAGGGCTGTCCACCTTCTGTGGCAGGCCCTGAAGACAATGGCTGCACTCTGCCAGCACTGAAGCTTGCCCTGTGCCCGGCAATCACGGCTTTCACATTAAAGCACACTGAGAGGTCGGGCTTGGAGGACAGGGAAGACATACCGCCCTCCCCGGGCTTCCCTGGGAAGGCTTCCCTGTGTCCGCTCCTTCAGCTGGAGGTGCTCCTAATCACCTGGAAACAGCCAGGCTGATGACAACTAGAGTCACACAACTTTCTGGCCCCACCGGGGCGGGTGGAGGCAGGCCCAGACCCAAGGGGCCTGTCTGGCTGTATCACTTGCTGGGAGCCTCAACGGCAAAGGTGCAGGGACCTCGGGAAAAGCGGCGTCTATCACGATCCTCCAAAGAGCATGCCACCCATCCCGAGGCCTCAGGGAGCGCCTGGCGCTGACCCTGGCGTCCTCGGACCGCTCAGAGAAGCGTCCGGGCTCCGGGCGGGTCCCTCTGTTCCCCGGCCGGGGTCCCTAAGCCCAGCGCCGCGCCGTAGACACGGGTCGCGCGGACGCGGGTCCTCTCCTAACGACTTCTCCTTTGAACGAGGCCTGGGCGCAGCAGCACTCAGGCGACCGCCGTTCCCTCCCGGACGCCCGGCCACATGACGGAGCGCGGCCGGAGGGTGCCTGCCGAGTCGCCGGGCCGGGCCGCGCAGACCAGAGCCGCCCCCGCCCCCGCCCCCGCCCCCACGCTCACCAGCCGTCGCACCACACCCGCACGGCGCGCCGGCCCCCGGGGCCCGGCCGCTCCTCGGCGCCTGTCCCCCCGTGCCCGTTCCGGATCATGGCCCGTCGGCAACACGCCCTGGCCCTTCCAGACAACTCAGCCTCCGCTCCGCCGCCCGCCACCCGCTCCGTGCACCCGCGTCCGCCGTCACGCGGGCCTCACCCCGCCGCGCGCGGCCAATGGCGAGTGCCGCCTGCCCGAGACCCCGCCCCGCCGGCCCATCCGCGCCTCGCCAATGGTGTGAGCCGCCTGCCCAGGCCCCGCCCCTCACCAACGGGGTCCAGCGCCTTCCGGAGCCCCGCCCCACTACCCCGGTCTACAATGTGCACCGCCCACCCGAGCCCCTGTGCCTGGCCAATAACACGCAGCACCCGCCCGAGCCCCGCCCCTCCGCGCTTGGCCAATGGTGAACTCCGTCCGGGACCTGGAGACCAGCCCCTCGGTACGCGGCCAATGGCGTGCTCCTCCTCGTCGGAGCCCAGCGCTCCGAGCGCACGCTCTTCGCCGCACATCGTCGTCTTTCGAACTCGCCTGGCAGCTGGCAGAGGCTGGCGCAGGTAGGGCGTGGTACTCTTCTCTGCCGCCTCCTCAAAGAGCCTCCGCTGGGCCCCGGTTCGCATCAACGGCCGGGTTGCGCCCAAGCAGCGGGCACGCGCCGGTCTACGCCCGGGGTCCCCCCCGCGCTCGCGCCCCCGTCGTCGCGCGGCGGAGCCATTCGTGACGATGCGAACAGTGCAGAGATGTTTAATAAGAACGATAAAAAGGGCTGCTGAGAGCCAGGGCTCAAAACCATCCCCCTGCCACACACCCAACAGAAAGGGTTCCTATAAAGAACATTCTTGAGAAGTAGTAAAAAGAGGGCAGGTTCCTGAGACTAGCCTGGTGACTGAGGTAAGGCAGCCCTGTGCTTCCTCTGGGCAGCCAGATGTGAAACGACACCCTCTCTTCTCGGACCTAGGGGCCAGGGGGTCAGAGGGGTTCCCACGGTCAAGCCCATGTCGGAGACACCCACAGCAGTGCAGGGGGCCGGGAGATGCACCTTCCCAGCGATGGGTAAATGGCTAAAAACGTCACCCCCAATGATTCTTCTCACCAGACCCTGGAGGCAACCCCGACCTTCACAGTGACCCTGGCCCTGAATAAGAGTTGGGGCCATTTGCAAAGTGCCACTTGTTTTCACCGTCAGGCACCAGGTTATGTGACTCTTTTCCTCTTTGTGCGCTTGGTACAGCCCCTGCCAAACCAGCCCCCGCGAATGGGGGCTGGACTGGGCGGGGTGCCCTGGTCGCTGGGCCCCTCTTCTCTGCTTCTGCACAGAGGCTTCTGGCTGTGGCTGCCTTCTTCACCAGCACGAAGGGGGGTTGCCAGGGAGAAGATGGGGTCCTGCCACCTACCAGGAAGGGAAAGCTGCATCAGGTACGCGCGGAGCCCGTCTTGGCCACCACCTGCCCCAGGATAGGAAAGCTGACTTCAGAGGTCACCCACCCCCCCACCCCTCCACCCTTCATCTTGGGCAGGCTGCGGTCAACAGTAGCTACAGAGCAGTGCAAAAGAGCCAGCCCCTGTGAGCGGTGACTCAAAGGCCGGCACTGCGCCGAGCTGGCTGTGCACACAGGGTGGGCCGCAGCGCGCCGGGGCTACCTCCACCTCCGGGGTCAGGCACTAGCAACTCTGGGTCCCCTTTCACTTGTTCCCCCTTCCCAGACTGTGGGTGGTGCGGGAGCTGACAGGGAAGGGTGGGGAGGCGCAGCCTACGGAGCACGTTGTGAGGAAATCATATGTCTGATTTGAGATGTAGAACCACACGTCATAAACGTAAGATACAGATAAGCACTGATAAAGAAATGAGCTAATTTAATGTAAAAACAAAAAGTGCAGTACACAATAGGCCCACGTTACAGAACACCACAAACATAACATACAAGAATTGCCAGGCCCAGAGGTGAAGGAATCCTTAATTTCTTGAACCCTTTGATTAAAAGAAGTTATTGATTTCCCCTAAAAGACCCTGGAAATTCACAGAGAAAGAAAGTGTAAACTTTTTACTCAGTACACACACCACATCTAAATTTCACAAGTTCTGCATTAAGGCTCCGTCTGTTTAAGCACCCACAGCTATGCCAAGGCCCAAACACCAGTGCGCCAATCTTCTGCTGCCCAGAGCTGCCAAGATGGCGCCCTTCAGAATGCCTCCCACCAGGTACCACATCTGAGATGGAGGGGACATCGGGCAGGAACGTGCTGTCAGAGCCCTCTGCCCATGGGAGTGATGCACCACGCCACCAGGCACAAGTGTACACGTGGACGGCAGGTCACAGTGCCCACTCACCTGCTGTAGTGGGGGATCTCCAGGCCCAGCTCGTCCATGAGGAGCCGCATGACGTCGTCACACTTCCCGTGCAGCTTCAGGGTAGCCCAGTCATCCTTGGGTGTCCACTGAGGCCGGGAGAGGGGCATGAGCACAACGCACACTCCCCCTTGGGCGGCCTGGCGGCCATGGCCCCTTCCCGCTCAGTCAGCACCCCCCAGCCCACACTGGACCTGCTGGCTCTTCCTTCCTAAGCCACCCTGGGCCTCAGTTACCTGCAAGTTCACGATGTACAGCTTGGGTCGTCGGCTGGGGGGCTTGGTCATGCACCAGAGGCGTGGGTACTTCTTCAGGACCTGTGGAGACAGACAGACAGACAGGGCACACATGTACACAGGGAGGGAGGCTGTAGCTGGGCCTGGCCAAGAGGCTGGATAGTGTGGGAGAGAAGGGGCCGGGCCAGCTGGCTCCGTCTGCTCTGGTGCTGCCGCCTGCCTCGTACCTTTAAGCTGGAACCCAAGCACAGGATTGTGTCTGCTTTGCTGGCAGCTGCAGTGGCCGCCTCCCAGTTCAGCGGCTGCCCCAACGTGCCCCGCTCCCCAAAATGCACGATGGTGTCGCGGAGCTGGGCCCCACACCTGTGGCAGGCCCGGCCTGTCTGGTGCCGGTGCAGGGCGGTGCGCTCTGTCACGTCGAACACCCGCACATACTCCCGGTTGGGGGTGCAGGAGGTGCAGACCTGAGGGAGGGTCTCCATGAGAGGGGAGGTGCCCCATGAGGAAGGCTGGTAGGGGGGCATGAGTGGGAAGGGGTGGTGAACAGAGAGCGCTCTGTGAAGGGCGTGCCCCATAAGTAGGAGGGACCACAAACAGGGAGCCCTGCATCCCCTCCAGGCTGCGCACCTCAATGTGCATGTTGCCGTGAAGCTCAGAGATGGCCATGCGGGGCAGCCCGCTCCGCAGGTGGAGCCCATCACAGTTCTGAGACACCACGTGCTGTACCTGGCAGGACAAGGGGCCTGTCAGCAGGGGCAGGGAACAGCCAGCCAGCCCAAGAATTCCAGGACCCAGGAGAGCCCCGGGCTCTCAGAGTCGCTCTACCACAGGACAGGGGCCTGGGCTGGCTCTATGCCCCCTAACGGCTCAAGCACGAATGGGAGGTAAGCGATAGCAGCGCCCCTCTTAGCTGGGAAGGAACTCGGGGCTCCAGTGAGGCAGACGGCGGGGGTCGCTCTGCCCAAAGTGCACACTCTTGGGTCACTGTCTCAGATCCCTCCAGACCCAGGTGAAACCACCCTCCCCTACTCGTTGTGAACCGCCTCCTGTGACTAGGGCTGTGTCTGAGGTTTGCGAGGGTAACACAAGTGAGCATGAGGACAGGGGCCATAGCAGCTCTGGGACTGAGGCCATTAGAGCAGAGGAGCCTTGGCCGAAACTGGCCTTGCTCCTCCCCAGGCTCCTGTGTGCTGCCCACCCATGTGCTTACCAGCTTCTGCTCGTGCAGGCGGGCAATGCTCATGTGGGTGAGGGTCGGGTCGGCCTCGCTCAGGTCAGTGGCACTGCCGGGTCAGGGGAAGAGCGAGGTGAGGGTGCTGCAGGGTCAGGCTGCTCTGCCCTGCCCTCCTCTCTTGCTCAGTGGCCCCGGGGTGGAGTGGGTGGCTGAGGTCTGCTTACCTGATGCTTCTCCCTTTCTGCAACAGCGTCCACACTCCATTGGGGCCCCGATAATCTGGAATGGAAGCCGCCTGCATGTCCAGAAAGAAAACAAGCCTGGTAAAAGGGTCTCACTGTCGGGACCAACTGAATTTCCAAGAACACGAAGCAGGCGTCTCTCCTGCCTCATTCAGGGCCAGCCCATGACTGCCTGTTCCCCTACAGACCCAGCGCCTGACCTGCCTGACGGGTGTACCACCCGTGGCTCCCGCCTTCCCAGACTCCCCCTTCCCCACTGCACCCAGCTTATCCTTCAAGGCTGGAGGAGGCCACCCACTCTGGGAGTCCTTAGCACCACCCACAAACCTCTCCTGTATTGCCATGTCTGCCCTCCACATGGTGGGGAGCACTGCTCAGCTCCTCTGAGTGTCCCCAGGCTGAGCCCAATACTCAGGAAACACCAGCAAGTGGGGGACCCCTAAGTGGGAAGGCTCTTCTGTCCAAATTCTTACACATCTGATCCTTTTATCTCTAAGAGGCTCCTGTTCTACTTTAACAAAACCAGGACAATCTCTCCAGATGAGAAGAAATGCTAGTTTGTTTCCCAAGTTTCCGGTACAGGAAAACGAGCCTATCTGAGAGAAAAGGACAAAGAAGGCTGCCAAAACCCAGGTGCCTGTGCTCTCCGGGCTGAAGGACCTGCCTTCCCATCACACTAATGAGCAGCACCTGGCTTTTAGGACCACTGATAGCTCTCCAAAAGGCCACAGTCCTGTCTTTCAGTAACCACATGACTGAATTGTACATTTGACTGGTAGGGAGGGGAGAAGCCTGACTGCCTGGGCTCCAGGTGCTCACAGGTTAGATCACCGAGAACCTTCCACATTCTCACTACCCCAGTTCAAGGCCACCTCTCCCTAAAAGCCAACCTGAGTTGAGTTTCCCCACTCCCTGACCCCACCGAGTGCAGAGCCTGGATTTGTCACATCCCCCTCACACATTTAACTCCACGTTACCACTGTTTGTTTACACGCCTTGTCACATTAACAACAGGTTTCTCAAAAAACAGGAATCAGTTGGTGTTCACCTCTGTGGGGTGACACGTGCCTGACGCTCAACACAGGACCATCGTATTAGACAGAGTATGTGCCAGTCACACTTCCAAAGCTAGTCATGTCCCACAGCTCCTCAAAAAATCAGGATTCGCATCCTTACAGTCTCACTTTCTATTTTCCTCCAACGTGTAGAAACCACGAAGAAGCCAGGTTCAGGAGTCAGCTGCAGGGGTAGCTCTGCCTACATGACCGTGGGCCAACTGGTTAACCTCCTTCACCGCGAATGAGGAAGTACCTGCAAGCACTAAGCTGTTATGTCCTGTTTTTTCTCCTCTGCTTTTCTTGTCTTTAACCAGGTGTAACAGAGTTCCAGCATCTTTATAGTGTTGGGAGTTTTATGCTCCCTGTTAGGCAGTGCCGTTTGTATTTCTCTAAGAAAGGAAAACACTTTACAGCTGTTCTATTTTGTTTTTCACCCCAGTCTACAGTGCTGAACTCTGTTCTGGGGTGCGTCACCCAGAAGAGGGCGCCCCATGGCCACCCCTGGGACCGGCAGCCACGTGACCCATGGAGCGCGCGCTCTCAATTTCTCTGGGGCCAGGAAAAGTCCTATGAGTCAGAATCGACTCCACGGCAACGGGTTAGGGGAAGAGTCCGGAGGGCGTGGGGTGACCCGGGGCGCAGCTGTTCACCCGTCCCTACCGTGCTGATCCCTGCGCCTGTGTAGACAACCAAGTATTTGGAGTTCCTGACGGCGCTGGCCAGCTCCTGGACTTTCCTCCGCAGCTCTTCCGGGTCATCGCATACCTGCGAAGACGCCGAGACTGGTCATGGCCCTATCCTTCGCTCTTGCCCCCCACCCCAGGAGCTGAAAAAGCCGGGCCAAGCAATCCCAGGCAGATGACAGCTACGGCAGGAATGCCGTCTGAGACATGCTGGGAACGAGGCCTGACACGAAGCACGCTCTGGACTACGAAGCGCTCCCATTCCTCCGATCCACGCCGGCACCCACGTTTGCTGTCACCTCAGGAGAGGCGACGGGGCATCGGGCCAACCGAGTGGCCCGGACCGGCCAGCGCAGAGCGAGAAGCACGCCCTCGGAGCGCCGCGCCCGTCCGGCCCGCGGGACTCGCCTCCTCCTGGCGCCGCTTCAGGCCCTCGCGCCGCCGGCTCCGGCCCTGCAACTCTGTCACTAGGTCCTCGCTCTCGGCCAGCAGCCGACCTTCCTCTGCGCTGCGCTCAGTGACCGCCTTCCTCAGGATGCGGGACACCTGCGGACGCGCGGGCGAGCGGTCAGGGGCGCGTGGGACCTGGCCCGGGCGGGGCGCGGGCGGTGGCCTACCTGGCGGAGGCGCTCCCGCTGCTGCTCCTCCCGCAGCCTCCGGACTCGCTCCGCCGCCTTGCGCTCGGAGCGGCTCAGACCGCCGGCTGCCATCGCTCCCCGGCACCTGCGCTTCCGCTTCCGCCTCGCCGGCAGCCTCGTGCCAGGCGCATGCGCGAGTCAGGCCCCGCCCCTTCCGGCCCCGCCCCATCAGCCCGTACCTTCCAGCCCAGCCGCAAAGAAGCACCTGCCAGTCTCTTTAAAAGGTGTTTATTGATCATATACAAAATAAAGAAAACCTTATATATCACAAACATACACTATGTACAGCAATAAATACCCGGGGGGCCTGGCCCAGCGCCGCCCCTCCTGGACAATAATTTAGCAATAAATACTGCGCAGGGCGGGTGGCGGCCGCAGGCCGGCCGCTGCCCCGAGCGGCGGCCCCACGCCTGGCCGGCCCAGCCCGCTCTAACCCCCACCGTCCCGGCCACAGCACTGGGCAGGGTCTCACCAACTCCCTCCGACCCCTCTCAGCGCCACAAGGGCGGCAGAGCCGGACACCAGGCAGCCCTTGTCCTGTTGCCCTAAGTTGCCAGGAGGAGCTTTCTGTACCCACTCCCGTTTGGTTAAAGGCTTCGGGACTAAGCAGGGTGAGGGATGTGGAGGGGGCGGGGAAGGGCAGGAGGTGGCTAAGGGGGCCAAAACCCAACTGGCGTCACCCAGAACTGGGAGATGTCATAGTCCACCGGGCTCCGACCCACAAGACACCCAGTGCGTAGAGGCTGCTACTCCAAGGGGTGGGTAGAAATTGGTGCCATTGGCACTCAGGTGCCCCACCTGCCCAGGACACATACTACATAGCAGAACAGGCTATAGGCAGTCCCGCGGGCACACTCCCGCCTCCGCATGGCACCCACCATGTCCTCCACACTGCTCGGCTGCTCCAAAGCCACTGATAGCCAGCAGGAAGAAAACAAGCAACACAAAGAATTATTCAGTGGCTTCTGGGGGGAAAAATCGTTAATGTGTTGGTTCCTTTCACCAAACCACAGCCTAAAAAAATAACTCACAAGATCCCAGAGCGGAAACAGCCCTGCAGGCTGTGGCTCGGCTTTCCAGCTGCAGACAGGGAGCTGTCGAGAGGGAGGTACTGCCAAGGGGCCACTCCAGAGAGGCAGGCAGCAAGGCAAGACAGGGCCTGACCAGGTATCCCAGGGCAGGCTGTGGCTAGTCAGTGCTATGGCCAGGCACTGAGACCAGAGGATGCTGACAAGTGGGCAGACCTGAGGCACGGACCCAGAGCAGAAAAGCCTCCAGCCTCCAGGGAGGGCAGGTGCCCAGCAAATACACCAGTGCCACACAGAACCACCAAAGAGCAGCAGCTGGGGATGGGGAGGCCCTGTGAGGTCAGACACTTCGAGCAGAGCTGGCCTGTTACTTCAGGGTTGTTTTCAGAAACCCGAGTGTCCATGTTGGGATAAGGGTGCAGCTGGGGCAAGGTCAGGGTCAGAAAGGGATGCGCATCTTGGTTTACGTAGCGGACAAGTTTGAAGACTTGGCCTCGGCCCAAGCCTCGACTCGCTGTGTCAGGAAAGTTCAGGAGAGAAAGGAAAAAACAGAACACAACACGTTCACGGTAGAAAACTCAATCAACAAGGATTAGACAGACACAAAACAGTTACACGTGGACACGGATCTAGTGCCAAGAAACCAAGGGAAAAGGGCAGAGGGGCAGAGGGGCAGAGCAGCCCCTTAGGGCTGGCTTGGCAGGACGGGAAGGCTCCCGCAGACCCAGAACAGTGGCTTCAAGTCCAAACACCATGAATGCAAGCACGGCATTCTCACGATGTCACTCACTCCAGAGCAGCTTCTTCCACAGGCTGAGTTAAGGACCGGTACCTGCTGCCACAATGCTCACCATCAAGCCCTTCCTCGCCTCACCCACTTCCTGCCTCTGCTCTCCCAGCTGGCCGTATGTGGCCTGCAGAGGCACTTAGAGATAGACGACAAGCTCCCACGCCAATGACAAAAGTGAGAACAGAGCAAGGGAATGGAAGGTCTGTCCTCCTCGCTCCACCACATCACACCCTCTCTTTCAGGCTCCTGGTGATACAGCTGGAACTCACTGCTACATCACCACCCTGGCAATGCAGCCTGGACCCGAGAGGGACAAAGCCCGACGCCAGGGAGGGCTTAAACCATGGAGGGACTTGGAGTCACAGAGCTGTTTGTGGGCCAGCCAGGAGCATCTGAGCAGAGCCCCAGAGAGGCTACACCATGTATGGCACGTGCCTGCCACGACCGCAAGCACGTGTGTGGCCACACTCGCTGACAAGACACCACTGCCTCAAGGCTGTCCCGGGTGCCCGCCTCGCTTCTTATTCTCCTCAGCAACCCTCACCTGTATTCTCTAGCGCTCTGGAGATACGGGCCAGCAACCCTGGGAGAAGCCAAGCCCCCGTGGCCAGAAACAGAGCTGCAGCATCTCAGGCCATGCTGTGAGCCGACCCAACACACCCTACCAGGAGCTTCCTGTACCAAGGCTGGAGGGTCATCTGCCCGTCCAGTGGCCAGCATGGGGAGGCAGCAGCCCTGGCTTGAGCGGAAGTGCCTCTGAAAGCCAAGCAGCTGGTCCCTGGAAGACAAAGATCCCAAAGGGAGGTGGAAGAAGGGCCTGGAGCTGAGAGCTGTAGGCCTGCACAGGGGGAGGGGGGAAGGGCCCAGCGTTGAGGTCATAGCCCTTGCTGGCACTGATAGAGACCCACTCCCCAGGCCCTTGGGGCGAGGCAGGGATACGAAGAAGCCCTGCTCCTGGGGAAGCACCACCCCAGCCCTGAAACACTTGTGGGACAAGTGGGCGGTGGGGTCATAGCCCCCCGTGTTGGCCCAGCAGCTGACAGAGGTCACGAGGGAAGCCCAGGAGCAAAGCTGAGGCCAGACCTGTGCTGCTGATAAGAAACAATGAGGAAGACAGATGGGGCAGCTGGGCCACACCCCATGGGCACCCACAGTGACTCTTGGGTCCCTGCCAGGCCACCGCCCAAGGCCAGAGGCAGTGGACATGGAGGCAGTATGGGAGGCCACTGAGAGGCCCCCAGTTCCACCTGCCCTGTCACTGGCCCAGCCCAAGTCCTAGAGACACAAACGCACTCTCACACACACGCACACGCAGGAAGCTGAGGGTCAACAGGGGTGGGGAGCAGAGCCCAGTATCTGCATCCAACATACACCTAGAGCAAGGCCAGGCCACCAAGGGGTACAGGGTAGCGTGGGAAGAAGGAGAGGCCGTGCTGCCCAGCACCCTGGCCCGGCAAGCCAGCAGGTGCAAGATCACAACCAAGTCCCAAAAACAAACACGGGGGAACAGATACGAGAAGTGACACCCACAGGTCAAAGGTCACCAGAAGCACCAGCACGTTACGGCCACACAAGACCTCACCAGGCACAACAAAACCACGGCACCGGCAAGAGACGGAAGCAGATAGGGCAAGGCCTAAGTCACTTTCGGTACAATTGCAAAAGAGATATCAAAGGGGACGTTAGGACGCGCCTGGGGGGGTTCGCGGTTTGGCTTTTTTTTTTTTTCTTTTTTCTGTCTTTTTTTAAACTAAGTTTTATAAATAATGTCTGATAACTCTGTGTTTATAAAAACTAAACTCCAACAGCCACAAAGAGTTGTCCATAAATTTACAAGAAAGGGCTTTTTTTTTCTTTTTTTGAACTACCAAAGCTTCTGTTACGCTTTCTTCCCTTTTCCACTGACAGGGTCAAATGCTCTTCTTGCCTTTTTTTTTTTTTTTTTTTTTAAAAAGACAGTTTTATAAATACTTTGCAGCTTTTTTTTTTTCTGTAGCTTTTAAACATATAATTTAATAACTTCGTAAAAGGAACTTACTCTCTCTTTTCAGGGCTATTTAACCACACAAACAGATCATGTAAACAGTGAAACAGGACCCACCGAGAGGATACACTGGACACACCCTTCACAGACGCACACAACCAGTGATTTTGGTCTCATTCAGTGCAATACGTTAGGTCCGAGCGCTGCACCCGTGGCCCACAGCCTCACCATGTCCTGGCTGCTGGGCCCAGCTGGGCTCAGCCCGCAGGGGCCTCACAGGGGGCACACCTGCTCTTCAGAGCGGGGCCAAGCTGCCCGCGGGTCTGTCTAGAAGGAGTCACGCAGCGCCCCCCTCCAACCGGTGGCAGCAGTCAGGGGCCTCCTACTGGAGGGCCCCTATTTAGGGACACACAGGTCCCACCTCTCTCCCACTCCCTCGTCCACCTCCACGGGGCAGACTCTAAGCCCACACAGCCTTGGTACAAGGGGGCAAGGGGTGACCCAACATCACCACCAAACTGACCAATCCCAACGTACAAGACACACGAGGACACAACAAAATCAATGGGGCTCAGCCCGGCACCCGCCTGGTGGAGGTTGTGCTTTGTAGGGCAGGAAGGAAGTTGAGAGGAAGAAGAAGGAACAGAGAGGAAGAGGGAAGAAAGGGGGACAGGACTGCCGAGCTCACCACGTGCCTGGCGGCCCCTCGCTGACCCACCGGGGCGCACACGTCCCTACGACCGGGCATCTGTCTTGGACTTGACTATCGTGATGACGCTGGTGGCAGCCACCTTGCCAGGGACAAGGGGCCCCAGGCCGCCAGTGAGGGGGCCCCGGGCCGGCGCCACCGGGCTGCGGGCCACGGTCCTGGCGAAGTTCTGCAGGGCCTCATACTTGGAGCGCAGGGCGTCAAGCTCTAGCTTCATGCTGGCATTCTCCGAGGCCAGCTTCTCCACCTCCTGCTGCAGCTCCGCCTTCTGCTTCTCCAGCTCCTCCTTCTGTGTCACCCGCTTCACGCGGCAGCTGGCCGCATAGCCACGATTCTTGAGTGTACGCCGGCGCTGCTTCAGCTGGATGATCTCCTCCTTGGAGAGGCCGCGCAGGTGCTGGTTCAGCTCCCGCACAGACATGGTCACCAGCTCCTCGTCCGTCAGGCTGGTGCCATTCTCACCAGGCTCCCGCTTCACCTGTGGTGGACGGCACATGGTCAGGGCAGCACGCTCTGGCTGTGCCTTGCCCCGCTTCACCTGGGGCACTCCCTCAGGGTGGCACATTCCCATGGCACCCCACCCCAGGCGCTCCCACCCCGTCCCCCACTCACCTTCAAGGCCTTGCTTCCTTTACTGGGGGTCGTCATAACCCGGGGGCGCAGTGAGCAGACTCTCTCTGCAAGACACAAGGCAGAAGTCAGGGCTGGAGACCCCCCGTCAGCCTCCCATACCTGCCCATCCCACCCCAGCTCACCAGCCTGTTCCCCATTACCTGACCCCAGGACAGCCCGTCAGCAGGCCTCTCGGGGCAGGTGGGGCTGCTCTCTGTGCACCCTGCCTTTTGGGACTCAGGTGGTGGGGAGGGCCAAGAGGGTCTGTTAGGCAGGGGAACTGACAGCTGTGAGGGAGGCAGAGACCAGAAAAGGGGCAAGGGGAGATCAGAAGGACGACAATACCGGAGGGGCTGGCCCAGAAGGAAGCCACGACCTTTAAAAATAACCCTGCGTGCACGCCCCAGAGTGACTGTTCTCAGCGAGTCACGCTGACTCAGCATATCACCACTCCCGCCCAGCAGCACGGGCACTCTGGGGCCCTGCCAGCCAGCCCAGCCCCAGGGGACCTGTGGGAGCAGCCAGCAGGAAGGCCAGCAGGCCAGCAGCAGGTGAGGGCCGTGCAGCAACCCTGAGTACGCAAGTTCCGGGGTCCTCCCTCCAGCTGCCACTAGGACAAAGTCCCAGCTCCCAGGATGGCTGGGGGCTTGTCCCCACTGGGGACTCGGCAGAGAAGACCAGAGTCCCCCAGAGATCTAACTGTACAGAGGTGGGGACAGGGCCACCCAACGAGTTCTGACCCTTTTCAGGTGCACCCTACCTTGTAGTAGCGCCCAACCCAAGGCCACTCCGGCCCTGTCTACCTCTTCCGCTGATGGGGCAACTGGCCTCTGGGCTGAAGTTGCAGCATCCAGTACCCCTGCCCCACCCCATCGGGGATTTCACAAGGACCTGTACAGCAGCCACCAGGGCCCTGCTCAGTGGGCAGCCCCTCACCCTGGGGTCACTGACCACTCAGGCTGCCATCCCAGGTCAGTCCCCACAGAGCCAGGAAGCCAAGACAAAGAGCCACCCCATCCACACGGGGACCCTCCTGCCCCACCCTCAGGTGTTTTACTGATGCATGACCAGGGCATTTTTGCACAGCTACCCCTTCCAGACCCGTAAACCAGGACTTTCCTCCGTTCCTGCTCTGCCCCCCACTTTCCAGATTAGGCCCAGGGAGCTGTGGCTCAGGAGTGAAGGGTGCACCAGGAAACCAGAGCTTGAGGCAATGTGGGCTGTAAGCTTTCCTGCTTCCTCAGAGGAGCTAAGGTAGGGGTGACCCAGGGCTCTTGGTGGACACTCGATAGAGACCCCATCTCACATCTCATACCCAACTGCCCACCCACAGGTGAGAGTGGGGAGGAAAGGCCAGAGGTACTTCCATGGTCCAAGGATGGAGACTGAGGCTGAAGACCAGAAAGTCCTTGCCTGCACACCCTGGGAGCCTGGAGGAGTTCACCAGCCTTGCGCCTGAGCAGGTGCAGGGATGCAGCCCTGGGTTTTTGCACAACCCAGGCAAAGGTGGCCCCAGGCGGCATTGGCACCAGCTTTTCCCACCCCCCCCCCCCCCCCATTCAGCACAACGATGACTTCCTGAAGAGATCACACAGAAAAGTGCCGAGTGTGGCGGCTGGAGCGAGCAGAAAAGTGCCTCCTCGACAGATTTCACCCTCCGCAAAAGGCCTGAACTCAGCACAAGCGCAGCCAGTTGCTCCTAATCAAAGGTGTGCTGTATGCGTGTATGCATGAGCACACGCAGTGTGCGCGGTCTCAGCAAAGCCAGGGTCTCTGGCCCTCTGGCCTCTGCCCACCCAGAAGACAGAGATAGCCTTGGGGATGGGCTGGGGGTTAGGACTCCAGGGCACCTCCAGAAACTAGAGGAAGGGGGTCCCAGAGGCAGATTAAGAAGGAGCTGCCCACCCCAGGCCTCCCTCCACCCAGTCCTGAAGGCCGGTCATCCACTCACCTGCACAACTGAAAATCCTCCTCTTGACAAAAGACCAACCCTGCACCCTCCCAGAGGCTGAGCCCACCATGTGGAGAAGCTGTCCGAGGGTCCACCGAGGGCCCTGGGTCACCCACCAAATTGAGGATCAGGAAAGGGAAGTGGTCTGGACGGCATCCCCTTCCCCTTGTGCCCAACCCTACAGCCTGGACACGGCAGAAGCAGAGTTCATCCTGGCCTGCCAGCCCCAGTGGGCCAGGCACACCTGAGGACACTGTGGATGCCCCAGCCCAGCTCCCACCAGCCTTTCAGGCCCACCTCCTCCAGAGAGCCCTCAGCTAGGAAGGCACTCTGAGATGAGAGTCTAAACCTTCACTCAAGCACAAAGAAGTCCTAAGACAAAAACAACATCCTCCCGGAACCTGCATTTTCCTAAAGGATACAACTCCAGCAAAGGGTTCCCTGAAGTGTGAAAACATCTCTAAGCCCCAGGGGACCAAATGTGAGATTTGGGGGGTGTGGCACCCCTGAGGGCAAACCACAAGGCCAACCTGATGAATCCCTGAGCTCCAGGGCCAGGAACCACTCATACACCCCAAGAGAGCCCGCTCAGGCTATACCACGCTTGGGCTGTCACTTCCCAAGAGTGCCTGGCCACTAGGACCAAAATATCAACATCCACCAGGCCCCTTTTCCTTGCTGACTTCTCCAAACACAGCCTCAGGAGGGGACACCTTGAGGTCACAGGACACTGCATTCTCCCATCCCGCACTGTCCACACCAGGCCATCTGCTGTTCCCCAAGGCCTGGTGCACCAAGGCCAGGCACCCCCACAGCTCCCATCACCCCAAGCTGAGCATGGACACATGCACAGTAAGCTCACTGGATCCCTCAGCCTTCTGGCTTCTAACTCCTGCTGCAACGTCCTGGTGGAGCGTCCCCTGTCACCAGTCCAGGAGCCCTGTCCTCTCTTCCTCCCACTGCCGCCCTCTCTGGCTTGGGGCTGCCCATCCTTCTCAGCCTGCCAGCACTGCCCCCCTAAGCTCCTCCCCTCCTCTCAGCTCACAGAACTAGTTCCCAGTTCGGGGAACTGCCTCAGAAAGGGTACCAGACCGCTGCCCGAGAAAAGCGTGTCAGGCAGGGGATGGCCAGGCAAGGTGCGTCACCTCCCAGCCCGGAGACAACCTGCAATGGCACCCGCTCCACTTCCTCCTCACCACCCTGCCTCCCACCCGCACACTCGGCCGGGGCAGCCCGCCCACCGCGATCCCGGGGCTCTCCTTTACCCCTCGACTCCGGCACTCGAGCCCCCAGCCCTTCTCCCAGGTTCCCCCCGGCACCAGGATGAGCGTTGAGTGACCTCATGCTGATGACTCAGCAAGTCTCCCTCCAGGCTCGGGCACGCGTGTGAGGGAGCCGCGGCGGCGCGAGCTCTCTCTGCGCGGTCCGCACGCGCCGCCCCCGCCCCGCGAGGAACCCTGCTCAGCCGAGGCTCGGCCACCTGATGAATCAGCAGCTCGGCGCCGGCACCGCCGGCTCTCAGCGGACACCTGGGCGTCCGGCGGCCTGCCCGACCCCACCCGTCCTCCTGCCGCCCCTCCCTCTCCGGGGCGCACCAGTCTCCGCCGAGTCGGCTTCGCACGCGCCCCGCCCCAGACCGCTGGTGTCCCCATGGCCACCCCCGGCACCCCGGGCGGCAGCGGCTGGGGCCGGGTCCTGATCGGTGGGGAAATCGAGGCACGGGCCGCCGGTCCGCAGGGCGCGGGGCAGACCCAGACGCCGGGGGGCAGCGCCGCTCGGCGGCCGGCCCCACCGGCCGGAGGGAGCGCCCTGGCCCGCGCCCCCCGGCCGCGCACTCACCACACTGCGGGCCCGGCGGGCTGAGGCCGGGCCGGGGCGGGGCGCGCGGGCTCCGGGGCACCAGGCGGGCCGCGGCGGGGACTCCGGGCCCAGGACTGGGGGGTCGCCGCCTGCGCGGGCCGGGCCGAGCACTCGGGAAGGCCGGGCCGGACCAGGCTCGGGATCTGCCGCCGCCGCCGCCGCCGCCGCCGCTGCCGCTCCACAGACGTCACATGATGTTTGGTCACGTGGGCTCCATTCATGAAGCGGCGACGCGACCCGCGGGCGCTTAAAGGGGAAGGCGCAGCGGCCATCGGGGGCGGGGCGGCCGCACTGAGCCTGCGCGCCCCGGCGCCGTCGCCCGGCAACGCCCTCCACGCGGACGGGGTTGTCGAGCCGCGCGCTCCCCCGGGCGGCTCGGCCAGCAACGCCCACCCACCTGCCGCAGGCCCTCCCGTGGTCGTTAGGCCAGCAATCCTGGTTTTCTTGCTAGCCCGCCTCTCCAGACCTTTATTGTACAGACAGTTTCCGAGACATTTTTCCAAGCTTAGGTACGGACACAGGTCCCGGGGTTTCCACGGAGAGAACGATAATGGTATTTTCCGATGCTTGACCTGATGGCGGGCGCTGTCCGCGGGCTTCGTAGATGTTATCTCGTTTGAGTAATGCTTGCTTCATCAAGGTAAATACGAAACAGGCTCCTGGAGGTGACGTAACTTCTCCCAGGTTGCAGAGCTGACATTCAAACTGGGGTCCGTTCAGCTCCCGATGTACCTGGCTGATAAGGCAGCACCAAGATACCATAATGTAGTCTGTCTTCACCCACAAGCCCAAACACCTAGAAGTCCTGTTAGTGAGAAGGGTTGAGGGTATTTCTGGAAACGGTCGCGTATGTCGTAGGTGTGCAATAAACTATGTTCAGTTGATAGTTGGTGAACAAATGGCACCTTTGCTGTCTCCTCAGCGTCCTTAGTTCACGTGGCATGTCTGTCTCTGCTCTTTCTGTAAGGAGTTCTCACTGCTGTTCACAGATCCCTGAGGGAGAGGGGCTGAGGAGGGAGAGGGGTTCCCTCCAATTCCCAGGTGCCATTTCTGGGCTCTCTACTTAGCCCTATTCCTTCTCAGCTGCAAAGCCAGGAAGAGCGATGCACCCAGCCAGGCAGCTCAGAGGGACTCGCATACGGGGACTATGGAGAGAGCAGAGGATAATTCATTCAAATAAATGGATGGGGGGCCACAGAGCCTCCACATTGCGTGGGGGTAATGGCATCATGAGGCCATCTGTCACTCTGACTCCAGTAGCTGTTCTTTGAACCCCGCAGTACCTTGTCACCTTTTGCTTATCTTCCCTGTTTGCTCTGGGCGTAGCCCTGGGTGTCTCACAATATAGACGCTTAATATACTTGTGTGAATTTGAAAGCTTTCAACTTTTTTGGGTAGGTATTATGGGTAGTATTTTTGGATGTGTAGTAAAATATACATTTTTTTTTTAACTCTGTCCCATAGGGTTGCTATGAGTCAGAATCGACTCGATGGCACTGGGTTTTTCTGGATTAGTAAAATATACATAGCATAGAGTTATACATACCATTTTAACCATTTTTGAGTGTACGATTCTGTGGTATTAAGTACATTCACAATGTTGCCTACCTAGATCTTTTTTCCAGATCTTTCTTAATCACCCCCAAACAGGAACTCTCTATCCATTGGACAATAACTTGCCCAGCCTCTGGTAACTTCTAGTTTACTTAGGTCTCTATGCATTTGCCTATTCTGGGTATTTCATGTAAGTACAGTCATGAACGGTTTGTGCTTTAGTATCTGGCTCAGCATAACGTTTTCAAGGTTCACTCATCTTGTAGCATGTATCAGGACTTCGTTGTTCTTTAGGGCTGGATAAAGTTCCCTTGTATGGACTGACCACATTTCATTTATCCATCATCCCTTGGTGGGCAGTTGGGTTGCTCCCCCCTTTGGCTATAGTGTACGGTAAACATGGAAAGCAGGGACCTAAACATAGTTGTAAAGCTCTCAATTTTTAATGTACAAAGACAACAACAATTTGCCTCCGAGGCCAAGAATGCAGTCTGTCTCCTCTGCCTTCTTCCCAGTGGGTGCTGGGTTCTCCTCACCAGATCTAGCTTTGTCGGAATGTGGAGTTCCTTCTATCCCCCAGCTTTCCGGTGGCTGAGTCCTGCATGGGGACCTGGTGGCCACACTGAGTTATGTCAGGCCAGCCTGTTGACCTGCTCTTCTCTGTCCTTGGTCCCACCCAGCTCTGACCAGAACCACAGCACCCTCAGGAAGCGTGGGTGACTGGTCCCTGGGGGCAGCAACCCAGGAGCCACTCACCAGACTGATCCTCACTTGTCTCCTCATCCTGCCAAGCTCCTCCCCCAGCTCCTTGCACTTCCCAGGAAGGAGTCCGCCTTTTTGCTCTTACACGTGGGGTGGCTGAAAAGGCACTTTATGAATCACTGACTGCTCTGCTCCTCCCAGAGAAGACTCCTACTCAGCAGTCTCTCTCCTCTTCCTCCTTTCTGGGAACAGATGCAGGGGCACTCCCATCTTGGGGGAGGAACAGGCAAGCAGGGCCACCAGGGAAGCCTGCGGAAAGGTGACTCAGGCCATACTGGCCTGGTAGGGGTGGGGGGGAGGCATGGGGGCTGTGAGTCTGGGGCTACAACCACCTTGAGCCCTGAGGGCAGCCCTCAGAAACTCCAAACTCCCACACCTGGGACAGGTGATAGAGGCACTGTGCTGCCCACCCTTGGGAATTGGGGGAAGCGGGATGCTGCAGGAGGCAACCCAGGCTCCTTGCCTGCCCCCCTACCCTTGAACAGAATCTCCTTGAACAGTGTCCTAGTCACTGTAGGGTGATAGATGGTGGGTGTGTTTGCGGGAGGAGGCTGTGGAGGGAAAGGAAGGTACCCCCATTGAAACAGCCACAACAGCCAAGCCCAAGGGACCTGCCTCTGGGTCCATCCTAGAGGCTCAGGGGCTGCAGAGGGGCTGTGCTGGCCCTGGCACACGTCTCCCCATCTATTCTAGCGTCTCCTGGCTGGTTCCCAACACAGACCTGGACACTTGTCGCTGAAACAACTGCTCAGCCTTGCTTGGGCGATGGCCAAGGAGGCCACCAGCTTAGGGGGCCCTCCTGGAAAGCAACGGTGTGAGTGAAGCTGAGTCTTGGGTGTCCTGCCAGTCCTCAGAGATCATAGCCACCACTGCTATGGGGCAGAGCTTAGATACCGCTCCTTCTTGTCCTCAGCCCCCTCCTCAGGACAGACCTGGGGACCCCAGAGGCTCCCCCAGGGTGCAGCAGACCTCAACCGGGCGCTCCAGGCAGGCAGAGGGCCCAGGCCTGCCCCAAGAGCCCCTTCCCAGGCCTGCTCTAGGCCCTAGTTCAAGCACATCCGATGGCTCCCGAGTGGCAGCCTCCTCAGTCCCCACAGCCCTCTCTCTCATTTCACCCATGCTTCTCCAGGCCACCTCTGGCCTTTTGCTTAATTGGGAGCTGCCACAGGCAGGCTCGCCCCTGCAGCCTGGGAGATCCCACACCTTCTTTCCTGATCTTCAGCGTGCCTCCCTTTCAGGAACTGGGCCTCCTTGGGCCTCATGACATGCTTCTACTTCATGCTGGGCACCCACCCTTGCCTCCCCTCGCACCCCCAGATGTGGGGGACACTGAGCCCCCCCTTATCTTTGTTCCTCAGTGAGACTGTCCTAGACTTGAAAGAAGCCGCTTGGCCCTAGGGCAGGCATGTGGCCCGTGGGACAATCTCCTCCCCAGGGCCAGGTGCTGGGCCCTGTGCAGTCAGAGGATGGGGTTAACACAGCCTGCTTGCTGCCAGGGTTGGGGGACTCACGGGCTGGGGCTAACACCATGGGTGGGCCATGCAGGCTGGTACCCAGAGTCCTGGCCACCCTGTGGATGCTCAGCCCTGCACTCATCTGTCCTGTGTTCTCTTACCTCCCGGGCTCCAGATCCCAATGCCCTGAGGGCACGGTTCTCCCACCACCAACGTCAACCGTCCTGGCCTTGACTGCCCTGTTGTTCCTTTTCCTCTCTCCCCCCTTGGATTTGAAGTGCCAGGATCCTTGTCCCCAGGGTGTCCCCTCTGCCTACCCCACAGCTTCCGGACCAGGTTCTGAAGGGACTCACAGGAAAGGGGAAGACCTGGAAATGAGACCACAGGGGAGTTCTTGCAAATCTCCTCCAGTCTGGAGCTTGCCTGACCCCCACCACCACATACACAGCTTACCTGACCCCCACCACACACACAGCTCACCTGACACCCCATCATACACACAGCTCACCTGACCCCCCCACTACACACACACTCACCTTACCCCCCCACCACACACAGCTCACCTGACCCATCACACACACACACAGCTCACCTGACCCCGCATCACACACACACACACACACACAAGCTCACCTGACCCCCATCACACATACAGCTCACCTGACCCTCCATCACACACACAAAGCTCACCTGACCCCCATCACACACACACACAAGCTCACCTGACCCCCATCACACACACACAGCTCACCTGACCCCCATCACACACACGCAGCTCACCTGACCCCCATCACACACACACTCACCTGACCCCCCATCACACATACAGCTCACCTGACCCTCCCACCACACACACACACACACACAGAGCTCACCTGACCCCCCCACCACCACACAGAGAGATTCACCACTTTGCCCACTCTCCTTCCTCCATGTGCCCACCATGCCCCTACAGACACCTAGTTCGCCCCCCGCCCAACACATGAGCACTGGGTGTTTCTACCTCCCAGGCTCTGGGGATCGGCCTCATCTTCCTGTCTCCATATTCAGCGAGTGTTTGTTCATCCAACACGGAAGCACTCTTGGCCCCAGCAGGTCCTCAGCTGCTCCTCTCATCCTGCAGGCTTACCTGGGGTGCCTCCCTCACCAGGAACACCCTCTCCCCATCTGGTGAGACATCTGCCCCCGACTAGCACAGGTGGTGAAGAGATTGGTGTCCCCCCACACACAGCAGGGCACACCAGGCCCAGCCCCTTGGGACCAGCTTCCAGGCATGCTCCTAAGGCCTCCCAGCTGCAGATTCAAGAAGCCCCAGAAACCCCAGCCTCAATCATCAGACAGCAGCCATCCTTGGGGGCAGGCAGAGAGCTCCCTGTACACTTGGATGGAAGTTAAAAACCATCGCACTGGGAGCTGGGAAAGTTTATTGGACCTACAGGTAGCAGAAAGTGATGGCTTCAACATGGGAGCTGAGTCAGAAGGGGAGCCAGCACCCAGTGGTCTCCCACAGTAGAAGGCGGCGAGGAGGCAGAAGTTGGATTGCCTTCTTCATTGGCTGAGCCTTCAGAGGAGGCCTCGACCTTTGTGATCAGGAAGGTGCCAAGCCCCCAGCTGACTGACACTGTGGAGGAGCAAAGACCCCCCAGGACTCTGAGCTGAGCAGGGAGGTGGTCCCATCTTGGTTTCAGGTGGAGGAGGGAAGCTTAGGTCAGAGAAACCATCCCCCTCTTTGGGCTGGGTGGTACATGGGGTCTGTTATGGATTGAACTGTGTCCCCCCAAAATATATGTTGGAATTCTGACCTCTGTGGCACGGTAGTTAAGAGCTCAGCTCCTAACCAAAAGGTTAGCAGTTCTAATCCACCAGTTGCTCCTTGGAAACTCTGTGAGGAAGTTCTACTCTATTAGGGTCCCTATGAGTCATTTAAAGTCAGGAAGGGTGTCCATCAGGGTTGTATCCTTTCACCATACCTATTCAAGCTGAATGCGGAGCAAATAATCCAAGAAGCTGGACTATATGAAAAAGAACAGAGCATCAGGATTGGAGAAAGACATTAACAACCTGGCATACGCAAATGACAACCTTGCTTGATAAAAGGGCAGAGGACTTGTAGCACTTAATGATGAAGATCAAAGACCACAGCCTTCAGTATGGATTACACCTCAACATAAACAAACAAACATCCTCACAACCGGACCAACGAGCAACATCAGGATAAACAGAGAAAAGACTGAAGTTGTCAAAGATTTCATTTTACTTGGATCCGCAATCAAGACCCATGGAAGCAGCAGACAAGAAATCAAAAGACAATTGCATTGGGCAAGTCTGCTGCAAAAGACCTCTTGAAAGTGCTGAAAAGCAAAGATGTCACCTTGAAGACTAAGGTGCACCTGACACAAGCCGTGGTATTTTCAATTGCATCATATGCATGTGAAAGCCAGACAATGAATAAGGACAACAGAAGAATTGACACCTTTGAATTGTGGTGTTGTTAAAGAATATTGAATATACCATGGACTGCCAAAAGAATGAACAAATTTGTCATGGAAAAAGTACAACCAGAATGCTCCTTAGAACGAAGGATGGCGAGACTGTGTCTTATATACTTTGAATATGTTGTCCGGAGGAATCAGTCCCTGGAGAAGGACATCATGCTTGGTAAAAGTACAGCGTCAGCAGAAAAGAGGAAGATCCTCAACAAGGTGGACTGACACAGTGGCTGCAACAATGGGCTCAAGTGTAACAACAATTTTAAGGACGGCGAGGACCGGGTAGCGTTTCGTTCTCTTGTGCACACGGTCGCCATGAGTCGGAACTGACTCGACGGTTCATAGCAACAACAAATCAGAAGGAAACCCTGGTGGCGGAGTGGCTGCTAACCAAGCTGTCCTCAGTCTGAGTCCAGCAGGCGCTCCCTGGAAGCCCTGTGGGGAGTCCTCCTCTGTCCGACAGTCACTGTGAGTCAGAATTAACTCAAGGGCAGTGGGTTTATGAGTCGGCATAGACTGTAGGGTAATGGGTTTTGTTTTTTTTATACCTGTGGACATAATCTCATTCAAGAACAGGGTTTTCTGTTATGTTAATGAGGCTGGAGCAGTGTAGGATGTGTCTTAAACCAATCACTTTTGAGATAAAAAAATGCACATTAGGCACAGAAGCAGGAAGCACAGATGGGGGAAGATGACCAAAGAACCCTGGAACAGAGGCTGAATGGAGACAAGACCCTTCCCCCAGACCCAGCAGAGAGAGCGAGCCTTCCCTAGAGCTAGTGCCTTGCATTTGGACTTCCAGCTTCCTGAAGTATGAGAAAGAAACCCCTGTTTGTCAAAGCTCCCCACTGCAGTATTTCTATTACAGCAGCAATAGGAGACTAAGGCAGGGGCCCTGGAGATTTCCAGTGGAAGAGGTGCCCCTCCCTGGTATGACGGGCTCTGACCTCTCTTGGAAGCCTCAAGCTGACCAGCGTTGCTGGCAGTGGCACTGTGGAGACAGTGCTGTGTGGCCTGGGGTCAGAGACCCCAGGGCAGGACCTGAGCCCCAGAGAGAGGGTGGGGAGCAGGCCAGCAGGCAAAATCACTCCTTCTTGCCAGCTGGGGCCAGGCTGCGGGGGAGCAGCTTCATGCAGCCGGAAGGGGATGATGAGGCCCCCATAGGGGAGTCCAGCTTCACCTTGTCCAGAACAGTCTTCTTGATGGCAGTGGGCGAGACCTTCTCCTGGTCAGCCATGGACTGCAGCTCCCTGTGGGGGCACAAGGAGATTTGGCCACCAGCACTCCAGCTTCACCTGGGAGGAGGGCACCAAGCCAAGGCTGCCAGCACCGGTCAACTCGGCCGATGCTGAGCCACCACTGCCACCTCAGGGCCTTTTCACATGCCTGCCCTTGGCCACCCTGCCCAAGAGAGCAGCATAGCTCACCCTCACTTTGTTCAAACTGGCTCAGGGTCACCAACTCTGGCCATAGCACCTAGCCCCTGGGTCCCCTTAGCCCCTGTCCCCCAGCTGTGTGTCGATGCCATGTCTGTCTCCCCAAAGCTGGGGTCGAGGGCCCAACACTGGGCGGAGTGCTTACTGTGTGCGGATGCAGGAGGCCTCCACGGCGTTGATGAGGAGCGAGCGGAAGCCGCCACTCTCCAGCACATGCAGAGCATGGATGGTGGCCCCGCCCGGGGAGCAGACGTTGTCCCTGAGTTGGCCTGGGTGCTGCTCTGAGTCCAGGAGCATCTTGGCGGCCCCCTGTGGCCAAAAGGAGGGGCTGACAGGGTTGTGGGACAACCACTACCCCCAGCCCGAGACTATGGCAGCACCCGCTGATCCCACCCAAGTACCCCAATGCACAGTGCCCCCACCGGGGGACCAGGCAGAACACTGACCAGCAGGGCCTGGGCACCGAGGCGGACTGCCAGGCGCCGCGGGAGCCCCATCTTCACGCCACCATCAGCCAGGGCATCCAGCGCGGTGAAAGCCTGTGGGGATAAGGTGCTTAAGCCATTGTCCTGGCCTGCAGCTCTGCCTGAGGCAGCCGGAGCAAGAGGAGACCAGCTCCCAGTCTCAGATCCCCACTCCGGACCTTCAAGAGCAGGCAGACCAGATGTGTCCAAGGAGAATTAACTCCCAACTCTATGTACTCACATAGGCAGGGCCGCTGCCACTGAGCCCTGTGACAGCGTCGATCAAGTCCTCCTCTACCTCTGTGCAGAAGCCCACGCTGCTCATGAGCTGTTCCAGCAGCCGGCCGTCCTCCACCTTGGCATGGGTGCCCGTGGCGTACACGGTAGCACCTTCCCGCACCACCACTGGAGTGTTGGTCATGCAGCGAATGACTTTGGGGGCCAGCTGGAACGCCATCAGCTTCTGGAGGGGAAACAGGCCGTGTGTCCATCCACGGCCCCGCCCCGGCCGGGTGGGTGAGCACTGTCAGCCCAACGCTCCGCCAACCCCTACTGAGCTCTGACCTTCTCGATGGAGCTGATGGTGACACCAGCAGCACAGGACACCAGAATGTGCCGGTCCTTGATGTCAGCGCCGATCTCGTCCAGGATGAAGGGAATGATGTGCGGCTTCACCGCCAGGAAAAGCACATCACCGTGCTGCACCGTCTCCTTGTTGTGGGGCGTCAGGTTCACCCCCATCTTCTGCAGGGAGCATAAGTGGGCTCAGCCTGCTCCAGGGGCTAAGGGCCCCACTCAGGCTGACCCCTACGTTCAGAACAGCACAGACAGCTGGAAGAGTGGGTGTGGGCAGAAGTGGGGGCTAGGCATAAGGCTATGGCCCTTCTACCTTGGAACCCCGACTCGAGAGTGGAGGAAGCGCCTCCAGAAGGCATCCCTTTGGCGCTTCACGCCCTGCCACCACCCCAGCCAGCCGCAACCTCAGGCTGCAGCCCCCGACCTCTCCTCTCCAGACGTAAGGTGGGGATGAATAGTGGTCTTAAGCTAGGAGCTTGTTCCTACTCTCAGGTCTGTAATCCTGACTTAGCTGTGGCAAACCTCACTTGGCCCCCACACTGTGGCCCCACCTGCTTGGCCCCCAGAGGCCTCCCAGTAGTGACCCCTGCTCAAACTTCAGCTCCACAGAGGCCCCCTGCCCAGACCAACACCCCCTGTGCACCAGAGGTATGTCGGCCAGTCACCCAGGCTCCAAGAGCAAACGAAGAGGAGCCATGGGAAGGGTCCTGACAGGGAGTGGGCAGGCTCGTCTGCAAGACCCCCAGGCAAGGGCACTTCTACCGCTGGGGTCCACTAGAGCCTCTCTACTCCTAACCCTCTACAGTCAGGGCCACCCCCCCAACCCCCTGACACACTGGCACCCTGCCAGGACTCAGTGCCCCAACACACACAGCTGCCTACCCTGAGTGCTGAGACGGTGGTCAAGTCCATGTCTGGGGAACTGGCCATTATCCTGTGGGCAGCCACCACACCTGAGAGAGAGAGGCCAGTCCAGACTCTCCCTCCCCCGGGGAACGAGAGTGCAAATCTCAGGTCAGGAGCACCTGTCCGACTACAAAGGGACTGAAGCCAATCTTTCCACCAGAACCCAGATGGGGGTTCGCTCTCCAGACCCCAGCGTCATCCCAGACCTGCTGAGGGGGTTGGGCTCGCCCTGGCCGGGGACCTACCTGCTGCCGTGAAGCCCTTGGCCAGGGCAAAGGCCAGCTGGCCAGCCCCAATGAAGCCCACGCTCATAGTGTCGGCACCCGCGGCTGGCTCAGCTGTGGACAGGACGTGGCAGGATCGTGCGGTCAGGAGGGCAGCACCAGGCGGACACTCCGCAGGCGCCACAGCCCCGCCCCATCCCGGCGAGCTATCTGTGCCCTTTGCCGCCTGGCAGCACCCCCCGCACCCCGACCTGCCCCAAGGGTCCCGAGCAGCGGTGACGGCCCGCGGGCCTCAGAAGGGGTCGGCCGAGCACGCCTCCGAGAAAGGGTGCGGGCAGCCCGCGCATCTAGCTCCTCACTCGGGGCGCGGGGCGCGGACCTGCCTCCCCAGCCCTGGCCCCCGCCCCCGCCCCCCTCCCGCCCCGCCGGCTGCTGCTAGCCCTCCGCTCCCGCCCCGCCCTCCCCGCGCACGAGCGCCCCGCAGGTCGCCCCCCTCCCGCCCCGGCTGGCCCCTGCACACCCCGCACGCCGACCCCCGCGAGCTGCCCAGTTACCGGGGCTAGTAGCCCCCGCCCGCAACTCGCGCCCGCCACGCGGCACCCGAGGCTCCGCCCCGCCGTCTCAGCCAATCCGCGACGCTGCCGCCGGGGGCGGTTGCATCATCCGCTCCGTGGGCCCGCCCCTGACGCCCCCAGACCTCTCCCGCGGCGCCGTTGCAGCGTTGTGGGGGTTACGGGCGTCCGGGGGCACGGGGGCACGGGGGCACGGGGGCGGGGGGGCGGGGGGGCGCCGGGCGGCGCCGGGGGCGCCGGGCCTGGGGGGCTGCCGGGGCCGGAGGCTCTGTGCCGGCCAGCGGACACTGACACGTCAGGCCCGCGGCGTGGCGGCGAACCGGTCGGACTTAGAAAAGCGCTTTGTGTCTGGGTGGCTGGACTGCAGAGCTGAGCTGGTTTCGGGTGTTGGAAACAGTTTGCTCAACATGGCATTTAAAATATGTCACCTTTTTGATAATGTAATTCGTCACTTTTCATATTTTTAAAATAATTTATTTTTATTGCATAGACCAATCCATTGATTTCTACGCGTACAATTCAGTTGCACTGATAACATTTTTCAAGTTGGGCAACCATTCTCACTCTCCTTATCCAAACTTTTCTTACCCTTAACATAAACTATTTTCATCTTTTTCCTGAACCAGGCAGCTCAAAACATGGAGCTGGCCCAGGCCTATCTGGACCTCCTGGAGGGTGGGCAGAGAGAGGCTGGAAGAAGGAAAGTCCATTTCATTCCTTCTGAGGCCTGGTCCCCCTTCCTCCACACCCCTCCCTTACCCAGTCCAGTGGGCAGGTGCCCCCGTGGAAGCTGCCATGGGAGGTGTTCAAAAAGTAAACCTTGGATGGTAGTCCACAGTTTCCCCACCTCCCACTGTCTCCCTCCACCAAGCCCAGAGCCCCTGCGTCCCATGACTTCTAATCTTTAGGGTCCTTGGAATCTTTGGGGCCTGGGTTTGGGGAGAAGAAGTCTCCACCTATTCTCTCCCCAACCAGGTGAGCTCAGGGCTCATCTGAGTGGAGTCTGCATTAGGGTTAAGGGGTACTTTGGGATCCAAGTCAGCAGCAGGGCTAAGGGCAAAGTGAGATGAGGCTGTCACTACCACCCTGCCACCCTCCCAGCCCCCACCGAGGGACAATGTGGGCTCTTTCTTCTTTCTGACTGTGTCTTAAACGATGAAGAAGCTGTTCTAAAATCTAAATTTTCGGGATGATTAGGGTGTTTCTGCCACAGCCAGGGCTGTGAGCTACTATCCTCATTGTCCCCTTATTGACACGGCCACGACCACTGCTGCCACCCTGCTGTCTAGCAACCTCCTGTTACACAGCACAATTTCCAGGCATCCCACAGCCGTGACCGCACTGAATCCTCACCCTCCTGGGAGGCTCACAGCTTGGAGGAGAGGCCAGATTCAAACCCACAGACTGCAAAGCCCAGTAAAACAACTGTTTCAAGTCTTGAAACCAACAACCCCAAAACAAAACAAAAACATACCTCTAGAATGCTTGCACCACTTGAATGGAATAGGGTCACTGAATTTGTACACGTGGAAATGGTTGAGTCGGTGTACATTTTGTTGTGTATGTTCTCACTGCAATATTAAAAAACAAAGGATGTTGCTCTGGCCCAGTGGGTGAACTCAGCAGGAGTGACCTGAGTGGACCTTCTTCCATGCTGACCTGGAGCTCTGGTCCCCTTTCCTCCTCTCCTCCCCCTCAGGACCTTTGAAGTTTAGGGTGGGGGGAGAGTTGGGGCAGAAGTTGGCTGGACCTGGGGGAGATTGGGGAATGGGTGACTGATAGCTTGTTCTGATAGACTGGCTATAAAAAAGGAGAGGAACCAGGGTCCCTACCAAGATAGTGCCCAGGCCTACCCAGGGAGCCAGGAAGCGGGGATCCATTTGTCAGGTGTACCATGTCCTCCTGCTTTGCATTGCAGCCAGCGGAGGTCCCAGGACGTCTGCAGATGACCAGCTGCCTGCCAGGAAAGCCCACCTCTTCAAGTAGAGGGCCGCAGGCCAGGGAATTTGTCTGGGAACCCAGTGGGCCCCTGCTCTCAACAGACATAGGCCTCCAGGCCTCACATTCTTTTTTTTCTTATAATTTTTATTGTGCTTTAAGTGAAAGTTTACAAATCAAGTCAGTCTCTCACACAAAAACCCACATACATCTTGCTACATACTCCCAGTTACTTTTCGCCTAATGAGACAGCCTGCTCTCTCCCTCCACTCTCTCTTCTCGTGTCCATTTCGCCAGCTTCTAACCCCCTCCACCCTCTCATCTTCCCTCCAGGCAGGAAATGCCAACATAGTTTCAAGTGTCCACCCGATCCAAGAAGCTCACTCTTCACCAGCATCCCTCTCCAACCCATTGTCCAGCCCAATCCATGTCTGAAGAGTTGGCATCGGGAATGGTTCCTGTCCTGGGCCAACAGAAGGTCTGGGGGCCATGACCACCAGGTTCCCTCCAGTCTCAGTCAGACCATTAAGTCTGGTCTTATGAGAATTTGGAGTCTGCATCCCACTGCTCTCCTGCTCCCTCAGGGATTCTCTGTTGTGTTCCCTGTCAGGGCAGTCATCGGTTGTAGCCGGGCACCATCTAGTTCTTCTGGTCTCAGGATGATGTAGTCTCTGGTTTATGTGGCCCTTGGGCTCGTAATCACCTTGCGTCCTTGGTGTTCTTCATTCTCCTTGGATGCAGGTGGGTTGAGACCAATTGATGCATCTTAGATGGCTGCTTGCTAGTGTTTAAGACCCCAGACCTGGCCTCACATTCTTTGTGGCGACCACACAGTCCTGGCTTGGAGCCCTACCTAAAGCTGCTGGGGTTCCAGCCTTCGAGGTGCCAGCACCACTCCCCCAGGACCACATCAGCCCTGGAAACCCCTGGCGGCAGGAAGGGTGTCAAGGCCACAAGCTCATACCAACCCCTCTCCTCCCACCATACCCCTCTGAGTCACCCTGGCCTGTCCCTACGAGAGGGGGAAGACAGTCTCACTCCTTCCTCAGAGGCTTCAAGAATTTCTGGAGACAAGCCACCAGCCTTCCCCTCACCCCCAGAGCCCAGGGAACCCCCAAGGTCACCCCTCCCTCAGCCAGGGCCCAAGCACTGTGGGGGAAGGTGGCCCCAGGGTGCAGCTGGCCACAGCCCCTGAGGACAGACGGCTGGGCCAGGCCAGATGCAAATCAATGTTGGCATTTACTTTCTGCTCAAGGGCCTGGGGCGGCCAGTAGGTGGACTGAGGGCTGAGGGCTGCTGTGGCCACTGCCTGCCCAGCTCAGGGCCGGGGATAGCTAGGGGCCTGCTCTGGTCTGGGCCAGTCAGGCTCTGTGCACAAGGAGCTGACTGGAGTGTGGATGGTGACGGTCCCACAGTCCTGATGGTCAGGGACAGCTGGACATGTGAGCGGAGGTTGGAGCCCGTGCAGACCAGGGAGGTGCCCAGTGCCCTGAGTTGGACCCTCACCCTATGGCAGTGCTGCCCCCTAGGACAGCCTCCCCTGGGCCACCTGGGGCTGTCCAGATACTGCAGAGGTTCCAGGTGGGTGCCGTGCCTGGATTCACTGTGATATCTGAGGTGCTGCGGTCTCCACGGGCCCTTCCAGGCCAGCTGCTCAGGTTCATTGCTGTGGCCCTGGGGCACACAGAGGCAGGTGAGGCAGGCAATGATCTGCCACCGTGCCGTCTCTGCACTCGCTGTGTTCTCCTGTCTGCCTGTCCATAGAGGTCTCCTCTTGTGCCCACCCCCCACCCCGGGCCTGGCCGTGGGTTCTTCTCAGTGCCTCTCCTGGCCCTGACCCCCACCTTTGGGAACCGTCCCCTTGTCCAGCCTGAGTGTGCTCTCTAGACCCCGATAGGCACATTGGGCCTTCTTCTGAATCCTCTAGCCTTAGTGTCCCCATCTGCAAAATGGGTCACAAGAGCACCTGCTCCAGGTCCCCGTATGTCAGAGCAACCAGCCCTAGGGCAGGGAGGGCCAGAACTTGGAGAGAGAGTAGGGGGTGAGGTAGGGAGGGGGAGAGAGAGAGAAGGGAGGTCATGGAAGAGGAAGTGACAGAGAGGTACACAGAGAGATAAAGGTGCAGGGGAAGGAGGGAGAGGGAGGAAAAAAGGGAGGAGAGAGGTGCAGGAAAGAGATAAAGGGGGGTAAAGAGGAAGGGAGAGAAAAAGAGAAGGAGAAGATATGATAGGGAAGGAGAGGAAGAGGGAAAAGAGAGAGAGGAATGGGGAGGAGGCGGGAGAGAAGGGACCAGAGGGAGAAAGAGACAGACAGAGAGAGAGAGGGCTGGGAGCCACCTGAGGCTCCTCCCTTGTCTCCCTTTTTAGAGTCTCCTGCCCCTCTGTCCCTCCTCCATCCCGGAGCCAAGCCACCGGGTGCTGTCAGAACTCCAGGAGAGCCTCAGCTGTGGCCTGCCCAGTGTGGGGCTTCTCCCCAGCCTCCCCGGTGCCTGCCATGTATGCCTGGCCTCTCCACCCCTCTGCCCGCCCCCTGGGAGTCCTGGCTCCCTGGTGCCTGGACACTGCCCCCTCCAGCCCAGGCGGCAGCTGCAGCTAGAGGGCAGGCACGAAGCGGATCCTCTGGGAGTAAGCCAGGTCAATGGCGTAGAGGAGCAGGTTGACGTAGGTGAAGATGGCTACCACCAGCTGGCTGTCCCAGGGACAGCTGCCTCGAGAGCAGTCTGCGGGCCGCCAGGGCTCACCGTACTTGGGGTCGAAGCAGAAGACGGGCCAGATGACCGCAGCACTGAGGTACAGGAGCACTGCTACGAAGGTGTACACCACCACCAGGCGGTCGAAGGGGCAGCCCAGGCCACCTGTGTGGCCCATCACACTCAGGGCCACTACAGCCACCGTGGCCAGGAAGCATAGGCTGTAGACAGCCACACACCACTGGGTGGCCACATAGCGCCCGTAGTGGCTGTCATAGACCAGTGCCCCGAAGATGATGCAGGCCACAAAGGCCTGGACGATCTTGAGGAGCCCTGACAGTGTGGCCATGTAGCTGGCCACTTGTCCGGGCCGGGCACGGGTCAGGGCCACTTCGGCAGCATAGGCCAGGAAGAGGAGGCCGGAAAAGACACTGGCCGCCAGGCGGAAGTCCCGGGTGGTGCATCCCGAAGGCTCAGGGGGGCACTGCAGCCGGGTGAAGTACAGCGGGTAGATGACCGCTGCTGTGGCAGTCAGCAGGGTGGCCAGCATGGCGAAGGCAGCTGTAAAGTTGCCCCAGGAGAGGCGCAGGCACCCGTGCAGCTGGGTGAACTCGCAGGCCACCACCAGCCCTGACAGCGCAAAGCAGAAGCCCCAGGCAGCCATACAGAAGGTGCCCTGGACGCCCGCAAAGCCGCCCCGGTGGGCCACTAGGCTGAAGGTGGTGCAGCTGAAGGCCAGCTGCAGCAGGCGGGCCGTGCCCACTGGGGAGGTCACAGCCCCCATGTGAAGGTAGCCGCCCCCAGGGGGCTCCATGGTGCTGCCCATCGACCAACACCTCACACAGCGCCCAGCGGCCACAGGATCCCTGCCAAGACGCAGCCCCTCCGTCCCCTGCAGCGGCAGTGGATGGCAGCAGCCGGGAACGCCAGTGACACTGCGGCAGGGCTGCCTGTTTGGGGAGGGCTGGCCCCCGGCGCTATAAATAGGTGGTGGAGATCAGAGCCCCAGAATAGCCCAGCCGGCGTGCCTACCCCCATCCCAGAGGGACATCTGACCCCTCCACCCCAGCGAGCCCCTGCCAGAGCCATTAACCCCTGGGCCACTGGAGGCCACCGCCTGGTCCTCCAGAGCCTGCATCTACCACTGAATGGGGGGGAGGGGCAGAGAGAGTGGGGTGGGGTCCTGGTGGTCACCCTGAGCCCAGCACGCAGGGTTGCTCTGCCTTTGTCCTGCTCCCTTCAGAACCTGTTGTCTTTGTCCCTGGGTTGATGGGGAGGGGACAGGGAAGGGGGAGGCCATGGAGACCCCTTGCCCCACCTGGAAAGATGGGACTCTTCTCACAATCGCGGGGACCCACCTGACCCTCGGGGGGCTGTTTGAAGTTGCTGATTATTTGGTGGAGGGGGCACTGTGGAGCTCGTCTCTCTCCTAGATCTGGAACTACCTAGAAAAAACTTAACTCACACTTCTTTTTAGGAGAAAATATTACTAGAATGTGAAAGGCTTTTAAAATGGTTTTTTTTATTTGTTTTCTGTTAATAAGAGTAATGGTACCTGCTCAGGCTTGGTCAACGCAGGAAAAGATGCAGAAAAACCGCCTGCCACCGCGCGGCTCAGATTCAGGCTCTGCTACAGGAAGGGCACAGCCTCTACGTGTTTCCCACTTCTGAGGCTGAACATTCTCAGGTCCGCAGGAAAGGTGGAAACAGTGAGATGAACACCTGCACGGCCGTCTTCTGGATTCAGTGATCACTAAGTAGCATTTCAGCTGTTTATTCTATTGATTTATAAGTTTTGAATATTCATTTATATATTATATATAATTTATGTACATTTACGTTTGTATAATTTGTGTCTATGATATATAATTTGTACACATTTATATTTATACACATAATTTACATGTTTATATATTCTATTTGTATTTTGTTTATATATTTATTATATTTTTTACTAATTCACCTGCATTCATATTCTCTATTTTCTATTCTTATGTGCTTATATATATTTATAAATAATACAGTCTATATATTACATATGTATTTATATTTACGTGTTGTTGTTGTGGGCCTTCAAATCAATTCTGACTCATAGCTACCCTGCAGGACAGAGTAGACCTGTCCCCTAGGTTTTTCTAGGCCAGGTCTTTCTCCCTTGGAGTCTCTGGTGAGTTTGAACCACCAACCTTTACGCTAGCACCCAAACACTTAACCATTGTGCCTCCAAACCAAAAAAAAAGAGAAACCAAACCTATTGCCATCAAGTCAATTCCAACTCATAGCAATCCTATAGGGTAGAGTAGAACTGCCTCATGGGGTTTCCGAGGGGTGGCTGGTGAGTTTGAACTGCCAACCTTTTGGTTAGCAGCCCGTCTTTTGGTTAGCAGCTGAGCATCTTAACCATTGAGGCTCCTTGTATTTATATACCCAGTGCCATATGTAATTTGTATTTTTATTAATATATTTATATATCTTTGTAATAGGTATAAAATTTGTGTATTTACTTATATATTGTTTTTATATATAAATCGTGTATAATTTATATTTATTATGTTCTGAACCAGCAGTTCGAAACCCTATGGGGCAGTTCTACTCTGTCCTGTAGGGTGGATATGAGTCGGAATTGACACAACAGCAACGGGTTTGGCTTCTGGTTTATATATTTATTTATAATTTATAAATAATTTTTATGTATTTATTTGTGTGTTATGTATATGCATATATTTATATATTATTTACAATTTTATGTTTATGTATTAATATATAAATTGCATATATAAATTTGTATGTATTAACTTATATATAATTTGTATATAATTGTTTATATATTAATTTGTTTACTTATGTATTATATATATGGAGCCGTGGTGGCACAGTGGTTAAGAGCTTGGCTGCTAACCAAGAAGTCAGCAGTTCGGATCCATCAGCCGCTCCTTGGAAACCCTGTTAGGGAGTTCTACTCTGTCCTATAGGGTTGCTATGAGTTGGAATCAACTAGACGGCAGCTTTTAAAAATATATATAATTTATATATTTTGCATATTTATTGATTATATTTTATTGATATATTTGTATGTAATTTATGGATTTATTTAATATATTAACATATTATTTGTGTATATAACTTATATGTACTATATGGAGCCGTAGTGGTGCAGTGGTTAAGAGATTGGCTGCTAACCATAAGGTGGGCAGTTTGAATCCACTAGCCACTCCTTGATAACCCTATGAGACAGTTCTACTCCACGCAATAGGGTTGCTATGAATCGGAATCCACTTGACATCAATGATTTTGGTTGTGGTTTTTATGTAATACGTATTATTTATTTATGTATTATATGATTTTTATATTTACTTGTATAATATATACTTACATATAGTTTTATTGACTTTTATATTATATGAAAGAAGGTCTGGTGGCACAGTGGTTAAAGTGCTCCACCGTGAACCGAAAGGTGAGTGGTCCGAACCCACCAGCTGCTCTGCAGGTGAAAGATGTGGCAGTCTGCTTCTGTAAAGATTACAGCCTTGGAAACGCTACTGGTCAGTTCTACTCCTTCCTACAGGGTCACTGTGAGTTGGAATTGACCACATGGCAATTTTTCTTTTATTATATATTATATAATTTTTATATTTGTGTATTATATGTGTATACATACTTTAATATAACAGTATAAATGTTTTGGAATTCCCATTCTTTTCAATTTTATCCATAATTTGTTATGATCCACACAGTCAAATGTTTTTGCATAGTCAATAAAACACATAAACATCTTTCTGATATTCTCTGCTTTCAACCAAGAACCATCTGACATCAGCAGTTATATTCTCGTTTCATGTCCTCTTCTGAAACTGACTTGACTTTCTCGTAGTTCCCTGTCAAAGTACTGCTGTAACTGTTTTTTAATTATATTCAGCAAAATTTTACTTGCATGTAATATTAATGATATCGTTGGATAATTTCTGCATTCGGTTGGATCACTTTTCTTTGGAATGGTACAAATATGGATCTCTTCTAGTCGATTGGCCAGGTAGCTGTCTTCCAAATTTCTTGGAATAGATGAGTGAGCACCTCCAGAGCTGCATCCATTTGTTGAAACATATCAATTGGTATTCCATCAGTTCCCGGGGTCTTATTTTCGCCAATGACTTCAGTGCAGTTTGAACTTCTTCCTTCAATACCGTCAGTTCTTGATCATATGCTACCTCCTGAAATGGTTGAACATCCGCCAATTCTTTTTGATACAGTAACTCTATTCCTTCCATCTTCTTTTGATGCTTCCTGCATCATTCAATATTTTGTCTGTAGAACTCTTCAAAATTGCAACTTGAGGCTTGAATTTTTTTTTTTTCCGTTCTTTCAGTTTGAGAAATGCCAAGCATATTCTTCCCTTCTGGTTTTCTGTCTCCAGGCCTTTGCACATTTCATTATAATACTTTACTTTGTCTTCTCACGCGGCCCTTTGAAGTTTTCTGTTCAGCTCTTTTACTTCATCATTTCTTCCCTTCACTTTTGTTACTTGACGTTCAAAAGCAAGTTTCAGTATCTCTTCTGACATCCATTCTGACCTTTTCTTTCTTTTCTGTCTTTTTAAGGACCTTTTGCTTTCTTTATGTATGATATCCTTGATGTCATCCCACAACTTGTCTGGTCTTTCGTCATTAGTGTTCAAGGTGTCAAATCTATTTTTGAAATGGTGGGAAAAGATTCACATTCAGGTAGGATACACTCAAGGTCGTGTTTTGGTTCTCATGGACTTGTTTTAATTTTATTCAGCATCAACTTCAACTTACATATGAGCAATTAGTCTTCTGTTCTGCAGTGGACCCCTGACCGTGTTCTGACTGATGATATTGAGCTTTTCCACTGTCTCTTTCCACAGATGTAGTCAATTTGATTCCTGTGTTTTCCATCCAGTGAGGTCCGTGTGTATATTTGAGGCTTATGTTGTTGCAAAAATGTATTTGCAATGAAGAAGTCATTTAGAAAAAAAAAAAAAATTCTGTCATGGGATCTCCAGTGTTGTTTGTATCACCAAAGCTGTATTTTCCTACTGCAGATCCTTCTTTGTTCCTAACTTTCACATTTCAAATCACCAGTAATTATCAATGGATAATGTATGTTTGATCAATTTCAGACTGCAGAAGTTGGTAAAAATCTTCAATTTCTTCATTTATATATTGTATTTATACATTTAGATAGTGTTTATATGCACTGGGGTTTTTAATATATATAATTTATTTATTATGTATAACTTAAAAAAACTTGCATATATTTATATACTATTTCTAGGTATATGTATATATAATAAACATTATATAAATATTTATTTGTTATATTTACATATTTTGTTTGCATATAATTGATGTTTTACATATTTCATACATTCATATATGTATACTTATTCATATGTTATTTACATCTATTTTTCTATACATTTTTTATATATAAATATGTATTGGAAACCCTGGTGGCGTAGCAGCTAAGAGCTACAGCTGCTAACCAAAAAATCCACCAGGTGCTCCTTGGAAACTCTATGGGGCAGTTCTACTCGGTCCTATAGGGTCACTGTGAGTCAGAATCAACTTGACAGCAATGGTTATGGGTAAATATGTGTTATTTACATAGAAACCTATTTTATTATATAAATACAATATATATTTCAATACATATTTAAAATATATGTTGATTTATAAATATATTGGGAAGAAGATATGGCAGTCTGCTCCCATAAAGATTACAGCCTTGGAAGCCTTATGGGGCAGTCTACTCATCCTATGGCGCTGCTATGAGGCAGAATTGACTCAAGGGCAGTGGGTTTTGGTTGTTGGTTATAAATATTTTGTTTATCATTTATCTTGCTGCTGTGGTAACACTTCCCCCCGAATACCTCAGCAAGCATCTCCCCAAAACCAGGCTATTTCTTTCCAGAGTCTCAAAACGGTGAAATTAACAGTGATTCCTTAATGTTCAAGCCTATTCAATATTCCCAACTGTCCCCAAAATTCATTCTCTAGCTTTTAAAATTTTACCAGGATTTGGCTGGGGACCCTGCCTAGCCCTGGCGGCACGTCGGTGGTGTCTTTTATTCTGGGGCTTCTTGTCCGAGCCCTGAGTCTGGAACGCCTGGCCAGTGGCCATGTAGACTGTCCATCCCTACACGTCTGCATTCTGAAGGCTGTGTCTGGCTTAACACATTGGGCAGGAAAACCTTGTAGGAGCCATGGAAGCAGCTGGTGCTATGCATCCAGAGCATGGGAGTTCCCACTGTCTGGCCTCAGGGGTGGCCCAGACTCCTCCCTGGCGTGTCCCCGGCCTCCTCCCCCAGCTGAGCACCTATCTCCGGGAACACAAGGACCCTGGTAAAAGACAATCAGTGGCTCATCCAATTTGAGATGCTTGCTTCTGATATTTCCCCAGTGGTTCACTTAACATCGGGTACGAGTTAGCGTTTGCTGTCACGTCTCGTACTTTGGGGGGCGATGTCCGAGCACCGCAGCCTGGGAGGTGGCCTTCAAGGGGACTGCTCCAGCACTCCCCCCCATCATCCATTTCCAGCAGAGGTGCCCCTCACAGGCGGGAGCGCAGTCCCCTGGGCAGTGCTGTTTTCACACTTCAGGAGGGTCTGTGCTTCTTGCTTCTTGTGTCCAGGCTTCTGGAGTTCAGCTCCCCAGGTCTGCAGTGGGTGCTCAGGACCAGGATGAGGGATCAAGGAGGGCGGGGGTGGAAGGAAGCTGACTCCTGCACCTCCTACTTGGTGACCACAGACAACTGGGACGAGCCACGCCTCAGTGCCCGCTCTTGGGAGCAGTTTTCCTGCCCCACTTGTGGGTCTGCTGTGCCCAGTGCTCCCCACCTCCCCACCCCCCGCATCACTAGGCTCCCAGCTCCTTGCTGCCTGGTGGCATGGGGGGGCGGTGTCAGCCCACCACGTTTTCACGTGTGAAAACGAGAAAATCAGGTGTCTGAGGAGGCCTCGTGCACAATGGTGAAGCGCTTGGTGGTTCAAACTCTGCAGCTGCTCCACAGGGGAAGGATGTGGCGGTCTGCTTCCGTAAAGATTTACAGCCTGGGAACCCTATGAGACAGTTCTATTCTGTCCTATCGGTTCGCTGAGTTGGAATCAACTCGAGGTCAACGGGTTTGGTTTTTTTCTGAGGAGGCCAAAGACGAGAGGCTCAGAGGTGACCTGCTCGTGACAGGCCAGCCTGTGGTCTGCTTGTGTGCCCTTGCTAAGCTACTGCCTGGTTCTGCTCTAACAGTGAGTCCTTAGGAGGTGGAGTCTCAGGACTGATCCAGATAAAATCAACTGTCTTTGCTCTTCCACCACCCTAGCAGCCCTCTGTGGCCAGCGCCTGTCCTCACTGCCTGCTTCTGCCCAGACCACAGAAGCGGAAACCGGGCTGCTCTGTGGTTCAAGCAGCTTGCGGAGGGAGGGGCAGCCTGGGAACTGAATACGGCACCCAAGGTAGGACAGCTCCAAATTCCAGACAACCAGCCCTTGACTGCTCTACTGCGGGGCCACTGTGTCTTCTCAAGCATTTGCTAATTTCTCCCAACCTGCAAAAACCCAGGTTTTAGAGGTTAACACCTTCTCACCGTGTGGAAACAGAAAAGAAAAAAAAAAATTTTTTTTTTTTTTAGGTGAATTCAGTTGGAAAGAACCTAAAGTCAAGAGGGGACTGGCTAGTGAATTAGGGCACACCTGTGCCACGGGAAGTGCCCCTGCTGGGCTGGCCGTAATACCACGCCGTGGAGTGAAGTGGAGAGTTAGCACAGGAGACATGGCCACCCGGAACCTTCCGTCTGCAGGCACTCACTCTCAGATAAGACTATAAAAACAGCAGCTGTCACGTCGACCCCACCCCACGGCAACCCCACGGGGGCAGAAATTGCTCCAAACCGCTTTCGATGCTGAGCTTTTGGAGTAGATTGCCAGGGCTTTCTTCCGAGGCACTTCTGGGTGGACTTGAACCTCCAACCTTTCAGTCAGCTCTTGAGCATGTTAACCATTTGCACCACTAAAACTCCATGGCTATATACCAAAAACCTGTTGCCATCGAGTCGGCCAGGCCCAAGAGAGCTGGCCTCTCTCTCCACATGCTGAATGCCTCCGCAGACATAGGGAGAGAAGGGTGAGACCCCCATCGGGCCTGGCCCACAAGTGTCACGTTTGTGGGCCCCAGAGCCACCCTTGATCCACCTGGCCTGCCCCAGACCGAGCAGTCGCTCTAGATAATTGTGCTGATGTCACCGTGGCAACCTGCCACCTTCTCTGCACAGAGAGGGCTTGGTCTCTAAGCAGCACCTCCCGCCTGGCCCTGACTTTGGCGTGTCAGGCCTTCCCTTCCAGCCAGGGATCCCAGGCAGGGTTACTGCTGAGTCCTCGTGTGCCCCTCAGCCTCCTCTCCCCCTCCAAGCCCACGGCCCATGAGGGGAGTCCCATCTGTAGCCCTCCTGGGAAGCGAGAGGTGGAGGCTCCTCCCTAGGGACCAGTAGCTGCCCCTGGAGACCTCGTCTTTCATCTCTAGCCTGTGGTCACCCTTCTCTGACCGCTTTCCTGGGTGCGCGTGAAATGTTTGGTGCAGGCCTGAATGCAAATGCTCCTGAGGCCCACCCACCTGAGGCCCACCCATCTTCAATAGACATCCAGGTGCACCAGATCTCTGGCCCAATGAGCCCACTGGTGGCCATTTTCCCCACAGACATGCCTGCCCGCAGGCAAAATGATGCAGAAACCAGGCTAGTCACACTCCAGGCACCTTTGTACTTGGTGACCCTGTAAGCAACCAACCCCCTCCGGGGGGGCCGGGCCGCCGTGCCACCGTGCCGCCGTGCCGCCGTGCCGCCGTGCCAAAGGCAGCTCCCTGTGCGCCTGGAAGGCCCTCCTGGACATGGCATTAAGTAAGGAAGGAAGCAGAGAGCAGGGTGTGAAGCCACACATGTAAGCAGAAACACGGGTGTGCATATGTGTGTACTTCCTGGGTGATGTGTAGAATGCTTCTGGAAAGATCTGTGAGATGGCAATGTTTGATGCTCTAGGGAGAGGAACTAGCCGGCTTAGGGCTGGGCAAGAGGGGATATTTTTCATCACACCCTTCTGGGTCTTTTGAATTTTGAACCATGTGAACCTGGTGAAATAAATAAAATGAAAACTTTTAGGAAATGTTAGCCAAGTACAAGGTGTCTTTCTGGGATGATGAGAAAGTTTTAAAAGGAGAGGCAGCGGGTGCCCTAAATAGCGAATGTGCTGGCTGCCACCTGCTATGGATTGAATTGTGGCCCCAAAATATGGGCTGTAAATCCTAATCCCACACCTGTGGTTACAATCCCATTTGGAAACGGGTTTTCTTTGTTATGTTAATGAGGCAGTATTAGTGTAGGGTGTACTTTGAGTCAACCTCTTTTGAGATACAAAGGAAGCAGGTTAAGCAAGGAAGAGAAGAAGCAGATATGTGAGAAGACAGATGCCAAACCATAGGAAGATCACCAAGGAGCCAAGGAACAAGGACCTTCCCCAGAGCCAACGGAGAAAGCCTTTCCCTAGAGCTGGCACCCTGAATTCGGACTTCTAGCCTCTGAACTGTGAGAAAATAAACTTCTGCTCATTAAAGCCACCCACTTGTGGTATTTGTTACAGCAGCACTAGATAACTAAGACGCCACTGAACTATTCACTTTTACGTGGTTAATGGCATGTTATGTGAGCTCCACCTCAATTAAAACGAAGCGTCAGCTGTGGACATCTGTTAGAAAGTGGTGCCCAGGGAACACAACAGAGAATCCCTGAGGGAACAGAACAGTGGGATGCAGATCTCAAATTCTTGTAAAAAGACCAGACTTAATGGTCTGACTGAGACTAGAAGGACCCCAGAGGTCATGGTCCCCAGACCTTCTGTTTAGCCGAAGACCAGAACCATTTCCAAAGCCAACTCTTCAGACAGGGATTGGACTAGACTATAAGATAGAAAATGATACTGGTGAGGAGTGAGCTTCTTGGATCAAGTAGACACATGAGACTATGTGAACAGCTCCTGTCTGGAGAGGAGATGAGAGGGCAGAGGGGGTCAGAAGCTGGCCGAATTGACACGAAAAGAGAGAGTGGGGGGAAGCAGTGTGCTGCCTCATTAGGGGGAGAGCAACTAGGAGTACATAGCAAAAAAAAAAAAAAAAAAACATAGCAAGGTGTATATAAATTTTTGTATAAGAGACTGACTTGATTTGTAAACTTTCAGTTAAAGCACAATTTAAAAAAAAAAAAATTGTGGCACCGAGCTCTGGCTGGCCCTTGTGGGGCCAGGGTCCATTATTTGCTGAGTGGATAGGCAGAATGGGCCTCCTCAGGAGGGTCTGGATGGTGTCCCACTGAGCACCAGCCCCTGCAGGGTCTGTGCTTCCACGAAGTGGTCCGGTTTCAAGTCAGGGGTCCCCTGGGTCCCTCCCCTTCTCCCTGCCACTCTGCAGGTGGGGGGAGGGGGGAGGGGGAGAGTGGTCAGAACCCCCGTTCAAATAAACACATAGGCACAGTGAAGTTCTTTGGTTGTCTTTTTTTATTATTATTTAAAAAAAATATTTTACAAAACAATATCATTCATCATATATTTCTTGCTTATTTTCCTTTTTTAAAAATTAAAGTAATAAAAAAAGTTACTTTATAAAATAATACAAAAAGGTAAGAGAGGCTGGGGCAGGCTGGGAGGGGCCTCCTGGGCTGAGGGGGCGGAGGAATCCAGTGCTTCTGGCTCCCCCTCCACTGCAGGCTAGAGGCTGGGGGGAGGCGATGGGCCAGGAGGGTCACCAGGCCACAGCTGGGCCAATGCAGGCTACCTGAAGGCAGTGGGAGGGGGCAGGGAAGCAGCTGGGGCCCTGTGTCCTGGAGAGGCAGAGGGCCTCGCGGGTGGGGTGGTGTGCCAGGGACCCCTAGCTCCCATTGCTCAACATCCCCAGCAGCTTACTGGGCTCCAGGCCCTGCTGCTGGGCCACGGTCTGCACGTCGAAGCCCATGTGCATAAGGAACTGGGCCACGTTCATCTCCTGGCCCGTGAACTGGTCCCGGATGGTGGGGCATGAGGGGTTGCAGTGGGGCCAGGGGCAGCTGTCCACCAGGTGGACTGGACAGCCCTTCAGGGGTGCCCGGCTGGCCTTGTGACTGTCGTGGAGGCTCCTGTCCCAGCAGTGCAGTGCGCGGGGCAGTGAGGTGCCTTTCACCTGGACGTCCGTCCAGTGGCTGCGGGCAGAGACCCAGGCGGGGTCACACGGGAGCCACCCAGGCTGGGGCAGCACTGCCCACTAGAGAGGGGGGCAGGAAGAGGTGAGCAGGTGGGTGGGGTGCAGGGGTGGCTGTGGGTGTCGGAGGAACAGGGCCGGCAGACAGACCTGCGGATGATGATCTCATGCGAGAGGCAGGCGGGGGCAAAGCTGGCCCTGGGGGGAGTCGCAGCGTGAGCACCACACCCCAGCCCCTTCCTGCCCCCAGCCCCTTCCTCACCTGTGCCCACAGGCATACCAGCTCCAGGCCCTCCCCAAGCCTGGCCTCTGCCTGGTGATGTTCCCGCCTCCCTTGCTCAGCTCTAGGGGTCCGACTCTGGGCCCGCCCGTGCTCCTTCTGCTCTGAGGGCCTACTGACCATGATGGAGGCTGTCCTAGGCTTCATATAGGCTGGCATATCTGGGCCTTGATTTTTAAACCGGGGCACTAATTGTGCATCTGTAAGGGCTGGGCTGGGGTTGCCTACACTCACACCACATCCTTGAGCGTGTCCCGCAGCTGGCGGCCCAGGTTCTGGATGTACAGCCACTGGCCCTCCTGCACCGGCTGCCCAGTGAGGTGCACGTTGTCCACGGTGAGTTGCGCCTCATCAAACAGCCACTGCACCACGAACACTGGGCCTGGGGGGGCACGGCTCAGCCAGCTCCTCCCCGTGGGGTGCCACCGCCACCCCGCCAGTGAGCACCCTCCTCCTCCTCTAAAACCTCCCGCTACAAGGCCCCACCTTAACCAATTACCCTTGTTAAACCCCTCATGAGGACCCCCCTTTGCCCAGCCTTGGCCCGACTCTCGGGGACTTGGCTGTGACCAAAGGTGGTGATGACACCCCATTTACTGAGCCTCGGCCCCTGTATCACCACATGGGACCTCCCCACCTCCCAGAGTCAAGGGCTAGGGAGGATCAGGCCCAGGGGCCCATGGCAGAGACGGCAGCACCAGAAGTCTGGCCCAGACTGCCTGTTCTAAAGTGCACTCCTGACTACAGGGTGACCAACAGTCCTGGTCTGCAAGGGCCAAGCAGTCTCCCAAAATACGTGGATTCGCAGTGCTAATGCTGGGAGAGTCCTGAGCAAACTGGGCCAAGTTGGTCACTCAGGTGCAGATCTGGCCTCTTCCCTGGTACAGGATCCAGGTCCCCCTATCCTCAGCTGCCTGACTGGACCCAGGCAAGGATCTGTAGGCTTGGCTGCTGAGTTCTTAGGAGAGGCAGAGAAGTCAAAGTATTGACATCCTGCTGCTGCCCTGCACGCCCCTGACCCCCCATTCACTGCCCATGCCCCCCAGCCCCTCACTTATATTGCCCTGGGCCCCCAGGCCCCCCACTCACGGCGCAGGGTTGGGTAGACTTTGTATCCGAAGAAGCAGTTCCACTCCTCACCCTCCTTGAACTGGCGCCGGCAGCGCTCAGGGACCATCCCTTTCCAGTACCTGGGGCAACATGCAGGGGTCAGGCTATGCTGGGACCCCAGCAGCTCTGCCACCACAGGCTCTACCATTCTGGACTCTGCTCTTTGCACTGGAGCACACAAACCCCGCAGGGTCCCCGGCGGCGTGCCTGGGGCCTGAGCCAGGCGGGGATGGGTACCTGATGCCTCGGCGGATGGCCTCAGTTGGGGCACAGGTGACAGTATCGACGCAGTCTGTACGGCGGTACTGCTTGTTGTCCAGGAACCAGCCCGAGTCAGCCAGGCCTCGTACCTGGATGGCCGGGTAGCCCAGCTCCTCCAGCTGCTCAGCCACGCGATCCACATTCAACAGCACACCTGTGCCACCGGCACTGTGTGGAAGGCCCACGGTGAGGCCAGGTGGCAGGGAGGGGCTCCCCCGGGCCCACACCCCAAGCCAGCACCCCGACGACGGGCAGGGATCCCAATCACAGGCAGACAAGGTTTACTGCAAGCCTGTGAGCAGAAAGGTTCTCCAGACACTCCCCTTTTCCTCTCTCGTTTCTTCCTCTCTACTTCAGTTTCCTTATCTGAAAAGGAACTGTGTGGCCTCAGGCCCTTTCGTCCACTCCTCAGACTTCTCCTGAGTGCTCCCCCACATGCCTGGGGGGAGGTGGTTCTGAATAGATGTGGTCCCTGCCTTACCAGGCTCCAGGGCCCAGGAGAAGGCACCTCAATCCACAGCTCACCACCCAGCCAACGCTCAGGTGAAGGCAGCCCACACCTTCCCTCCCATCCAACCACCACAGAACTTAGCAGTGCTGCTCTTCCAGCACAGACCACTCGGAGCCCCTGTTTCTCTCTGGGCCCAAACCTCTAAGACACCCTAACAACGCCTGTTAGCTCACCCACCCTGGCCCTCCAAGCCAACTGCCCAGGCTTGGCAAGGCTGAAGCCTCCGGGATTCATTACAACGGGCCTGCCCAGTTCTGAGCTTGGCCCCAACCGCCCCATTCCTATCTCCTACACAGCCCAGCTCCCGTTCCGGACGCCTCCCATACACACCCTCCCCTCCCCCTCCACCAGGCTCACCTGCTCCCCGCCAGGCTCACCTGCTCCCCACCAGGCTCACCTGCTCCCCGCCGGGCTCACCTGCTCCCCGCCAGCAGCAACACCCTGGCCCCACTCAGCCCTTTGGCTAGGAGCTCTTGCACCACCTCCCGGATGATGAGGGCACCCATAAAGGCATACTCATCTGCATGGAGGAAAGGGGGGCTAGAGTGGGTCCCTGGGGCCTGGACAGAGAGCAAGGCCTCCCACCCCCAGGTTGATGTGAGGGGGGTGGTCTGGCTACAGCCAGGGTATACTAGAGGGAGGTGGGTCGGGTGCATGAGGCCATACAGGGGCTCCCTCCCCAGGGAACACCCCAAGAATAAGGACACCTACAGGGTGAGGTTCGCAATGGACACGCAGGTGCCCTGGTGGCCCCACCACAGGAGTTTGAGAATGAAACAAACCGCACCCTCCCTGCCCCGTCTTTTCCAAAATCCAGGCAAAGAGAGAGAGTGAGAGAGGGCACAGGACTCACTCTTCTCAGACTTGGAGGACGTCCCGCTCCAGACATCACTGGAGCAGTAGGGAATGAACCTGCAACAGGTAGAAGCGTCAGGAAGGACCACCCCCAGGAAGGACCGCCCCCAAGGACCACCCCCTAGGAAGGGCCGCCCCCAGGAAGGACCGCCCCCAGGAAGGACCGCCCCCCCAGGGCCACCCCCTAGGAAGGACCACCCCCCCCAAGGACCGCCCCCCAGGAAGGACCACCCCCCAGGAAGGACCGCCCCAGGAAAAACTGCGGCCCAGGTAGGAGGACTACCCCCACAGGTAGGACAGTCTCCCAGCAGAACCCCCCACCCAAGCGCCCCTCGCACCCCTCTTACACCATGTTCGCGTTCCACCAGTGCGGATTTTCCTCCGGCTGCGAGGATAGGATACCTGTGCCTGAGGTGGGGGGGACAGAGGGGGTGAGTCTTTCCGGCGGGAGACGGTGTGCAGGGCTGAGGACTACGGAGCGAAATGGGGGAAAGTGGGGACTCCACCTGGTCCCAACAGAGGGTGGCCGTGGTGCCAGCCTGAGCCCGGTGACTGGGGAAGTGGGAGATGGGGGCACGTACAGGCTGAGTTACCCCAGGGGGCACCCGAGGGCAAATGCCAGTGATATCTGACATGACCCCCGACCCCGCCGGCCGCTTCGACCCAGGGATCCGCGAGCAGAGCAGCCGCTATCGGCCCCCCAAAGTTAGCGGAACAAAAATGAGAGGGTGAAGGCGAGAGTCTCCTGACTTTATAGGAAGTGCCGAGAACAGCCAAGGCCGGCCGGGAAGCGCAGGTGGGGGCTCCAACTGGGGGACTTCTTCGAGGACTCCCAAATGTGGGCCCAGGACGCTGCTGCCCTCTCCCCTCCAGGAGGGGCCTCCTCGGCGGCGCGCGGCGGCGTCTGCGCCCTGCTCACCTGTGCGAGTGCGCGGCCAGTCCTTGGAGCTCATGAGGCGCCGCATGGTGTCGTAGCGGGAGTCGCAGTTCTCCCGGTTAAAGCAGTACCAGCCGCCTGCGCGCAAAGCCACCACGCTCAGGACCCTGCCTGGGGGGCCGCGCCGGGGACCCGCGCCCGCCCCGCCGCCTGTCTCAGGGACGCACCTTCCAGGAAGAGCAGCCACCGCCGGCTGCCCTTGGACTCCTTCAGGTAGTAGCTGCGAGGGAGGGCGGGCGGGCGGGCGGTCGGACAGGGCTGCAGGGCCGGGATCGCAGCGCCCCCAGCCCGCGCCCCGCTCCGGGGAGGAAAGCGTTATTCCACCTGTCGCCCGGCGGGTGGGCGCCAAGGCCGCAAGGGGGCGCCAGCGGCCAGCCCACGCGGAGAGAACAAGCCGGGCGAGCGCCGGCGGCCGGTCCCTGCGGGTTCCGGGAGGTGGCGCTCGTGGGGCGGGAAAGGCTGCGAGGGGCCGTGTGGTCCGTGGAAAATCCCCACGGCCCGCCCGGCGCGGAACCCGCGGTAACTTTGGCGTGCCCGGCCGTCGGGGGGCCTGGATTGGGCTCCGGGTCTTCGGAGGCGCTCAGGGGCACCCTCGCTAGAGGTGTGTGCGTGGGGCAATGCGGCTCGGGGAGCAATGGGGTGCGCCAAGGGGGCGCGAAACGGGCGTTGCAGCAGTGCCATCGAGGCCGACCTAATGGCCCGCTCCTTGGGCTGTCGTCCACCCGCGGAGGGCCTGGGCGCCCATGCCTCATCCACCCCGAAGCCTGGCATCCTTTCTGCGTGTACCTTGGGGCTTGGGGTGAGTGGGCGGGGTGGGTTAATGCTGCACCGCCTCCTTTGGTCCTACCTGCCCCTGCCAAAGGAGCTGGCTCTGGGATCACTGGCGGTCCTGCCCTCTTCCCGGGACAGGGAGCAGGCGGCGGGGGTCAGGGGGAAAACAGGGCTTCCCCACCCCCGTGTCACCTCCTCCTGCTGAAGCGGGGCCACTGGCGAACGGCGTTTCCCCGCCCAGGAACCAAAGGACACGCGCAGAGGGGCTGACACGGGTGGCCGAGGGGTCAATGTCCCGACTGGCCAGGGCCGAGGCCTGCAAGCGCTGTCCTATCCCCGCGCAGGGCATCAACTAGCCGCCCCCCAGCACCGCTGGGCGTTAGATGGGAGCTCTTTCCCCTGGAGGCGGGGAGTGGGTGCAGAACTGCCCGTAGGGAGGGTCCTGCTCAAAGCCCCGCGTGCCCCTGCGAGGACGTGAGGGCTGGAGGGTGCAGTGCGGCACCGTAGGAACCGGCAGGGGCGCGGGCGGACGGGCGAGCTCTTACCCCGCCGGGCTGCCGTCGTTGCAGGTAACCGACGTGTTGAGCAGGAGGTGCAGACGCAGGTCCTCATTGAGCTGCTGCGCAGAGCAGGGGTACAGGGACTGCGCCAGGCTCTTGACCTGCGCCATGAAGCTGTCCATGTTGCCCTCCACGGCCGTGAAGTCCAGCGGGAAGCTCTCCACCGGCTGTCCAGCCGCCTGCGCCGCCTCGGCTCGCAGCGGGGGCGGGGGCGGGGGCGGAGGGGGCGGCTGCTGTCCTCGGCGCCGCCAGGTCTTCCTGCCCTCGCCGCCGCCCCAGTGCAGCAGGCTTAGCAGCAGCAGCAGGCGTACCCCTCTGCCCATGGCCGCGCCGCTCCGGTCCGCGGCCACCTGCAGAGAACCGGCGGCTTGAGGGGCGGCGCGCTGGGCGTCGAGGCTCGGGCCGGCGCCGCTCAGCCCAGGCAGCTCGCTCGGCCCCGCGGGAGGGCAGCACAGGGTCTGGGCGCGCCGGCTCGGGCCGCGCCAATGAACGCCGGGGGCCGGGCTGGGCGGGTTCGCGAGCCGCGGCGGCCCGAGTGCCCGCGCCTTAGAAGTGCCGCCGCCGCCGGGCGCGGCGAGGGGGAGGGGGCCGCGTCGCTGCTTTCTTGGCGGCTGCGTCGCCTCTTCCTCCCAAACCGCAAGCTGCCGGAGGGGCTGGGACTACCCCGCCGCGGCCGCCGGAGGCGCTCCCGGCCGGCTGGTGGGGGGCAGCGCGGCCCGGCGGCTCCGTGCCCGCAGCCAGCCGGCGCCGCCGCCCCCGGTCCCGCTCGGGCCGGCGGCGAGCAGGGCTTTCCCGCCCGGGGAGAGTCCGCGACAGCGCCGCGGGCCGGGCCCGACGGGCGGGGGGCCAGGCGCCGCGCTCACCTGGAGCCGCCCGGCCTCCCCCACGGCCCGGGCCTGATCGCTGCCCCGAGCAGCCAGCGGGGCCTCGGACCCGGGCCCGTTTCCTCCGCCCCAAACGTCCCCGCGCCCGGGAGCCCGCGCTCACCGCGGCTGGCCCCGCGCCGGCTCCTGCGTCGTCGGCCTGCGCCGCCCGGCTGGTGCGCCCGGCTCGGCTGCGCTTCCCCTCTGGCGCTGGCGCGGAGCCGCCCGGGACTTTTATCCAGCAGGGCCCCCGGGATCAAAGCGGCGGCGGACACAGGGCTCCGCGCCGAGGGGCCGGCAGCAGCGGCGCCAGGGCCTCTGGAGGAGCGGACAGGTGCGGCGCGAGCCCCGGCGCCCTCGGCCACCCGCGGGAGGGACCGGGCGCCCTGGCTGGCGCCGTGGGGGAGTTTCCCTGGCCCGCTCCGGGATGGGCAGATTCTGGGGCGGCTTCGGAGGATAGAGGGACGCCGCCGCTTACCGAGGTCGGCGGGCCGTGGGGTTGCGTCCTGGGCCGGCCCTGCGTGCGACCCCCAAGAACTTCGTGGTGTGGCCGTCGCTGGGGGTGGGGGAGGGGTGGGGAGCGAAGAAGCTGCTGGCTTGGTCTCCGCTTGATGACCTCCGCAGAACGTAGCGCTTTCTAACCCCATCGCCTGGCCTTTGAGCGCCTCCTCTCCCCACCCTGAGCTGGGGTCACTGGGGACAGAACGGCTTCCTCCTCAGAAATCCACGTGGGCAACTGTTTGCTCTGGAAGCTTCCTACCGGGTCCTGGGGGGTACAGGGGGTAGAAAGCAAAACATTTATTCACCCTTTGCCGGTGAGGTGCCCTACCCCTACCTGGACCTTTCCTCATTTATCTTCTCTTTTATGAGTATGGGGTGGGCAGCGGTCCTTGCACCTATTGCAGAGACAGGAAAGAGGCCTCGCCTTTGGGGCAGGGAGTAGGGGGGACAGGGGTTTTTGGAGCCTCTCCTAATTCAGGTGGTCAGGAGGCTGCTTCCCTACAAGTGGCTCTGCCTGCACCTGTGGTACCTCCTGGGGCGGGGAGACTGGCAGATGGGTGGCTGGAAGTGTGGGGTGATGGCAGCAGTGAGGAACTCTCTGATCTGCTCTGTCTCCTGCCAGAGTTGCACTGGACCACCCTTCTCGCTGTCCTGGACCATCCTTGCCATCGTGGGCCACCTCTCCTGCCAGGCCCCAGGCTGAATGAGCCAGAAGGAGGAGATCTCAACACCACCCTCCTCCTATACACCAGGCCGCTCCAGCCAGGCCCTGGCAGGACCAGGGAGAGACGAAGCAGCTCTAAGGGTGTCCCAGTAAGGACTTGAGGGGTGAAGGCACTTTAACATATACAGCAAAGCCTAACAACAGATTAGGTGCCTGGAGTCTGCCTGGGCTGGGATCCTCAGCCAAGGTGGAGGGAGGCTGTAACCCCAAATCTTCACAATAGGCCCTGTCCTTCTGGCCAGTGGTCGTGAGACTCAGAGACACCAACAGAGCTGGGGTTGGTGCCTAGCTGCTGTCCCTTCATTGGTAGTCAGCTCAAAACCTTGCTTGGGACTGGCCAGAGACAATAGCTTCCAGCACAGTCCGGTTTCCTGGTGTGCCCCTCACAGTCTTGGCCCCTGCGTGAAAGCTGACTGCCTGTACAGGATGTTTTAGGCAGATTTCACATTGGGTGAGAACTGCCCCAAGTGCCTTCTGCCTTCCAAACCAGTTGCCATCAAGTCATTTCCTGCGCATGGTGACCCCACGTGTGTTAAAGTAGAAGTGTGCTCTGTAAGGTTTCAATGGCTTATTTTTTTGGAAGCAGATTGCCAGGCCTTTCTTCTGAGGTGCCTCTCGGTGGACTCAAATCTCCAACCTTTCCGTCAGCAACTAAGTGCGTTCCCTGTTGACACCACCCAGGGACTCTGTGCTCTAAGAGCTTGCTGTCCTGAGTCCCGAGTAAGTGAACACTACTCCCCACTACATGGCACAGCTGTGTGGGGTTCTGCTTCCTGCCATCTGGCTTTGAGCCACATCCTGGCTGGCGATCTTGGGCCAGGCCATTGACCTCTCCAGTGCCTCCGTTTCCTCTTGTTTCAAGTGGGGCAGTGACCGTAGTCCCATTAGCAGGCCATTGCACTGATCACAGGAACTGATGTGTGAAAGTGCTCAGCACGGGGCACAGCAAAGGGCAGCGCGGTTGCCAGCGGAATTTCAGAACAGCAGTCCCACACACAGTTCCAGGGCTCACTGTAAGGCATTTAACCTGCACACTGAACCAAAAGGAGTTTGTGTTTTGGTTTATTCAACATCAATAACACAAGCAAAACAGGGCTGGACCCTCCTTTCCCAGAACTTCCCTGCCCTTCGGGGTTCTACCTCCCCCACTCTCCTCTCCTGCAAAACCCCACCCACTGGGCAGATGAGGCCGCAGCCCTGTGCTAGGGGACAGGGCCCCGGGGCTCCTTGGCTGCTCTCACTAGCATCCTACTCTTGACCCAGACAGGCTGGCTCTGCCCTCTGCTCCCCCATGACCCTCCTGACCTCTGGGGCCAGCTCCACCATCTGCACTGGAGGTGCAGAGCCCCCACCGAGGGATTTCAGCTCCCAAGATCTGGTAGGATTTCCAAGGAGGGTGGGCACAAGGTGCTGGGGGGATGCCAGAGATCAGACTGCTCAAAGCTACTCCCTCTGGCCGTCCTAAGAGTGGCTTTGAGCTGGCCAACAATGGAGGTCCGGACAGCAGATGTGGACTTCGGAATGAGCAGAGCTGGGTGCAGATCTCAGCTCTGTTAACTTTAGGGCTCCAGGCCCTTGGATTCAGGCTGCCAGCGCTGAGGTCAGCGGGCCTCTGCAGCTCTGATGTGTGGTAAAGGTGTACCTGGGCTCAACTTCAATGGGTAAGACTGATCAGGGACGGCAGGCTGGGGACAGGCCACCCGGTGGTGGGGGACAGTGAGGCCAAGTGAATGGAGTGCTCTTGCCATTGTATGCACTGGGCATGGCTTGTGATGGTCCTGCTCTGGAAGCCTCCTGTGATGTGGGGGTTTAGGGGGTTTAGTGCCCCATCTCTTCGTTAGACAAATGTCTGCTGAACTTGTCCATCAGGGGGTGTGGCCATGGCTGGATGCCTGCTCTCTGTGTGAGGGTCCTCGCTCTGCCTCTCACTGGGCTGTGCTGGGTCTCCCAGCTTCAGGCTCCTGCTCTATAAAATGGGCACAAGAACAGTCCCTGCCTCACAGGGTCATTGGGAGCATCAGACGAGGCAGCACGGACAGAGGGCTGCGCTTGGCATGGCACACAGTGAGCTTGTGGTGAGCAACACGCTGAGATTACTCTGGGCATGGTGGATGCCAACAACCCTTGTGAACCCAGGTGGGCTGCTGCCCTGGGTACCAGGTGCTGAATAGGTGCCAGTGACCCCCTAGGGGACCCAGGTGGGCCAAGTTCCCAGGTACTAGGTGCTAAGGTGTCAACGATTCCTCAGGAACCTGGGTGGACTGCTGCCTCAAGTACCTGGTGTTGAGGTAAGTGCTGGTGATCCCTCGAGGATCCAGGTGGGCCGAGGTTCCAGGTACCAGGTGCTGAGATAGGGACTGGTGATCCTTCAGGGACTCAGGTGGGCCGAGGTCCCAGGTACCAGGTGCTGAGACAGGGACTGGTGATCCTTCAGGGACTCAGGTGGGCCGAGGTCCCAGGTACCAGGTGCTGAGACAGGGACTGGTGATCCCTCAGGGACTCAGGTGGGCCGAGGTCCCAGGTACCAGGTGCTAAGATAGGGACTGGTGATCCCTCAGGGACTCAGGTGGGCCAAGGTCCCAGGTACCAGGTGCTAAGATAGGGATTGGTGATCCCTCAGGGACTCAGGTGGGCTGGGGTCCCAGGCACAAGGAGGCTGGCAGAATCTCTGGGAGGGCAGAGACACAGGCTGGGGACAAGGGGCAGGATCAGCATTCCATTGCCCTGCTGCACTGGTCCTTGGGAGCCCCCGCCACAGACATAGGCACCACAGATGCTGGACTAGGGGCGCCTCCCCAACTGAGCTCAGATCACGTGCCAAGCCTAGCTGCAAGGGAGCCGGGGAAACCAAGAGCCTAGAAGGGGGTTGCCCCCCTAGCAGGGGCATTCCAGATGCGGGATGAGGGTCCAGGGGCCAGTCCACAGGCCCCCCCGCCCCGGGGAGGAAATGCGCCTGCTTCTCTGGGAAAAAAACTCAGAGAGGGAGAGTTTCAGAAACTAGAGTTAGGGTCTGTGCTGGGGCAAGTTCCTGCCTGGTTAGTGATGCTGAGGGAGAGGGAGGAGGGCATAGTGGACAGGGGGTCAGTGGCCCTCAGAACGCTGACCTGACTAGAGCCTTTGCTGGACATGGTTGCTTCGTGCTACTGGCCACTTTCCCTCCAGGGCCCCTGAGGGCCCGCAGTCCAGGGCTTCCCAGCATGGGCTGTTCTGCCTCCAGCTGCTACCTGCTGTCTGGGGCCCAGCTGCTGCCGGCTGGCCTCGGCTGCCCACCCCACACAGCCACCTGGACATCCTTGCGTCCTGACTGCTAACCTCTGAGGCCCAAGTGGGCAGGAAGCAAGACAACCACCGCTCTCTCCCAGCGGCTTTTTCCGAGGTGGGGCTCTCCACCCTAGACCTGAGAGGTCAACCCCAGTTCTCACGGGGAGCCTCAAGGCTAGAGGATGCAATCACAGTCTGGGCTCCCAAAGCCCCCTCCCAGTCCCCCATGTCAGAAGGAACCCCTTCCATCCCAGGGACCTTATGAGCAAAACTCTTGTGAGGAGTGTACCAGGGCAGGAAGAGCTGGGCGAGGCCACGGTCATTGCGGGACCCAGCCTGTAGAGGTAGATGGGGAGCAGGGCCACCAGGCCAGCCCACTGCTCCAAGGAGAGCTGCCCTCCCTGACCCCAGCTCTGGCTCCCGGGAACCAGGTGGCCCTTTGCAGGCCTGGTGTGGGCAGCCTCGGGAACCCTGGTGGAAAGGACCACAGCCCCACCCTAGGACTCCAAGCACATGGGGGTCGGAACCCCTTCACCCAGGAGTGAGGGGCCCCAAGCCAAAGGGGGCTGAGTCCTGGATGTTCCCCAAGCCTCCTCCAGTGGTGGGCAGAGGACCACCTGGGTTTCTCTGATCCCAGCCTCAGACCCCACTGGTCATTAGGCAGAGTGCCCACGCCTGGCACCCCTGGCGCTGCACTCCTCATGTGGCCTTGCCCAGCAGTGGATTCGGGAGCAGGACACTTTTGGATGTGGCCTTTGGCCGGCCTCAGCTAATGGGCTCACCCAAGTGTCAGCATTCACCAAATGGCCACATTCTAAGCTGAGGGGGGAGGGGTGTGGGATGGAGGGGTCAGGGGTGCCCCAATGTGCCCACCGGGTCCGAGGACCTTCACACTGTGAGGGGGGCTATTAGTGAGGGCCCCACACCCAGCTCCTCTGAAGTCCTAAGGAGCTGCAGGGCACTGGCCGCTGCTGCCCGGCTGGTCCCCATCCCTCACAGCCTGCAGGGCCCCACGCTCCCACTGCCACCAGGGCTTTGGGCCAGGCAGGGCCAGCGGCCATGTGACCTGCCCCTGCCCCTCCGCCCTGTGATCCGTGGCCTGGGGGAGGCGAGGCGGCACAAACTCTCAGATCTGCCACCGGCAGCCTCTCCGTGACAGCGACTTCAAAGGGGCCGTGGGGCGAGGGGGCGGGAGGCCTCTCTTAAAGGGCCAAGCCACCTCTAATTCAAAGCAGAGCCTGGGACAGCTGTCTGGCAGCCGCCTGGGGGGCGGGGGTGGCAGCCGCGGGGCAAAGGGGCCGCATGACTCCGGCTGCTTCCTTGACCCCTTAGATGTGGTGGGTGGGTGTGACGGCAGAACCAGGACTGCTGTGAGTTCCTCATACTATCTCACTTCCCTCCCAGCCCTTCACCTGGGCAGCCTGGGCTCAGGCCCAGGGGAAACTGAGGCTGGGCACCATGGGTAGGGGGGCAACTTGAAAGCCAGATTCATTTAACGGAATAAAGGATGTGATTGCGCCTACACACCTGCATTCTACATGTGATGCTTACCTGCTCCAGGTGTCTGTACCTCAGTGAGGCCAGGGGCAAACCAGACACGTGCTGCCGGGGTAGGGGTCCCTGATGTCATGCATTAGTTTGCCAAGAGTCTGTTGACTGTGTGCTGTGTGCTGAGAATTGTCCCAGGCTCAGGGATGTAAGATTAGACAGATGGACTTGACGGGGCTTGTCTCTTGGGGTAGGGGGAAGCGTCAGGAGAGAAGAGGGGAAGGGTGAATTAGCCAGAGGATGCCGGTGAGGGAGGGCCCTGAGGAGGTGAAGTGAGGCAGAGTCCCCGAGTGACAGGAGCTGAGGAAAATCATTCAGGACAGAGGCTGGGTGTAGTGCAAGGTGGCGGCACTCGAGGCCCGGGCTGGTGCTGGGAGGCCCAGCAGCATGGCAGCCAGGAAGAGCAGTGTCATCCAGGCCTCTGGGGGCCAGCCAGGAGCCTGCTTTCTATTGCGGTGGGAAGTGACTGTATAATCGACACTATAGATAATCCCCAGAAGGATCTGTGTCGGAAAACTTGGGGCAAGAACAGGTTAAATTAAAGATGGACTTGGCTGGATTGAGACCCTGGGGCAGGATCTGTGGGTCCTCCATCACCACTTCCTTCCCTAACGAGAGCATCCTTTCCCCATAAGACAGGTAAGTGGAGTGTCGGTCCCCAGGCCACCTGGTGCCTCTAATCCCTAACATGTGATCTGTGGTCCTGTTCAAACAACCCGAACTCACCCATCCACAGACTGGGACGTCATTTCTTTGGAAAATAAACTTTGGTTCCGTTGTCAACACCCAGGAGAATAACCCCCTGAAGGGCATGGTGTGTCCCTCTCAATTTCAGCTGTCACCACTACTTGTTTCCGGGCTTTTCCAACACCCTTATCAGAAGCCCAGCGTCCTGGGTCCCTCTCCTTCCCGCCTGCCCTGGGAAATCACTAAGAAACTTTGGTCTCTACACACTTGGCTGTGATGAATCTTATTTCTAATTGAACTTTCATTGAGGTGATCGTAGATGCACATGCAGTCCAGTCGTAGGAACTAACAGGAAGGGGTCCCTCTTATGCTCCACCCATTTGCCCCCAGGGGTAACACCTTGCAGAGCTGTAGTAGGAAGCTTTACCACCTGTTTAGACAAGTGCCTTCTCTACCGCAGTCGAGACACAGAAGGTCCATCCGCAGGGTCCCTCCTGCTACCCTTTTCTAGCCACGACCCTTCCCCACCCCCACCCCCCACACTTCATCTCTACCCCCTGGCGACCCCTAATCTGTCCTCCATTTCTAAAATTTTGCCATTTCAAGAATATGATGAAAATGGAATCATACAGCATGTGACATTTTAAGTCTGTCGTTTTTCCACTCAGCGTAAGTCTCTGAAGATCCACCCAAGGTTTTGCGTCTCTCAGTACTTCTTCCTTTTCATCGCTGAGTAGTATTCTGTGATGTGGACGTACCAGTCTGTTTAACCATTCAGCCGGTGAAGGACATCTGGATTGTTTTCAGTTTTGGACTATTACCAATAAAGTGGCTGTGAACCTTTGTGTACATATTTGTCATTTTTTAAGATAGCAAACTGGGTCTGGAGCCATTGAGGCTGGAAGAATGCTGGAAACTATTGCCCTGAGATAATCTTTAAATCTTAAACCTGAAACCAAAAATATCCCCTGAAGTCTTCTTTAAACAAACAATGGTTTAGCTTAACTAGAAAAGAATGTCTGCCTGGAGCTTTGAACTCTTTCAAGATCTATCCATCTAGGAACAAACTGACAACAGCAACCTGAAAGGTTAGATAGGAAGCTTAAGGGGCCAAGAGTTTATGTTAATAGGGGAAGAAAATTCAGAAAAGGAGGGTTAGAATGGTTGCACAACTCAAAGAATGTAGTCATTGTCACTTAATTGTACATGTAGAAATTGTTGAATTGGTATATATTCTGCTTTGTATGTTCTCAACAACAAAAAATGTAAAAAATAATAAAATCGGAAAAAAAAACAAAAAAACATAGGAGCTGCAGAGAGAGCCTCCCTTCAGGCCCTGCTCTGAGCAGCCCAGAGCTGGGGAGGGGGCCCTCCCAGTGGTGACCTTGGACCCCAGGATCGCAGCCACGGCCTCCATGTGATCATGTCCTGGAATCTGGGCAGCTCAAGGCTGGTCCCTGACAAAGGTGCCAGGCCCCAGTGAGAAGCTGAGAGAGCACAGAAGGCCCACTCTTAACAAACCAGAACCTCATGGCTGACCTGCAGCCTCAATGAGCAGATGAAGCTCCTTCCTGCTGGGGGATTTCAAGCCACCTGAAATTTTGGCTCTGGCCCAAAATCAACCCCTGCCCAAGGGAGAGCCATTTCTGGGCCTTTCTCTGTGTCCTGGGGCTTTTCAAAGGCTGCTGCAGGTGCAGCCCCAAGGCCCCTCATCCCCTCACATATCTCTGTGGTTTGTTCTTATCACAAGCTGGGGCTTCTCAGGGGATATCTGGGTTGTTTCTACCTGGCGTTCTCCAAGTCATGCTCGGCCAGGCCGCTGAGGCGGGGATGGGCCTGGCTGAGAGCCGATGCTCCCTGACCGAGCCCATCCTCAGGGGCCGATTAACCAGTAAGGAAGAGTTTACTTGTGTTTACTTACTAACCTGTAGTGCACATTTCACAAGGGTTTCACTACATCTTTGATCAGTAAGTAAGGACAAGAAAGCCCGTGTGTACCTTGCTTATTGGGTACTCTGGCACACCCACCAGGGAGGCATGTGGACCGAAGGTGGCAGCTGCAGGGGAAGGTGTGTTTGGGGAGGAGTCACGGGCCCATTCCTCCCTTTTCGGCCTGTGCCAGGCTCTGCGTGCTGGGAGGTGGTGCACCAAGGGGCCAGGGCCCTGTCCCAGGGAGGAGTCCCCTGGCCTATGTGTGCTGGACACAAAGGGCGATCTTGGTGGAGATAAGGCTCCAAGGGACCCTGAAGGGTGATGTGGTGACATGCCAGGCGGGGCTACTTGGGTAGCAAGGGGACCTGGCTACCACATCTGGTGGGCCAGAGCCTGGTGCTTGACACCCAAGACCGTGTGGGGCCTTAATGGACTGCAGGGCAGGGTTGGGAGAGACTAACCAGGCAGTGGCACCCAGAAATGCCCCCAAGGGTGCCTCCTCTGAAGCTCTGCCGTGCACTGGGTGCCACTGGACAGTCACACCCACTGAGCAGGTCTGAAATGACAGGACCAGGAGTAGCAAGGAAAGGACAGCTTCTCAGCAGCTGATGGGTTTGGTAGAGTCCCCCAAAGTTCATGACCACCAGGAGCCTCAGAAAGTGACCTTGTTTGGAAACAGGGTATTTGCAGATGTCATTAGTTAAGATAAGCCCATACTGGAGAAGGTGGGTCCTGATCAAATATGACTGGCGTCCTTATAAGAGGAGAAGAGGACACGCAGAGACACAGAAGTCAGAGAGTGGAGTAACATGCCACAAGCCGAGGAGCACCAGAAGCTGGGAGAAACAAGGAAGGGTCCACTCATGGAGCCTCTAGAGGGAGTGCAGCCCTGCCCACCTCCTGGATTTGGACTTCAGGCTTTCAAAACTCTGAGACAATAAATTTCTGTTGTTCCAAGCCATTCCATAGGTGGTGCTTTGTTACAGTAGTCCTGTGTAACTTGTACATGTGGTAATGGCGGGCTTCACCAGATGAACTCCTGAGCTACCGCACCCCCCCCCCCCGCCCAGTACCTGAAATCCTGTGATTCTCCCAGGACCACAGGGGCAGGGTAGACTGATGGTGACCTGCTGACGTTTGCGGTGGGGGAGAATCAAGAGCTGAAGAGAATGCTGTGCCCCTTAAATAAGGTCACCTGACATCCCAGAGAGCGTGTGGATGGGTGGAACCACAAGCCCCCTAAGCTGAGAGCGCCTCAGGCTCCATGTTTCCCTGAGGCTTCCTGGTTTTCTCAAACGTAGGAGTGAGTGTCTGTGGTTGTAAGTTTATAGGTGTGTGTGTGTGTGCATGTATATGTTGAACAGAGTTGTGACGGCTCCCATGGAGTGTGGTGACATGGGGAGGGTGGCCAGTTGGAACCTAGATTCCTTCAGCGGAATTAGGAACATGATTTCTCTTGCATATCTGTGTTCAACCTGAGATGCTTACCTGTATGGCCTAATAATGGCACACAGAGTTGAAGGTGAACAAGAGGGTTGCAGATGAGCAAGGCCCAGGGCTCTGGGGAGACAGACGGGCAGGCAGACACATCCACAGTGCGTGATGAGCCCAAGGCTGAGCTGGGAGAGGACAGGGGCCTGGGGCCAGGGGAATTACAAAAAAAAAAATCCAAACCCACTACTGTCGATTCCGACTCACAGTGACCCTACAGAACAGAGTAGAACTGCCCCATAGTTTCCAAGGAGCACCTGGTGGATCTGAACTGCTGACCTTTTGGTTAGCAGCCCTAGTAGTTAACCACTACACCACCAGCGTTTCCAGGGGCCAGGGGAATTTTTTTTTTTTTTAGGTGAGCTCGTGGGGAAGCAGCTTGTGCAAGTGTTGGAGATGGAAGCCACCAGGTACTGCAGGCTGCAAACGGTTCCTTGTGGTGGACCACGTGGTGCACGCCCCTGAGGTGGCCTGCTGAGGTGGAGGGAAGGGTGTGGGCAGATTCACCAAGGCCAGAGCAGGGAGGTGCACTGCTGGAGGCAGCCAGAGGGAGGGGAGGACCCAGGCCTCTGTTCTTTCCTTGTTCAACCACTAATCTGCCAGGTAAACAAATGCCCTGCCGTTGCTGAGGCTGAAGGCTTATGCTAGGGGATCATGGGGTGCAGGTGTGTGGCGTGCGTCTTTGGGGAGCTGGTATCTAACAGGGTGAGGGCAGAGCAAAGGGAGAACCGGGCATAGCCGGACCAGGCAGGAAGGAGATGTGGAGCAGGAGAGGTGTCCCAGGAGGGGGGTGCATAGGACCTGGGATGCCTCCTGGGGGTGATGGCTTCGTGAGAAGTGGGTGAGGAGTCCAAGGGGGAGGGGACGATGATGTCAGCATGCCAGCCATGTGCCAGCTGAGGTCCTGGCGCTGGGATGTCCCTGGCCGCACATCTGGGGGCCAGATGGGGGATGAGTGCAGGGATGCGAAGGAGGGGAGCATTTGGGAGTCCAAGAGCCTCGTGGGTGTCCTCCACCCGGCACAATCTATGAGAAGTGACCAGGATTGGAAAGGTGGAGGCACAGACAGAAGGGTGGTCATGTGGGAAGGAGTTTTGGGTACAAGGGTGCCTCAGGGAGCATTTGCTGATGGAGCCATCTCCCTCAGGAGGCAGAAGGGGAGGAGGGAGAAGAGGGAGGACCTTTCTTCTGGGGAGAGGGGAGTGGGCCGCAGGGGCAAAGGATCACCAGGGAAAAGCCTGTAGAGGGGAGTGCAGAGGGCCCCGGGCTGTAGGTGAGCCCGGGAGAAGAAGGCACCCGCCCGCAAGCAGGAAGGGGTGGGGGAGGGGAACGGCCGAGGTCCTCGGGATGCCAGCGACTGTTCTGGGTGCTTCTGCCCCCATGCGGTCACTGCCAGGTGGACCCTTGGCTGCCACCCCAGGGCTGGCAGAAGATGGCGCTAAGCTGAGAGTGACCAGTGGTTCCACGCATGAGGCCTGACCCAGGCCCCCTAAGGCGGCTGCAGACAGGTGGTGGGCACAGGGAGGGCACGGGGCGACCACTAGGGGCAGTGGGCCTGGACCGGGGCCCCAGGTGCTGAAGTGGATGACACTGGGGAGGGCAGAAACTCAAGGAGAAGGAGGGATGGAGGTGGCGACTGAAGGGGGTGGTGGACGCAAGCCGGGTGCCGGGATGGGGGGCGCTCCGGGAGCCAGGGGCTAGGTCCGGACAGCCTCGTGCTTGGGGCACCGCGTGACGCTGGGTGGTGCAGGGCTGCGGCCACACGCGGACAGCACGGCGGGAGGCGCGCCCGTTGCGGAGTGACCGCGGTTCCCAGCTAGAAGCTGCAGCTGCGCTGCTCGGAGGGCGGGCAGGGCGACGCACTTAGAGGCCGACGCAACGCACTTAGAGGCCGATGCAGAGGCCACGGGCGGGGCGCCGGGACGGGGGTGGGGCCTCCGCCGGCCGGAAGCGCGCGCGCCCCGCCCCTCGGACGCGCGTCCGCTGGCGCCGAGACAACAGTTGGACCCGAGCGGCGGGTCACGTGAGCGGAAGATGGCGGCCCCGGCAGGCAGCGGGGGCTCCGCGGTGTCGGTGCTGGCCCCAAACGGGCGGCGCCACACGGTGAAGGTGACGCCGAGCACCGTGCTGCTGCAGGTGCGCCGCGGGCCGGGGCGGACAGGTGGCCGGGCCGCGGGGCGCTGGGCGGAGGAAGCCGACTCCGGGCCAGCCCCTTGCGGTTGGCCCCGGAGGACCGCGGGGGCGGAGCCTCGAGCTTCGGGGGCGGGGCTTTTGGGCGGGGCTGCAATGTCCAATGGGCGGCCTCCTGGAGCTGCGGGCCCGCCCACTGCCGCCGCCTGGGGCTTCTGCGGAGGGTACTTTCGGGTCGTGCCGGGGGCGGTACCCTAGGGCTAGTGGGCTGGCGCCGGGCTGAGGGTGGTGGGAGGGCAGCATCTCTTGTCGTCCCCTCCAAGTACCCCGTTCTTGGCGAGGCCCAGCTTCCGAGGGCCCCAAGAAGAGTGCAGCCCCAGGCACCTGTCCCCATCTGAGGGCGACCATCTGGCGTCTGAGCCCCGTCTCCCCCCGCGGCTAGATGGATTGGCGTTTGTGCTTGGAAACGATTTTTGATGAGTCATTTTTGCACTTTTACCTAGATTAGATGAATTTAAAACTATTTATCTGTCTTCAAACAGCCTTGGGGGCGCAGTGGTTAAGAGATCGGCTGCTAACCAAAAGGTCGGCAGCTGGAATCCACCAGCTGCTCTTTCGAAATCCTATGGGGTCGTTCTAGTCTGTCCTGTAGGGTTGCTATGAGTCGGAACCTACTCGATGGCAGTAGGTTTGTCTGTCCCTGCTGTGTAGGGGACAGACACCCAATGACACAGTCTGAGGCCCACAGGCCAGGGTGGTGATGGGAGACGTGCGAGAGGTTGAAGAACCCGTGTGTGAAAGCAGCTCAGGCAGGGGCTCCCCAGGGGCTGTGAAGGAGCCTGGCACACATTGAAGCTGGCTCAGATGTGGAAGGGGCGGGGGCATTGTGTGAGGCCAGGACCCCAGCTACAAAGTTTGGGCTTTATTTTTTGTGCAGGGGTATTGTGGAGTTTGGGGAGGGGATTCCCGAGTGTGTGTCCTGGCAGAGCTGGGCGTGATTTCAGAGCCACAGTGAGGAAGGGGGTAGAGTGAATGGCCTCTGTAGGGGAGCAGCCAAGGGACTGTGAGTGGGCAGTCCCTCGGTGGCCTTGTACCGGGTTCTGTGCCTCACTGTCTTCTCCTCTCACTTTAGGTCCTGGAAGATACGTGCCGGCGACAGGACTTCAACCCCTGTGACTACGACCTGAAGTGAGTCTGTCCCACTGCTCAGCCACTGGGTCTAGGCGCTCAGCTGGGCTGCCTGGGCTCTTGGGAGAAACGTGGTTGTGGTGCCAGCTATTCTGTTAATCCTCTTTCTTTATCCTGTTTACTGAGCAGCTACTACGTGCTGGCATGATGCCAGGCCCAGGGAGCCAGTGGTAAAGGGGGGAGGCTTGGCCTTGACCCTCCCAGAGGGTGTAGGGTACAGGGCACAGATGCAGAGCATGCTCACACACAGACGGCGTTTACAGGTCACAGAGACCTGAGCCAGAGTGCTATGGGTGTGTGAGTGCATGTGTGAGTGAATGTATGTTTGTCTCCACGAGTCAAGTGTGAGCGTGTGTGAATGTATTTGAGTGAGCATGTCTGTATGTGTTTGTATGTGGACGTGTGAGTGTGTGTTTGATTGTACATGTTTGTATTTGAGTGAGTGTGAGGGTGTATGAGTGGGTATGTGTTTGTACGTAAGTCTGAGTGAGTGTGTGATTGTATATGTTTGTGCTTGGAACACGTTTGTGTGTGAGCATATATGCCTGTACTTGAAGTGTACATGTGTGATTGTATACGTTGAAATGTGTGGGTGGCTATGAGAGATAGGGCTTTAGATTACCTTTTCTGAGGAGGGGGCATTTAGGCTGTGACTGAGCCCAGGGTTCCAGGACCAGAGAGGAGAGAGGCCTGTGTGGCTGGGCAGAGTGTGTGAAGGCTGTGGGAGGCCAGCAAGGAGTTTGGATTTTAGCCTGAATACTGTGTCTTAGTGCCTCTGTTTGCTTATGCTTCTGGGGGGCTGGGCAGAAAGCTAGCTGGTCATGCAGAAGGGGCCGTCAGCAGGCTGTCTGCCCCTGGAGTTACATGCAGTTTTCCAAAGAAAGGGGCTTCCCCACTCTCACATTAATGGGATGGGGTTCACACCCATGTGTCGAGTTGCCCACTGTGAAGCCTCTGGGGACGGTTTCTAGGTGGAAGTGTCCAGGAGGCATCCCATTCTTCCTGCCTCCTGTCCCAAGCCCTAGAGCCTCCCTCAGCCAGTTTCGCCCCAGAGGATGCTGGAGTCTGGAACTGTGCCTGTATAGGGCCGAGTGTCTTCCCTGTGGTGGCTGTGACAGGGTATGCCATCCATTGGCGGGGTCCCCGTCAGAAACGTCTTGGTCAGGTCTCTTGCAACACTGATTTTTGTTGAGTCTTCCTTTCATCCACCAACTGTGGGATTTGTCTGGAAGATGCCACTGCTGTAGGGCAGGCCGTCGAGCATGTGTGTGACACATCCTTGTCCCCTGCCCTTGGCTCTCTGTGGATCTGCTGTCCCCGTCTTGCTGCCATGGCAGCTTCCAGACTCACTTTTGTAGCCCATTTCTCAGTTCTTCCGAATCCCCTCAAAACCTGTTTGTGATTCAGGAAATCATGAATTGTTTCCAATAGTCTCTTGGCCTCCACACTGTCAGCTGACCCGTTTGTATATATTTGGATTTCACACACATTCTCTCTGTCTCTTTGTAGTTTTTCCCTAAAGTTTTATTAAAAATGGAGTGCAGAGTTTGGCTTTTGTGTGGCATGAGCAAGTTTTCGTTTGTTCTTCCTGTGGTTCAGCCTGCTCACTATCTGTCTCCCTCAGAACTGAGACAACCCAGCAGCAGGTTTTCTCAGATGCCAGTGACCCCTGGGGTCGACAGCAGTAGGCCTTGTTCTTGTAGGGCTCGGGGCGGGGGGCGGGGCACAGCGTCAGGGGGGCCCTGGGGGTTGTGCGATCAAGAGGGGTGTGGAGCCGGGGGGCCCCGGAGGGGCTCAAAGTCAGAGGGGCCTGGGGTCAGGAGGTGTGAGGCCAGCCACTGGCCGGTCCCCTCTCTGCACGCTGTGAAGGGTCCATGGAGCGAGGCAGCACCTGGGTCTCCTTGTCCCGCCACCTCACTCTCCCTGCATATTTTTCAGGAGTGGGGTTGCTTCCTTGTTCATCATGGCCAAAGTGTGAGCTTAGCTGGACCTCAGGCACCTTCTCTTAGCCTGGCTCAGCCTGGGCGTGGCCATGGTTGGCCCTTCTCATCAGAGCTTCTGGTTTACAAAGCAGGGCTAAGGGTGGCCAGTGGTGCAGGTCTGACCCCAGAGCCATCTCTCTTCACACCCCCAGTTGCTTCTGAGAAACCCCGTGCCCTTGGGCCCAGGGGCCTTTGAGTCCTTTGTCGGCGGGAGCCACGCTGGCCTTGTCGTCTGTGGCCAGGCCCTCTGTCCTTCTCAGTAAATGTGTGCAAGGTGGGGTGAGGAGATGGTAAGCTGCTCCAGAGCTAGAAAAATAGCAGGAATATCAGTTCAGTCCCTCAGCTCTGGTTGCTGTGAGTGCCAGGCCTGACCCTCAGGACTTTGGGCCAGGTTTTCCTCTGGAACCTCTGCTTCCTGATGCTTGTTTTTGAAGTTGTGGCCCCACCTTGGGGACAGCAGGAAGCTGGCGTGATGGGGAGGTGCTCATTTTGGCTGGGGGCCAGCAGTGCAGGTGAGCATGGCAGCTGGGTCTGCTCTGGGATGCAGCTTTGGGCCCTGGAGATGGAGCATTGTTATTCCAGAACATTCGAGGCAGAGCCAGGCTTGGCCCCCTCGGTTGTTTTTTTCGAGTCTGTCCTGGGCCTGGGCCTGGGCGGGGTTCTGAGGCTGAGGCTTCTGTGTTGTCCTGTGCTGGGGCTGAGCTTCCCTTTCCTTCTGGATGACCTGCCTGGCCTGGAACTTGCATGTTGTCCCTGCAGGTCTCAGGTGGGAACTCCCTGTTGCTGCAGCCCTGGAGGACCAGAGTAGGGTCTGTGAGGCAGAAGCGAGTGCCCGCCACCTGGCACCATTCCCGGAGGGTTGTGCCAGCCTGGACGGGCAGTGCTAGGCATTGTGGGTGGCCGTGGCCAACGTGCTGTGGTCTGGTTTGCAGGTTTCAGAGGAGCGTGCTTGACCTTTCCCTCCAGTGGAGGTTCTCCAACCTGCCCAACAACGCCAAGCTCGAGATGGTGCCTGCTTCCCGTAGCCGAGAGGGCCCTGAGAACACGGTAGTTGGGCCTCCAGGGGTAGCAGCAGTGCCTGGTGGGGTGTTGGGGCTGTTTGGACCATGGTGGGGGTAGTTCATCAGGGTCAGTGGGTGGGGCACTGTGCCCTGGGGTCATAAAGGCTGGAGCTGGCCGGCCTGAGTCAGCCCCAGGCTCGGTAACAAGCCGGGGTCTCGGTTGGTGTTGTCTCACTTGGCTCCATACATGTCACAGGATGAGGTTGGTTTATGGAAGCTGAACGTTGGCAGACTGATACTGTGCGGAGTCCCTAGGTGGAGGTAGCAGTGAACATGCTCAGCAGCTAACTGAAAGGATGGAGGTTTGACTCCACCCAGAGGTGCCTTGGAAGAGAGGCTTGGTCATCTACTTCTGAAAAATTAGCCAGTGAAAATTCTACAGAGCACAGTTGTACTCTGACATGCACACCTGCGCACCACCCACGTGCATACGTGCACATATGCACACACGTGCACAACTTTGTGCATGTGTACATAAGTGTAGACATGCACACAGGAGTACGTCCACATGTACACACAGATAGTGCACACACAGGTACACGCACATGCATACACATCCATAGTGCATATACACGCATACGTGCACACGTGTACACCTGTACCGTGTACCTGTGCATATGTGTACGTGTGCACGTGTGCATAGTGCACACAACGCACCCGTGTACACACGTGTAGCGTGCGTACACGCGTGCGTACACCTGTGTTGTGTACATGTAGATGTACACACGTGTACACATGCATGAACACATGAGTAGTGGACACGGGGACACGTGCATAGTGCGCGTACATGTATACGCACGCACATGTACGTCTGTACGGTGCACATGCGTGTGGACGTATGAGTATGCGTTTACTCATACGTATACAGGGTACACGTGTCATGTACACGCACAAGTACGCGTATGCATAGCGAGCCCCCACATACACATATGTACACGTATGGTTTGCAGAGCGTGCAGAGTGGCACCTGCTTATCTCCGCAAGCCAGTCTCAGGGTGCTCATAAACTTCTGGGAGGCCTGGAGGGGCGGGTGGCCTCCCACCTGTGTCTGAGAACCGGACTGCCAACTTGGTGCGCCCCCGGACTCGGGCCTGGCTGCTGGCTTCCTTCTTGGTGACGTGCCTCCTGCTTGCCCCTGCAGGTTCGCATTGCACTGCACCTGGACGATGGCGCCCGGCTGCAGGACACCTTCTGTGCAGGCCGGACGCTCTGGGAGCTCCTCAGCCACTTCCCACGGACCAGGTGAGCAGTGGGCGCCTTCGACTGGACGCTGCCTGATCAGGCCACTTAGAGCCAGATACTGAGCTCTGTGCTGGCCGAGCTGAGCCTTCTGGTGCTTTGCGGTTTTCCATGGAGGGGAGAGAGGTGGGGGACGCTGTCACCAGCTGCGCCTAGCAGCCCCCTTTCCCACGGAGGCTCCCAGGCACTTGGGATGTGCTCAGTTCTCCGGTGCAGACTCAGGTGGCCTCTGAGGAGCCCTCGAGCAGCAGGGGATCGAGGGCTGGTGCCCTCCCCCTACTTGCCTGTCCCTGGGAGGAGCTGGGTACTCTGGGGTCCTGGGGTGGAACAGCCCTGGCCACGCAGTGATCTCAGCCTGAAAACCCGTAGGGTGTAAAATGCACTTGTAATGAGAATCCTTTGTCTTTAAAGAAACCTCAGTGATGGTCCATGTGTGTCCTCTCTGGTCGGGCATGAGTGGTGTAGGTGATCCTGAGTGGGTCGGAGGGGCAGCGCTTCTGCTTCTGGCGTTCTGTCGTGGGGTGAGCATCTCTGACCCCTGTGAAGTTGTCAGCTAGCAGATGGGGGGACTCCTGCTGTGTGGGCAAGTTCCTCGTGAGCAGCATGGTGCCCTGACAGTGAGCAGGGCCCAGTACCCACTCCAGCTGCCCATAAGGGAGACGCAGCTTCCCTGGGCATGCACATGGCCCCAGCAAGCAGGCACCATGGGGGAAGATGAGCCTGCTCTGGGCTGGTGGGAACCCTCAGGCCACCTGGCCCTGCCCCAGTCGGCCGTCTAAGTGGCCTGCTTTTTCTGAGTAGAGCGCCTGCCTGTTTCCTTTGAGCAGCATTCATACCGTCACTTGGCAGTGCTTTCTGTCTTTTGTGGCATGCTGGCTCGTGTCTCCATGCTGTCCTTTGCACAAGGAGCTGGGGCCAGTGCCTTGGGACTCACAAGCTGAGCCCCTGGCGGCCCCTCCCCAGCTCTGAGGAGCCTGGGCCCAGGTGCCAGGACCACCCCTCCTGCTCCCTCTGCCGTGCAGAGAGGCGCATCCATGGTGCTTGCTCTGAGGTGTTACGGGGCCTGATGGCTCTGATGCTTCTGCAGGCTACCTTCCGTGGTGTGTTCTTGATGGGAAGTGGCTAGGGGTGTCAGGTGGCACTTGTGGAGGGCTCGAGGGCAGGAGGGGCCAATGGAAGCTCTTTAGGAGCGACTAATGTCGTAAACCGTGTGAAAACATTCTTTAAAACTGGAGTGGAGAAGGACGACACGGCTCCTAAGTTTAGTGGTGACAGGAGGTGACCGGGCGAGCATGGTCAGGCCCAAGATCCTGAGAGCAGGGCCCCTGCCGCCACCGCGCCCCACACAGGGCTGGAGAACATCTGGGTGTCTGCATGCCGGTGTGCGTGTGTGCCTGTTCACGTGTGTGCTGGTGTGCGTGTGTGTGCACTTTAGGCTATAAATAGGATTGCTTTGAATAGCAATTTGTGCCCTGATCCTGTTTGCTTATGGGCATGTGGTGAGTACCTTGTAGAGCATTCTCAAAGTGTCATTTTTTTGGCTGGCTCGTCCCCCGTGTGGAGTGTGGCCTGATTCGTGATGAACACCAGGCAGTGGTGGTTTCTGCGTTGTTGTCATCAGGAGCAGAGCTCAAGTAGACCGTTTGGCAGGAGATCTTTCCAGGCCCACAGGAACTCCCTAGAATATGCCCCCAAGGAGAATTGCTGCCCCAAAGCAGCCTTACGGCCCCGACAGATCGAAGCTGTGTGTGTGGCTGGGCCCCCTGCACCACTTCCTCGGGTGGACGCAGCTGGGCTTTTCTATGGTGGTGGCTTGTCTGGGTGGGGTTGTGTGGTTGTGTGGATGACCCTGCCCTGGGCCCCAGCATTGGGAGCAGCATCGGACCCAGAACCACCACGTGGGCCCTGTGGCAATTCCAAATTTTCCTGTGACCACGTTGAAAAGGACAAAAGAGAGGTGGGATTAACTTTAGTAGCAGGCTTACCTTAACTCGGCGTATCCCAGATGTCACTGTCTGAGTGTGCGGTCAGTACTAGAAGCTCTTGCTGATACGGTCTCTGACTTGCTGCTCGGAATCTTTGGGTCTGGTATGTTTCACCCCCATCTCTCGTCTCCCTCTGGACTAGTCACAGGGCAAGCACACAGGAGCTGCTCTAGGCTGGTGCCGCCACTGGACAGCGCAGCTGCAGCGGGACTGACCACAGGATGGGGCTTGGGGCCACCTGGTTAGCACTTTGGTGTTTTCCCTGTAACCCGAGGGTCCCACCTTTCGAGTGCCAAAAGCCGCTCTGGTTTGAGGGGCTGGACCGGAAGGAAGCTTGTGCGTACCGGAGACACTTGGGGTGAGGATGCCGGTTCCCCCCTGGTTTGTCTCTCCAACACAGACTGCCTGGTGTTGCTCTCTGTCCAAAGTCACCTTGGCCACTGAAGCCAACTCTGCCCCAGGGAGGACTTTCCTGCTGGCAGACGCTGGCTGTGTTGTGGACCCCACCCTATGGGCCCAGGTCTGGTGCTGCTCAGGATCCCCCTGCCCAAACCTCCTGCCCCTACCCCTGATGCCTAGCCCATCTCAGCATCCCTCATCTTGCTGGCCTGGTACCCTCGGTGGGCCAAGTGGGTGGCTGTGCTCCGAGGCAGCCATCAGGCCTGGGACAGGCGGAGGAGGAGGGATCGGGAACCCTACTGGTTTTAGTTTTTTGTTGTTGATTTTGCACGTATCGACTCAACAATTTCTACACATATGGTCCGACGACATTGATGACCTTTTTCGAGTTGTGCAGCCATTCTCGCTCTCCTTTTCTAAATTGTTCTTTTCCCATTTACAGACTCTTTCGATAAATTCAAGTCTATGTTTTGTTCAGTTTTCCTTAACTTTTACCTGGTTTTTATGTCTGGTTGTGTGGTAAAATGTGCATAACAAAATTTACCATTTTAACCAGGTTGGAACATGTAATTTGGTGGCATCAAGCACACTCATTGAATCCCTGGGTGGTGTACATGGGTAACGTGGGTCCCAGGGCACCCTGCTTCTGGTGGGAACCAGCCTATGGTCACTCAGGCTGGTTTGTATGATTGGCCTGGAACCTTCCAGGTAGCCAGAGGTGAGTGCTGAGTCCTCCTGCTTGGAGATCCTCTGGGTGCCCGCGCCTCCCTTGGCATGTCTGGGGAGGCCGTTTAGGAGTCCTGGCCCCAGGCTCCACCGCCTGGACCTCAGGCACCCTGCAGCCCCAGCACTGTCTCCTCGTGGCCCCGGGATGAGGCCTTGTCTTAGCACTTGATGTTCCTTCTGTTGGTCTGTGTGGTTGGCTGGTGGTTCCAGTCCCGGTGTGATAGCTGCCAGGTTTTCCTTGGGACTCCCCATGTTTGCGCCGGCCATCTTGATCAGCACCAGTGATGGCACACACAGGCCTCAGAGGCCCGGAGGGCGGCCGCTGTGCCTGGACCCTGAGCTCTGGAGGGAGGAAGTGCATCTGAAGCCACACAGCAGCATGACTGCTTGGCTGGTCCTCAGGGTCAGGCCTAGTTGGTCCTTGCAGGGCCGGTGGCATCTAGTGGGCTCTGTGTGCCCCCTCTCCTGCACTTCCTGCTTGGAGAGCGGTGTTCTGTGGTCCTGGTGGGTCTCAGGTGCGGAGTCCTCAGGAGGGATTTGTGGGGAGGTGGGGTGGGGAGGAGAAAGCAGCACCATGGCGCTCACATGTGTGAGAGGTGGGGGAGGTGTCCTCAGCTGTCAGTGCTGCCAAGGGTCTGGAAGTGGTTGCAGCCACCCTCCCCTTGTGTGCCCAGCTCACACATGACATGTTTAGAGCCCCCCTGCTGGCCCAGGGCCTCATCTGACTGCTTGCCGGCTGGCTGAGGAGCCACACTTCAAAGACGGTGAGTGTTTGATGTGCCGGTGGCTGGCCATTTGTGATTTGTGTCATGCCTGGACATGATGTCCGGGGAGGGCTGGCCAGAGGAGGGGCCGTGGGGGGCATGGTGTACAGCTCCATGACCCAGGGCTCTTCCCAGCATGTCTGTTCACCTGCTGTCTCTTGTGTGGAAGAAAGTAGACTTTCTCTTCAGCCCTGGCTGGTCTGAGCGTCTTGTTTCCCAGAAGGCCCCCACCTCCTCTGAGGCTTCCTTAGCGCTTCCTGTTGGGGTTGGGCATGGATTCCTGGGGTACAGTCACAGGGGTCCGTTGGGCCAGTTCTTGTCTCCTGGAAGGAGGGCGGATGTGAGGACTCGCTGATGAGTGGATAACAGGAGAGTACCTTCAGGCTCTCGAGCACAGGGACAGTGTTTGGGGTGCATGCTGGGCCCTGAGTGCAGGGAGGGTGCTGGAGTACATCTCGGCCCCGAGCTCAGAGCGGGTATTTGGGGTACATGCCAGGACCTGAGCTCAGGATGGGTATTTGGGGTGCTTGCTGGGCCCCGAGCTCAGGGAGGATGTTTGGGGTGCATGCTGGGCTCCTAGGGTAGGGAGGGTGTCTAGGGTGTGTGCTGGGCCCCTAATGCAGGGAGGATTTTGGGGTGCACCCTGGGCCTGGAGTGCAGGGAGGAGGGTGCCAGTGTGAGTGGAATTCACACTCTCTGGGGAGCCAGGCAGTATAGTCCTTGGAGGGATGGTCTCATGATGCTGGAACCTTCTGGGAACAGGCTTCATTGCAGTAAAGTGGGGGAGGGGGTGTGTCTGTGTGGAGCCCCAGCCTCTTCTTTTGGGTCAGCCCCGGACACCAGTATCCTTCCAACCTGGGGTCTGTGCTGTTGGGTTCTCAGGGGCTTAGGTCGTTTGGCGCTGCTATTTTTTTAAGTTATGGTGAAATACAAACAACATGCAGCTTAGCTCTGTGTTTAAGTGCACAGTTCAGTACATTCTCAGTGTTGTGCAACCATCGCCACTAATTCCAGAACGTTTTCATTTTACCCAAGAGGAACCTCGTGCCCGTTAGCAAACACTCATCAGTATCCCCAGCAAACCACACCCCCCACACCCTAGGCAACCCCTTTTGCCTTTATAGATTTACATGTTCTATTTTTTGGGGGGTAGGCGTTTCATACACAGGCAGTCCTCAGGTCAGGAACATCTGACTTACATGTAGCCTGTGGTTACAAACCAACTCCGTAAAGCTTACTGTGTTAGAAATTCAAGGTACGTGTAGCAGTTCTTAATAACAAACAGGCACTACTTTGCTGCACGAATTGAAACGTTACTGCTTTGTTATTACGTTAAAGACGTTGGAGCGTATCTGTGTCTTTTTTAGTTTGTTAATGCGTGGAAAGGTCAACTGCATACTGTACGCTAAGACAAGTGTTCGACCAAATGACATCGGATGTGAACTGTAGCTAACTATTCCCACTTACGTACAAATTCAACTTAAAGACATACTGAGGAATGGACCTTATTCGTAATCCGGGGATTGCCTGTAAGTGGCTCATACAACATGTGGCTTTTTGTGTCTGGCTTTTTTCACTTAACATAGTGTCTCTGAGGGTTATCCGTGTCGCGGTATGTACAGCACCTCGTTCTTCTTTATAGCTGAGTGATATTCCACTGTATGGATGGGTTATGTTGTATTTGCTTGGCATCTGTTGATGGGCATCTTATGGCATGTATCAGCATTTCATTCGTTTTTATGGCTGAGTGATATACCATTAGGAAACCCTGGTGGCGTAGTGGTTAAGTGCTACAGCTGCTAACCAAAAGGTCGTCAGTTCGCTTCTTGGATACTCTATGGGGCAGTTCTACTCTGTCCTGTAGGGTCGCTATGAGTCGGAATTGACTCGACGGCACTAGGTTCGGTTTTTCGGTTTGATACCCATTGTGTGGATGGACCACGTTGTGTTTGTCCATCATCAGTTGATGGATGCTGTGATGGTTGAGGTTGTGTGTCAACTTGGCTGGGCCATGAATCTCAGTGGTTTGGCAGTTATGTAATGGTGTATTCATCCTGCATGATGTGATCTGATGTGATCAGCCAGTCAGTTGTAAGGGGAGTTTCTTGCGGGGTGTGGCCTGTATCCAATATATATATATGGATGATCTGGTAAAGCTCGCTTTGTCACTCTGGATTCTGCATCTGGCTTGTCATCATCTGACCTCCAGTTCTTGGAGCTTGAGCCAGCAGCCCACTGTCTTCCCTGCTGATCTTGGATTCATCAGCCTCCTAAGCCTGGGAGCTAGCAGCCTGCTATCTGACCTGCCAATCTTGGGTTCATCAGCTCCTGCAGCTACGTGAGTCAGGAGGAGCATCCAGCCTGACACCTGACGCACAGCCTTGGGACTTGCCAGCCTCTACAACTGTGTGAGCCATTTCGTTGAGATAAATTTTTGTATATATGCAGTCCTGGTGGTCTTTTTTTCTATGGGAATATGTGTGGTTAACTGGTTTTGCTTCTCTAGAGAAGGCAGCCTACAACAGGTGTCTTCAGGTCCGTATCAGTACTTCCTTCCTTTGTACGGCTATGTGGTGTTCAACTGGAAGGAGTATAGCCAGAATGCTCCTTGGAAGTGAGGATGACAAGACTTCATCACGCTTAACTTGGGGCATGTTATCAGGAGGGACCAGTTTCTGGAGAAAGACATCATGCTTGGTGAAGTGGAGGGTCAGCAAAAAAGAGAAAGACCCTCAACAAGATGGATTGACACAGTGGCTGCAACAATGGGCTCAAACAGCAATGATTGTGAGGATGGTGCAGGACTGGGCAGTGTTTTGTTCTATTGTATGTGGGCTCGCTGTCAGTTGAAGCCGACTCGATGGCACCTAATAGTAACAACAACTGTGTTCAACTGTGTGGATGGTCCGCGTTGTGTGTGTCCATCTTTGGCTAATGGGCGCTTCCTGAGCTCATGTTGATTCTGTCTCAAGTCACAGTTCACTGGCCTGGAGCCATTGCTGGTTGTCCTGATGCTTCTGGCGCCCTTGCCCTGCAGCTTTGCCTTTGTGTTGCTCATTTCTATGGGGTCTGCCTTTGGCTGTGGCATTTAGTTCTGGAAGGACTCTTGCTGCTTTCACCAGGGTGTGAGCTCGGATCAGGGCTGTGGCCAGTGCCTGTCTGAGCCTGAAGCTCAGGGAACACTCATCCCATGGCAGCCGCTCCCACCCAGTGAGCACCTGCCGTGAGCTTCCCGTTGCGTGCTTGTGACTCCCAGCTGGGCCAGGTTCGGGCCCTCCCTTACCAGTGCCTCCTGGGACCCGCTCTTGCTCTTCAGGGTCTGATTGATGAGGGGGCATGGGATGGCCCAGAGACACAGCGGCTGAGCCAGTGTGGACACAATGCTGGTGACTGCTTTACAAACAGGGCTGTTCCTGCTATGTCCTGTCCTGGGGCCCCCGTGACTTCAGGGCAGGGGGGTGATCGGGGTTGGGCTTGGAGCCCCTGAACTTGCTGCATCCCCCAGGGTGGACCCAGGAGCTTTGGGACAGCACCCTCCTTGGGCAGGTCATAGGTGAAAGCTCTTGTGGCAGGTCCGGGACTGTTACCTTGCTGAGCTCAGCCCCCGACAGCAGCTCCTGTGGTGGCCAGAGCCACTGTGGCTGTCTGTTCTGGGGCTGCGTCCTGGCTCTGCCCCTTCATGGCCGCTCTGAGGGCCTCACCTCTCCCCCTAGTGGTGCTAGACTCAGGCGGGGACCCCTGGGTCCATTGGTTCCTGCCCCTGCAGTGGTTGTGGGGTCACAGGGGTGGCCCTGGGTGGGCTCTCCCAGGGGGCAGGGTGGCAGGGGCTACAGTTTCCTGCATGGAACCAGCGGCCAGTGTGATGTTCCTTGTCTCTCCTTCCAGGGAGTGCTTGGAGCAGCTGGGCGAGGTGACCCCTGTCTGCGTGTACATGAGGGATGAGGTAGGTGAGCGCCTGCCCGGCCCCCTACCCACCTCCTTCCACCCTGGAAAACCTACTCTCCCCAGACCTGCCTTGCAGCGGTGGCTGGGGGCTTGGCTCCTGAAAGCACGGTGTGTTTCATGGAAAAAAACGCCCAAGCCGCCTCACTGGAGCGCCGCACCCCAACCTCCCTCAACGCCCTGTTTGTTTTCTCAGCTCCTCTCAAAGCCCGAGAGTCACAAAAGTGGTTTCATTTTAACAAATATTTGCTTTGCTCTGTGTTTTGATCTTTTTCAAAACTGAGAGTGGTGTGGGGCGGGCACAGCCCTGGCACCAAGGCCCTGCCGTCCGCACCCAGCCCTCGCCCGGTGCCCCGGCCTCACAGTGGCCTTTTGTTTTGTCCCTGGCAGGGTACCCCTCTCCAACCAGGGTGGCCGCCATCACTAGGGGATCCAGTGGACCCTGGTATGGACGGGACCATCCCGTTTGCCCACAGCTTGACATCCCCAACCAGGGCCCCAGACAGACCTGCGTGTCCTCTGGAACTGTGAAGGCGGGGGCTGCTGAGTTGGGAGTAGGCATGGCTGTTGGGCTCTCGGCCTTGGGGTAAATGGGGACGCCCAGTTACCCTTTCCTATGGAGGACCCAGGGAAGCCTACTGTGCTGCCCAGCCAGCCCGCAGAGGCACGTCCCCTCCTCAAGGGCAGCCCTTCTGTGTCCCCATCCCCTGTCCTCAGAGGGCTGGAATGAGCTGATTAGAACCAACCAGAGGGGGCAGAGTGGGGTCCTGAGGATGCTCCCTAGGAGATGGGGGTGACAAGGGCCTAGTGGGACACGTAAACCATGGGGAGGGGCCCTGTAAGGCAGGTGAACATTATGACCTGAGGCCTTGGGAAAGGGGTGCTGTGCAACCTGCGGTGCCTGGTGGGGAGGAGGGTGCCCCACTGTGTGCTGGGCTTGGAGTAAGGTGGGCTGGCCTGGGGGGTCCTTGGGAGTTGAAGAGAGTGGGCACAGGCCTTGCCGGGTCAGGGTTATCTGTGTGCACTGGGGGCCACCAAGGGCTCCAGGTGGGAGGAGGGGGCACCCCATCCTCGAGGTCCTCACAGGCTCGAACTCCAGGTCTGACAGTTGGGAGGGCGTTTAACAAGGAAAAGCTGAAAAGCGCTTGCAGGTTATGTGGTTTTCCCGGGGCTAGTCCCTCAGGCTGACTGGCTTGGGGCTCCCATGAGTCCTAGGGTCCTAGTGTGAGGTCCATCTATCCCAGGGTCACCTGTCCTGGGCCCCACCTGTCCCGAGCTCACTTGCCCCGGGGCCCACCTGTCCTGTCTTGACCCCCCACAGGTGACTGGCCCGGCCGCCTTGCAGAGGACGACATTGCAGTCCTTGGGCCTCACTGGAGGCAGTGCCATCATCAGGTCAGGAGAAGGAAGTGCAGCTTCCGGGCCCTGGAACTGATCCTGAAAGTTTTTTTTTGTAAAAAATGTGTCTCAAAGAAAAGGGAAAAGGGTTCAGAGTAAAAAAAGACTCACTTCTCACAGCAGCCCCCACACCAGCCCGTTCATCAAAGGCTGATGCCCTCTGGGCCCTCCTGTAGGTGGCCTCATGTGGGATTTGTGGGGGTGGGCGTGGCGGGCTCGAGGGAGCTGGTGTGATGCGGGCAGGTACCCGTGGGCCGCACAGGGCTGGGGTGCAGCTGTGCAGCCCTCAGATTCCCCTTTGGGGTCCTTCTCTCTCCTGGCATAGATGAAGTTGGTGGGGAGGCAATGGCTGTGCAGGCCGTCTAAGAGGCCGTTGGTTTGGTTGTCACTGGTAGGTGTGGTGGGGCTCCACACTGGGATGAGGCCTACACACCCAGCGCCTTTGCTTTCTGGGCCTCCTCCCACAGGTTTGTTGTGAAGCCAAGTAGCTCAGCCAGCAGACCAGAGTCCGCAGGCGCCAGGAGCAAAACTCCAGGAAGCCCAGTACCGTCCACCTCCGCTGACCAGGCTGCCGGCCACCCTGTGCTTCCCCTGGACATTGGGGGGCTCAGCGGAGGTGACCTGAGCCGCCCAGAGGATGCAGGCCCGTCCAGGATTGGCCACACGGATGGCCAGGGCCCAAAGCCAGCAGACAGTCCGGCAGAGCCGGACACGAAAGTGCCCTTGCCAACCCCTTTTGTTCCCTTCTCTGGCGAGGGCCAGCGTCTGGGTGGCCCTTCTGGGTCTGCACACTCCCTGATGTCACCATCCACCAAATCAGCCAAGTCCGTTTCTAGCCCCGGAGGCCCTTCTGAACCAAAGAAGTCGAAGCCTGGCCTGGAGTCCCCGCAGGAGCCCGAGCCGGTAAGGGGATGTTGGGGCCTTGAGGGGCTGGGATCCCCTGGATGGTTCTAGGAAGGCTCTCTCCTAACCATGGGCAGCAGCCTTTGTGGCAGCTACAAGTGACCTCAGGCCTGGTCAGCCCGGTGCTGGGACAGGCCCTGGATGCTTTTTACTGTTAGGGTGATGTCTTTTTTGTTCAAATTAGCTATAGCAAGGTGCCCGTTTAAAATGTGTGGTTTGATGGGTTCTCACAAACACACAGACCCAGGTAACCAGCATCAGTCAAGATGTTGCTGTTCCTGTACTAACCTCCCCTCCCCCCCAGTTAGCATGTGGGTTTTGAGCCCTTTTTGTTCCTGGTGGTGACTGGGGCAGCTGCCTCTCCATCCTTTTGCTTGGTCTGGTGGTCTTGCTGTGGCTGCTTCAGGTGTTGCTTGTCCCCCGCTGAGTGTGTGACCTCGAGCCAGCCCCTACTGCCCAAGAGGTGTGGGGGCTGTGGGGTGATTTTAACGTCACCCTGATGGAGCAGGAGGCAGGAGGTAAATATGCTCATTGTTGGGAGACCTTTCATGAGCTCTCAGATGCTAAGTGGGTGAGACATTGGCTCCTCTGTGGGGCCTTGCTCTGGGGAAGTTCTCTGGCTGTGGTGAGCTGGCTGGGAGGAGAGTGCAGCTGTCACTGGGCCGGGTGACAGGCCAGCGGCCGGTCCATGGGGCCCTGTGTCCAGGCCCTGGAATAACAGTGCAGGCTTGCTGCGTCCCCATTAGTCGATTCCCCTGGGGTGAGGTGTGCTGCACACGGCTCCGCTTGTGGCTGGGTGGCACGGAGCTCTGACGCCAGCCCCATGCCTTCCGTAGTGTGGGCCCCCGCCCCATCCAGGCTCTGCTGCTGCGTGCTCTCCTGCCCGTGGTCAGGCCCACCCCACCATTCTACTTTTCTGATCACATACTGATGGGTGGGGGGTGTCGCCAACAGCCTGGGGATGGCACAGAGGGCGAGCTCCCCCCTGGTGCCTACCACAGGCAGCAAATGCAGGAGGCCTCTCTATGGCTTTGTGGCTCTCGGGGTCACACAAGTGCTACTTCCGCCCATGACCCCTTCCCCCTCTGTACCCTTCCCCTGCATCCCCTCTCCCCTGCTGACCCCTGCATCCCTTCTCACCTGGTGACCCCCTGCCCCTCGTGTCTCCCTGCCCCCCCACACTCCCCCCTCCCCTGGCACCTCCCTCCCCCAGCATCTCCCCTTCCGGGGTATCCCCCCCAGCATCCCGCCTCCCTTGGCGTCCCCCCTCCCCCACATCCCCCCTCTTCTGGTGGCCCCCCTCCACTGGCACCCCCCCCGCCACGTCTCCCCTGCTGTCTGATTTGCACTCTTAGCTGGCTCTCTGTGGCCTCCAGCTCCTGAGGGCTGTCTCCTGTCCTCTGTGGACCTGGTAGCCGCAGTCGTGAGGAGCTCTGGAGGGGAGATGTGGCCGGGGCCTTGTAGGCTGCCTTTTCCTGCAGGGCGATGCCTGGGGTGTCTCTGGGGCTTTTCCAGTTGGGCTTCAGTGAGTCACACAGCAAAGTTTCCGTGGGCCCCTGGGGAAGCTGTGGTGTGGGCTGGGCGGCCTTGCCAGCAAGGCATCTCCACGGGGCTCGGCCACATGCCACGCTCCCACGGCTACCTCATGTGACAGCCCCTTCAGAAATGCCCCCAGGGCCTCATCTCTCTGTCATGAATAAAGTCGTCTTTACGGACTTTTCCAGAATGTCCCTGAACATCCCTGACCCCTCGCCCTCCTTGGGCTTGGTGCCGTAGAGGGCTGCAGGTCTTCCTTCCTGATCCAGCCAAACAGGGCTCTGCTTCTGGTGCGCAGCAGGGAGGGTATCCACGGGGAGCACACATTCACGGTAACCGCTGGTGCAGCAGCCTGGCACCCTGGGTCTGGTGCCTGAAGAAAGAGATGGTTGAAGCGAGCCTTCTGCCCCAAGTCATGGATACCAGTGAAGGCTGCGGCCTGGTCTGTCCCGCAGCAGTGCGATCTGGCACTGCTCCGGCTCTCCATGGTGCTGCCCTTTGGCTCAGCGTCACTTTGACCCATCTGTACTTACACTCAGTACCAACTTGAGATATTACTCTGTTGTGAAGGAAATCCTCTCTCAAGAGCTGCTGCTTCCCATAGTGCGGAGCCTCTAGTGGAGGCCTCAGGAAGTGCCCTGAGCCACTGTTGGGAGGTTGCTGGTGGGCCCTCACTGTGCGGCTGGCTGGTACTGCCATCCACATGTCTCTCAGCAGCCAGTGTGGCTCCTGTGCTGACCCCCATGAGGTCAGACTCCAGGGAGGGGGCAGGTCTGAGGGAAGTGATGCCCAGAGCAGCAGAGGTGGTCAGAGGCTCAGGTGAGTTCTGGGTTGAGAGCACCCTGTGGCTGTGGGTTTTTTCTATGGGTTTTTGTATTTCCGTAAGTGATATTGTACGTAGCACCCCTCCCCACTTTTTTCCCTGCTCATCACCATGTTTGTAAGACCCATTCTTTACCTGTCTGTTCCCCTGGCTCGTCACGTTTTCTCTTGAGTGGGAGCCTCCACTGTGCTCCTCCTTCCGCCAGTGAGGGGCCCTTGGCTGCTGGGGCTCCTGCTATCCCACACAGCGCCATCCGGAGTGTTCCAGGGTGTCCCCCGCTCTGGGCTGTGGTGTGTGTGGGGGAGCTTTGTTAGACCACTGGGTGTGTGATTCTTCCCCTGTGCTCACCCCTTCCCCCGCAGCCTGGCGGTACCTTTGCCTGTGCTCACTCTCCGACTTCTAACTCGTGCCAGCGTAGGTGTGTGTGATTGCCTTTTGTACTGATTACAAATTACGTTTGTGTTTCTCGGGTTACTAATGAGATAGAGCACCTCTTAGTAGATCTGTCAGCCACTTGGCTGAGTTGTCTCCAGGTTACCGGCTCACGTTTGCTTTGCCCAGTCTGCTTTTTGTTAACTTGTGAGAGCACCTCATGTATTCCAGCAGTTACGGGCTCCTCGGTGTAAACCGTTGTGATGTTGGCAACGCGTCCCCACCAAGCAGAGGTCCTTGATGCTGGATGGTCAGACCCATCATGATTTTGTTCCTCTAGTTCGTGCTTTGGAGTCTTAAAAAGTCCTTGTTACCCCAAGGTCACAAAGATATTTCCTGGCATTTTCTTCTGTTAGCTCTGGGATTCAGTCTTTTTTTCAACGGTCCACATTCCTCCTGGGGGTCACCTTGGTAGATGAAGTGAGATAGGGATCAGTTTATTTTTCTCTACATGCTGAACCAGTTTGCTGTGAAAAGCTTTTATCGAGTTAAGAAAGCTGTTTTCTAGTCCTTTTTGAGAATTTTAGCGTAAGTAGGTTCGAGCTTCATGAGGTGCCTTTTCCGTGTCGGTTGAGACAGTTGTGGCTCCAGTCATGAGTGTGGCAGGTTTTGTCCTGGGCTTCACCATCAGCCGTCTGTGTTCCAGGGGTCAGTCCTGCTTGACTGTGGCGCACTTCTGTTTTTGTTGTTGTTAGTCCCGGTGAGCCTTATCTCAGGTGTTTGCGTCTGTGTTCCAAAAGTAAAACGACTGCGTGTCACTTTCACCCACTTGTGGACTCAGGACTGGCTGGCATCATATGTGATCTGGGTGCCTGCCGCCTTTTCTGTAGAAGAAAGAGGATTGTTCCGGGAGGCTATTGTCACTGCTGCTCCAGACCTTGTATCTATGCCTGGCTCGTGGTGGGAGTATGTGCGGACCAGCCAAGGAGGCACACGCATGCTGTCGTGGTGTGCCCTGTATTACCTGGGCCGTGTGGCGCTGCAGGTGCTACGTCTTCTCCTCTGGGGACACTCGTGGGGTCCCAGCCCTTTCTGCTCTGTGGTTTTCTGCCCCTGTGGAGCCATCAGCACTGGCTCAGACCCTCGCCTACATCCACCCTGCAGTGCCCTTGAGAGAGCCCGGCGTGAAGACATGTGATGACCTGTGAAGAGATGTGAAGGTGTGTTAGGGTGGGTCCTGCACAGCCTGCAGATCCGCAAGCATTTGTGACTTCTCTAATAAACCTTACGAGCTTCGTTTGGTGGCTCCCGAACCTCACCCACGGCCATGTAGGTGATGTTTCCAGGGTGCAGACAGCCCGCTTTCTCGAGTATGCGTCAGTACGGGCCTGGTGCTGGCTTTACCCTTTGTGGCAGCACCAGCTTTGTGGTGCCTCCATGGGAGGGTCCTCCATGGAGCCCCTGCCCACTGAGGGGCTGGACGGATGGATGTGTGTCCTTGTGGCTGCCCACAGTATTTACTGTGTCGGTGGCCGTGGCACTGCTAGGGGTGGTGCTCTGGGCTCTTTGTGGGTCTACTTTGCCCTCTGCTGGGACCCCCAGCCTGGCCTATGCCCAGCGCACACTGGCCGCTCCAGCCATGTCTGTGAGGGACGTGCAGGGTCCATGGGAGCCGAGGAGGACCTGGGCTGCAAGGGCAGCACTGAAATCCTCACTGCAAGGCTCCAGGTTCTCTCTGCACTGGGCTGGGCTGGGTCAAGCTGCTGCTGCACAGGGTGCGGTTCCAGGTGGGCAGCTGCCTGAGTTCACTTGGAGCCCCCTCCTGACCATCCCCCCACTGGCCCTTTTGCCAGCCGCTCCTCTTGCCCACCTGCTGTCCCCCCTCTAGCCAGCTGGATTTTGGGCAGTCTTGGGTCCCAGCATCCCAGGGGCAATGTTCCCATCCCCAGGCCGGTCCTCAAGCTGAGTGTGTCCTCAGGCCTTAGGGATCTGGGCTTTGCTCTCCCTGCTTCTTCCCCTGTGTCTGCCTGTGGACGGGTCTGGCTTGGGTTTTTGGGGTGTGCAGTGTGGAAAAGAGGTGAAGACGCGCTAGCCTGAGGGTAGGGACGAACACTCTGCCAAGCGGGCGTCCAGCCCCCGTATCACTGTCCTTCTCCGAGTCAGATTATTTCCTGACTCGTATTTTGCTGGGTTCTGGGTTTTAAAAACTCTCAGTTTTTTCTTGTCTCTGCGCTCTGCCTGTCTGGTCCCCTTTCAGGCTTCGAGGTATTGGGTGGTCACCACTGAGCTGGCAGAGGCCTTGGCATTGACACCCAGCCCTGGTCTGCTCGAAGCCCTGGCCTGGCCCTTGAAGATGCCCGCACCTCCGTTGGCGGTGGAGCCTGCAGCTGAGAGGCCTGCCCCACCCGGCCCTGCCCCACCCTGTCCCGTCTCGTCCCAGTCAGTCCTTTCCCTTGCCACAGAGGCCACGGCCGCTCTGGCATCGCAGTGTACACCGGGCCTGGCCCCAACTCCTGGCTCCTCTTCCAGGGCCCCTGTGTCTGCCCCTCAGGGGAGGGCTGTTCCTCCTCTGGCTCTACCCTCTAGGCCGGCCCAAAACCCACCGCCCGACCTGGCCAGGACCAGCTCCCCACTGTAGCTGGGGATTTGCTGGTAGCTCCCAGGGGCTTACCCTCACCCAGCGGGTGGCTGCTGTCCCAGGCCTTGAGGGCGGGAGCGGCCAGGGCAGGGAGGGCCCCCCGCCCCGCTATGCCACCGGCAGTGTGTGCTTCTGCCCATGCCTTTGATCAGGCCGTGCGGCTGATTGATTACGGAGTGTGCCTGCTGCCACTGCACCCATCACTACCAGCCACACCCGGAGGGCGGCCGGCCACACGCCATCTGCTTTGTGTCCCTTTCAGGGGAGGAAACAAAACAAAGCATTTTGGGGGAACTTCAAAGGTACACTTTAGTAATCAGGACAAGTTTCCAGGTTCCCTATTAACGTCCTGTGTGTGGTTTGGACTTCAATAGGTCGGAAGGCAGCGGGGGCGAGCAGGCAGGCTCGCAGGCCGGGATGGTTTGCAGCCCGGCGGCTTTGCCTTTGATGTCGGGACGGTAATTATTAGAAGGTCGTTTGACTGTGATCAGAGCCGGGTGGGGGGCTGAGCCGGTGGCACCCCCTGGCCTGTCCTTTGAAGTTCCTGTCTCCCTGCCCCCCGCCCTCCTCCGTGGCCTGGCAACTGCATGTGAGCCGCTCATGGGTCAAAGGTGGGTGTCCTGCATTGCTCTCGAGATGGGGTCCTCGGGTACTTCTTTGGCACGGTGCACCCCAGTCTCATGGGCAGGGCTCAGCCTTAGCCCCACCGCCCTCCACTTGCCAGGGCTAAACATCAGGGCGTGGAAGAAACAGCGTGTGTGCCAAGAGTGGGCGGCCTGAGTATGCAGTGGGGGGCAGGGAATGCCACGGGGCATGGAGGAGGGAGGGTGGTGCCCATGCCTGGAGGGCTGTGACATCTTCTTGGGGGCTGGTATCTCTGGAGAGTCTAGGCCTCATGGTTGAGGACCCCTGGCTGCCTACCACCCCTCCTCCACCTGGCCTGGGGACTCCCCCGCAACATCCCTCCGTGGTGCTGGCCCCCTTTGGCCAGACCACAGTGTAGGCCCCAGGGTGGGCAGCGGCTAGGCTGGCCCAGGCACTGGGCAGCAGCTGGAGGGGCAGGCGTGACAGCAGCGTGGTAGCTGAGGGCCTGGCCCAGTTGTCCTAGAGCACCCCAGAATGTCTCTGCACTGCGGAACATCCCTGCAGCAATGCCAGGCGGCTTCCTGCCACATGAGGGCCTGGGTCGCCACAGCCCCAGTTGCCCATCTAGCCCAGGTCCCACTTGTCTGGACTGAGGGGCTCTCTGCTGGGACTGTGTGTGATCGCAGACCTTGGGGTGTGGAATCCTTCCCAGGCAGCCTGGGGTTAGTTCACTGTGCAGGCAGGCCTTGTGGGGCCAGGCTCCGTGCCCTTGTCTGCATGTCCCCTCTAGGGAGTTTACTGTGTCCACGTGGAATGTGGCGGCCGAGCTACGGTGTGTCGGAGATGCTGAGCTTCAAACGGCAAGCTTGCCACAGCCAGCCTGTGTGTTCACTGGCTCTTGCCTTTCTGTAAATGCTCTTACCGCTTCATGTTAACTTAAACATTCATCCACAGTGGGAATGAGAAGAGTTCAGGCAAGCTCTCACCACTGCTAGGTTTCCGTGAGCACACGGGCATCAGCTGCGTGTGGCCCCCTCATCACTGATCCATCGTAACGGCCTGGGATGGGCACAGAGCCCCATGTGGTGTGGGCCCCAGTCTTGTCCTACCCTCTCCCCGCCCCCGTGTGCACCAGGGCCTGGCCAAGTGGGTCACACCGATTCTTGCAGTTTACGTTCTAGCCACCCAAACAGGTGATTGGGAGCAGCGTGCCTGGAGGCCGCAGTGCAGGGCGGGGGGCAGAAGTGCCCTGGTGCCAACCTGACCCCAAGCCCCTGGCCCCAGGGCACCTACCCTGCCCTCTTAAGTTCTGGGACGCACCACAGCTCATGGGGACTGAGTGGCTTCAGGAGCTGACACTGTGGGCATACTTGGCGCCTCCTGTCCCCTGGGGCCTGTGGCTGGCTGGGGACTTTAGACCTGCTGCAGGAGGTGAGCCTCAGAGACCTGAGAGTGCTGTAGTCCTCACGGCCTGGCCTTTATGAGGCTGGCCTGTACCGGAGCCTGCTCCTCGGCCCCCTAGCCTCTCCCGCTGCTCCTCCAGGGCTTTGATGCCTCCCCACCCTGGCAGCGTGAGTAACGCGGAGATTTGGCCCAGGCTCTGCGGTGATTCATTGAAGCCCAGCGCCTCGGGGAAACAACACATTTTCCTCCTCCCAAAACCACCGTTAGAGGACAGGGGTGGGGGAGAGGGAAAAACAAGAAACCCTCACAGTAAACCCCGGAAAGCCTGGAGTTGAGGTCACTTCTGGGTAGTTCCTGACATTTTTCCCCTGTGTGTCATCGTGTCCTGGAAAATTCCTCTTGCGAGGAGGAAATGCAGCTGCCCCACATGGCATGAGCCTCTGTGAGCCATGCAGCCAGGACACATCCACCCGGGCATCTGGAGCCGATGGGGCTGGGCGGCCGGGCCTCGCAGCCATGCTGGTGTGGGTGCGTGATCACTGACAGTGTGACAGCTCGCTGGCTGCACATGGCGGGGGGTTACGCTGGCCTCTGCCCTGCCCCGCTGTCCTGCACGCCCCCTACCCCAGGCTGTGGCTCAGGGTTGGGAGGGGGCCTTCCCCCCCTGCACCTTGCTCTCCCTTTCTGGTATCTGTGGTCCTCGAAGGCCATGAGGCAGCACAGGATGAGGGTGGCCTGGGTGTCTTCACATGGTCCTATGTTGGTAGGAAACAACCACCCAGACTAGGCTTAACACAAGAGGGACTTGGTCAGCAGGGAGAGGCTGCTCTCGGGTCCTGGGCAGGAGAGAGGCCGGCTGCCCTTGGGAGCCTGCAGAGTCCGCAGTCACACCTGAGTGCTCAGAGCACTGGTGTCTGCCAAGTCAGAGCCAGCAGGACCCAGAAGGGTGGCATGGGGCAGCCAGGTGCGGGCGCAGGTGGAGGAACCTGCCCAGAGAGGCCGTCCAGGCTGACCTGGGACAGAAGGGACACTTTGAAGATGGCCGTTTGCTCAGCGCGCCACGGGCTGGTGCCGAGTCCTGTGTGACTCCAGCGTTGTCACTGAAGATGAGGCCTATTCTTAGGAGATGCTGCTCAAGGGTTTAGGGGAAGGTGAGACCTGCAGTTTTGTCTCAGGTGGTTCATGGAGGTGTGTGTGTGTGCACGTGTATGTGTGTGCTGAAGTGTAATAGTGTTTGCGTGTGCGTTTGAGTCTAAGTGTGCATGCATGTGCCTGCGTGACTGTAATAGTGTCTTTGTGTGTCTACGTGTGCCTCTGTGTGTGTCTGCCCGTGCCTGTGTGAGTATAATAGTGTTTGCATGTGTCTGAGTCTTCGTGCGTTTGTGCAAGTCTGTGTGATAGTGCCTGTGTGTCTGCATTTCTGGGTGCCTGCTTGTGTATCTGCTTGTGAGCATAATAGTGCTCGCCATGTATGTCTGTGTGTCTGCGTACGAAATAGTGCCTGTGCGTGTCTGCGGATGTCTGTGTGTGTAATAGTGTCTGCGTGTGTGTCTGCTTGTGTCTGCATGTGTGCCTGTGTGCATGTGGGTCTGCACGTGTTCCTGTGCATGTCTGTGTGCCTGCGTGTCTGCATATTGTTCCTGCGTGTGTATCTGCATGTGTGTCTGCTTGTCTGCGTGTTTGGGTGTCTGTGCATGTGCCTGTGTGTCTGCGTATCTGCATGTCTGCGTGTGTGCCTTGTGTCTGCTTGTGTTCCCGTGTGTATGTCTGGCTCCACATTTGCGTGTGTGCACGTCTGTGCATGCGTCTGTGTGTCTGCACGTCTGTGTGCATGTTTGTCTTCATGCATGTGCGTGTATGCATGTCTGCGTGTCTGCATGTGTCTGCACGTGTCTGCATGTGTGTGTCTTTGTGCACATCTGCCCGTGTGTCTGCGTGTCTGTGTGTCATTGCATGTGCCTGCGTCTGTGAACATCTGTCTGCATGTGCCTGCATGTCTGCACACCTGTGTGTCTGTGTGTCTGAGTCTTCGTGCACCTCTGTGTGTCTCTGTGTTAAGAGTGCGCTTGACAGCTCCGCTTCCTCCTGGCGGTGCAGGGTGTTTCCAACTGGCTCTGCCACAAACACCCGTCCCTTCTCCTGGGATGTGATCCACCTGGGGGCCTGGATGTCTAGCCAGCCATGAGATGGGGTTGCCTGACCCTTTAGACGTGGTGGGTAGTTCTGTCAGCACTTGTGGCACTGGCCTCTGTGGGCACGATTGTGCCCCAGGAGTGTCCATCCTAAATCACCCTCCGGCCCTCTGAGGCCCTGTGCACGGGCTGGAGTCCTTGCTGCACCTAGAAGCAGCAGGTGGAGCTTAAGGGCAGGGCCAGATCAGAGGAAGATTTTGTCAGATTGTTTTCTGGCCAAAAGTCAGTAGCCCTTGGGCAGCAAGGGCTGATCCATCTGGCCTCTCCGTTCTGGAAGTGGCCAGAGTGGGCTGTGGGGCCAGGGCGTCAGCACTGCCTGGGGTGCCTGGAGGAGGGGTGAGGCTAGAGCGGCTGCATGCTCTTTAGGACGGCATGTGCTCTGTCCAAGGCCGGTCCTGGGGTCACTGGTATGCCCAGGCTGTGTGGACTCAGTGCCCCTTGGGGCCAGGATGGTACAGCCACATGAGGCCCCCACACGCCCGTGTGCCAGGGCCCCGGCCCAAGTGCTGTGGACACAGTGGCCTGGCTCAGCCTGTCTGCTGCCCCCCCAGCCTGGGTGAGGCCCTGGGCCTCTGAAATGCAGGGCTGTGGCTGTGGGGGGTGGCCTGGCGCCCAGCACGTTATAAAAAGCTTTGGTGCAGATGGCGTGTGGCAGCCAGGATGCTTGTAGCCTTGAAAGGCCAGGCCAGGCAGCCTGGGCCTCGCCGGCCACCTGTGAGCCCCTGGTTGCCTGTCCGGACTAGGCCTTTCCAGACAGCACCAGGTGAGGTAAGATTTGGCCGTGTGTGGCAACTTCAGGGACCTGCCAGCCATGGGTCCAAAGGGTGAGGTGTCCAGGGCTCGGTTGGGGGCACCGACCCCTCCCTAGGTACATGGGGGTGCTGTGCCTGGATGCTGGGCGGCCCTGGCCTCCCACTCAGCTCCTAGCCTGCCAGCTCTGGGTGAGGCCTGAGGGAGGGCAGGGCCTGCAAGGACACACAGGGATGGGCCTGACCTTTGATGCAGCAGAGGCAGCAGCGTGGTGTGTACGGACAGGAAAGAGCCTTTAGAGTGCCCCCCTGCCTTGCGTCAGAAGGCAGGATGGGTGGGGTCCCAGTCCTAAGAGAGGGAGTGTGGGGGACTGGCAGGAGCAGACAGGAACCCTGGGCCACCTGCCTGCCCTTGGGCCACTCAGGCTGGTTTGTCAAGGGGAGACAGGGCAGAGGGCACCCTGTGCCTGGGACGACACAGCCTTGGCGCCGTCTCACCACACAGTCCCTCTGACCCCTCCTGAAACCACCCCCCGAGCAGCCCTGCCTTGTAATTTTCATTGCTGTTGCTGCCAATTAGGAGCGACGCTGTCCCTTCCCACATCCCAGGGTGGGCAGAGGGGAGCACAGTCGCTCCCCCCCACTCCGTGAACCCCATGACGTGGATGGACCAGGCGCACTGTTCCCTGAGTTTGCCCCTGCCTCTGGGGACCATGATTGCAGGCAGCTGTCTGGACCTCTGGGGTCCCATACTGCTGGGGCCAGGCTGGCCACTTGGCCTTTGTCCCAGCCCCTCAGGCCAAGGAGGCAGGGGTCAGGTGCTCCACTCCTGGAGTGGGGTCCTGGCCAGCGGCTGAGTGGGGGTGTGGGCTGTGGGTGCTGACGGGGTGGCCCTGGCCAGGTCCTAGCATCAGCTGTGCTCTGCCTGGTATAGCCTGTGGACCGAGACCCCGTGGTGTGCCACCCCGACATGGAAGAGCTGCTGCAGGCCTGGCCTGAGGAGCTGCCGGACGAGTTCTTTGAGGTGACCCTGGATGACGTGCGGCGGCGCCTTGCCCACCTCAAGAGTGAGCGGTGGGTGCTCCTCAGGTCGCCCTACCCGGCTGCTTTCTTGGGATGGTGTCCCAGGTCCCCTTCCATCCCCGGGTTCCCATGCCTATGCTCGAGCACCTCCAGGGGGAGCCAGCCTGGGAGAAGTCCTGAGTCCAGCACGCTGGGCCTCAGCTCCCTTCCCTGTGCCACCAGGAAGCGCCTGGAAGAAGCTCCGTTAGTGACCAGGTCCTACCGCGAGGCCCAGATGAAGGAGAAGTTGGAGCGCTACCCCAAGGTCAGCAGGTGGCCGGGGTGGCTGAGGTCAGGCTGGGCTGGATCTGTGGCCACCCTTGGGGTTTGTGGAGCTCATGGGGCCCAAAGATGGGGTAGCCGTGAATCGGGGGCAGACTTGACAGCCGTGGGTTTCATCAAGGTAAGTGTCCAGCATGCTGAGTTTGAGAACAAATGCTGGTGCATTTTTAAGAACGCAGACAGCCATCTGCATGTGCTGGTCCTGACTGTTCATCCTCCCCAGCCTGTGACGCTGGCCAGTATGGGGATGTCAGGGCCAGAGGGGTGGCTAGTGCCTCCCTGCTCTCCACCTGGGGGTGGGGTGGGGTCTGGCCACTGGGGGTGGGTGCTTCGCTCCTCCCAACCCAGGCTTGGCACTGACTGTCCCTCCCTGGTGACGCTCCGCCTGTCCCGGCCCAGGTGGCCCTTCGAGTCCTGTTCCCTGACCGCCACATCCTGCAGGGCTTCTTCCGGCCCAGCGAGACAGGTGAGGGCCTGCCCCGTGGGTGCCCTGTGCTCCCCCTGACTGGGCTCCGGGGAGACTGGGCAGTTTTGGGGTGGGGCTGGGCGGAGGGTCAAGAGGAGGGTCATGGGCGAAGGGTAGCGGGGCCGGGCGTGAGGTCATAGGATGGACAGAGGGTCAAGGGGCCACTCATGCTTCCTATGTGCCGGCCCTGCCCAGGGAGCCCTCGTACCTGTGCTCATGTGCACGTCTGTCCTGGACGTGGGCTGGCTGAGGGCATCCCATCGCCCAATAGTGGGGTCTCTGGCCTGGGGTTGCAGCCACTAGGAACAGAGCCCTTGAAGACAGGGAGGGGGCTACAGGGAGGGCACCCAGGCCTCGGGGGGCTGTCCTCTCCTACCTGGAAGCTCCTGTGCCCAGATGTAGGGTGAGGTGAGCTCCCAGGTTGGGGCAGCTTGAGGAAGAAGCAGGTGGGCCAAGCTCACAGCCAGATCTGGAGAGTGGGAGATGAAAGGAGGACCCCAGGCCTGGGAGGTGTCCCCGGGAGTGGGGCAGGAGCCTCCTGCGTTTGACCCCCCTCCCCTTGCTCCCCAGTGGGGGACCTGCGGGACTTCGTGAGGAGCCACCTGGGGAATCCTGAGCTGAATTTCTACCTGTGTGAGTACCTCCTGACCCTGCTGGCCCACCTGGCTTCCTCTGCCATGACCCCACACACCCTGCCCCAACCACACCACCCTGGCCCCAGGGCAGGTGGTGGGTTGAGACACAGCCTGACTTTGAGGGCTTGAAGCAGCTTTTCCCAGACAGTGTGGGTCAGGGTGGGTGGCTGTCCCCAGGTGGCTGCAGTGTGTGAGGGTGCCCGGGGCCTGGGGGAGGGGCAGAAACAAGAGGCTCCCACCCCCTGCTCCCTTGGGAACCTCTGCTGCCCAGCTTGGCCTCTTCCCCCAGGGCTTCCTGTCATTCCCCGACGGGCAAGCGCCTCCTTCAGCAAGTGTCCCACCCCCCTGGGTGATTACAACGGACCTGCAGCCTGGACCCTGTGCCCACCCTGTTGCCTCTGGCTTCCTCATCCCTGCAAGCCACTCCAGCAGTTGGGGGTGCGGGGGTCTGGTGGTCTCAAGGGCACGGGGGGTAGGGGCTTCCTGACACAGACCCACCTTCTCTCCACAGTCATCGCCCCACCAAAGACCGTCTTGGGCGACAACACACTGACCCTCTTCCAGGTACCTGGACCAGCACCTCGCTGCGGGCCAAGGGGGCACTGCCTGGTGGGGACAGTGCAGTGGGAAGGCCTAGAGTCTGGTGCTGCCTACAGCCCCCAGGCCTGTGCTAGGGCCTGCCCCCTCTGGGGAGAACCTAGGCAAAGGCAGGCAGCGGAAGCAGCTCCTGGCACCACCCCAGCAGTGGACAACAAACCTTTGAGAGCTCAGTGGGCAGATTAGCAGGTCAGGCGCCTCTGGAGTCCATTCTGACCAGCTCTTCGCCTCCTCCCCTTCCTGTCTGGCCCCGGGGTGGGGACACTTGGGGTTGCTCTGAGCGGCTGCTGTCCGTGGGAGGGTCTGGGTGGGGCAGGGCAGTTCTCCCCTAGCCACCAGCCTACCCTCTGTCCCCACCGGCCCACCAAACCCACTGGCCTCTTCTGCTGCTGCGGGTGCCCCTGCTGCCCACCCGACTTGGAGAATGTGTGCCCTGCTGGGCCGCGTCCAGAGTGGAGGAATGTCTGTCCTTTGCCCTGTGGGAGCACGGTCTGCTGTCCCAGCTCTCTGGCCTAATGGCTTCTTCTTCAAAGTCTTCTGGGATCATTTAATTAATAACAGGGCCTGGCTGCGGGCAGTGGAGGGGAAGGAGGGGGTAGAAGGGCAGGCGGGGAGCTCACCCAGGACAGCCTGAGCAGAAGCGCCCAGGGGCGAGGGTGCAGAAGGTGACAGCAGGGTGCCCTAGCCAGCCCCTGAGGCCCCCAGGAGCTTCTCCCGCCTTCCCTCTTCCCAGTTGGTAAACAAGGACCCCCGCCTTGGGCTGGCTGAATCGCTAGCTGCCCGGCCTGTGCCTACCTGGTTCCAGGTGACTCTGCTCCCTGCGACCACAGCTGTCTCCTCTTGTCCGTCAGCTCAGCGCAGGCCAGCATCACCACCAGGCTGCCACCAGAGGAGAGCTGGGAGGCCCAGGGGGAAGGGGCCTTCTTCCTTCAGGGCAGGGCTGATGGCCCCCAGCTTTCATGGCCCCGGGGTAGGGGGCAGGCATCCTCTCTCTGGGCCCAAGGAGGGCAGCCCTCCCCCATCCCACGTTGGTGCAGCTGTGCCAGGATGAGCCTCTCCTTGTCCCCCGTGTGTCCCCATCTGCCATCCCCCATCCGCATCCCCCCTTCTCCTGTCCACCACCCCAGGGTCCTCTCTCTCACACCCATCTGCTCCTCCCCAGCTAGTCTGACTGGGACAGCCCATCCGCGTGGTCCTGCTGGGCAGGGGGTACAGGCCCGGGGAGGAAGCCCTGTTCCCTTCCTTGTCCTTGGCTGGCAGCAGCCACAGGTGTGAGGGAGAGGGCCTGTGGGGTTGCAGAATGAGCAGAGAGAACCTTCTGGGTGGTTTGTGGTTTGCCGTCCACTCTTCTCTCAGTTGCGTATGTGGGCAGGCGCTTCTGAGGACTGAGGGGAGGAGGAAAGGCCGTAAGACTGGGCTGGCTGGGGACCCTCAGGGTGAGCCTGGGTGCCCCTCTCCATGTGCAGAGCAGAGGCAGGGGCAGGGCAGGGAGGTACCCACCGCCAGACCCTGCCTGGTGCATGCTGGCTAAGAGCTCCATACTTGCAGGTGAGATAACAAAGGGACCCAGCAGCCTTGTCACCCACAGAGGGCACTAGCCTGGGACCCATGGGGCTTCTACGGGGGTCTCCAAGCGTGTTGCATGGTGTCAGTTCCTGTGCCCTCGCTTCCCCTGGGGTGGTGCTGAGTGGCCCAGGCCCCAGGACAGGCCGGCCTGGCAGGGTGGCCTTTTTGGGGGTATTGACGTGGACTAGGGGGGCAAGAATGAGGCTGTGTTTGGACAGAGGCTGGATGCTCTTAGGGGTTGGCCTCTCACACTGGGGCCTTTGGATTGAGGGAGGAGGGGGCTGTGGCCTTGCTCTGGGTATGCAGAGGGTGTGAGCGAGGGAGCAGGATCCACTCTCTCCTTCCTAGGAAACCTGGTTGGGAAAAGGGGGTCCATCCTTGGGGGGATGCCTGCACTCGAGGAGGGATATCTGGGGGCTGCAGTGCCCCTGGCTGTCCCACCTGGGCTTCCAGGAAATGCCGCTAGGACCCAGGCATCCTGGAGTCCAGACCTGACCCATGCTAAGCTCTGGCCCTTGAGCAAAGTGCTGTCAGTGGACAGGGTCCCACCTGCTGACCCTCAGGGAAGCTACGGCACTGCCTCTTCCCCCTTCCCGTCCTCCTCCCTGGCTCCCCAACTCTCCTGTGGGTCCGGGCTGAGGTCCCTGGGCTCCCCCCGTCCCCCTTGAAGCTCAGGGCACCCAGCTGCTCCCTCCATCAAGCTTTGATCCCAGCCTCAGTTGGGTCTCAAAGTGTCCTCTGCCTTGTGTCCCTCGGCTGAGGGAAGGCTGAGGTTTCCTGTTCTCGGCAGCCTTTGAAGCTCCTCTGGCTAATCTTCTCGTCCCCTCCCCTTCCCAGGCTGCCTCAGAACGCTTTAAGAGCAGCTGCTGGAAAGCTGCGCCCCCAGGTGGTGTCCCCTTTGGCTCCATTTTGCTCCATTCCTCCCTTGGGTGCACGGAGGCTGGGGGTGGCAGGGGGGCTCCCCCCTCCAGCCCAGTCCTGGTGGCTGGGGCCTCGGAGCAGCAGCCCAGGGCTCTGGGGTGCCTGTGTTCTCTCTGCCCCCACAAGTGTGCCAATCCAGGGCGCTGTGAGGGGATCCTGGCTTCAGGCCTGTCAGAGAATTGGAGTGTGGGCTCTGCCAGGTGTAGTGAGGTGCCTGGGGTCTTAGCTGTAGCCTCTCTTATCCTGGGACCCCCCCCCAAAGCAACCTGGCTCCAAGAGGCAGCCCCCTGTGCCCCTGGGCCTACTGGGGTGAGGGTCGTCTGTATGCCCACCACATCCCTGCAACCTGACGGGAGGGGACACCCGCTGCCCCCTTGGGGGCCTCTCAGCCCAGTGGTCCATGAAGTGCTGCCTACACCAGAGCACCATCAGGTCTGGGCCAGGCGGTTCTGTGGCCTTGGGACCGCCATCCTGCTGGTCTGCAGCAACTGCAAAGAGAGCTGAGTGACCAGGAGAGCTGGGGGCCTGCAGCAGGTCCCCACAGGGCAGTCGTATGTGCACCTCAGGCCTGCCACTGTCCAGGGCCCCCAGCGGTGCTGTCTGTTGCCCACCACACAGTGCAGGCCTGTTTGCCCAGCATCGTGGGGAGTAGGGGGGCGGGGCAGATATGTTACCTCATGAGAACAGGTTAGAAAATATCAGAAGTCACACTCAGGATCCCCATTTCCAGAGGGCAGGAGGGTCTCCTGGTGGAAGGACGCTGGCCCTGGTAAAGTGGGGTCGGCCAGCTGGGGGACAGAGACATAGGAAAGGTGACAGATGCCCAGGGGCACTCCGTATCTGCCCCACTCCCTGCGGACCTCATCATGGGGGTTGGTTTGGCATCCAGCCTTGCCCTGGCACCCCTTGGGACTTGTGTCCAGGGGCAGGTGGCCCCCTCACTACGCCTCTGGGTGGAGGGCTTGCCTCCCAGGCGCAGCCCCATGAAATCTCATGGAAGTAGGGGTGTGCTCAGTCTGCCTCACATGGCCCTGTGTGCGGCCCGGCACCTGAGCCTCTCTGCCCCTCCTGCAGGCAAACCTCTTCCCCACGGCCCTCGTCCACTTTGGAGCAGAAGAGCCCATGGGTGAGTGCTGCCCACAGGTCAGGCCTCCAGCTCATCATGCCCCTGGGAGGGCACCCTCAGTCCCTGCACAGCTGACCTGGGGTGGGAGGGTGGGACAGTGGCCCCAGCAGCCATGGCTGGGGAGCAGGGTGGACCTGGCTCAAGCTCAGTGCCTGAGTCTGGCCTGGCTCTACAGACCTCTACCTGGAGCCCAGGCTGCTGGAACACACCATCTCCCCGTCCTCAGCTGACCTGCTGGTGGCCAGGTGAGGCCCGGCCCGGGGTGGCGGGGTTCTGGGTGTGGCCACATCCTGGCTTTCCACCTCTAAATCCAGGTGCATGGCCAAGGCTGCACGCCCCCTGCCTTTGCTGCCGACCCCTGACCCTGGGGCCATTGAGTCTGAGCAAACCGCTGAGGAGGTACTGGGTCTCCCTGAGGCCACCCCGGGGCCAGCCCAGCCCATGCGGAGAAGCCTGGGCAAGGTGCCCAAGTGGTTGAAACTGCCAGGTATCTGGAGGGGTTGAGGGGCCCAGGGCAGGAGTCCAGGGAGGGCGCTCATCCTGTCTGTGCTTGCAGCCAGCAAGAGGTGAGAGCCAGGAGCCAGAGGAGCCCCGCCGGCCCCGGACCCCCACCCTGAGTGGGAATAAAGCTGGCGTACTTCTTGGGGTCTTCCTGTCATCCTTTCTGTGCTGGGTCGGGGACTGAGAGCTTGTCCCACCATTGCTGCTGGCCAGGATGAGAGTGTCCCAGCAGCTCCCTGAGGCCAGAGCCCCTGCAGCCTGGCTGGAGTGGGGTAAGGACCTTGCAGATGGCTGCTCAGGTCAGGTCCAGGGACCCTCCGTGAAATAACTGGGCAGCTGACAATGCCCAGGCCTCCTCATCCCTGGTCTGGGGGAACAAAAGGCCTTCCTGGCAGTTGTCAGTAGCCACGGAGTGTGCGAGAGACTCAGGCCTGGTACTTGAGTCTCCTCACCAGGAGCTGCTCCCTTGGGTCTAATGGCTTCCACATGCCTCCAACAACGCTTTGAAGCCCAGAAATGGGGAGGGGGCTGGGAGGCTTCAGGGGCAGGCAGCTGGTCACAGGTCACTTCTGCCTTCCTGGCATCCTGGTCCTTCCCCAGCAACAGAATGGTGTGACCCCCTGCTGCCCAGCCCCCACACCCCCTGGGTTGTTAGCAACACCCAGAGGCAGCTCCCTGGTGGCTGTGTGATAGGAGGGGGCACTTCTTGAGTTTCCAGCCACTGAGGGGCATGCACACACGCATGCTGGTTGCTACTCTCTTCTGAAGACAGATGGGAGGACCTGGGGGCCTGGAGGAGGCTTTGAAGCAACTGCATGTGTGGAACTAGGACACTCCTTTATGAAAACAATTTACATCTCAGGGAAGCACCGTGTGAGGGAAAGTCACAGACCAGCTCTGATACCAGAGGGCAATGCCAGAGTGTGGCAGGAGCGCCGGGAAGGAGGCAGCGCTCTGTTAGTCTGTGCAGATTGGTGGTTGGTTTCGCCGGTCTTTGTTCCACACGTAGGTGCATAGACCCCCACTGGGTCCCCAGGGTGTGATGTGGTCCAGGTGGGAGGCTCTGGTACCAGTGTCTGTAGAGCTGGGCTGATCAGCTCTAAGCCCCTCAGGTCCTCCCCTGCCTGAAACCAAAGGCCACAGAAGACAGCACACACTGGTCCTGGAACAGGGATGCCAGAGCCTGGGCATAGGCAGGCAGGGAGCTCTCTAGAAGTCCAGCAGCTGGAAGGCAAAGGGGGCACTCAGAGCCTTGCCACCTGGCCCACCGCCCCTCAGCGTCTGTTCCCTGCTGGGCCTGTCCAGGGAATCAGGTGCCCACATACCAGCTGAGGGAGCACCTTCTCCAGCTGGTCCACATCCACGCAAGGCAGGTCCTCTGCCTGGGCCTGCCGGACCCCACGGACGGCAGCCTCTGCCATACACAGGGAATGTGAGAGACCAGGGAAGCTCAGGGCCCCAGTGGGGAGACTTCACCCACCCCATGTGTGCCCAGCTGGCACCCCTTGAATGGTGAGGTTGGCTCCCATAAACGGGGTTTGTCGGGCAACACAGCACTCAGGCACTTGTGGGGAGCTGGGGAAAATGGGTCCAAAGAAACCCTGGGCCAAGTCTGACACGGACCCATGGTGGCCCACTCACCTATGACGAAGATCCGCAGCATCTCAGCCACAAGCTGCAGGGCGTCTGTGCTCACTGTGGGGAGGGGGGTCACCCAGGCCACATCACTGGCCAGGAGACAGCTTCATCCCCTGTGGGGCATCCCTTGCCCGCCCCCCCCCGGCCTTGGCCAAAGCACTGGGCCTGTCCTGAGGGCAGGACTATTGTCCCTGGACATTGGGTGCCCTGGCCAGCCACCCACCGTCGCTGAAGTACCTCTGGTTTTACTGTCCCTGAAGTGGAGATACAGCAGCTTGCTCACCAGCTCCTGGAGGGGAGAGCAGGCACTCAGGCGGCTGGGTGCCCAAACTGGAGTGCCAGCCAGGTGTCAAGTTTTGGACAGAGACTGGTTGTGATTCCTAGCTCAGGTGCCTGTGTCAGTGGGACTCCAGGGTGGCAAGGCACTGAGTGGATGGGGCTGTCCTGGGGAGAGTCTGGGGCCAATCACGAGGGCCTATTAGTGACGTTGGAAGAAGGGGTTCTGATGTCCCCTGTGGGGAGGTACCCTGTGAGAGAACAAGAACCCAGATAGATGGTGGACAACTGGGGGTGGCCCAATGCTGCCTGCTTGCACCCCAGGGAGTGAAAAGGAACTAGAGAAGAGTCCTGAACATTCCTGTACCTCCTTAGGCCTCATGAGGCAATCCTTTTGTCCAGCCAGAGGACAAGGGGCCTCTCCCAGACTGGGGTGTCCAGGTGGCTCCCACAGGCTGGGGTGCCCCCAGCCCCATCAGCACCACTTGTGCCAGACTCAGCTGGGCACCTGCCTCTTGGAGCCAACACCACCAGCAAAGAAACACCTGGGCAGAGGGTGCAAGTCACGGCTGCCAGCAGAGTGGGCAGGAGGCTCATGGCAGAGAGCATGTCGTGCGGTGGCTGGTGTGGCTGGAGTGGGGTCAGCCAGGAAGGGCAGCGAAGGGCTGGGCTGGAAGCTGTTGCAGGGCTCAGAGGGAGAAGCAACACCACTAACACTTGGACGGACCCCTTTGTGGCCATGTGGGTGGACAGGCAGGAGGCTGCTGAGGGCATCAGGCACAGAGGAGGGGTGGGCAGGAGTACTTGATGGATGAGGGACGTGGGCTGAGATCCCCTGGGGCTTGGCCTGAGCCTAGCAGGCCTTGGGCTCCCTATAGGGTGGGAGGGCTATGGACAGCACATATACTTTAGGAGGGCAGGGAATGGGGTTCGCTTTGGGATGTGTTAGGTATGAGATGTCTGAGCAATCTAGCAGGTAGGTGTCTGGCACTGAGGAACATTATTTGAGAAGTTTGTAGCTACTAATCAAAAGGTCTGCAATTCCAATCCACCAGATGCTCCCTGGAAACGGTATGGGTTGGTTCTGCTGTGTTCTTTTCACTATGAGTTGGAATCGACTCCACTGCAAATGGGTTTGGTTTGGGTTTTCTGCGTGTGGGTGGCATTTAAAGCCAGGGCAGGGACCGAAGAGCCCTTGCAGGAGCAGCGGGGTTGGGGGCAGACGCAGAGTGGGTGCTGTGCTGGGACAGGAGCTGGGGACAGGTGAGGTTCCTCTGCAGGCCCAGAGCACCTTAACAGCTGGAGAAGCGGGAGCTGGTGCATGGACACGGGGCAAAAACGTGTGTGCCGGGCCAGCCCCAGTTATCGGGGAGCGAGTAGTCCCTGCCAGGCGGCCCCCTGCTCCCCACAGGTGGAAGCCCTCTGCCGCGTGAAGCGCCCATGGGCTTAATGCCCCCTGCTCTGGGGCCAGAACCGGCGGCACAGAGAGTGGAGCTGCAGAGGGTGAGGCCAGAGGTCTGGACGCACTCAGCCTCTGTTCCATAGCTCGCAAGAGGCCTGGTGGCCCTGTGGATGCTTGTCCGGTGATGATCACAGCTTCAGGCCAGGGCCCCGGGCCATGGATGCAGCCTCCAGGCACAGCTCCAGGGAGCTGTGAGGTCTGCCAGAGGGCCCTCCCCTCTCCGCTGGGCCCTTCCGGACCATATCCATTTGCAGATGGTGGAGATCCCACAGATTCTAACAATCCCTAGAGATGGCCCAAGCGGTTGGTGACTTTTCCCTCTAGATTATTAAGTCCTTCAGTGTGGGGGCAAAGCCATGTTTGAGGATGAGAAGTGGTTCGAGCAGGAGTCAAAAGCCGAGAGAACTCCCTGGTGGGCGCAGGGAGTGTGGACTGAGGGGCCAAGGCCCCTTCCCCACCTCAAGGGAACTCAGGGCCTTTTCACCTTCGGGAGAGCAGCCAAAGAAGGCTCAGCCCTCACAACCTGCACAGGTGTGCGGGGCACCGGACCCTTCGCACAAGGTGTGTGCACATGGCACGGCGCAGACCCATGCCCATGTGAGCTCACACGCTAGGTGCAGTGGTCAAGGGCGAGGTCTGGAGTCAGACTGCCTGGTTTTGATCTAGTCATCTCTGTGGCTTAGCTGCTGTGTGCCTCAGTTTCCCCATTGTTAAACCGAGGATCATGCTCGTACCCAGCACAGGGTGGTGTGAACACGGTTAACGTGTGCCAGGTGCTCACGGCAGTGCCCGGCAGACATAGGTGCTGCGTGCGTTACCAAGACTGAAAGGCCCTGTGAGCCCCAAACACGCCAGCCGGCACAAGAGCAAAGGAGGCTGCCTCTAGAGGGTTCAGCTCCGCGTAGATGAGACGCGGAGCACTGGACCGCCGCTGTCGACACCAAGGGACGGGCGGAGCCACCCGCGCCAAGTAGTGCTGGGTAGGTCCTGCCCGGCCCCGGCTCGGAGCGACACTCCCTCGTTTGAGGACCTCCTCTTCCCTTAAAGGAGGCCCGTGGGTGCGGGGCGGGGGCACCCACCGCCCCCTCCCCACCAGGGCAGCAATTCTGGACGGCGTCGGCCGGCAGCGCGGGGCCTGGGCCGCCTGGCTCACGCGTGGGGTCGGGTCGCAGCAGGGAGGCGGGGCCAGCTTCTCCTCCGGGCCGCGGCTTCGCCCCCGGCCTCGGCCCCCTGGTCCCCACCGACCCCGGCCCCCCGCCTCCGCCGACCCGGGACCCCGGCCCGGCCGTCCCCCTGCCCCCTCACCTTCCGAAATCCGGCTCCGGCTCCCTCCATGACTGTCGCCTCTGCGCGCGCCCCAGAGCCCCCACCCCGCCCTCCCAGCCAATGATTCCGGAGCGCGTCCTCCCGGAGCTCCGCCCCTCAGTCTAAACCAATGAGCCCGGAGCGCGCACTCCCGGAGAGCCCGCCCCTCGTGCCCATAGCCAATGATTCCGGAGCGCGCCCCATCCCTTCCCTCTCATTGGCCAGCGGTGAGACTCTTCTGCGCGAACCCCCCTGGGAGTTGTAGTCCCCACCGGCCACCTTCCCGGCGAGCCCCGCTCTTCCTGGATACTGAGGCGCCGCGGCCGCTTCGATCGCCGTAGGGAGCGAGTGCGGGCGTCGGCCCCGCGCTCGAGGGCTGGGCCGGGGCTGCGGCTGCAGGGCGCAGAGCAGGGGGCACGCGAGCAGAGGCCCCGCTGGCGAGGCCCCGGCCCCGAGTGCCCTCCTGGACCAGCCGGCGGCGCCCCCAACCCGGCCCGGCGGCTGTCCCCATCCCGGTTCGGTGGGCGCCCAGCACCCGCTTCTCGCGCCTAGAGAATCGGCTCCGCTTGTTTCCCACCCCTCCGTCCCCGTGCCTGCTGGGGCAGCGTCTCCTGCACACGACCCGAGGGTCCCGCGCTGAGCTGGCGGGGGACCCTAGACGGGACCCTAGACGAGAGAGGGTCCCCCGCGTCCTGGCCGGCCGCCTGCAGCCCCGCGAGCACCCGGACATGGAAGAGTTCCGGCGCGCCTACAGCCGCCTGTGTCAAGAGCGCGGCGCCGAGCCCCAGGAGGCCGTTCTGCGGCGGCTGCAGGAGCCCCGGAGGGGCCGGCTGGACCTGGCCACCCAGAGCCTGACGGCCGACACCTGCCGGGCCCTAGGCCGGCTACTGCAGAGTCAAACGCTGTTTACCGAGCTGGTGCTGAGCGACTGCATGCTGAGCGAGGAAGGTGGGCGCCGGGGCCTAGGGTTGGGTCGAGCCTTGGATCCAGCATCCACCACCTGGGCTGATCCACTGGGAGTCCCTACACATAGCCAGTCTTTCCAAGTAGGATGCTTCCTTGTGAGCGGTTCTCTTTCTTAGTTAAAGCAACCTCTTTTTGAGTGAGCGGCAGCTTCTTTCCTGGAACCTGGGGGCAGAGAGACACTGTCTTTGTGACAGGGAAGCTCTAGTGTCTCCAACTTGGCAAGTCGTGCTAGAAACACTGGCAGCCGGTGGGGGTCTCCCACTGACTGAGCAGCAGGTGAACATGCCGTCCTCCCTGCAGGGGCCAGACTGCTGCTTCAGGGGCTCTGTTCCAACACAGTTGTGCGGCTCCTGGACCTAAAGGTGAGGGGTCTTCGCTCCAGACACGCCCCCGAGGTCAAGATAGAGTGGGGATGAGGTGTCCCTGTAAATGGACTTGCATTCCAGGTGTGACCTGGAGGTCAGGATAGAGTGGGGACAGGATGTCCCTGTGAGTGGGCCTGAGCTCCGGGTGCATCCCCTAAGGGCAGCACAGAAGGGGGACAAGGTGTCTTGGTTAGTGGGGTGTCCCTGTGAGGGGACCTGAGCTCCAGGCATGCCCCCTGAGGTCAGGACAGAGGGATGGGGTGTCCCGATGACCTGGGGGCTATATGGTGGCCAGAGGTCATGTCTGTAAGTGTTCCTGGCACTTAGGGTCTGCACACTCATCCTTGTGAGCAAGTGTCCAGGTATTCACACATGTGACCTGATGAACCAGCACCAGGAAGCCCCCACCCACCGCAAGTCAGCGGAACTGGTCCCTGAGAGGAGCCGCACCTTCGGTCCAGAGCTCACCTCGGGCTGAGACAGCTCTACAGGCCTGGTCCTGGTGGCGGGGTGACTGTCCTGTTTTTCCCGTCCTAGGGTAATAATCTCTGTGGCATGGGGGCTGAGGTGCTGGGGAAGCTCCTGCGGCAGAACAAGTCTCTTCAGAGGTGAGGGGCCATCTGGCCACACCCTCACCCCTCTTCTCTGCCTGGCTCAGGAACGGCCCCAGAGGACACGGCCTGTGGCCAGAAGGGCTCATCCTTCAGGCCACGAGCAGTGGTGGGAGCAGGCAGTCTAAATGGATCACGAGGCTCCATACCCCTGCACAGTGCCCCAAGATGGGCCGCCCCCTCCTCTAGCCTGGGCCCCAGGAGCAGGGGCAGCCTGCTTCTCTGGGCCACACCTTCACGGCCACCCTTCTGTAGCCTCACCCTGGAGTGGAACAACCTGGGCACCTGGGAGGAGGCCTTCGCCACCTTTTGCACAGGCCTGGGGGCCAATGCCACTCTTCGGCAGCTGGACCTCCGCAACAACCAGGTCAACCACAAAGGAGCTGAGGAGCTGGCCCTGGCCCTGAAGAGTAACTCCAGCCTCCAGCAGCTGGGTGAGGCCCAGGCGCAAAGCCTGTAAATGACTACGGCCCCTAGCGTAGGGACCATGACGTCTTGTGGCTGCATCCTGTTGTCTGTCCTAGCATTTCTGCTCTTCCTCTGTCTTTTGGGAAATGAGAGTGTGGAGGACGGGCTTGGGAGGAGGGGGCACCCCAGCCTTGGCTCCTCTGGTCAACAATCTGCCTTGCCCCAAAGGAAGCCTCGTAAGTGTCTGGGCTGGGCCAGCTCACTGCTGCCCCAGGCATGCTCTATCCATGATGACGGGTCTCCTTGCAGATCTGCGCTGGAACAACATCGGCCTCCTGGGGGGCCGGGCCTTGGTGAACTGTCTCCCCAGCAACAGAACTCTGTGGAGGCTGGAGCTGGCCGGGAACAACATTCCCAGCGATGTCCTCAGAGCTGTGGGTACGAGTAGCACACAAGCATTTGGGAGTGAGGTGGGAACTGTCTCCCAGGGAGGAAGGGGAACAACTCGGGACACGCAACTTGCTTTAAAAATAGCCTGACTTAGAAGTCATGAGGGAAAAGGAAATGCTAAGGAAAACAGCAGCAACAGCTCTCTGGCCATTGGGCTGCCTCACCGTAAGGGCCCTGTCCCCTCCAGCGCTCCCCAGCCTCCAAGTGGCTTCTCTGAGCTCCTCCCCCAGGCACTGCATAGGGTGATGCAGGCTGGTTGGTAGACATGAGACAGTGCCTCCCACAGTCCCCCAGTCCCCCAGGCTGGTGGTCACTTGCTGCCGCAGCGCCCGAGCAGTCTCTCCCACCCCAACCCCGTGGGTAACACAAGCCCACCTCCGACAGAGCAGGCCGTGGATCACAACCAGGATCGGCAGGCAGCCTTCCGAGAGAGCCAAGCCCGCACCCACATGCTCAGCAAGGAGGTACACAGCCTGAGAGAGGAGAAGTCCAAGCAGGTGTGTCCACCGCAGCCCCGACCATGCGCTGCCCCAAGCAGGCTCCTCCCCTCCTCTTGGCCCTGAGCTGAGAGCCCCCTCCCCTGGGTGCTCTCGGGTGGTCTGGGTCTCCAGGCACCCTCTGCCGATATACGTCCTCTGAGTGGGGGCGGGGCCGGGGACGCAGGTGGGCGTCTGTTCTCCTTTCCAGCCCAGCCAGGCAGCCGGCAGGGCTCCGCATACCCTGACAGGCTCGGCGGCTCTGTCCACAGTTTCTGGATTTGATGGAGACCATCCACAAGCAGCGAGAAGAGATAGCCCAGAGTAGCAGGTGAGTGACGGGCAGCAGGGGGAGGGATCGGGGCAGGGCTTGGTCTCCGTCTCTGGCCTCTTGTCCCGGCTCTGACTCTCCGTAGACTGACTTTCATGCTTCTGGCCACAAGACAGGGGCTGTATTGTGTGCCTTCTGTGGAAGTTGGCCACACGGTGGTTCCTGCTGGGGTGGGGCAGGTGTCCAGGGAACAGCAGTGGCTGCTGTTGGAGCAGAAGAGCCTTTCAAGGCACCAGTGTTGGGTGTCTGGTGGATCCTCTTCTCTGCCCACAGGACTTCAGCTGCCCGTGTAGGCCAGCTGCAGGATGCCCTGAATGAGAGGCATTCCATCATCAACGCTCTCAAGGCCAAGTAAGGGAGTAGGAGGTCACTAAGAGGTAGTCTCAACGGCTGAGGGAGCATGTTTTGGGGACTGAGGAATTGGCACAAAACAAGGTGCTAAGTTACAAGCACTGGTGGAACTGTGCCCGTGGAAGCAGAGTGGGCTGGGGTGCCACTCCAGAAAGGCTCCCTAGAGGAGACGTCAAGATGGGGCCTGAATGAGGGCCAGGCGAGGGTGAGAGGGCGGCAAGGTACGTGCAAGGTGTCTGGTGCTTGTCGTGGAGCTGGGTGGGGTCTGCTGATACCTCAGCCAAGGGGTCCTTCGCAGGGAGGGCCAGCCTGTCCAGGGAGTGGTACTGAGGGTGTCGGGGGTAGACGGCCCACAGGACCCTCAAGTCATTGGCCGGGGTGGCCACCTTGCCCCCCGCAGGCTGCAGATGACCGAGGCTGCCCTGGCATTGTCAGAGGAGAAGGCTCAGGACCTGGGGGAGCGGCTGGCCACTGCAGAGCAGGAGCAGCTGAGTCTGTCGCAGAAGCAGTCCAAGGAGCGGAGGCTGGAGCAGCAGGTGGGCCGGGGCAGGGGTGGTGGGCAGGTGGCATGCAGGGGCAGGGTGACTTAGTTGCTTCTCACCATCCTTACTCCAGGAAGCCACAGAGCGCGAGTCCAAGCTCCTCAGGGACATGTCTGCTGCTAGTGAGAAGAACCTGCTGCTGCGGAACCAGGTGGGTTGGGGTGGGGGGGGGCGCCAGGGGCAGGTAGATGGGGCTGAGGTGCCCAGGTGGGTGGGTGGGGCCCTGGGTGCCTGGGGGCGGGTGGGGCTCTGTGGGGCAGGGAGCTCGAGCCCCCCACCTTGTGGCTCTGCATTGCAGGTGGACGAACTTGAGCGGAAGGTGAAGTCCCAGCAGGAGCAGCTGTTCCTAGCCAAGCAGGAGCTGACCAATACCGCTGCGGAGCTGAAACTGCGGGCTGTACAGGCTGAGGGTGGGCCTTGGGACCTGGAGGGGTGGGAGAAGGGCACCTAGGGTGAGGCCCCTGGGGAGTCTCACCACCTCTCCCTACCACGCCTCCAGAGCGCCTGGATGCAGAGAAGAAGAGATTCAAGCAGAGCCTGGAGGCTTCGGAGCAGCTGCGCATCAGAGAGGTGCCTGTTTCCCCACCAGGGCGACCAGCTTCTCTGATCTTCCCAAACTTCTGGGATGCCTGTAGCGCGGGTCCACCCTGCTGCTGCCCACCCTGGGTGTTGGGATAATGGCTGGGCAGATATCAGGCCCAGTACTACCTAGTGGTGATATGAGGGGAACCCCAAACGCTTTGTGTACCCCAAGGTGCAGACGAGCCATTCAGGTTGTGCCCACGTGAGGCACATGTTCTGGGGTTGCCGACCTGGGTGGCTCAACTGATGCCCTCCATCCTCCTTGCTAAGCCCTTGAGGCAGCCCTTTCCCAGAAGGTCCAGGGGCTCCAGTGTGGGTCAGGGGGAGCCCCCTCTCACCCTGGCATCCGGCAGGTGGAGCACATGGCCCGCCACGTGGAGGAGAGCGAGCGGGCCCTGCAGGAGCGGGTGCAGAGGCTGGAGGCTGCAAGGCTAACCCTGGAGGAGGTGTGTGTCCCTGTGTGTCAGTCAGGGAGGGGGCAGGGCCTTGTCAGGGCCCAGCTGGGGCCCTCAGAGACTTAGGTGTTTTCGGGTGTCTCTTGCCATGGAAAACCCTGCCCGGGAAGGAGATGTAGAGGTAGCCTCATGACTGTTAGAAGTCTGGTGGCTGGGGTGAGGAGCAGTGGGTTCCTGGTGTAGGGGGAGGCGGGGCAGTCAGGGCCGTGGGTGGTGTCTGCCATGCAGGAGCTGAGCCACGTGAAGGCGGCTGCACTCAGCGAGCGAGGGCAGGTGGAGGCAGAGCTTATTAAGGCCAAGACCCAAGTCCGCCTGGAGGAGGTGCGTGCACCCACCGCTAGTCCCCTGACAGATGAGGGAGGGAGCCGGGAACACGCTGGCCAGGCCAAGGCATCAGGGCACCAAGCCGGACTCTGCAGGGGGCTGAGCAGTCTGAAGCTCTGGGGTCCTGGTCCTATCAAAGTGGGGTGCAGGGAGCACATGAAATCAGAATGCCTGTCCCCCAGCATGACACCTCGTGCCCCCAGCAGGCAGCACGGTGTTCTCAGTCAGCCTGGCTCTGGCTTGAACACAGCCCTAGACCATCTTGAGCATGTAATCTCAAGCCTGTGGCTGAATTAAGAGGGGGACCATCAGGCAAAGTTCACCTGGGATTAAAGGGGCAGCCCAGAAAAGGGCACTTCTGAGAGGCAGGTCCAAGGTGCACAGGCCCAGGACAGTACAGCAGTGACCTGAGCCACAGTAGGGCAGCCAGGTTGTAGATGAAAGCTGTATGCCATCGCTTCACATGTTGAGGGTCTCTTGAGCAAGCTCAAGGCATCGGCCCCGGGGCAAGGGAGGGCCCATGGGTGCTCACCGTCCCCTTCCGGTGCAGCAACAGCGCCTGGCCCACCTGGAGGAGAAGCTACGGCTGCTGGCACAGGCACGGGACGAGGCCCAGAATGCCTGCCTGCAGCAGAAGCAGGCTGTGGCTGAGGCCCAGGCTAGGGCCAGCCAGCTCAGCCTGCAGGTGGATGGCCTGCGGCAGCGTTTGGAGGAGCTGCAGCAGGTGGGGCGACGAGAGGGATGGGGAGGTGTTCCCCAGCTGCACCTCATCCCCGCGCTCACCTCCGATAGCACCCCACCCCTTGCTGGCAGGAGCTGAGCAGCAAGGACCAGGAGAAGGTGGTTGAGGTGAACCGGGTGCGGGTAGAGCTGCAGGAGCAGATCGGGCACCTGCAGGCGGAGCTGACGGCCCAGGACGGGCTGAGGGAGAAGGTAGCTGCCCTGGAGCGCCAGCTGAAAGGTGAGAAGGTCCCCGTTGTGCCACTCTCCCGTAGGTGCCTGTGGTGGCCGGCACCCTTCACTGTCTCCTCCCTGCAGTGATCTCAGGTGACCACCGGGAGGCGCTGCTGGACAGAGAGAGCGAGAACGCCTCACTGCGGGAGAAGCTGCGGCTCAAGGAGGTGGAGATAGCGCGAATCTGCGAGGAGGAGGCCCAGAGGGCCAGCTTCCTGCAGAACGCCGTCCTGGCTTACGTGCAGGGGGCGCCCCTGCGGGCCCTGAGCCCCCACAAGTGAGAGAGGCCAGGTGGCCCCGGAGAGGCTGAAGCACAGTGCCTTCAGTGTCTGGAGATAATAATAGTGTAGAGAGAAAACTGCCCCTCTTCCCTGGCCTTAAGCAGCGTGTGCGCCATACAGACAGACAAATGGACAGCTGAGTCCCTAAATCATCAGCGAGGCCTCCTCCCATCTGCCCAGATTGAGCTGGGGAACCAACACATCCGCCACCAGGGTGCCTGCCCCAGGACTGGGTGATCAGAGCCCTGAGTCCAGAGGGGCCCCTTCCACACCTCGTCCCCACCCCTGGAACCGTGTGCCTTTCGAGGGTGTCTGGTGGAGGGACGGCCTGAGCTAGCTCCCTGCCCGTCTGTAATCGTTTTTACAAGGTAGTCAAGACCACTGGAGGGCCAGCCGTCTGCAGCCCGGACTTGTGTGACTGTGGTTTAAAATACAGGACTTTTGCACTTTGTGATACATTTTGGCTCCATCTTTTTCTCCCACAGCCGTGGGGGACCCTCTGCCTGGACCCTGGGTGTGGTCCACTGCTGGCAGAGATAGGACAGGGGGCAGGGCAGCTGCCCGCCTTTGGGACACTGGCGACCAACTGCAAACCCCCAGTCCTCATCACCTGCCTCAAGGCTGGACAGAGAGTGGGTGTGGGGGGGTGGAGGGTGGGTGCGTGGGTTTCAGCTCCTCGGGTCTCAGGTGGTCTTCTTAGAAAGACTACAGACATACCTCCACAACAAGCACACGCTCAAGCTTGCCCAGAGCTCTGGGGCCACAAGTCAGAGCGGAGAGTAATGGGCGTGCCTGCAGGGAGCCCCCAGGGTCTCCTGCTCGGCCCTCTCCTTTGACTGTAGATTACATGGGACCCGGGAGCTCTGTGCACCAGGACCCCGGTCCCTAACCAGACCCTGGGGTCTCGGGGACAGGCCGGAGGGGCACTGCGTCCCGCCCCCTCCGCTCGGGAGTCGAGGGCCAGGGCGGGAGCTGAGCCTGCGCCCCCCGCCCGCGCCGCGCCGCTCGGCTGTCTCCGCGCCCAGCACTCGGCGGTGCTCGGCTGTCTCCGGCCGCTCGGCTCGGCTCTCGGCTCGGTCCCGCGGCCGCTGCGGCGCCGGGCATTTCTCCGCAGCTCGGCTCGCGGCCGCGCCCGCCGCCGCCCGGCCCCGGTGCCCATGCAGGCCATCAAGTGCGTGGTGGTAGGCGACGGGTAAGTGCCGGGCTGGGGACCCTGCGGCCGGGACCGGGCGGGGGCGGCCCCGGGGACCCTGCTGGGCTCCGAGCGCGGCTTCGGGGCGCGGCCCGGGCAGAGGGGCCGCCGCGCGCTGGCCGAGGCAGGGGCGGGGTCGGGCCAACCACCGGCCCCGGGTACGGGCGGTGCGTGCCTAGGCCGGGGAAGCCGGGAGCCGCAGGCTGGGCGTCGGCAGGCCTCCCGGCAGGCCCACCTGATGCTGCCGGCCCTCCCCGGGGGCGCCGCTGCTCGCCGGGCCCCCGGAGCCGGTGCCCAGGACGAGGCAGGTTCTGCATCCGAGCCACCAGCCGGCCCTCTGCATGGATGAGGCCAGGCCTCTGCCCTGGGTGGACCCTCAGCCTGCGCCCCCTGCCCTCCCCACCATGCCCCTATTCTGCCTCCCGGGGTGCCTGGCCCAATGTCGGACGCTGTGCCGCACCCACCACCCCGCCCCTCAGAGACCGCTTGTCCAGGCCTCCTCCAGCTCTAGGTCATTGCGGGTCCCCACCCAGACACCTAAGCCGAGCCTGTGGCTCGATGGGAGGGGGTAGCTGCTGGTGGAGGGGCCGGCCGGCAGCAACGTGGCTTGTCGGTCCACAGCGCGGTGGGGAAGACGTGCCTGCTCATCAGCTACACCACCAACGCCTTCCCCGGAGAGTACATTCCTACTGTGTGAGCCGGGGCGCCAGGGTGGGCTGGACGGGCCACCAGGGCATGCTAGGGTGCCCAGGCCCCTCCCTGCCCTGACCCCTGTGTATTCCCCAGCTTTGACAACTACTCAGCCAACGTGATGGTGGACGGGAAGCCAGTCAACCTGGGGCTGTGGGACACTGCGGGCCAGGAGGACTACGACCGGCTGCGACCGCTCTCCTATCCCCAGACCGTGGGTGCCACTGCCTCTACCCCTGCACCCTGGGCCAGCTGGCACTGGGGGCCGGGGGCCTGAGGTCCCAGATGGGCTGGGGGTGGGGGTGTCTCTAAGGATGCATATGGGTCTTGGGGCTGGGCCACTGGAATATCCTTCCTTGCTCCCACCTGGTTCTTTGCCTTGCCCAGGACGTCTTTCTGATCTGCTTCTCCCTGGTGAGCCCGGCCTCCTTTGAGAACGTCCGTGCCAAGGTGAGCAGGGCTGGGATGCCACCCTGTAGGAAGAGGTCCCCAGGAGACTGGCCCTGGCAGGGCAGAGGGCACAGGAGTTTCTTGCCTAAAGATCTCAGACAGGCCAGGTGCCCTTTGGAGGCAGTCAAGGTGCCATTCTGCTCGGGTGGGCATGCCAGGTGAGGTCTAAAGGCAGCTGGGGTGGTAAAGGGAGAAGGGGTGGGGATGAGGTCCCCAGCAGGGCTCTCAGAGGGCCTCTCTGTGACCTTTAGGGGGGCTGGAAGACACTGCCAAGAGCCTGACTGTGATGCCTGGATAAGCCTGGAAGCTTCTGGGCTGCTTATCTCCTCTTCGGTCATTTCCCCACTAGAGCCGGGGTCACCCATGATACAGGAAGGGCCAAGCATGGGGCTTCAGGCCAGCGAGGCAGAGCCCGTGGGGACCTGGCCCACTATGGGCCCATGCTGGGGGAGCAGCCCCCAGGGCAGGGGAGGCCTGGTCCTGAGGAATCAGAGTCTCTGGTCCCCACAGTGGTACCCAGAGGTGCGGCATCATTGCCCCCACACGCCTATCCTCCTGGTGGGCACCAAGCTGGACCTCCGGGATGACAAGGACACCATCGAGCGGCTGCGGGACAAGAAGCTGGCGCCCATCACCTACCCACAGGGCCTGGCCATGGCTAGGGAGATCGGTAAGCGGCACGGCGGGCAGAGGGAGAGAGGGGAGGCTGTTCCAGGGGGCACTGCTGGTCCATGCTTACCCCGCCCACACTACTTGTCCTCGCTGCTCCTGACTCCACTGCCCCTCGTCCTCCCGCCCCTCCTCCCCGCTTTGCCTTGTCCCCATTTCTCGTGCCTGCTGCCCCTGACCTCACTGTCCCTTGTCCTCACTCTCCGTCTATTTTCACTGCCCCCTCACCACCCCCGCCCTTACCCCTTGGACCCCAGGTTCTGTCAAGTACCTCGAGTGCTCTGCACTGACCCAGCGGGGCCTGAAGACGGTGTTCGATGAAGCCATCCGGGCTGTGCTCTGCCCACCACCAGTGAAGAAGCCGGGGAAGAAGTGCACGGTTTTCTAGAACCCACCTTGGCCGGGGCAATGAGGAGCAGCTCCTGTGGGCAGTGTCTACTGTTGTGTTGAAGTGTCTGGTGTCCCTGAGTCTGCTGTGGGCCGTGGGGGGGGTGGGGGGAGCATGGGGACGAGGCTGCCTGGAGGGCACAGGGCTCCCGGCCTCCTCTTTTGGGGTGCGAGGCTCAGCCTTCCCCATCCCCCAGAGGCCGGGAGGGAGTGGGGTCTCCCTCAGGGCTGCAGGGCCAGGTCCAGGGCAGCCCTAGGGTGGGTTCTCTGATGGGAGGGCTGGGGCGGAAGGTCTGTCCATGTGCCTGGGACTGGGACGGTCTGCTCTTATTTTATACAATAAACATTCTCTACCAACACTGCCTGCCTTCCTCAGTGTTTGCCCCCCTCGCCCTCCCCCCCACCCCAGGTGCTTTGCAGCACACACAACAGCACCTCGGGGTATGATTTCCCTGAAGGGGAGTCTCCCTGAGCCTGGCCCCATGCTCTGGGCAAGAGAGAAGAAAGTTTGGTGGGCTGCTTCGGTTTCCCAGAGGACACAGCCCAGGTCACGGCAGGAGTGGGTGTGTTTGGCCCATATTCAACAAGGCCCTGGGGGAGGGCATACAGGGCGAGTCTGGCCACTTACACTCCTCACCGCTGCCATGTCAGGCCTCACAGAGCCCCAAAGCCCAGGCGGGGCTGCCCACAGGCACAGCGGGAGAGACAGCAATGGCGAGCGGTCTGGCAGTCGGCGTTGCTGTGTCAGCAGGAATAGTGGGTGATGAAGCTCGGGTCAGCCTGAGTGGGGCCCAGGAGGGTCTGGAAGCCAGTCTAGGGCCTCGGACTTCATTCCAGAGGCCACAGGGCACCACTCCGGACAGGCACGTGATCAGAACACATTCATGCTGGATCCAGCTCATACTGGTTTGGTGAGCCGACTGCTAAACTGTCTGGAATGGGTGCTAGCCAGTTGTTTCGTAGCCACTATTAAAGTTTCAATTATATAAATAGGAGAAAAACTGCATAACAACGGAATAGTCAAAGCTCACCCCTTCCTAATTATTTTTGTTGGTGTTACTGTCATCTGTGCCCTGAGGTTACCCCTGTCAAGGGTACATGTACGGTGGAGATGCCATGGAATGATGGCTGCTGCACTTACTCCAACCTCACTTCAGTGACATCAAATTGGTGGCTTGAAGTCATGCACAGTGCCATTATTTACACTATGGGAATTGGCAAATGCTATTAACTGGGAATTCTTGTTTTATCATCTAGACTTAAGAAACTGATGGAAAAAAGTTAATTCTGATTAAACCTAAGTGTGTTGAGTCTAGGGCTGTTAACGCTGTAAACAGCACACAAAGTCGATCAAACACTCCGCCAGCATTCAAAAACTATTTGCTGATCATAAAGATGTAGCTCAGTCGCTGACAAACGTTCTGGCCCACACACCTTCACTGTCTTACTTTTTCCTACTCATTAACTTGGAGAAATCTCAACCAGCTTCAGCTGGAGTTTCACTCCCCGAGCTGGTGCTTGTTGGACTCCTAGAAGCGCTCCACCACTTCCACACACCCCCCCAAAAAAAAAAAATCTTTGCCGTTGAGTGGATTCTGACTCACAAGTGGCCCTATAGGACAGAGAAGAACTGCCCCCATAGGGTTTCCAAGGACTGGCTGGTGGCTTTGAACTGCTGACCTTTTGGTTAGCAGCCAAGCTCTTAACCACTGCACCATCAGGGCTCCCCCCAAGGCCAAATTCACCGCTGCCTCCCAGAAGCCATCCTTCTTAAAGCCTCTGCCTCCTCGCCTCTGCCAGGAAGTCAGCCAGGTATGGGAACCAGGCGCCCACCTGGCCTGGAACATGAGTGGAATGGGATCCTCCCTGTGTGGACCTGACCCACGCCCAGCCCTGAGCCCAGTACCTCCTGGACACTTGCTAGCAGCCTAGGAATCGGCACCAGTATGAAGAGGGAAGAGAGTGTTTATTGGAGGGAGCAGGGGAGCGGGGCGGGCTCAGCACCTGGGACCAGGCAGGCGTGGGGAGGCCTTCAGGTGGCCAGGAAGCCGCCATCCACTGGCAGGGTGGAGCCGGTGGTCATGCCGCTGCAGTCACTCAGTAGGAAGAGAATACTGTTTACCACGTGCTCCACCTCTGGGGTGGGGACAGGGCAGATGAAGGGGGCCACCCAGGCCCTTCCTCCCACCCTTCACCTGGGGAAGGAAGAGGCCACGGCTATCCCACCACTCACCAGCAAACTGTCCCAGTGGGATGCGGTCTAGCATGGCCTTGGCCTTCTGGGGGTCACTCCAGTTGGCCTGGCCCATGGGTGTCATCACCACTGTGGGGTTTACCGCATTGACGCGGATCTGCATGAGGCAGACGGGTTAGTGAGGCAGGCCAGGTGCCCCTGGGCATGGAAGCTGGGTGGGAGGTTCCCTGGCCAGCTCACCTTGTGCGGCCCAAGCTCCAGGGCCATCACCTTGGTCAGCATGTCCATGGCACCCTTGGTGGAGCCTGTGGGGAGGGGCGGCAGGGAGCCCAATGCCGCATGCTGGGGGGCACCAGCGTTCAGCTGGTGGGGCACATGGGGCTCACTCACAGTAGACGCTGTGGTTGGTCACGGCACGCTGGGAGGCCTGGCTGGAGACATTCACAATAGCACCTGGGACTCCCCGGGCGATCAGGCTCCGGACCACGATCTGGAGTGGCAGAGGGAGGGTGAAGCCGACACGGGGCATCCCCAGTCCCTGCTTCTGCCTACAGGGTAGCTCACCTGGGAAACCTGGATGACAGCACGCAGGTTCACATGGAAGGACCTGGAGGTAGAGGGACAGACCTTGGTCAGGGCCCGGGACTGCTGCAGGGGCAGCCCCTCCCCCGGAGTTCTTCCTCCCCCCAGGACGCCACTGCCCCCCAGGGCTCCTGCAGCAGACTCACATGTCACAGGCCTCCTTGGTGACATCCAGGAAGGGCTGCAGCAAGGCCACGGCAGCATTGTTCACCAGCAGGTCCACGGGACCCACGCCACCCAGCGCCTGCTCCGTGGCCTCCCAGTCACCCAGGTCCACACACACGGGCTCAATGCCTGGGCACTGTGGGGGTGGGCAGCTAGCAGGGGCACCATGCCCACAAAAGGGTACAGCTGGGCCTCTGCCACTTGAGGGAGGGGCAGGGTCTGGGCGATCTTTCAGCTGGACAGGCGAGGGGTTAGGGGTCCCAGAGGGGCCAGCTGCCCTCTTGGAGACCAGACCCCAGGAGGTTGAGGCGGGAGGGGAGGTGTCATGGCCCTGGCCACTGGGTGAGCCCAGGGCCACTGACCAGGAGCCTGGCTGCACCTGCAGCAAGTCAACTTCCTCCCTGTCAGAGCACCCTGGCCCCAGCCTGCTCCACAGCCATTTCTGCCTCCTTCCAAGCTTAGGGGGCCTCTCTACCCCTGGGGAGGGGGTGCTGAGGGTCCTTGGTCAGCCCCAGCCCTGGCGCCCAGAATGGGAGGGTGGGTGGGCGGGGTGGCCGTCTCCAGTCCCACCCCGGCCCGGTTCAGCCCTCCCTCCGAGCAGGGGACCGGACAGCCTCGAGCCGGCGGCGCCTACCTCGCGGACCAGGCTGTCCAGGTCGGCCCGGGTGCGGCTCACGGCCACCACCTGCGCGCCCGCCGCATGCAGCGCCTGGACTGTGCTGCGCCCAATGCCTGCGGGAAGCCGGGAGCGGGGCTCAGTGTGCGCCTTCCCCGCCCGCCGTCGCCCGCCGCTGCCCGCCGCCGCCCTCCGGGCCCACCTTTGCCTGCCCCGGTGACGAGCGCCCGACGGCCCGCGAGCCCCAGCTCCATGGTGGTGCGTCTTGGCCTGCGCGCCGGGACTGGACTTCGAGCTCCGTGCGGGTGACCAGGGTGGGGCGCGGGCGGGGGGGGCGAGGCGGGGGGCGGGACCATGCAAATAGCGACCTCTCCGCCACACTGACTGGTCGGAGCGAGTGGGCGTGGTCGAAGGAAGGGCGTGGGGGTGAGACGGTGCCTTCAATCGGAAGACGACATGCGGGGAGGAGGCGGAACCATGCAAATCGAGCTTCTACCTTCGCGAATGCCAATGGCCAAAATGGGGGGGCGTGTTCGAGGGCGAGTGCGCGGGAGAGGGGGGGTGGAGGGGCAGGTCGCTAGGTGGGGCGGGTCGCGGGGCGGGGCGGCGTGGCCAATCGGAAGGCGACGTGCGTCCCTGGGGGTGGGGTCATGCAAATACAGCCTCCCCCCCTTTCCCGCTCGCCCCACACACACACCACGAGTGCGATTGGCCAAAATGAATAGGCGTGTCCGGGAACGGGGCAGGTCGCTCACTGCCCTGCGCGAGGTTTTTCAAACTCAGAGCGGGGGCGTCCGGAAGCGCATTTCTTCTTTGCCAAGATTATTACGAAAGACATATCTGGGAGTTAATGCCAGGAACCTGGGGCTTTACGCGTGAAATGGAAAGCTCAGGGCTAACGTTTCTTGTTTTGTTTCTGAGAAGAACGCCTGTCCCCGCCCCACACCTGGGAGTGGGTCCCGCGGCCTCTCAGAGCAACCGCCCGGCTCGGGGTCTCAGAGGGCAAGAGCTGTGCTTTAGCCGTCCGAGGCCACCAGGAGGCCGGCAGCACTTGCAAAGAATGGCCTAGGACAGGAAGGGGCCGCCGGGGACAGCGGAGCGCGGGCGGCCAACCAGAGCGCAGGTGCGCGTGCGCGTGCGCGGTCACTGAGCCCCACGTCAAGCTGCTCTGTCCCGGGCAGCGGTGGGGCCTTCCGAGAGCCGCGGCTCAGCACCTCCTGCGGCTGGGCGGTTGGTGGTTGCAGGGCCCCGGGCTCACCTGGGGCTCTGGGTCCAAGGGGTGGTCAAGGTGAAGGCGAGGGTGCCCAGGGGCAGCAGGAGGGGCAGATCTGAGGCCAGGTGGAGCCTCCACTCCCTGGCCGCCTGTGGCTCTGCCTTCTGCTCCTAACCCAGGACCCTGCCCTCTGCCTGCTGAGACCAAGGGAGGGACAGCCCCAGCCTGTACCTCAGGAAGGCGTGTCTGACCATATGCCCTCAGGGCGGGGTCCCAATCCTTCCATTGCCCAGGGACCCTCACAGACCAGCCCAAGCCAGCTCCAGTCAACCCTTGCTCCTGGGAGGCCCTGCTCCCTGGTCAGTGTGCCCTCAGGTTCCATTTGCCTGCAGGCCCCCCATGTCCCCTTCTGTCCCCCTCCTCAGGGTTGAGCCCTGGGCCAGTCCCACTGACTGCCCCCTCAGTCCATACTCCAGCCTCCCAGAAGGGCATTCGCTGTGCCAGCCCTGGGCCAGAAGGTACAGCTGAAGCCCCTATCCTCTCCGACAGGGAATGAGGAGCTGGAGGGTGGGCGCCACAAGGCGGGGCCACGGTGACTTCGGGCTGGCCTTGGATCTGTCCTCATCACTCTGGGAAGGTGACACATCCCCCCATCTGTCCCCTCCCCCCCCCAAAGCTTTACCTGCCCACCCAGGACTCCGGTATGCTCTGGTTCTGGGAGAATAGCCTCCGTTTATTTCGGCAAATTTCACCGCTGCACAGCCTGGACACAGGTGGGGGTGGGGAGGCAGGGGCAGTGAGGGCAGAGGGGCGGGTCTGAGGGCAGCTGCCTGCTGTGTGCAGAGCTCGGGGACAGGATTTGAGGCTGGACAGGCTAGATGGGGCAGGCAGGTTGGGCAGCAGGTGTGGGGTGGATTGGGGCTGAAGCTCTAGGCAGCCAGGTACCCAGCATCCACTAGGATGCCAGAGCCGCTCGTGGAGGCACTGCTGTCGCTGAGCAGGAACAGGATGCTGTTCACAACGTCCTCCACCTCTGCAGGTGGGCAGCGGGGGTCAGGGCAGGGTCAGGGGTCAGGGCAGGGTCGGGAGTCAGGGTGCGGGTGGGGTGAGAGTTAGATGGGGGTCAGGGCAGCTTGCTGGCTGGCCCTGCCCCACCACTGCTCCGGGCACCCCACAGTGCTCCTGACCTGGGAACTTCTGTAGGGGGTGGCGCTCCTTCAGCTTCCGGGCAAACTCCAGGTCTTGGATGGCTTTCTGGCCCATGGCTGTCAGCACCACCGTGGGGTTCACAGAGTTCACCCGGATCTGGGGCCCAGGGGCGGGAGGTGTGGCCTCAGTTATGGGACCAAAGCAGCCCTCATACCCCCATGGCCCCCAGAGCTGAGCTCACTGTTCAGTCAACCCTGACCCCACTGCCCAGAGCCTGTATGGCTCCAAGGCCTATTGCCCTCTCCCCTGTGTTCATTCTCCACTCCCTCTCCCACCTCATGTGGCTGCTCTAGCTCTGGCCCCAGTCCCTGCTCCCAAGCCCTGCCCCAGCCCAGGGCCTACCTCAGGCAGCCCTCGTGCCCACCTTGTGCGGCCCCAGTTCAAAGGCCATGGCCTTGGTCAGCATGGTCATAGCGCCCTTGGTTGAGCCTGTAGGGGGAGGGCAGAACTGAGGGTTCTTTGGGGTGCAGACCTTGCACGGTGGCCCAGCCCTGGAGCCTGGTAGCTCCTGCACACAGTGGACACAGGACTCACTGTAGACGGACACAGCAGGGAAAGGAACGTGGGCCAAGATGCTGGAGATGTTGACTATTGAGCCGGGCACTCCACGCGCAATCATGCCCCGGGCCACAATCTGGAAGAGAGGGAACTGCTGACCCACCCAGCCTGCCCAGCACACTCCCCACTGGGCCATGCCCCCCCACCCCCACCAGCTCACCTGGGACACCTGGAAGACAGCGCGCAGGTTCACGTGGAAGGACCTGGTGGGGGGCATGGAAGAAGCCCAGTCAGAGGATTGCGGCCACCTCAAATCCCCTGCCCCGCCAACCTGCTGTCCCTACCTCCCACCTGTCAAAGGTCTCCTTGGTGACCTCCAGGAAGGGCTGCTGCAGGGCCACGGCGGCATTGTTCACCAGCAGGTCCACGGGACCCACGCCACCCACAGCCTGCTCTGTGGCCTCCCAGTCGCCCAAGTCCAAGCACAGGGTCTCAATGCCAGGGCACTGTGGGGGGAGAGTGGCTGGGCAGTGGAGGGCAGGCCTAGCCACAGTGGGCACACTGGGGTCTTTGAGGGGGTTGAGAGGGGGCTCAGGCCAAGTGACTGCCTACCTCCTTGGCCAGGGTGACCAGGTCCGCACTGGTCCGGCTCACTGCTACCACTCTGGCTCCGGACGCATGCAGCGCCTTCACTGTGTCCCGCCCGATCCCTGTAGGGGCACCCACATCACACAGGCCCCACATCGGATAAGGCTGGGAAGGGGAGGGGGCTGCAGCCCCAACAGCCAAGAAATTAGCAGCAGGAGCAGATGGAGGGCCCAGGATAGCAGTCTGAGTTGGAGGCTCAGCCTGCCGGCAAAATGCAGCCCAAGGAAGCCCCCAACGGCAGCTCCCTCCCACTGGGCCCGAAGGAAGAGGGCTGGACCCCCATCTGCCAGGCTGGGTCTGGGGGCCTCCCTGGGATCAAGGCAAGCTCACCACTCTCAGGGTGGTCTTGCATTCACTGGGAGGGGCTGCTGTCCCATCCCAACCGGTAGGGCACAGAGGCTGCTGGTCGGGTTGTGACAGGCACACAGTGACTCCCCTTGGCCCCATGTGGGATGGGTCTGCTCACTGTCCCACACAGGCCCCATCTGCAGCCCACCTGCCCACTCACACCCACCTTTTCCTGCCCCTGTCACTAGGGCCCGTAGGCCACTGAAGTTCAACTGCATCATGCTGGCTCTGGGCCTCCTTGGGAACCCAGGACCCAGGCTGCAGCTAGATTTATAGCCCTGGGCTGGCGGTGACAGACGGAGGGAGGGCTGAGGGCATGGGGGTGGGGCAGACAGCACAGACCTTCTCTGCTCCTTCATAGGAAAGCTGAGAGTCCCCAAGGGGCAGTCCTTCTCGCCTGTACCCATGAGGCACCGTCCAGGCCTCCCTCTGGATCTTGGAGAAGAAATAAAAAAGTGTGGATGCATGTTTGTTTATATATATGTGTGCGGGAGTGTGCATATATGTGTATGTGTGTGTGCGCATATGTGTATGTGTTTGGGTGTATGTGAGTATGTGTGAGTGGGTGTTCATACAGTCAACTGTGTAATGAAGGGAGGTTGCAGGGTGATGGAATTTTGTTTTTCCTCTTTTCTTGCCTGGACAGAAGCATTACCCAGTAACTCCGCTTTTACCAGAAAAGGAGCCCTGGCCTCCCCAACAGTTCAAGGTACTCCAGGCTGTTCCAGGCCCAGGCAGCCAAACCCCTGGGAACAGGGGTCATTTATCTCTGGCATTGCCAGCTTCCCTGTAATGCTCCTGAGTGGACATTAGCCAGGGTCTGCCATGTTCCTTCCTGGGCCAAGTAGGGCAGACCAACTAGACCGCTATAGCCCGTTGCTCTGGCCCTCTGCAAGCCCCTAGGGGTGGTCCAGGGCACGTCATGCTCTCCCAGCCCACCCATGCTCCCCCACCTCTCACCCCCACACTGCTCCCCAGGGCTTGGCTTTCTGCACCCCTTCCCTCTGGATCCTCTCCAAGTCCATTTCCTTCTAAAAGGAAAACCCCCAAATCCTCTCCTGCCGCACCCCCCCCCCCCCGCTACCACCTTTGCTCTTCTTTGCAGAAAAGCACTTTGAGAGAAGCTGTTGCGTCATCACCTGCCCCTGAAACCCACGGATGGGACATTGCCCATCCCCCACCGCCCTCCCTCTCCGCCACAGCCACTGCCACTCGGTCTCACCTGCTGGTCTGGCCTTCCTCAGCTGCTGGGCTTCTTCCTAAAGCCCTTGTTTGCCGGCTTTCACAGGCTCCTGGTGCTGCTCTGCCTCCGTCTCAAGCGTTCTTGTCCCAGGGCAGGGTCCTCACCACGTTTGTCCACAGTCACTCTCTGTCCACACTCACCCTCTGTCCACATGCACCCTCTGTCTACACTCACCCTCTGTCCACACAAACCGTTTCTCCACACTCACCTTCTGTCCACACCCACCCTCTCTCCACACTCATCCTCTGTCCACACCCACCCTCTGTCCACACCTACCCTCTGTCCACACCTACCCTCTATCCACTCACCCTCAATCCACACCCACCCTCTGCCCACACTCACCCTCTGTCCACATTCCGCCACTTTCGACACTCGCCCTCTGTCTACACTCACCCTCAGTCTACACTAACACCTCTATTCTTACTCACCCCTTGATCTACACTTACCCCTCGGATAACACTCACCCCTTAATATACACTCACCCTCTGTCTACATTCACCCTCTGTTTACACTCACCCTCTGTCCACACTCACCCTCTGTCCACACTCACCCTCTGTCTACACTCAACCTCTGTTTATACTCACCCTCTGTCCACACTCACCCTCTGTCTACACTCAACCTCTGTCCATACTCACCCTTTGTGTACACTCACCCTGTGTCCACACTCACCCTCTGTCTACACTCACCCCCGTCCACACTAACCCTCTACACTCACCCCTCTGTCCACCCTCATGCTGTGTCTACACTCACTCCTCTGTCCACACTCACCCTCTGTCCACTGTTACCGTCTGTCTACACTCACCCCTCTCTCCACTCACTGCTAAGTTTACAGACACCCCTCTGTCCATACTCACCCTGTCTACACTCACCCCTTGGTCTATACTCACCCCTTTGTCTACACTCACTCCTCTGTCCTCACTCACCCCTCGGTCTACACTCACCCCTTGGCCTACTTTCACCCCTCAGTCTACACTCACATCTCTGTCTACACTCGCCTTCTTCTACACTTACCTTCTATCTACACTCCCCCTCTGTCCACACTCACCCTTCTGTCTACACTCACCCCTCTGTCTACTCTCAGCCCTCTGTCTACACTCACCCTCTGTCTACCCTCACTCCTGTGTCTACACTCACCCTGTCTACACTCACCCCATGGTCTACACTCAACCCCCTGTGTACACTCGCCCTCTGTCTATACTCACCCCTAGGTCTACACACACCCCTCTGTGTATACTCACCCTATGTGTACACTCTCCCTCTGTCTACTCTCACCCCTCGGCTACACTCACCCCTCCGTCTACACTCACCCTGTCAACACTCAGCCCTCTGTCTGCACTCATCCTCTGATTACACTCACCCTCTGTCTACAATCACTCTCAGTCTACACTCGCCCTCTGTCTACACTCACCCCTCGGTCTACACTCACCCTCGGTCCACACTCACCTCTCTGTCTGTACTCACCCCTTGGTCTACACACACCCTCTGTCTACAGTCACTCCTCTGTCTACACTCACCCTCTCACCACACACACCCTCTGTCTACACTCACCCCTTGGTACACTCACCCTTTGCTCTATACTCGCCCTCTGTTAACACTCACCCCCCAGTCTACACTCACACCTCTGTCCACATTCACCCCATCTACACTCACACCTGTGTCCACTCTCACCCTCTGTCTACACTCACCCTCTGTCTACACTCACCCCTCTGTCTACACTCACCCCTCCATCTATAGTCACCCTCTGTCTATACTCATCCTCTGTTTACACTCACCCTTTGTCTACACTCACCCCTCTGTCTACACTCACCCCTCCGTCTACACTCACCCCTTGATCTACACTCACCCCTTGGTCTACACTCACACCTGTGCCACACTCACCTTCTGTCTGCACTCGCCCCTTTGTCTACACTGGCCCTCTGTCTGTGCTCACTCTTTCCCAGTTTCCTTACTCCAGCCCCAACTCTTCATTACTTAGTTGGTTTCTTGCATTGTGGTGGGATTGGTAGGGCTCACACCTATACACTCAAGCATGCACACCCAGTGTCCACAACCAGTCTGCACACTTCTGGCCACTGTACACCTGAAGTGGGGAGACCTGACCAGGACAGCAGGATGAGGACACTGCATGGGCATTGCTCCCGTGGGTGGGGGATCTGAGGATCCAGAAGGACGGAGGATGGAGCCACGTGATCAAGGTGCACCTGGGATGGGTGAGGCCAGGTGGGGGACCTCACTCAGGAGACCACTGTGAAGCAGGTGAGGGTTTGAAGAGCGGGCCAATGGCTTATAACTGCCTTGTGTGTGCCTGTGATATGTGTGTGCATGTGCAGGTGTGTGTGAGTGCTTGTGTGTGCATGGGTGAGCATGTTTGCATGTGTGAATGTACATGCAATATATGTGTTTGCATATGCATAAGCATGTGATGTGTGCACACGTGTGTCCACGTATACATGTGAGTTCACGTGTGTGTGTGCATGTGACAAGGGGTGAGGTAAAGCCCCTGCCCCCGATGGAGCCTGTCTCTAAGGGAGGGGCTACAGGGACAAAGGCCCTTCCCGATAAGCTGCTAAGACTCCTTCTCAAATTCCCTCTGTGGTCACTTGGATGAGATGTTGTATTTCCTTTTCTGTTTTTCCTGTTTCTGGGTTTCTTAGGATGGAGAGGGCCCTTGAGAAAGTTTCCTGAATCCGGACTCCTCTGGCCCACAGGGGGCACTTGAGTGGGGGTGGGAGGGGCTGCAGTTGGAGCAGGGATTTGGGATAGGAGGGTCTGAGAAGCCCCTGGGGAAGGGCTGTGCACTGGCCACATGGCGTCATGGGAGGACAGTGTTGGGGGAGTAAGCCAGCTCAGGGTGCTTGCCCCAGCAGAGCTGAGGACGTAGGGGGTGCAGGGTGTACAGCCTCCACGGGCGTCCGGTGTGCCAGGGATGCTGGGCAAGGGGGCTCCTCTGAAGCTGGCCTTGGGCAGGGACGGCTTGAAGCCACCTGGAAACTTCCACATCTGGGAGGAGAGGGCAGCCATGGCCTATGGCCATACTCCTTTGACCCCAAACACAGCATGGCAGGGAGGGGGCGTTCATGGAAACTGGGAGCAAAGTCTGGCTCCAAACATGGGTAGGTGTTCCCTGGGATGCAAGAAGCTCTGGGCACAGGGAGGTGCATGAGGAGTGAAGGGCTCCAATCCTACTCTGACACCGGAGACTCGGGTCCTGACCTACAGTCCCCAACCTGGCCTTCCTTCCTGAATGGCAGCGGCCTGGAGCCTTGCCTGGTTCCAGGCCCTTCCCTGTCCTTCACTGGCCACCTGTGGCCACCAGGCTGCCAACTCGACTCCACTTACTGTTCACGTCCTACCACCTTCTCCCACAGCCAGGCCCCTCAGTGGCCTCTGTGCCCCATGCTGGGCCCTGCCTGCCCCCTGTGGCCTCACAACAGAGCCTGGGTATGGAGTCTCTTTGGGCCTAGACTCTAGCTCTGTGGCTACTCTTGGCCACTACGGCGGCTCCAGTTAGCTGCAAGGCTGCCGCCCAGGCCAATACTCCCCCTGCCCTGGCACAGGCCTTCTCTGCCCAGGAGTCACCCCCTACTCCTGCATTCAGAGTGCCCTCACCACTGCCCTGGCTCATCCTCACCCTCTCTGCCCCTCCCCATGGACCGAGAGCCCCCAGGGCGAGGCTGCTTCCTCATGGCCATCCCCCGACGCAGGCAGAGAGCTTTCAGCACATGCCGTCGAATGAGTGATGAGTGAGTGAATGGCACATGCCCTGGACAAGGGGCGAGCAGCAGGCACCAGGGCTGCAGAGGGAGCCGGCCATGGTGGCCAGCCCAGGGAGCTGAGGATGCAGCATGGAGCACAAGTGTGGGCGGGGTCTGAGATAACGGGAGAAAAGCCTCTGTTGGCCACCAGGTCCCGTGTGGACGCCTGGCTGGCCTCCAAGGCTCCAGCCTTATCTCTGTCATTCTGACTATTATCAGGACTCATGGTCCCATGGAGCTTCCTAGACACAGGTGCAATGAAACTATAAATTAGAGATGAAAGCACAAGAACCTCACAGCACCACTGGGGCCACAGCCATAGGGGCTTCCTGGGGGAGGCATAGGCCCCAGGGGACGCTGGGAGGATAAGAAAACCTACTCCCGACACTGGTTGCCATGGTTCTTCTCTCCTGTGAGCACACCTGGGCTCACACACACACACACGCATATGGATGTGCATGCAAGGCACACACAGACACACATGGACACATACATGTTTGCACAGGGCACACATGGTGACCCCACACACACGTGCACACATTCACGCATGAAGACACATGGACACATGTGCACAAGGAGCAATGGAGACACAGCACATCTATGTCCACAGGCATGCATGGAGATACGTGGACACATGCATGCATACGAGGCACACAGATACACACGAACATTCACAAATAGAAATCACATACACACGTATGCACGCACACAGGCTGCATCCCATCATCCCCTGAGGGTCCCAGCCCACTCTGCTGAGTTTGGGGAGATGGCTGGAGTGTCCTGGGGTGAGCAAGTGCCAGGGGGTCAGGCTGCATGTCTCCCCCTGAGCCAGGGTCTGTGGCCGTAATAGGGTCCTCCCCCTGCCCAGGCTAGAGCGCTGGGACCCCACATCCTCAAGGCTCCTGGGTCCCAGAGGCACAACAGAGGTCTGAGTCACCCCCAGGACCCAGGGGAGTGACAGTTTCTCTGGCAGGTAAAGGCCTGCAGATCCCCTTGCATGGAGGGGCCCATTTCTTCTAGGGGTAAGGCGGGAGGAGCCACGCACATGAAATTAGGGGGTGCAGGGGGTGCCTTTGCTGTAGGCTAAGCCGTTCCAGGTGGAGGGTCTGGCCAGGGCTAGAGCTGCAGTGACCAGGCACAAAATCTCCGTGGGAGGTGTAAGGTGATGCCACTGGAAAAAAATCCCGGCAGCTCCCAGGGTTAGACCTGGGGGGGGGCCCACGGTGGGGTAGGGGGATCAATCTCCCTCCTAGAAAGCTGCCCCCACCTACCCACCTCACCTGTGGGGGCACTGAGGTTCCCCTCTGGAAGTGGTCCACAGCTCCTAGGAGTAGACCCCAGCTTTCAGGCACAGGGCCCCTATACTCATGGGCCCTGAGTTTGGGGTCCCCCCTCAATGGCGAGGCCACCAATCTTCCTGCAGGAGCCCAGCCCCAGCCTGGGACGGCGTCCCTCCAGCAGCCCCTCAGGGTCTTCCCAGCTCAGACAAGGTGCTGTCTTGGCCCTGCCAGACTCTTCCCCACCACTCCTCCTCTTGGGCAGGTCCCGGAGGGGCTGCTGCTGCTGGGCCCCCCAGTGCAGAGGGGAAGGAGCCAAAAGCAGATGGAGGCGGGTGGCTCCATCCTCTGCAGGCACTGGAGTGTGTGCAAACCTCTCAGACGGCTGCCTCCAGTCACGTGCTGCAGCCACGTGCTGTGCCTGGTACCCGCAGCCGTCCCTGAAAATAGCCATGCTGATGTTAGGTGCCATAGAGCGGATTCCGACTCATAGTGACCCCACGTGACAGAGCAGAACTGCCCCATAGGGTTATCTCTACGGAAGCAGATCACCAGGTCTTTCTCTCGTAGAGCCACTGGGTGGGTTCCAACCACCAATGGGTTAGCAGCAGAACCCATAAGCTCACCAAAATACACCTGGCAGCTGTCTCCAGGGACAGGTGGCACAGGCAGCACAAGACTTGCAACCCCAGGGGATGGAGACCCACGAGGGGAGAGCTTCCTGCTATACATGGGGAGCCCGAGCAGTGCCTGTGGGGCTCTGGGCTGAGGGGGCAGAGGTCAGAATTTGAGGCAGGGATCCAATGGCATCAGAGAGGAGGGGGCTGCACCCGCCCAGACGCCTGTGGTTGAGGACTGCAGCACATGCGCAGGGCCAGGTGACCCTGGGGACTGAACAGGCTCCTGGAACCGGAGCCCCTCGCTGGGGACTTGGGGTTTGGGCCCAGACAGAGGAGAGGGCTCGTTCACACCTAGTTCACGCTCTGCCATCAGCTGAGACCGAGTCTCTGGTTGGTGGAAGCCTGGCTTTAGGCACATGCTAATCCACTCTCTTAAGTGCTTGGCTGCTAACCAAAAGGTTTAGTCCACTCTCCTGGTGCCTAAACCAAGCTGAAAAGGCACCTGGGCAGCGTTGGGGTTTGAGGCCCACTAAGTTAGAGGGCTGCGTCTCTGCCCCCCAGAGGTGGGTGGGGCTGACGTAGGCACGTCCTCTACTACCCCCAGGGCTGCTGGGGGGCTGCGATGTACACTGTTCTCGGGTCATTCACACTGCGGACTTTGACTGGCGTGATGCTATGGGCCGCCACGCTGGGACCCATCCTGTCTGTTTCACAAGCCGTCTCTGCCAGTGGGGTACCTTCCCTCTTTAAGGAGATGACCCGAGACAAGACACCTGCAAATGCTCTGCCTTGGCAAGCTGGACTGCAGGGTCCTGAGGCCATGGGGCAGATCCTGCTCCTTCCTTCCTACCCCAAATCCTGCAGGGCTCAGCCGAGGCCACCGGCAGGGCCCCACGAGGCAGGCAGGTGCTGTGTGAGTGAGTAGCCCTGGCTATCTTCACACAGCCCCTTTCTCTGGTGCTTAGCCAAGCAGGACAGTGGACCCCTGGCTCCTCCTGCCGTGGGCCAGGTGACAGCATCCCAGGCAGGCCCTTGGCAGTGCTCTGTGGGCCCCACAAGCTAACTGAAGACCCACATCTACCTCAGTGCCGGCACCCAAAACCAAGCTTCCTTCTCCCAAGACCTGCCCCCCACCCCCTGCACCTGGCACTCAAGTTGGAAAGCAAGACCTTGACTTACCAGGTGGACAGAGCCGGGAGAAGTGCAGTGGCTCGAGGGCAAACCCTGCCCACAACCTGGGGTTGGGGGGCTGGAGGGCCCGGGACCTCACAGGGCATCACTTTCTCCACCTGTAAACTGGGCCCTAAGGCATAGCCAGTACACTAGGTCTGGCCTGGGGAGAGTACCCGGGAGGTGGACAGTGCGGACAAGACCAGCAACAATGCCGGTGAGTCACTGATGCAGAAGGAAACAGTAACCCGGATCCTGACTTAAAATTCTGGTATTTTGTTCATCATGGGCATTTTTGCATCGTTTGATTTTTTTTTTAAATATTGCATTAAAATACTGTCTCCGACAGAAATGGGGAGAGTGCTGACACATTGTGGGAAATGAAACCAATGTCTTGGAACACTTTAAGTATGAACTATTGAATGGGAAATGAATTTGCTCTGTAAACTTTCACCTAATACACAATTAAAAAATATGTCTATGTCTTCATTACTGGGATTTTGGCACCCCCTTAGATTGGTACTCCCTGCTACCACCTGCAAGTCCTCGTGTAAGCCACCCCACTCTGCCTCTCAGCTGCTGGGAGGAGCAGGACCAGTGACATTCCACAGAGAGGTGGGTTTAAGTGGGATTCCGTTTACCTTTGTTGCCCGTTTGTTCAATATGACCGTGTTATTTTAGTGGTCGTTTTAGGGCTTATTGTCTACTTCTTCAGCTTATCACAGACCCCCACTTTCTGCATAGCCCGAGGGCCTTACAACTTCCCTTCCTATCCCCAGGACTTTGTGACACCGTCCTACACTTAACTAAGTTTGTTATAAACCCCATATTACCCTGTCATTATTTTTGTTTAAACAGCCAATTATTTTTTAAAGAGTTACATGAGAAAAAGTACACACTTCCCCACAGTCAGCACTTCTGGTGACAACCTCCTGCCTTTGTGCAGGCCTGTGTGGCCACCTCAGGCGTCTGTCTCCCTCTGCCTGAAGGACTTCCCTCAGCGCTTTCTGTGGTGTGGCTCTGTCGGTGGGAAACTCAGCTTGTCTGTATGAGTCTGTTTCCGAAGGCTAACTTGGTTGAGTATAGAATCCTAGGTTGATGAGGTATTTTTGTCTTTTTCAGTACTTCCAGCTTGTGGTGTTTCTGATAAAAAAAGCTGTTGTTTTTTCCTTTGATTCTTGCTACATGTTTTTTTTTCCTCTGGGTTTGAAGCTTTTCCCTTGTTCACTGCTTGGATCAATCTGACTGCGATGTGCCTTGGTGGATCCCCTTTTCTACAGCGTGTGGGCTCCTGAGCATAGAGGCTTCCCAGGCCCAGCTCCGCAGCAGCTTTTTCCTGCACCTGTCTCGGCACTTGTGCAGGAGTGTCTCTGGGAAGGCACCTCCCTGTGAACAGCCTTCCCTTGCACCCCAGAGGGCAGATGTCCAGCACCACAGCTGCCTCGCTGCGACCCAGTGACCCCGGCCGTCCCCTTCCAACAAGGCCTGTGTCTCAGCCCTGTGGGGGTGTCCTCTCTGGCACTCTATTTCAGCCCTGCGGGTGGCAAATACTTATACGTCTTTATACCTGTTAGTCCTGTATTCTTCAGAGTGTTCCTTGTTTGTTACTAAACAATTCCTCCTTTCTCCAACCACGTTACAGATGAAAATTCTTTATGTTTTCTCTGTTCAAGTTACTGGGTGGTTTCTTTTTTCTGGTTGGACCCAGACTGATAGAGTTCTGATTCCTCAATTATTCCCCTCATTGTGGGTTGTATTTTCCTGTGTCTTTTTGTACCTAACTTGACTAAGGTAGGCTGAGGAAGCCGAAGTGGAGAGAGAGGCCTGGCCCAAAGGCTGCTGGGAACACATCCATCCCCAGAGGAGGCCACAGCAGACTAAGGCTGAGGGGGCATGCATCAGGCCGAGCCGCTCAAGGGCCTCCTTCCTTGGGGGCAGGTCCCCCAGAGGGCCAGTGAGGATCCCTGACAACTGGGTCCAGCAGTTGAAGCCACCTCTGCACCCTCTTGCCTTAGCTGTGGGGGCTGCTGGCGAGTGGGGAAGTGAGTCACTGCGGAGCTCAAAGAGGGTTTATTGGGCAGGAATCCAGAGAGCAGAGGGGCCGTGCCAGGGAGGCCTGGAGACAAGGGTGATATGGGCGAAGGACCCACTGGGACCCACCATGGGGGGTGGAAGGCCCAGAGCAAGCTGGGGAGATGGGGTGGGAGGTGGACGCACTGTCCCAGGGCAGAGCCACTGTAAGAAGCAGGATACCGTGGCCTCAGCCTGCCCTGGGAGCACAGTGCTGGCCCCTGTGGTGGCCTGTTTGGGTGCCCCCCAGGGCTCTGCGGCCCCTCCCTTCCCTTCTCAGGGCAGCGAGTGGCACTAGAGCCTGGCCCCAGGCAGGACACGCTGCCCTCTTGTTGCTGAATGCTTGGTGCAGTGCCCATCCCCAGGCGGGACACACTGTCCTCCTGTTGCCAAATGCTTAGCACAGTGCCCATCCCCAGGCGGGACACGCTGTCCTCCCATTGCTGAGTGTTCAGCACGGTGCCCGTCCCCAGGTGGGAAATGCTGTCCTCTTATTGCCAAATGATCAACGAGATGCCAGTCCTCAGGCAGGACGTGCTGTCCTCTCCTTGCCAAATGGTTGGCACAGTGCGTGACCCACTGGCCACACTGTGGAGGTCAGACAGAACATCATCTGCCTGCACCCGGGTCAGAGTTTGTGGGTCACCAAGGGGCTGCAGTCAGCCCCGCTGCTGTGCAGAGCACCAGTCCGTGTCTGGGTAGAGGAGACAGTGGACCGACTTAAACCTGGGAAGGCAGGAAGTGGGTGTCAGGCTGTGGGAAGTGGGGCTGCTGCCACCTGAACTCCTGCTGGCCTGAGCTCCTCCATCCCACAGCTGCCTGCTTACCGAGTGGGGTCCTGCTGCAGGCTGAAGCCTCCGGCCACATTCACCACATTATGCAGGTTCTCTGGACCCCCATAGCTCAAGGTGACCTGGGGCGGGGCAGGAGTAGAAAAGTGAGGGGAGCTGCCTTCTCAGGGCCCACCCTGCCTCTGCCTGGGTCCAGAGTCCAGCCAGGAGAGGCTGCTTGGCTCCCAGTTTCCCCTGCTGGAGGGGCCTGGTAGCCCTGGTGGGCCAGGCTGTGGGAACAGTACCAAAGGGTGAGGAGATCAGCTAGAGGGGTGCTGGCACCAGATACGGGACAGGAGTGGAGGAGCGACAGAGTGGAAAGGGGGAAGAGAGGAGATGCTGGTAGCCTGGGATGAGGATTCGAGGCACAGCCATCTGCGGAAGGCAGCGTACCTGCTGGAGCACAGCATCGGCTGGGAGCTGCGGCAGGTTCTCCAGGTGTGAGTGGAAAAGTGGGCTGTGCAGCAGATGCGCGCCCAGCAGCCCCTCCACGATGTAGCCCACAGTACAGTCGTCCGGGAGCCGTACCCGCTCAGCCGTGCTCATGAAGCTGCCCAAACTGGGAGCAGGGCGGATCAGTGCTGCCCGGCACCCTCCCCCACAACCTGGCCTAGTTCCTGCTCCCCACTTACCCGGCCCACGGGCTCATCTTGAGGGCAAGGCCTCTGCTGAGGCAGAATCCAGCCCCACCAGTGGCAAACCAGAACTTGACTGTGGTGACCTGTGGGGTGGGGGCATGGGGTCAGGGCTGCCAGGCCTAGGGCTCTGCGCCGACGTCTCCTAGAGCTCTCAATGCCCTCCTCAGGCCGCCCCTTGGGAGCTCCAGGATCACCCTCAGGGGTGTGAGGTACTGCCCACCATTGCCGTGGGACTCCAGCCTGAGCCCGGCTGTCAGGCAGAACTCTAGCTTGAGCCATTTCTCCACCTGTTGACTGTGGCCGCCCCACCCTTGGCCTGGGACACTCACAGTGCCGCCCCCTGGGGCCCGCTCAGTGGCCTCGATGGGGTGGTCCAGGCTGGGCCGACCCAGGTACACGTCCTGGCTGGGTGAGAAGGAGGCCAGCAGCCGCAGCAGGCTTCCAGGGTTCACGTAGTTGTCATCATCCACATGGCAGAACCACCTGGGCAGTGGAGAGGGTTCCAGTGAACGCCCAAACCCCACCCACCAGGCCAAGGCAAATGGGCACCCCAGGGTGGGATGAGGCCTCACATACTTGCGCCCCGACTCGATGAACGTGTCATATTCTACCGCCATCTTGCAGCAGAGCGCCTGGCGGCTGTGTACGGCTGAGCAGTTGGTGTTGATGACATGACTGCCTGCGACACAGAGACAGGGGGAACACGGGTGGGCACCGCCACGGAGAGGGCAGGGCAGGCTCCTGCCCTGGGTCCAACTACAGCCTTGCTTAGCCCTCTCTCAGCTATACCCATTGGTGACCTCTGAGATCTAAGCAGGTGGCCATTGCTTAAGAACACATGAATGGAAACCCACTGGAAAACATGACTGAGGAGAGACCCTCGCCCCCTAGCCTGGGAAGGATGTGGTCTGAGGCCCTGGAAGTCAGCCAGTGGCCAGGCAGGATACACGGCATGGTGGGCGGCGAGCAGGGTCCTGGGACCTGGCTGGCCACTGGTGGGTACCCAGGCTCTGCCCCTTGCCAGCTGTGATCCTGGGGGCGGGGGGCGGTCACTTGCCTCCCTGGGGCTATCATCCGTAGAAGGAACACAGTGAACACAGTGAGGCTGTTGCTTCTCTAGGGGTGGGAGGAACCCTGTGCAGAAGGATCCCGTGGGCAGAGCTAGGCTGGGGACACTCACCCCACTGGAGCTGTAGCTCAGGGTCATCTCCGTCAGTGAAGATGAAGGTCTGGTGGGAAACATGCCTGTGATCACCTAGGGCCACCATGCAGGGGCCTGGTGCAGTGTGCCTAACAGGTAGGGGAGGCACCTCAGGAGAGAGAGCCTATTGGGGTGTTTGGGGTGCCCTCAGATGCCCACTGCTGGCTGTCATCCTGCCGCCCCTAAATGGCAGCTTGGCCCTAGGCCTGAATCACTGGAGAAGCTCTTCAGGTCTCAGGCCGGTAGGTTGGGAGAACCCCCCCAGAGTACCGGCTGAGCTGTGGCCCAGGAGGGCGCTGATCCGGTAGTCTGCGCGCTGGGTCTGGTGAGCTCAGAGACTGGGGCCGCCCTGCGAAGTGGGGGTTCGCGGTTCGGGACCTAGATCCGGCGGACACAGCAGGGGACAGGGGAGTCCGCGGCCTGGCCAGGACGGCGGGGTGGCCGGAGCCAGGGGTGGCCGGGGGCCCGGGGCGAGCCCGACCTGCTGACTGGCGCGGGAGATCCAGGTGCGCAGCAGCAGCCCCAGGCGCGGCCCGTGGTTCTTCCGGGTGGTCTTGACGGCGATGAAGACATCGTCGGGGCGCAGGCCGGCGGTAGGCCCGGGGAGGGTCGCGGCGGGGGCTGGGGCCAGCGGGTCTGGGGCCGGGGCGGGCAGACGGGGCAGCGGCAGCAGCAGCAGCAGCAGCGCGGCCAGGGCCGCCGAGAGCGCGAGGCAGGCCCTGCACGGCGCCCCCCGCGCTCGGCTCATGAGGCCGCTCGCGACCTCCGGCGGCTGCCCGCGACCCCCGGCGCCAGGCGCGGCGTGCACGGCCGGAGCCGCAGGTGAGAGCGCGGCGGACCCTTTAAGAGCCGCGGCCTCTGGAGCCCCGCGACCCGGAAGCGGCGGCTGCGCTAACCCGGAAGTGGACGGCACAGCCGTGGCAGGGTGGGTAGAAGATGCCGTTGCCGGTCCAGGTGTTTAACCTGCAGGTAACGAGCCGAGGACCAGCCGCGCTTCCGCCGCCGCCCTCGGGGTCCGGGCGCCGAGCCCGGGCGGGGCCTGCCCACAACCCCCGGCCCGGTTTGCGCCCGACGGTGCAGGGCGCGCTCGCTGGCCGCCCCGGGCCCGGCCCTCCGCAGGGAGCCCCGGGCAGCGCAGAGCGAGTGTCGGCGAAGTCCCCCCGGAGGCCCGATCGGCGCGGGGCCGGGCCGTGTCCAGGGCCGCGCGGTGAGCTGCCCAGGAGCGCGGCCCGCTCGGGGTGTGCGTCCCGCGGGCCCCGGCCTAAGAGCCTCCTGCCCGGCTGCGCCGTCGGCCCGACATGCCGAGGGGGCGGGGGCCGCGGTGCCGTTAGCAGTCGCGTCCCCGGGCTCCACCCGCTGCGGCTGCGTCTCCGGCGGGAGCCCTTTGGGGTCACGCCCGCCCCCCCCAGCTTTCGGCCGGGCGGCGCCCCCTCCCCTCCCCCGCCCCACCCGCCCGCCCGCCCGCCCGCCAGACTGGGGAGAGGCACCGGCCCCGACGCTAACGTTCTTTCTCCCCTTCAGCATCCAGCCAGCTCTGTGTCAGGGTCGGGGGGTGCAGAAAGTCAGGACAGAATGAGGGATAGCTCGGCCCCCAGCTCGGCCTCCTCGTCAGTGACAGATCTGTGCTGCACCCCTCACAGCAGTAGGTCAGACCTCTTTCTGCCGGGCACGGCCGGAGACTTCAGCCTGAGCGCCAGTCTGTCGGCCTGTACGCTGCTTTACGAGGTACCTTCCAGGAGAGAGGCCCCGGCGGAGAGCGAGCCAGGGGGAGAGCCCCGCCGCCCCGCCAGCCCGAGGACAGGGACTCAGCACCAAGCAGAGGGGCTGGGTGGGCGCTCTGGCCGGCAGCCTGAGCCCCTGCCCTTCCAAGAAAGAGGCCTGGACCTCGGGGTCTCCTACAGGCGTGGCACCAGCCTGCTTTGTAGATCTTGAAACTGAGCATCCAACCCAGTGTCCCCCCCCCCCAGGCCTGTGGGGTTCCCCGAGTTGACTCCATCCCCTCCTGACCTTGCGGCGTGACTCTTGCCCTGTACTGCTGCTCCAGCTGCTTGGGACAGGTTCTGGGACATTCCAGGGGCTGGCCTGAGCCTGCGGGCAGGCCCCCTGCATCCTGGGATTAAGGTCTCATGTGCTTCTTCTCTATGGCTTTGAGGAAACCACATCAGGACAGTGCTTGGAACCATGTAGGACAGCCTCAGAGGCCTGTGTAACAGCCCTCCTGACGGGGTTACCATCAGGCTAAGGGCTTTTTGTGCACAGCCCTCCCTGACTCTTCACTGGAGACTTGCCAGGAAGGGGGCTGTGGAGGGCACTCTTGGGGTGCAGCAGTAGGAGCGCGGGCACGGTTGCGCCTCAGAGGATAGAGGGGCAGGTGACTGTGGGAGGTGGTGAGGGTCTGTGCAGCCCTCCCGGGCCTCTCCTGCATGAGGTGCCAAGGTACCCTTGTTGCAGGGGGCAGTGGAGCCCATGCAGATTGACGTGGACCCCCAGGAGGACCCACAGAATGCACCTGATGTCAACTATGTGGTGGAGAACCCCACCCTGGTACGGAGCCACAGGATGTCCCTGGGTGGGGGCAGACAGTTGGCCCTTCTCAGCAATGCTTGGTGGGGTGTCTCTGACCTGGAGCCCTTGATACTCGGTTCTCCCCTTTCTCCACCCACCGCCTCCCCCAACCCACCTACCCCCCCCCGTCTCCTTCTTCTCAGCACCTGGGGCAGCATCCTGTTCCGGGCAGTCAGGACGGGGGGTTGGGTCCAGGGTCCTGCCTTGCAGGCGTGGCCCGAGCCCCCTGTGCCCATGCCCGCCCCAGGACCTGGAGCAGTACGCAGCCAGCTACAGTGGCCTGATGCGCATTGAGCGGCTGCAGTTCATTGCCGACCACTGTCCCCCGCTTCGTGTGGAGGCCCTGAAGATGGCTCTGTCCTTCGTGCAGAGAACCTTCAACGTGGATATGTATGAGGAGATCCACCGTAAGCTCTCGGAGGCCACCCGGTGAGCAGGTGGTGTGGGGACAGGCTCCCGCTGCCTCTGCTGGCTCCACATGTCTCCGTGTCCCAGTCAGGAAAGGGGGCAAGCGGAGGAGATGGTGAGGTCTTGCCCTCCTGCTGAGAGTTGACGTGTGTGCGCGCGCGCGCGCACGTTTAATTCTCTGACTCCTAGAGAAAGGCGTGTGTGGAGGTGGCCCTTTCATTCAGCCAGGCTGCAGGCTCCCCTCCAGGCTCTGCACCCTGGGACCATCTCTGGGCCCAGTACCGGGCTCGATGCAGACTGGGTGCCTGTAGCATGGGCAGTGTGGCAGGTGGGGGCTGGGTAGGAGGTGCCTGCAGGTCATGACCTCCAAGGGCCAGCCTGTGGCCGGGGACTCTTCCTACGCCTCCCCAGCCCCCACACCAGCCACTGGACTGATGGCCGGTCTTCCCCCAGGGAGCTGCAGCATGCCTCTGACACTGTCCCTGAGAGTGGTGTGGAGCCCCCGCCCCTGGACACGGCCTGGGTGGAGGCTACTCGCAAAAAAGCTCTGCTGAAGCTGGAGAAGCTGGACACGGACCTGAAGAACTACAAGGGCAACTCCATCAAAGAGAGCATCAGGTGCTGGTTTACCTGGGGAGGCGGGCGGCCTGCCTGGGATCTCCTGACCTGGGCCGCTCATGGTGGGCTTGCAGGCGTGGCCACGATGACCTGGGTGACCACTACCTGGATTGCGGGGACCTCAGCAACGCCCTCAAGTGCTACTCACGGGCCCGGGACTACTGCACCAGCGCAAAACATGTCATCAACATGTGCCTCAATGTCATCAAGGTGGGACCACGGGCAGACATGGGGAGCCTGGGCAGCAGCGGGGGCACTGGCTTCAGTCTGCCTGCTCTGTCTGGCAGGTCAGCGTCTACTTACAGAACTGGTCTCATGTGCTGAGCTATGTCAGCAAGGCTGAGTCTACCCCAGAGATCGCCGAGGTAGATGGGAGCCTGCTCTGCCACCCCCTTTTCCCACGGCACTGCCGCCCCAGGAGCCCCAGCTGCCTGCATTCCCTCTGGGCTGGGGCAGGGGCACTGGGGAGAGATGCCGGCAAGCGGGGTGATGCTCATTCGTTTGTGTGATCTTCCCCTGCAGCAGCGTGGGGAGCGGGACAGCCAGACCCAGGCCATCCTCACGAAGCTCAAGTGTGCCGCAGGTGAGGGCCAAGTAGGTTGTCGGGGCCCCATGTGCTCTATCGCGGCAGGATCACATGACGCAGCATTATCTGTGGGTGCAGGTGATGCCTGCCCCGCTCGGGCCCACTCGAGGGGCTGTGGGGCAGGAACCATGGTCATGAACAGAGGCCCTGCCTTCCAGCAGGCCTCTCCCCGCTGGTTTCCCACCTGTGAGCTGTGCAGCCTGGCTCCTTTGCACAACGGTGATAACTTCATTGGAGGCTTTTCTCAGTCACGTGGTGGCGCTGTTGTCTAATCACTGCTGTCCCCAATGTCCCTAAAGTTCCTGATGCTGAGGAGCGGCATGGGGGTGGGGGAGCGGCAAGGGGGCACCGTTGGCCGCTGAGCCCTTGCTGCCCACAGCACTCTGGTGGCCTCACAAGGCTCTTCGGCTCCCTCTGCCCCAGGCTTGGCCGAGCTGGCTGCCCGCAAGTACAAGCAGGCTGCCAAGTGCTTCCTGCTGGCCTCCTTTGACCACTGTGACTTCCCCGAGGTGAGGGGTCATGGGGGCTCTGGAGGAGCCTGGTTGGGTCTTGAGCAGTGGGGGTGTGCTTGGTGGGTTAGGTGCTGGTGTTGGGGTCTCCCTCCGGTGGGCATCTAGGGGTTCTCTGAGATGTCTACACGGACCCCACCTGGGCTCCGGGCCTCATTCCTGGCTACCATCCTGACTACCACTGGTGGTTGGGGTCTTGACCCCCTCCCCTCTTGCCCTCAGCTGCTCTCCCCCAGCAACGTGGCTGTCTATGGGGGCCTGTGCGCCCTGGCCACCTTTGACCGCCAGGAGCTGCAGCGCAACGTCATCTCCAGCAGGTGGGTGGGGGCACGGCCCTGGCCCAGCAGCCCCTCCCCAGCCCTGATGTCCCTTCAGCCTGGGGCTGATGCCCAGCTGGCCTCTGGCGGCCCCCGTGGCCCTGGAGGGCAGAGGCCGTTCTCTGAGGAGTCTGGTCCCTACAGCTCTTTCAAGTTGTTTCTGGAGCTGGAGCCCCAGGTACGGGACATCATCTTTAAATTCTACGAGTCCAAGTACGCCTCTTGTCTTAAAATGCTGGACGAGATGAAGGTGAGGGTGGGGCCAGGCCAGGCTGTGGGAGGGGGTGGTCTACTACTGGGGGCCATGGGGCAGCAGCAGGCACCCCTGACCTGACTTGCACCCAAGGACAACCTACTCTTGGACATGTACCTGGCCCCCCATGTCAGGACCCTCTACACTCAGATTCGCAACCGTGCCCTCATCCAGGTAAGCATGGGAGCAGGTGGGTAGGTGCTGCTGACAGCCTGGCAGACCACTGGCAGGTGAAGCAGCTGCTCACATCTCTGTCCTGTAGTATTTCAGCCCCTATGTGTCTGCTGACATGCGCAAGATGGCCACCGCCTTCAACACCACAGTGGTGGCACTGGAGGATGAGCTGACCCAGCTGATCCTGGAGGGGCTTATCAACGCGCGCATTGACTCTCACAGCAAGGTGGGCGATGCCAGGCCCTGGGAAGGGGGTGGGACCCCTGGCCCTGCTGACCCTGCTTCCTGCAGATCCTGCATGCTCGGGATGTGGACCAGCGCAGCACCACTTTTGAGAAGTCCCTCCTGATGGGCAAAGAGTTCCAGCGCCGAGCCAAAGCCATGATCCTGCGAGCCGCAGTACTGCGCAACCAGATCCACGTCAAGGTGGGGAGGCCAGGTGGTGTGGGCTGGGCCGGGTGGTGTGGGTGGGGCTGGGCTGAGTCCCACCTCCCTGTCCTTTTCTGGGGTCTCCTCCCTGGAGGGAGCTGGAGGGGGGCTCAACGGATGGTTGTGGCCAGGCTGAGCCCCACCTCCCCATTCTTTACCAGTCTCCTCCCTGGGAAGGAGGGAGAGTGCAGGGTGGGTGGGGCCAGACTGAGCCCCGTCTTCCCACCCTTTCCGGCAGTCTCCTCCCCGGGAAGGGAGCCAGGGGGAGCTCACACCCGCCAACAGCCAGTCTCGGATGAGCACCAACATGTGAAGTACCCAGCCTCTGTGGAACACTGCCGCCTGCTGGCCCTGCACAGGAAGCCTGGTGCCATCAAGCCTGTTCCAAGGGCTGGCCATCCACCCACCCATCCACCCACAGCCCCTGGCACGCTCTCTCTCTCCCCAGCTGTGTGGTGCTGGCCCCACGGGGTGCGCAGGGCGCTGCCTCCCAGTCTCATCCCCCTTCCCGTGTCATCTGGAGTGAAGGCGTCCATTAAAGAGCAGACTGCAAACATTCCCCTGGCTCTGCACCTTCCTGCTCTGGTGGGGTGGGCCACCCCCCTGGCACTGACAATTTATTGTTCACTTCAAACACAGACTCAAATGGCAGGACAATAGGGCAGGACCGGACTGGGGCCTGCCCACTGGCATCCTCAGACCCCAGTGAGGGTGGACTGGCATGCTCCCGTCCATGTTAAATAGCAGGAGATCCCTGAGTAAAGGTATGTGCTTAGGGAGCTGTGTCCAAGCCTCAATGGCAGTCCTGTCCAGGCTACAGCTGGCCTCAGGCCACAGCACTGCCCACAACTTCAGGGAAGCCACCCGGTCCCCCAGGTCCTGGTGGGGGTGGCTCCTGCAGCCTAGGTTGGTCCCCTTTCCAGGCCAGAGACTTTTCCAGTTTGGTCTTGAACAGCAGCCCGTGACCTGGGGGAGCAGAGGGACAGAAATGGGTCTGTGCTTGGCCCTGCCCTGGCACCCCTGCCCACCAGCTGAGGGCCACCAGCTGCCCCTCACCTGGGCAATCTGCAGACTCTTTGAAAGCTCTCTTCTTGCAGCAACCCCGGCACAGGTTAAAGACGCACCTGTTGCCCTGGACATAAAATGGCCAGTGAGCCTGTTGCCCTCCCCAGTGTGGCACCACCAAAGGTGACCAGGGAGCAGCCCTGGTGTTTTGGTACCACAGCCTGGGAGGGGCACAGCAGGGCTGCGCCCAGAGGGCACTTGTCTCCAGGTGACAGGCCAGGGGCTGTCCTGGGGGCAGGGCCTGGAGCTGCAGTGGTGTTCACACTGTTAGCGACCAGGCCGCTGCACTGGAGACTCCTGGCTCCCCACCATGGCCTGGGGCCCTGCAGCCTGAACATGGGCAGCAATGGACAGAAAGAGCCACTCACCTTAGGGTTTCCACACTGGTCACACTTTGCGTATTTTGCTAAGAAAAGAACAAAAGACATTAGGGGGAGCACAGGTGGCCGGGCTCAGCAATGAGGGTCCCTCAGAGCCGTCACAGCTGGAGGCTCAGGGAACTGGGGTGGCCCTGGTCTGCTCTTCCCTTTGGGCAAGGGGTAGGGGCAAGATGAGGTGTCAGCAGGATGTGGGAGGTGATAGGTGGATGGGAACCCAGAAAACGCCCTGTCCATCCGCCCTGAGAGCTGCGGCGAGATGGGGGCTCAGCCCACACCCCCACCCCACCCTGGCTGCCTCCTAGAACAGCTAGGGGTACAAATGGCAGGCAGGGCCTGTTTGGGGGAGGGGTCTCCAATAGTGGGCTGCCAGCAGCTGTCAGAGAAATCTGATTCGGGGGACAACCGCAAGAAGAAGCAGGGCCCAGTGGGCTTAGCCCCTTCACCTACGGGTCTCGGGGGGAGTGGTACAGGGCTGAGAAAAGCTCTCAGGGAGTAGACGAGCGGCCTTTTGGGTCCTAACTCACTCCTCCCCCACCGGTGCCTGATCCCACCACACCTGCCCCTCATGCACTCTCAGAAGTCCTGTCTCACAGCCTAGATGGCTCAGGAAGGCTGCCACAGGTGCCAAATGATGAACGCCATGTAGAAGACCAGGCTGAGACAAGAAGCCCCTTGGAGGCTGGCCTCAGCCCACCCACTTTCCTGGCCTGGCAGGCTGGGGGGATGGCTTACGCTTAAGCGAGGGGTCGAAGGTCTTGTGGGGGTTCCTCAGCTTCTTTTTCTGTTTGTTCTTGGACAGGACCTCAAGGCGACCCCCCTCCTCCTCCTCCTCTTCTAGGGCCCGCTTGCTGCCAGCACTGCTGTGCTTGCTCCCCTCCCTGGGCCTGACAGAGAGGCATGGGTAATGCTGAGTGTGCTTGAGGGCACCCAGCCCTACCACTGTGGTCCAGGTGCTCTGACCCAAGTCAGGCCTTAGGGGGAGAGCACTGGGGGCCCTGAAAGACCAGGTCCCCTCAGAGCAGCTGAAGGCCAGAGCTTGCTGTCCGGGGCCACACAGCGAGCAGACAGCGGTGAGGCCAGGATTCCTCTGACAGCTGTGCCTAGGCAGGGCTAAAGCCACACAGCACCACCCCGCATCTGAGGACCCAAGGAAGCTGAGGGGTCACCCTCCTGACCCCAAGGACCAATCCACCTGGATCAGAGAAGTTTAAAGCAACGTCCCATGAAACTGATCATACAAACCTACAAGCCCCCAGATGGGGTGAGGGTACCACCAGGGCCAGGAGCTCAGCTGGGCTCCCACTGTGAGGCTGGTGGTGTGTGGGGCTAGGACACACCACAGGAGAGGCACACCTCATCTGCAGTGGCCACGCCTGCCCTTCCTTGTTTCACGTTCCCTGTGAGCAGCCACTAACCTTAACAATCAAGGAGGGTGCTGGCCAGGCTCAGGGGCAACAAGCCCCAACATCCCCAGGCCGGCACCTATGCAGGGCTCACCCGGGCCGGACGTAGGGCTGGCAGATCCAGTGGAAGAACGGCAGACCTCCCGAGGGCTTCTCCCCCTCCTTCTGCCTGGACATGTCCTCCTGCAAAAGCCCAGAGGCCCCTCCGTCAGGAGTCATGGCCTGAGCCCCCACCCCACCGGCGACACCCTACCACGCCCACAGGGACATGCCTGACACTGCAGCCTTAGTGCCCGGCTCACTGTGGCCACATCCTCCAAGGTCTTCGCCTTGGCGAGTTCCTCACGGAGCTGCTGATGCACCTGCAACCTGGGACAGATGCCCGTCATGGGGGCCCCTGCGCCACCTGCCCCACCAGACACATGATTGCCCTGTCTCCCTCCCTCCCTCATTCTCCCACCCGCACCCCCTCCCCAAGCTGCCTGCCTGGCTCGCCTTTGCCAGCCCCCCTGAGCCCTCAGGATGCATACAGCCATCTCCAGTGTGGGCTTGCAACGAGTCCCCATACGTCTCAGGGGGTCTGCGACAGCAGCGCCAGCCGGGGTGCTGGGGGCCCCCCACTCACGTGTGGTGCCAGAGCTTGAAGAGGTGGGCGCGGACATAGGATAGTGGGCAGGGGTGCTGCCGCACCAACACCAGGTACTCCTCAGCCAGCTCCCACACGGCAGGGCTGCGGCCCTCGAACAGGGCGGGGTTGTGCAGGTTGCCCTCTGCGGGGGATGGGGACTTGAGGGCTGAGGGTGCAGACAGGGCAGCCCTACTGGGCTCACGAGGCCACTCTCCCTGAGCCTGGGGCATCCTGGACGCCTGTTCCCCCCACCCTCCCATGTCCTGTGCTTACGACCTTTGCACCCCCTCACCTGTGCTCATGACCCTGTGCCCTTCCTCATCTGTGCTCATGACTCTGACCCCTGCTCCCCTCACCTGCACTCATGACCCTATGCCCCCTCACCTGCACTCATGACCCCCTGCGCCCCCGTGTCCTGCAGGCAGCGTTCCACATCCCGCAGGCACTGGATGTTCCCGTTGGCAAACACTGGAATGCTCACAGCCTTCCTGTGCAGAGCCCGCACAGACGCTCAGTTGTGAGGCAGTGCCTGCCCTGTCCCCCATTCTGGGAGGTGGGCACCCACCCTCAACTCCATCCCAGCCTGTCAACCCAGCTGCCACCCCACTCACCGCACAGCGCGGATATGCTCCCAGGATGCAGGCCCCGGCAAGGGCCCCTTCTGCTCCTTGGTGCGCCCGTGCACGGTCAGCAGCTGGGATAGGGGGCCCGGTCAGCGCTTCAGTGCCAGGTCCCACAGCCCCCTCCCCGCCCCACCCTGGGTGAGAGGCCCAGCCCCCTTTCCCCGTCAACAGGTGGCAGGGCCTCCAGTGCCCCCGGCAGAAACGACCAGGCAGCCTGACCCAGGGGTTGGGGTGAGTGACAGCTTCAGGAGAGGGACAGGAAGGCCGAGCCGGACACCCATTAGTGGACCTGCAGGGCACACTGACTGACACCCTTGGCTCAGGGAGGCCAGGTTCTCCACTCCTGCACACCCCCAGCCTCTCACCTGGCAGCCAGCTTTCTCCAGCATCTGGGCGTACCTCACGGTCTTGTCAATTTCTGGGAAGACACGGATTTTGCACGTGACTGGAACAGAGAGCCTCTCGTGGGCCAGCAGAACTGTGGACGAGGAGAAGCGTTTCTGAGGGGTGGCGGGGGAGCGTGGTGTCTGCCAGGGCCTTTCCCCTGGCCTGGCGAGTCTGAGACCAACAGGGCTAGCGCCAGCCTCCCCTGCTGGCAGCTGGCAATCTGGCTCTACTCCCCAGGACATGGGAGGGCCAGGGCTAAGCTTGAGGCACTGCCCACAGCACCTACTGTCTGGTTCTAAGGCAGCAGCTTGTACAGGCTGTGACCTCTTCCACGGCCCCTTCCTCTAGGAGGAGACACTTGGCCACCAGGCCCCCAGTGTCTCGGGACCTTACAAGCCAGCACCTCTGCTGAGCCCCCCACAAGACTGCCCTGGGCCCCCCGCCCCTTTTCTGTGATGTGGCCCAGCCCTCCCTGCCAGTACAGCTGCACGCAGCAACTCACTCATTCTCTGCAGCAGGTCCCACTCCTCCTGCAAAAAGGCGCCATAATGACCTGTGGAGGGCAAGCAGTGTGTTGGCTGCAGCTCGAGGTAGGCAGGCTGAGGCCACCCCAGCCCCACTGTCCCTACTGAGCTTTTGTAGGCCAGGAGCCCCCACCCCCAGCTCTGCTCAGTCCCATCAACCAGACAGCTAGGTGGGTGCTCTGTGCCTGCAGACTCCACTGGTGCACCCAGACTCCAAGGTAGGACTGGCTGGTGCCATGCCTTCCAGGTGACCCCCTTGGAAGGGGTCCCTGCGTCTCACAGTGTGAACTGGGACCTGGTGCCCTGCACAGTCAAATGTTCAGAGAGTACCTGAGCAGCACCAACCCAAGCTGCAACCAATGTGCTGCGCTGCCATCTGGCACCGTGCGGGCTCCTGGTGCTGCACTCACCCCTCTTGGCTATCATCTGCGGGCAGCCCAGGTTCAGGTCAATGGCATCACAGTAGTCCTGAGCGAGGAGAGCCGCCTGCACAAACACTTCCGGGTCGTTGGCACAGAACTGGAAAAGACAGGTAAGCAGCATGATGGCCATGCATCCCGGGGCAGCTCCCAGGAGAGGGTTAATTTTGGGCGGGAAACAGCCTCTGATGGCTCCAGGTGCATCTGGCAGCTACGTGCTTCCCCATGGGCCATTCCTGCTGTGGCCCAGCCCCACCCTGCTCCCCTTGAATCTGTTTCTGGGAAGGCTGGGGGGTCCCATGCAGAGGCATGATCTCCTGGGCCCACCTGCACAATGAGGGGCCGGTCCTCAGGGCACACCTCACAGTACAGGTTCTCCTTCCGGTAGTTGGCATCACGCACGAAGACCTGGGCGTGCAGCATGGGCGTATAGCAGAGCTGTGCCCCATGGCGGCGGCTCAGCAGCCTCCAGGCCAGCTCGCTCTGGTCCACCATGGGGGCTACCACGTGGCGGGCCCCCCCCAGGGTACGGCTCCAGAACTCGAAGCCCTGCAGTTTGGGCATTGTCTCCACCCTGCAGGAGGGGAGGGACTAGACACTCAGCCCACAGAGAGCCTAGAGTGCAGAAGAAAGGGGGTGCAGACTGGGACCAGGGGCTCAGACACACCCTCCCCCCGCCCTGCCTGAGAGCCCCGTGTGGACCCGACCCGGTGGGCACCTAAGAATAGACTCAGAGGGCACGACAGCTCTTTCTGAGGTCACTCCAAGGCCCACTGGTGGGATTACTGCTGGGCCACAAGGTGGACCGTGTCAGTAGGGGTGGGCCTGAGAGCTGAAACCCCAGTGCCGTCACCTCCCAATGGTGGCCTCAGACAAGTCACTTGACCTTCTGGGCCCAGCCCCTCGTGTGTTAGCAATTGAACACGTTTGCCTGGCAGGACTGAGGTGAGAGTTAAAGCAGCACCAGGTGCAGTAGCCTTGCTGAAGCCCCGCATGGAGATGGAACGACAAAGGGGAGCCGTGACCCAGGAGACCCTCAGGACCTCTACCATACAGGACCACCCTGTGGTGACATCACCTAGAGTCTGGGGCTCGGCTTGCCCTCCCTGCCCGCCAGTGGGACCACACAGGCTGCCTGGACTCCATGCCCTTCTCTGGGGCGTCAAGAGGTTACGTTCAAAAATGGAGCAAAGGTCTCGCTCTGAGGCCATCTCAGCGGGTGAGGAAGGCCCTGAGAATGTTCCACCCACTCTTCCCTTACAGGAACGGCTCTTAGACCCACACCAAGTAGAGACAAAGCAGACTCTCCTTGGGCTTATCTTTTCTGCGTCCAGCCACTAAGCCCCACGGGAACTATCCTTCCGTATCAGTGACTTAATACCAAGTGGCCAAGGTCCGAACACAAAATTAAATACTAAGAGAACAGACTGAGCAAGGATTACTTTGAGAGAACACTCACTCCACGTACCTTACTCCCCGAGCAGACTGCCCATGTTCTAGAAATACTAAGTAGATTCACCTGTTTAATACTTAACTAAGGTCCAACTACTAGTCTGACATTTTCAAGAACAGTAAAATTACACAGAGAAATCATCCAGGCCACCAATGTCCTCACCAAAGTGACCGCCCAGCCTAACCAGCCAGGTCTTCCCTCTGCCCCAAATGGTGCCATTTCTGCTCACTGCTCTAACCCCACTGTCGCAAGGGGCTGCAATGCCAGAGTCGGGGCCACTCCCTGGCAGCCCAAATGGAGCTCGAGTTGCAAACAATTGCGAGCCGAAAGCCTCCAAGACGCCCCTCTGTTTGTCTAAGTTTAGGTTACCTGGTCAGTCAGTGGACAGCCAACCAGGAGCTGCGCTGGGGGTCCCTGCCCGGAACGCTGACGTCCCTCTGGGGCCCAGGGCGCACCCTGCCTGAGCCTCCGTGAGGGGCCCCACGCAGCCTGGGGGGGCGCCGACCCGCGCGGCAGGGTGCACGCTCGGGACCCCGACCCGCAGGTGCAACGGGGGCTCCGCGGGAGCCGCGGGACGCTGCAGTCCCCACCGCCGGGTCCGCCCGCCGCAGCCCGTACCCGCCTGCCCGCCTTGCGGGTCCCGTGTCGCCGCCTGGGGTCGCTCCCCCGCTGTTACCGCCGCTAACCGCCCGCACCGCGCCGGGGCCGCTGCCGAGCCGAAGCCGAGTCCATGGCTCCGCGCCGGGGCCGCCGGAAGGGGCCGCTGCCGCCGGAAGGGGCCTCTGCCAGGGCGGTCCGGGCGGCCCGCGGTACGGCGGGAAATGCAACCCCGGGAAACCGCTCCCGGCCTCGGAGCGGCCCGAGATCGGGGAGGGGGGCGGTCCGCGCCACACGTGGTCCGCGGTCAGAGGCCGGAAGTCGACTTGTCCTACCCACATCCCGCGGGCTTGCTGGGGCGCACTTTGGGGTCGTCTGGTGACTGGTAGTTATGCCCGGGAACGCCAGAGTCCCGGCCCCGGCCTGCAGCTGCCCGGGGGACGGGGGGCGCCCATTTTGAAATCCGCGTTTCCTCCTCTGTGTCTCCTCCGACGCCCGTTCGGCTGTCAGCTGCCTGAGGTCTTCCTTGGTGAAGCGCCTGTTATGTCCTTTGCCCGTCTTTTAACTGGATTACTTGTCTTCTTATTGTCGAGGTGTTGAGTTTTCCTATTAGACCTTTGTCAAATATGTCATAGCCGAAAATTTCTTCCCGTTCTGTGGGTTCTTTTTATTCTTTTGGAGAAGTGTTTTGATAAGGATAACCCATTGCGGTCGAGTCCATTCCGACTCATAGCGACCCTGTAGGACAGAGTAGAACTGCCCCATAGGGTTTCCAGGGAGTATCTGGTGGATTCGAAACTACCGACCTTTTTGTTAGCAGCCAGCAGGGCTCCTTGATAAGCGTTAAGTATTTCAGTTTTAGAAGATCCCGTTTATCTTGCTTATCTTATGGTGTTTATGTATTGTTAATGATGGTTTATACCTGTTTATGCCATTTATTGGAGCCCTGGTGGCACAATGGTTAAGAGCTTGGCTGCTAACCAAAAGGTGGGCAGTTCGAATCCACCAGCCACTCTTTGGAAATCATATGGAGGAGTTCAACTCTGTCCTATACGGTTGCTATGAGTCGGAATCAACTCGACAGCAACGGGTTTGGTTCTTTCGGTTTCAGTGGCGCATTGATTAAGCGTTTGGCTGCTAAATAAAAGGTGGGCAGTTCGAATCCACCAGCCACTCCTTGGAGGCCATATGGGCCAGTTGTACTCTGTCCTATAGGGCCACTATGAGTCGAAACTGACTCAACAACAGTGGATTTGGGTTTAGCGTTGACCCTAATTATAGTTTGTGGTTTTATAGTTAGGACTTTGATCCATTTTGAATTAGTTTTAGGCGGCTAACAGACACATAAGGGAATGCTCAGGATCACCAGCCATTAGAGAAATGCTGATAAAAACTACAGTGAGATACCATCTCACCCTGACATTACTGGCACAAATAAAAAAAAAAAAGAAAAGAACAAATGTTGGAGAGGTTGTGGGGAGATTGGAATTTTTATGCACTGTTGGTGGGAACGCAAAATGGTACAACCACTTTGGAGAATGATATGATGCTTCCTTAAAAAGCTAGAAATAGAAATACCATACGATCTAGCAATCCCACTCTTAGAATATATTCTAGAGAACCAAGAGCTGTCACACAAATAGACATATGCACACCCATGTTTGTTGAAGCATTATTCACAATAGGAGGAAGATGGAAACAACCTAAGTGCCCATCAACAGATGAATGGATAAACAAACTATGGTACATACACACAATGGAATACTCTGCAACAATAAAGAACAGTGATGAATCTTTGAAACATCTGACAACATGGATGAATCTGGAGGGCATTATGCTGAATGAAATAAGTCAATCCCCAAAGAATAAATACTGTATGAAACCAGTATTGTAAACACACCTGAAAATGTTTCTACACAGAAAGAAGCAATTTTTGATGGTTAAGAGGGAGGGGAAGGGTCAGAAGGGAAAAACACCAGATAGTAGAGCAGTGGTAAATTTGGTGAAGTGTCGGATAGTACATGATACTGGGGAAGTAGCACCACTTGACCAGGGCAAAGTCATAGAAGCTTCACAGACAAACCCCAACTCCCTGAGAGACTGAGCTACTGGGTTGAGAGCTGGGGACCATGGTTTTGGGGGACATTTAACGCGGTTAGTGTAATATAGTCTATAAAGAAATTGTTCTACATCCAACTGTGGTGAGTAGCATCTGGGGTCTTAAAAGCCTGTGAGCGGCCATCTAAGATACATCTACTGGTCCCATCCTGGCTGGAACAAAGGAGAATGAAAACGACCAAAGACACAAGGGTAAGATTAGTTCAAAGAACTAATGGACCACAACTACGGTAACCTCCAACAGACTGAGCCCAGAACAACTAGATGGTGCCTGGTTACCACTACCGACTGCTCTGGCAGGGATCACGTTAGAGGGTCCCGAAAAGAGCAGGAGAAAAATATAGAACAAAGTTCAAATTCACACACACAAAGCAAAAATCCAAGAGTATGATCCCTGGATACCTTTTTAACTTAGTATTGAAGTCACTCCTGAGGTTCATTCTTCAGCCAAAGATTAGACAGGTCTGTAGGCCAACAATAACACACGTGAGGAATGGGCTCCATAGTTCAATTCATGCATAGCAGACTCATGGGCACACCAGCCCCAAAACAAACATGAAAAGGCAGGAAGGGACAGGAAAACGGGACAAATGGAAATAGGGAACCCGGGGTGCAGAAGGGGAGAGTATTGACACATTGAGGAGTTGGCAACCAATGTCACAAAACAAGTTGTGTATTAACTGGTTAATGAGAATTTAGTCTGCTATGTAAACTTTCACCTAAAACCAAACCTGTTGCCATCAAGTTGATTCCAAATCATAACAGCCCTACAGGAGTAGAGTAGAACTGCCTGATAGGGTTTCCAAGGAATGGCTGGTGGATTTGAACTACCAATCTTGTGGTTAGTAGCTGCTCTCTTAACCACTGGGCCACTAGGGCTCTGAGTGTCTCTTTCTCTCTCTTTAATTGTGTTTTAGGTGAAAGTAAACTTTCGCCTAAAGCACAATAAAAAAAAGACATCCAGAGGGCCTGGAGCCATCTGAGGGGCTAATGGCCTTTGTGTTTGCCCAAACACACAATAGCCACACAAATGTATCTAAGTGATTGAAAATAACATTTTGTTTGGAAAAGTAAACATCCAGCAATCCTCGTCTCACCCCCAGCTTCCACAATTACTAGCAGACAGCAATGTATTTTTCACCATACCCACGATTCTCCCCTTAGATTATTTCAGACCAAGGTTCAGACATTATTTCATCCTTAAATATTTCAGCATCTCTAAAACATTGTGTTAGATATGCTGAAATATTTAAGGATGAAATAAAGCATTGTTTTTTGTTACTAGTTGCTGAGTCGATTCTGACTCATGACAGACTTAAAAAAACAAAACAATACTATTCATATATCAAGGATTCTTAGTGGTGCAGTAGTTAAGCACTCTGCTGCTAACTGAAAGGTCAGCAGTTCAAACCCACCAGCTGCTCTACGGGAGAAAGATGGGGCAGTCAGCTTCCATAAAGATTACAGCCTTAGAAACCCTATAAAGCAATTCTATCCGGTCCTATAGGGTTGCTATGAGTCAAGATCCCCTTGATGGCAGTGGATTCACACATCAGAAAAATAACAATGATTTCTTGATACAAATATCCATCCCTGTATATCCAATATGGTAGCCAGTAGCCACTTCGTGAGTGCTCGGATGTGGTTGGTCCGATTTGAGATGTGCCATAAGCGCAAGAGGCCCTGATGGCACAGTGGTTAAGCGTTTGGCTGCTAACCAAAAGGTCGGCTGTTTGAACTCACCAGCTGCTCCTTGGAAACCCTGTGGGGCAGTTCTACTCTGTCCTATAGGGTTGCTGTGAGTCGGAATCTACTCAACAGCAACAGTTTGTTTTTTTATATATATATAATTTTTATTGTGCTTTAAGTGAAAGTTTACAAATCAAGTCAGTCTCTCACACAAAAACCCATATGCACCTTGCTACACACTCCCAAATGCTCTCCCCCTAATGAGACAGCCTGCTCTCTCCCTCCACTCTCTCTTTTCGTGTCCATTTTGCCAGCTTCTAACCCCCTCCACCCTCTCATCTGCCCTCAAGGCAGGAGATGCCAACATAGTCTCAAGTGTCCACCTGATCCAAGAAGCTCACTCCTCACCAGCATCCCTCTCCAACCCATTGTCCAGTCCAATCCATGTCTGAAGGGTTGGCCTCAGGGATGGTTCCTGTCCTGGGCCAACAGAAGGTCTGGGGGCATGACCACCAGGGTCCTTCTACTCTCAGACCATTAAGTCTGGTCTTATGAGAAGTAGGGGTCTGTATCCCACTGCTCTCCTGCTCGCTCAGGGGTTCTCTGTTGTGCTCCCTGTCAGGGCAGTCATCGGTTGTAGCTGGGCACCATCTAGTTCTTCTGGTCTCAGGATGACGTAGTCTCTGGTTCATGTGGCCCTTTCTGTCTCTTGGGCTTGTAATTGCCTTGTGTCCTTGGTGTTCTTCATTCTCCTTTGATCCAGGTGGGTTGAGACCAATTGATGCATCTTAGATGGCTGCTTGCTAGCGTTTAAGACCCCAGACGTCACTCTTCAAAGTGGGATGCAGAATGTTTTGTTAATAGATTTTATTAAGCCAATTGACTTAGATGTCCCTTGAAACCATGGTCCCCAGCCCCCTGCCCCTGCTACACTGGCCTTCGAAGCATTCAATTTTTTCAGGAAACTTCTTTGCTTTTGGTTTAGTCCAATTGTGCTGACCTCCCCTGTACTGTGTGCTGTCTTTCCCTTCACCTAAAGTAGTTCTTATCTACTATCTAATTAGTGAATGCCCCTCTTCCACCCTCCTTCCCTCCCTCCTCGTAACCACAAAAGAATGTTTTCTTCTCAGTTTAAACTGTTTCTCAAGTTCTTACAATAGTGATCTTATACAATATTTGTCCTTTTGCAACTAATTTCACTCAGCATAATGCCTTCCAGGTTCCGCCATGTTATGAAATGTTTCACAGATTCCTCACTGTTCTTTATCAATGGGTAGTATTCCATTATGTGAATATACCATAATTTATCTGTTCATCCGTTGATGGGCACCTTGGTTGCTTCCATGTTTTTGCTATTGTAAACAGTGCTGCAATAAACATGGGTGTGCATATATCTGTTCATGTAAAGGCTCTTACTTCTCTAGGATATATTCCAAGGAATGGTATTGCTGGATCGTATGGTAGTTCTATTTCTATTTCTAGCTTTTTAAGGAAGCGCCAAATCGATTTCCAAAGTGGTTGTACCATTTGACATTCCCACCAGCAGTGTAGAAGTGTTCCAACCTCTCCACAGCCTCTCCAACATTTATTATTTTGTGTTTTTTGGATTAATGCCAGCCTTGTTGGAGTGAGATGAAATCTCATTGTAGTTTTGATCTGCATTTCTCTAATGGCTAGTGATCGTGAACATTTCCTCATGTATCTGTTAGCTACCTGAATATCTTCTTTAGTGAAGTGTCTATTCATATCTTTGGCCCATTTCTTAATTGGGTTATTTGTCTTTTTGCAGTTGAGTTTTTGCAGTATCATGTAGATTTTAGAGATCAGGCGCTGATCAGAAATGTCATAGCTAAAAACTTTTTCCCAGTTTGTAGGTAGCCTTTTTACTCTTTTGGTGAAGTCTTTGGATGAGCATAGGTGTTTGATTTTTAGGAGCTCCCAGTTATCTAGTCTTTCTTCTTCATTCTTTATAATGTTTCATATACCATTTATGCCATGTTTTAGGGCTCCTAACATTGTCCCTGGGAAGTCGGAATCGACTCGACAGCAGTGGGTTGGGTAACGTTGTCCCTATTTTTTCTTCCATGATCTTTATTGTTTTAGATTTTATACTTAGGTCTTTGATCCGTTTTGAGTTCGTTTTCGTGCATGGAGTGACGTATGGGTCTTGTTTCATTTTTTTGCAGAGGGATATCCGGTTATGCCAGCACCATTTGTTAAAAAGACTGTCTTTCCCCCATTTAACTGTTTTGGGGCCTTTGTCAAATATCAACTGCTCATATGTGGGTGGATTCATGTCTGGATTCTCAATTCTGTTCCATTGGTCCATGTATCTGTTGTTGTACCAGTACCAGGCTGTTTTGACTACTGTGGCGGTATAATAGGTTCTAAAATCAGGTAAAGTAAGGCCTCCCACTCTGTTCTTCTTTTTCAGCAATGCCCTATTTATCCAGGGCCTCTTTCTCTTGCTTATGGAGTTGGTGATTTGTTTCTCCATCTCATTAAAGAATGTCATTGGGATTTGGATCGGAATTGCATTAAATGTATAGATCACTTTTGGTAGAATAGACATTTTTATAATGTTAAGTCTTCCTATCCATGGGCAAGGCATGTTCTTCCACTTAGGTAAGTGTCCTCTGGTTTCTTGCAGAAGTGTACTGTAGTTTTCTTTGTATAAGTCTTTTACATCTCTGCTAAGATTTATTCCTAAGTATTTTATCTTCTTGGGAGCTACTGTAAATGGCATTGATTTGGTGATTTCCTCTTCGATGTTCTTTTTGTTGTCGTAGAGGAATCCAACTGATTTTTGTATGTTTATCTTGTATCCTGATGCTCTGCTGAACTCTTCAATTAGTTTCAGTAGTTTTCTGGAGGATTCCTTAGGGTTTTCTGTGTATAAGATCATGTCATCTGCAAATATACTTTTACTTCTTTCTTGCCAATGTGGATGCCTAATTGCTCTGGCTACGACTTCCATGGTTTTTGTTTTTTTTATAAGTGCCAAGAAATTTGGAAGACAGCTACCTGGTCAATCAGCTGGAAGAGATCCATATTTGTGCTCATTCCAAAGAAAGGTGATCCAACAGAATGCAGAAATTACCGAACAATATCAGTAATATCACAAGTAAAATTTTCCTGAATTCAAAAATGGTTGCAGCAGTACATTGACAAGGAACTACCAGAAAGTCAAGCCAGATTCAGAAGAGGACGTGGAATGAGGGATATCGTTGCTGATGTCAGATGGATCTTGGTTGAAAGAGAGAATACCAGAAAGATGGTTACCTGTGTTTTGTTGACCATGCATAAGCATTCGACTCTGTGGATCATGACAAACTATGGATAACATTGCGAACAATGGGAGTTCCAGAACAGTTAATTGTGCTCATGAGGAACCTGTACATAGATCAAGAGGCAGTCGTTCCAACAGAACAAGGGGATACTGCGAGGTTTAAAATCAGGGAAGGTGTGAGCCAGGGTTATATGCTTTGACTGTATTTTTTCATTCTGTATGCTGAGCAAATAACCCGAGAAGCTGGACTGTATGAAGAAGAATGGGGCATCAGGATTGGAGGAGGACTCATTAACAATGTGTGATATCAGATGACACAACCTTGCTTGCTGAAAGTGAAGAGGACTTGCAGAACTTACTGATGAAGATCAAAGACCAAAGCCTTCAGTATGGATTACACCTCAACATAAAGGACACAGAAATCCTCACAATCAGACCAATAAGCAACATCATGATAAACAGAGAAAAGATTGAGATTGTTAAGGATTTCATTTTACTTGGCTCAACAATCAATACTTACGGAAGCAGCATTCAAGAAATCAAACGAAGAATTGCAATTGTTAAATCTGCTGCAAAAGACCTCTTCAGAGTGTTAAAAAGCAAAGATGTCACTTTGAGGACTAAGGTGCACCTGACCCACGCCGTGGTATTTTCAGTTGTCTCATATACATGCACAAGCTGGGCAACGAATAAGGAAGACCAGAGAAGAATTGATGCCTTTTCATCATGGTGTTGGCAAAAAATACTGAGTATACAATGAACTGCCAGAAAAGCAAACAAATCTCTGTTGGAAGAAGTACAGCCAGATTGCTCCTTGGAAGCGAGGATGGGGAGACTTTGTCTCATGTACTTTGGACATGTTATCAGGAGGGACCAGTTCCTGGAAAAGGACATCATGCTTGGTAAAGTAGAGGGTCAGTGAAAAAAAGGAAGACCTTCAGCAAGATGGATTGACACAGTGGCTGCAACGATGGGCTCGAACATGGCAACTATTGGTGAGGATGGCACAGGACCGGGCAGTATTTCATTCTGTTGTTCCTGGGGTTGCTATGAGTCGGACCTGACTCGACAGGACCTAACAACAACATAAGTGTAAAAGACACGCTGGGTTTCAAAGACTTGTTAGGAAAGAGAAAAAATGTAAAATATCTCATTTGGAATTTTTTAAAAATATTGATTACAGGTTTGTGGTGAAATGAGTTCCTTTAACGTGGCCTTTTGCCTTGGTTCTTTGGAAAAACAGCTTGAGAGATTTTTCCCCTAAACCCTGAGGAGTTATCTTTGCCCTAGTTTTCTATCCCAGGGCAGTTGTTACTTTTGTCCAAGTCGATTGACATTTTCTGGGCAAGCTGTAAACAACTTGGTTTGATACTTTTTGTTTGGTCCTGGGCAGCACCCTGCCCTGTGATTGGTATGCATCTTGCAGGAATTGGTCAGTAGACTATGGAAATGAAGTGCCTGTGGTCTATGGAGAGGGGATTGGTCAATTCATAGCCCCTCGCCCCCCACTGGGAGGGGCCTCGCCTTCAGTTGACAAGGAGTTGTATATATAAGCAGTTGCTCTGTGATAGAGCCATTTTGTGTCGTCTTTCTCATTATGTTCTTGTAACTCCCACCCAAGTGATTGCGGTGTACTGTGCAAATAAGATAATTGTGGCCCAACAAAGGGAGTGGTCATGTTTGCCATCCCACTAGGCTTAAAATGAGCCATCCCAGAGGATAGACGAGAGAATCTCACCAACACCATGGAAGAAGAGCCAAGAGCGTGGCACATTCTTTGAACCTGAGATCCCTGTGCAAAGACCCTCCTAGACCCAGGAGACAGACAGAGAAAGGGCTGTAACACTGAAGATGGCAAGATGGCGAGAATCAGCGGCAGAGATACAGCAGCAGCAAAGGCAGCAGAGCCAGGAGACTGGCAGGAGGCAGCATGGTGAGCTTTCCGGCCCATGGAGTAAGGTGCCTCAGGGCACTTGGTAGAGCTAGGTCTGCTGACCCATGGAGCCAGAGTCGAACGCTTCAGGCTGAAGCTTACTGGCAGGGTGAGGTGCCTCGGGGCACTTATTGGCAGAGCTAAAAGAGCTTTATAACACTTGCCCAAGCAGGGCAGAGGCCGAGGGGCCAGAGAGAGGCATGTTTGCAGGCATGGCTGGGAAGAGGCTGTTCCGATGGAAGAACTGTGTCCTGAGCATTCCTGAGCCGGTTGTAACCTATTATTTCCCTAATAAAGCTCGTAATCCTGATCACTGTCTACGAGTTCTGTGTGACTGTTGCAGTGAATTATCTAACTCAGCGGAGAAGTAGAGAGTGCTGTGGGAGAGCCATTTGGTATTAGAATTGGTAAAGATAGCAGAGGAAGGAGGCATGTTTGAACACTGCCTCATAGAAATCAACCTTGGGCTGTTGATCTTGATTCTCCTTCCCCCTCATGAAGTTAGAGGAAGTTAAATGCCACCCGCATGCTATTTTTATAGTAAACAACCCCACAGAGGGTTTCAGATAGAAAGAAGCAAGAAAAGCAGCAAGAAGAGAGAAGAAGCAGAGAGAGAGAGGAGGCAAAGAACCTCTAAAAGAGCTGTAACATGGGTCAAGGGCTGTGACACTGAAGACAGCAAGAGGCCCAGAAAGGGCCCAGTGGCAGAGCTGGTGGCAACGGGCCTGGGTGAGATCCAGCAACAGTCAGTGGTGACAGATGGCAAGGTCAAGAGGAGGCCTGTCCTTGGGGGGCCGAGAGGAGGCCTGCATGATTGAGAGGAGCCCAGAGAGCTGTTGTACACTGAAGAAGGGAGGCTTTGCCTTACATGGTTCCTGAATCCTGATCCTGTGTTGTAGCCTGTTAATCCTGATTCCACATTGTACCCTGTTCCTTCATAAACCACTTAACTGTAAGTATGGCCTGTGAGGGTGGTTTTTTTTTTTTTTTGCCCTGAGAAACTATTTTTTAAACGTTTTTCTATTGTGCATTAGATGAAAGTTTACAGAGCAAATTCATTTCCCATTCAATAGCTTGTACTTAAAGTGTTCCATAACATTGGTTTCATTCCCCACGATGTGTCAACACTCTCCCCATTTCCATCCTAGCTTTCCTGTTTCCTTTTGTCCCAATTATCTATCCCTTCCTGCCTTCTCATCTTTGCTTTTGGGCAAATCTTGTCCTTTTGATCTCATATAATTTATTGTTCTAAGGAGAACATTCTTCTTGGGTGTTATTGTTTACTTTATGGGGCTGTCTATGGTTTGGCTGAAAGGTGGTCTCCAGAAATGGCTTCAGTTCTAGTTTAGAAGGGTGTCTTAGTGCCATAGTCTTAGGGGTTCCTCCAGTCTCTGTCAGACCAGTAAGTCTGGTGTCGTTTGTGAATTTGATTTTCTGCTCCACAACTTCTGTCCTGCTCCGTCTGGGACCCTGTGTTGTCATCACGGTCAGAGCGATTGGTAGTGGCAGCTGGGCAGCATCTAGTTCCTCTGATCTTAGAGTCATGTAGGCTGTAGTTCATGTGGCCCAGCAGTCCTTTGGACTGTTTGCTCCCCTGAGTCTTTGATTTTCTTCACTCTCCTTTGCCCCAGGTGGTAAGAGACCAATAGATGTATCCTTGATGGCCATTCAAAAGCTTTTAAGACCCCAGACGCCACTCATCAAAGTAGGATGCAGCACTTTATGGACTATGTTGTGCCAGTTGATGTAGATGACCCCTGAGTAGTCTGTGAGTTCTGTGTGGCCATTGCAATGGATTATTGAAGCCAGAAGAGAAGTAGAGAATGCTGTGGAAGGGACAGCTGGTGTCAGAATTGGTAAAAAGTTTGGAGGATGGAGGTATGTCTGACCTCCACCTCATGGGAATCAGCTTTGGGTTGATCCTGGTCATTATCCTCCCTGAAGTTAGACAGGTTCTGATGCTACTACTACTACCATTTTACGAGGTCAAAATGAAAATATTTTTGATATATTGGGTTAGATAAAATACATTATTAAACCATCTAAGACACAACAATTGGTCTCTATTCACCTGGAACAACACAGGAAAAAGGAGAGTCAAGAGTAGGAGGGGGTTATGGAATGTGTGGCTACCCGCCTCCAGGAAAAACTGCCTCTTTTGCCACGAGACCAGAAGAACTGGATGGAGCCCAGCTACCATTACTGACCATTTTGATTGAAGATTTCATAGAAAAAGCCTGATCAAAAAGGGGAAAATGCAGAACATAATTTCAAATTTTCATGGACTGTGGACTTTCTGGAGCCATGGAGGCGGATGAACCCCTAAAACAGTTGCCTGGAGATAATATTTGAACCTTGACCCAGAAATATCCCCTGAGCCCTTTTTAAAACCAAAAAATAGTTCAGCTTAACTAGTAAAAAAGGTCTGCCTTTAGCATTGTGCTGTTTTAAGAGCTATCCATGTGGGATCAAATTGACAACAGCAACTTGCAAGATTGGATGGAAACCTTAGGGGACAGTGAGTTTATGTTAATGGGGGAGGGACAACTCAGAAAAGGAGGGTAAGAATGGCTGCACAACTAGAAGAATGTAATCAGTGTCACTAAATGGTACATGTTAGAAACTGTTGAATTGGTGTATGTTTTGCTGTGTATATTCTCAACAGCAACAAAATAAATAAAATTTAAAGAAAAAAAAACATTATTAAAGTTAATTTCGTCTGGTTTTTGTTACCTTTTTCAATGTGACTACCAGAAAATTTTAAATTACACATGTGGAACAGGACTTCCGGAATGGTGGAGCGAGGAGCTCAGCAAATCTTCTCCCAAAAGAGCGAGGCTCAAACTGGATAAAGTTGTTAAAACTAACCATTTTAGGACTCTGGAAACGAACTGAAGGCATCCAACATTTGATAAGCATTTATTTAAAAAAAAATCAAGAACAGGACTACTGAATCTCAGTATAAGCATAAACAGTGGGAGTCTGTGGAGTTTAAATGTGGGGTTACTTTTATTTTCTCCCACTCCGTGGTGGTTCTACCAGAGCCAGGTAGACTGAGAAAATCTGAAGTTCTGCTGACACTGGAAGGGGTTGAATTGATTGGAGGGGAAGGGGATACCCAAGAGGTGTTTGTCAAAAACAAGAGCAGTCTCTGCGGCAAACAGCTGGGCAAGACCAACATGGCAGCTATCTGAGTCCATGATACTGGTGGGAGCAAGCAATAGTTCAGTCAGAAATTTAGTAAGGAAATTCAGTCAATAATACAGTCATAATGGGCCTTGATAAAGCTCCCAGATGTCCTTGGTGGTCTTCAAGGCACGTGCACAGAGAGGCCCCAGCTATACACTCATCCCCGGCTGAATATGAGGCTTTGTGCCAGCAGAAAGTAAAAGCCAGGGCCAACTTGTAAACTGCCTGAACTCTGAATGCATTTCCCAAGTCATATACAGAGTGACCCATATACTCATTTACAGAGAAGGTGGAAGCTTTACTGGTTCAAGATTTTTAAGCACAATCTCTGGCCAATAATTGGCTGGCCACTAAGCTATACTGATCCAGGGGAAAGCCTTAGGAAACCAGGCTTAAATATAAAAAATGAATTTAAAAAATATTGGAACAGAGACATCAGTGGCCACACACTGTATGCGAAACAGACTCTACAGAATTAGTCCAGGCAAGAAACTAAAATAAAAAACCAGCATCAACAACACCACCTATGGAAAGGGAAGAGGTACAGAATCCAGTGCTTCTACTATGCCGTTGTTGTTAGGTGCCGTCGAATCGGTTCCAACTCATAGCGACCCTATGCACAATAGAACGAAACACTGCCTGGTCCTGAGCCACCCTCACAATCGTTGTTATGCTTGAGCTCATTGTTGCAACCACTGTCAATCCACCTCGTTGAGTGTCTTCCTCTTTTCTGCTGACCCTGTACTCTGCCAAGCATGATGTCCTTCTCCAGGGACTAATCCCTCCTGACAACATGTCCAAAGTATGTACGATGGAGTCTCTCTGTCCTTGCTTCTAAGGAGCATTCTGGTTGTACTTCCTCTAAGACAGATTTGTTCGTTCTTTTGGCAGTCCATGTTATATTCAATATTCTTCGCCAACACCACAATTCAAAGGCGTCAATTCTTCTCTGGTCTTCCTTATTCATTGTCCAGCTTTCACATGCATATGATGTGATTGAAAATACCATGGCTTGGGTCAGGTGCACCTTAGTCTTCAAGGTGACATCTTTGGTCTTCAACACTTTAGAGAGGTCCTTTGCAGCAGATTTACCCAATGCAATGTGTCTTTTGATTTCTTGACTGCTGCTTCCATGGCTGTTGATTGTGGATCCAAGTGAAATGAAATCCTTGACAACTTCTATCTTTTCTCCATTTATCATGATGTTGCTCATTGGCCCAGTTGTGAGGAATTTTGTTTTCTACTATATGTTACTAAAATTGTCCAGTATTCAAGGAAAAATTATGAGACATGCAAAGAAACAAGAAAGTGTAGGCCATGCACAGGGGAAAAGCAGTTAATAGAAACTGTCTCTGAGGTGACCCAAGTGTTGGGCTTAGCAGACAAGGACTTCAAAGCAGCTACCAGAGATGTATTCAAAGAACTAAAAGAAACAATGTTATAATGAATATTTTGTAAGTATGATGACCATGACTCATCAAAAACAAATTTCTAATAGAGAAATGATTTTTTTAAAAAAAAGCCAAATGGAAATTTGAGAGTTGAACAGTATAATAACTAAAATGAAAAACTCAGTAGAGGGGTTCAATGGCAGATATGAGCTGACAGAATCAGTGAACTTGAAGATAGATCAATAAAGATATCCAATCAGAAGATTAAAAAAAAAAAAGGATAGGAAAAATGAGCAGAACCTCGGAGACCTGTGGAACACTATCAAATGTGCTAACATACGTATAACAGGAGCCCCAGAGGAAAGGAAAGAGAAAAAGGAGCAGAAAAAAAACATTTAAAGGAACTTTCTGAATTTGCTAAGAAACATTATATATACAAGAAGCTCAGTAAACTCGAAATAAAACAAACCCAAAGAGATTCATCATAGTCAAATTGTTGAAAGACAAAATCTTGAAATCAGCAAGAAAAAAAAATCAGGCCAAATAAAAAAGAAGGACTTCTACCTCAAACCTTATGCAAAAATTAACTCAAAATGATTCACAAACTTAAATGTAAAACTATAAAATTTTTAGAAAAAACATAGGATATTTTTGAAACCTACAAGATGAATGAAGAATTTTTTGGATTTGACACCAAAAGCACGATCCATAAAAGAACAAATTGATAAATTGGACCTCCCCCCCAAAAAACAAAAAAACTGTTGCTGTTGAGTCAATTTCAACTCATAGTGACCCTATAGGACAGAGTAGAATGTTCCCATAGGGTTTTCATGGAACAGCTGGTGGATTTGAACTGATGGCCTTTTGGTTAGCAGCCAAGCACTTAACCACTGTACCACCAAGGCTTCAAACTGGACCTCATCAAAATTAAAATCTTTTGCCATGTGAAAGACCCTGAGAAAAAGATGAAAAGACAAGCTACAGACTAGGAAAAAATATTTTCACACTGTGTATCCAAGAAAGGCCTTGAATCTAGAAAATATTAAAAATTGTCAAAAATCAACAATAGAAATGACTCCAGAGATATTCATATCAGACAAAGTAGGCCTTAAAACAAAAATGTTACTACACATAAAGACCACCACGTGTCTGTCAGTTTGTCGTTCTATACAGGCTTTTGTGTTGAAAATGAAGAAACTGAAGATTTTTACCAACTTCTGCAGTCTGAAATTGATCAAATGTGCAATCAAGATGCATTAAAAATTGCTGGCAATTGGAATGTGAAAGCTGGAGGCAAAGAAGGATTGGTAGTTGGAAAGTATGGCCTTGGTGATAGAATTTCCTCATCTTTGACATTAGTGGTTGGTGCATAAATTTGAATAGTAGTCATATTAACTGGTCTTCCTTGTAGGCAGGTGGATATTATCCTATCACTGACAGCATTGTACTTCAGGATAGATCTTGAAATGTTCTTTTTTAAGATGAACATGATGCCATTCCTCTTCAATTTGTCATTCCTGGCACAGTAGACCGTATGGTTGTCTGGTTCGAAATGGCCAGTAACAGTCCATTTCAACTCACTGATACCTAGGATATCGATGTTTATGCATTCCATTTCATTTTTGACAGCTTCCAATTTTCCTAGATTCATACTTCGTACATTCCACGTTCAGATTATTAATGGATACTTCAGCTGTTCTCATTTTGAGTCATGCCACATCAGCAAATGAAGGTCCCGAAAGCTTGACTCCATCCACATCATTAAGGTCCACTCTACTTTGAGGAGGCAGTTCTTCCCCAGTGGTATTTTGAGCGCCTTCTAAACTGTGGGGCTCATCTTCAGGCGCTGTATCAGACAATGCTCTGCTGCTATTCATCAGATTTTCACTGGCCAATTTTTTCAGAAGTAGACCATCAGGTCCTTCTTTCTAGTCTGTCTTAGTCTGGAAGCTCCACTGAAACCTGTCCATGGGAGACCCTGCTGGTATTTGAAATACTGGTGACATAGTTTCCAGCATCACAGCAGCATTCAAGCCCCCACAGTACAAGAAACTACAGATGCATGGTGGAGAACAACTGGATAGGCACATGCAAAGGAATCAGGTTGGACCCCTACTACAAATAATAAACAAAAACTAACTCAAAATCGATCAAAGACCTAAATGGGAGAGCTAAAACTAGAAGTTTTGCTCCCACGTTTTCTAGATATGTTACAGTTTTGATCTAGAAACATTATAGTCTATGATCCATTTCAAATTAACGTTTGTGCATGGTGTGAGACAGAATGCTGAGGTTCATTTCCCCATATGTATATCTAGTTATTCTAGCACATTTGTTTAAAGGACTGTCTTTTCCCTCATAAAGTATCTCAGGTAGCTTTTGAAAAAATAAACCATGTATGTGTGGGTCCATCTCCGGATTCTCTGTTCAGTTTCATGATCTATCTGTCTATCTTTGCACCATACTGGCTTGATTAATACAACCCTGTGGTAAGTCTTTTCCTTCTTTCCTGTCTTTTCAATGACCTCTTGCTTTCTTCATGTATGATGTCCTTAATGTCATTCCACAACTCGTCTGGTCTTCGGTCACTAGTGTTCAGTGTGTCAAATCTCTTCTTGAGATGGTCTCTAAATTCAGGAGGGATATACTCAAGGTCATATTTTGGCCTTCATGGACTTGCTCTGGTTTTCTTCAGTTTCAGCTTGAACTTGCATATGAGCAATTGATGGTCTGTTCCACAGTTGGCCCCTGGCCTTGTTCTGACTGATGATATTGAGCTTTTTCCATCGCCTCTTTCCAGAGATGTAGTCAGTTTGATTCCTCTATGTTCCATCTGGCGAGGTCCGTGTGTATACCCACTGCTCTCGAGTTGATTCTGACTCATAGTGACCCTATAGGACAGAGTAGAGCTGCCCCGTAGTTTCCAAGGAGCACTTGGCGGATTCGAACTGCTGACCTTTTGGTTAGCAGCTGTAGCACTTAACCACTACGCCACCAGGCTTTCCAGAACCCACTGCCATTGAGTCAATTCTGACTCATAGCAACCCTATAGGACAAAGTAGAACTGCCCCACAGAGTTTCCAAGGAGCGCCTGGTGGATTCAAACAGCTGATCTCTTGCCTAGCAGCCGTAGTACTTAACCACTGCACCACCAGGGTTTCCTTTTCTATGTGCATAGTCACCGTTTATGTTGATGAAAGAAGGTATTTGCAGTGAAGAAGTTGTTGGTCTTGCAAAATTCTACCATTCGATCTCCAGCATTGTTTCTATCACCAAGGTCATAGTTTCCAACTACTGATCCTTCTTCGTTTCCAACTTTCGCATGCCAATCACCAGTAATTATCAATGCATCTTGATTGCATGTTTGACCAATTTGAGACTGCAGCAGCTGATAAAAATCTTCAGTTTCTTCGTCTTTGGCCTTAGTGGTTGGTGCGTAAATTTGAATAATAGTGGTATTAACTGCTCTTCCTTGTAGGCATATGGGTATTATCCTATCACTGTTGTACTTCAGGATAGATCTTGAAATGTTCTTTTTGACAATTAATGCAACACTGTTCCTCTTCAAGTTGTCATTCTCAGCATAGTAGACTATATGATTGTCTGATTCAAAATGGCCAATACAAGTCCATTTCAGCGCACTAATGCTTAGTTATGTTTATGGCTTCCATTTCGTTTTTGATGAGTTCCAATTTTCCTAGATTTGTACTTTGTACATTCCAGGTTCCAATTATTAATGGATGTTTGCAGCTGTTTCTTCTCATTTTGAGTCGTGCCACATCAGCAAATGAAGGTCCCGAATGCTTTACTCCATCCACGTCATTAAGGTCGACTCTACTTTGAGGACGCAGCTCTTTGCCAGTCATCTTTTGAGTGCCTTCCAACCTGGGGGGCTCATCTTCCAGCACTATATCAGACAATGTTCTGCTGCTATTCGTAAGGTTTTCACTGGTTAATGCTTTTCAGATGTAGACTGCAAGGTCCTTCTTCCTAGTCTGTATTAGTCTGGCAGCTCAACTGAAACCTGCCCTCCATGGGTGACCCTGCTGGTATCTGAATACCAGTGGCACAGCTTCCAGCATCACAGCAACATGCAAGCCCCCACAGTATGACAAACTGACAGACACGTGGAGGAAGAAGGATTGGTAGTTGGAAAATATGGCCTTGGTGATAGAAATGATGCCAGAGATCGCATGATAGAATTTTGCAAGACCAATGACTTCTTCATTGCATATACCTTTTTTCACCAACATAAACAGCATCTATACACATGGACCTCGCCAGATGGAATGCGCCGGAATCAAATCGACTACATCTGTGGAAAGAGACGATAGAAAAGCTCAATATCATCAGTCAGAACAAGGCCAGGGGCCGACTGCAGAGCAGACTATCAATTGCTCATATGCAAGTTCAGGTTGAAACTGAAGAAAATTAGAACAAGTCCACGAGAGCCAAAGTGCAACAACCTTGAGTATATCCCACCTGAGTTTAGAGACCATCTCAAGAATAGATGTGATACGTTGAACACTAATGACTGAAGACCAGAAGAGTTGTGGAATAACATCAAGGATGTCATACATGAAGAAAGCAAGAGGTCATTAAAAAGACAAGAAAAAAGAAAAGACCAAAATGGATGTGAGAAGAGATTCTGAAACTTGCTTTTGAATGTCTAGTAGCTAAGGCAAAAGGAAGAAAGGATGAAGTAAAAGAACTGAACAGAAGATTTTAAAGTGTGGCTTGAAAAGACAAAGTAAAGGATTATGATGATATGTGCAAAGAGCTGGAGATAGAAAACCAAAAATCAAGAACACGCTCGGCATTCCTCAGGCTGAAAGAACTGAAGAAAAAATCCAGACCTCAAGTTGCAATGATGAAGAATTCTGTAGGGAAAATATTAAAGGACTCAGGAAGCATCAAAAGAAGACGGAATGAATACACAGAGTCATTATAGCAAAAAGAATTGGTTGATGTTCAACCATTTCAAGAGGTAGGATATGATCAGGAAATGATGGTACTGAAGGAAGAAGTCCAAGCTGCACTGAAGGCATTGGCAAAAAACAAGGCTCTAGGAATTGACAGAATATCAATTGAGATGTTTCAATAAACGGATGTACCACTGGAAGTGCCCACTTATCTATGTCAAGAAACCTGGCCAACCGACTAGAAGAGATCCATATTTGTGCCTATTTCCAAGAAGGGTGGTCCAACTGAATGTAGAAATTATTGAACAGTATTACATGCAAGTAAAATTTTGCTGAAGATCATTCAATAGCAGCTGCAGGAGTTTATTGACAGTGAACTACCAGAAATTCAGGCCAGATCAGAAGAGGAACTGGAACCAGGGATATCATTGCTGATGTCGGATGAATCCTGGCTGAAAACAGAGAATACCAGAAAGATGTTTATCTGTGTTTTATTGACTATGCAAAGGCATTCGGCTGTGTGGGTCATAACAAATTATGGATAACATTGTGAAGAATGGGAATTCCAGAACACTTAATTGAGCTCATGAGGAACGTGTACATAGATCAAGAGGCAGTCGTTCAGACAGAACAAGGGGATACTGCTTGGTTTAAAGTCAGGAAAGGTACGTCAGGGTTATATCCTTTCACCATACTTATTCAATCTGTATGCTGAGCAAATAATCTGAGAAGCTGGACTATATGAAGAAGGATGGACATCAGGATTGGAGGAAGACTCATTAACAACCTGCATTATGCAGATGACACAACCTTGCTTGTTGAAGTGAAGAGGACTTGAAGCACTTACGAAGATCAAAGACCAAAGCCTTCAGTATGGATCGCACCTCAGCGTAAAGAAAAAATCCTCACAACCGGACCAATAAGTGACGTCATGATAAGTGGAGAAAAGATTGAAGCTGTCAAGGGTTTGATTTCACTTGGATCCACAGTCAACACCCATGGAAGCAGCAGTCAAGAAATCAAAAGATGCATTGCATTGGGCAAATCTGCTGCAAAGAACCTCTTTAAAGTGTTGAAAAGCGAAGATGTCATCTTGAAGACTAAGGTGCGCCTGACCCCCCCCCCAAAAAAAATGGTATTTTCAATCGTATCATATGCATGTGAGTGCTGGACAATGAATAAGACCGAAGAACAATTGATGCCTTTGAATTGTGGTGTTGGTGAAGAGTATTGAATATACCCTGGACTGCCAAAAAAACAAGCAAATCTGTCTTGAAGAAGTACAACCAGAATGGCCCTTAGAAGCGAGGGTGGTAAGACTATGTCTTACATCCTTTGGACATGTTATCAGGAGGGATCAGTCCCTGGAGAAGGACATCATGCTTGATAAAGTAGAGGGTCAGGGAGAAAGAAGAAGACGCTCGATCAGATGGATTGACACAGTGGCTACAGCAATGGGCTCAAGCACAACGATTGTGAGCGTGGTGCGGGACTGGGCAGAGTTTCGCTCTGTAGTGCATAGGGTTGCTATGGGTCAGAACGGACTCGATGACACCTAACAACAACAGTTTCATTTTGTCAGTTTTTGCTTTTTTAATTTTGAAGCTCTCATTGAAGATGTATCCATGTTTAGGAATGCTGTGTCTTCCTGGTGAATTGCTCATTATGAAATGTCCCTCCATACCTCTTGTTCTGTCTTGAAGTCTGTTTTTTCCAGTTAATAATATAGCCATGCCTACTTTTATGCTTACTGTTTGCCTGGTACATCTTTTCCCCATCTTTTTGTTTTCAGCTAATTGTGTCTTTATTTTTTAACATCTGTCTCTTGTAGACAATATATAGTTGGGTCTTGCTTTTTTTTTTTTTTAATAATTTTTATTGTACTTTAAGTGAAAGTTTACAAATCAAGTCAGTCTCTCACATATAAACTTGTATACACCTTACTACACACTCCCATTTACTCTCCTCCTAATGAGTCAGCCTGCTCCCTCCTTCCAGTCTTTCCTTTCGTGACCGTTTTGCCAGCTTCTAACCCTCTCTACCCTCCCATCTCCCCTCCAGACAGGAGATGCCAACAGTCTCAAGTGTCCACCTGATACAAGTAGCTCACTCTTCATCAGCATCTCTCTCCAACCCACTGTCCAGTCCTTTCCATGTCTGATGAGTTATCTTCGGGAATGGTTCCTGTCCTGGGCCAACAGAAGGTTTGGGGACTATGACCGCCGGGATTCCTCTAGTCTCAGTCAGTGGGTCTTGCTTTTATATGCAGTCTGACAATCTCTTCCTTTTAATTGGAATGTTTAGTCTATTTACACTTAAGACAATTAGTGACATGGTTTAATTTAAGCCTTTCTTCTCCTTATTTTCCACTCGTCTCTTCTGCTTTGTGTTCCTCTATTGTTTCTTTCCTGCCTTCTGAGATAATCAAATATTATTTTAATAATCCATTTTATTTACTCTTTTGGCTTCCTAGCTATATCTCATTATATTCTATTTTAATTGGTCTAGGGCTTGTCAAAAGGAGCCCTGCTGGCAAAATGGTTAAGCACTCAGCTGCTAACCAAGAGGTTGAAAGATGGGTGGTTTGAAACTACCAGTACTCTGTGGGAGAAAAGACCTAGCAATCTGCCTCCATAAAGATTAACAGCTTAGGCCAACAATAACGACAAAATAAATAAAAGTTAGGAAAAAAAAAAAAAGATTACAGCCTAGGAAATCTCATGAGGCAGCTCTACTCTGTCCTATAGAGTTGCTCTGAGTCAGAATCAACTCGACAGCACACAACGACCGCTGCTCTCCAGCCTTTGAGGTATTGTCAGCACGTATAACTACATAAGTTATAAACCCTACAGTGTTTTTTGTCTTTTCAGGAAATGATGAGAAGACAAAAAGCAGAGTTCTTTATAGATCTGCATTTTATCTGATGTCATTTCCCTTCAGTCTGAATTGTGTGCGTGTCTGCTAGAGATGAATTCTCTCACCTTTCATTTATTTGAAAATATCTTTATTTCACCCTAGATTTGATGGATTTTTTCCCTAGGTATAGAATTCAGGATTGACTTTTTTTTTTATCACTTTAAAAATGGCTTTTCATTGTCTTGAACAGTCAGCAGCTGTCATGGCTCCCTGCATGTGATGTGCCTTTTCCCCCCAGCTTTTAAGATTTTCTCTTTCTCTTTGTTTTTTGTCAGTTTGTCTATGATGTGCCTCAGTGTGGTTTTATCTACATTCCCCTGCTCAGGGTTTGTTGAGCTCTTGCGTCTATAAATCAATATTGTCCTACAAATTTAGGAATTTTTCAGCCATTATTCCTTTAAGCATCTTTTCTGCCCCATTCTTACTTTCTTTACCTGACCCCCCCCCAAAAAAAAAAACCCAAAAAAACCCATTGCCTTTGAGTCCATTCCGATGCATAGCGACCCTATAGGACAGAGTAGAATTGCTCTGTAGAGTTTCCAAGGAACAGCTGGTGGATTCGAACTGCTGAGCTTTTAGTCAGCAGCTGAGCTCTTACTCTCCCTTCTCAATTGCTTATCACCAAAATTCCTGTGGTTTTCAGCAGTGCTCTTAGGTTTGAAATTCCAGATCCCCTGTTACAAATGAAATCGCTTTCCGGACACTTCCCCTTGGGCAAAACCTCTGCAACACTGCGCCTGAAGGACAGGAGTGGACCTCCTCTCTCACAGTGACACCCCTGCTATAAAAAGGACACCAGGCAAGGGCAGTAGCCCCTGGTCTTCTGAACTTGCCTCAAAAGGTTGGCATGGAGTCTCTACCCTACAAGCAAGATGGGGTGAGAGTGAAAGGGACTTAATATTATTGACGTACCACACCTGGGGTTAACTTCCGCCCTACCAGTGAGGATGGATGGAGGAAGGGGGCCCCAGACTTCTTAGCTGCCTTTTCTTAGAATTGTGCTTCTGTGCACAGAACTGAGGTAGATGAGAGATGTTGGTGACCTGCCCCTCTTGAGGAGATACTGTAGTCCTAGACCAGGATCTGGGGGTGAGGGAGCCCCGTGCTCTTGGCTCTAACCACCTGGAGTAGCGCTTCCACCATGCTGAGCAGGAGGCAGGGAGGGGCTCTGGCTTCAGTGCCACAGACTCCCACAGTTCTTGCCAAGACTGAGTAATTGTTCTTGAATAAATGTTTCTCCATTTGCTGTATGCCCTTAGGACAATCTTCAGAGACTATATAGCTGTTGTTTTTTAAAATAATTTAAATAATTTCACCTAGGGAGAGGTCCACAAAGCTCCTCAGGCTGCCCTTCTGAAAGTATGGACTCATTTTGATTCAATGTCTTTAGAATCTATTATTGTTGTTACTCGTTTCAATGCTCAAATTGTTCCAAATTTGGCCAGGGCAAGCAAGCCCCTCCGTCTGGCTCCTGTGATCTTTCAACACGTCATTTTTTTAATCTCTTCTCTGTGTTAATTTTATCCGTTTACTATGCAGTTAGGCTCATTTGTTTCTGTTTGTATTCCGTTTTAGTTTTGTTCCCATCTTTGTAGATTAAATTATGTTGTTTGAATATAGAACGTATTAATGTAATTCCGAAAATGTGTGTGTGTGTGCATGTATTGTGTTGTCGTAGGTGGTGTTTAGGATAAATTTCAAAAGTGGAAATGCATAGATAGCTTTTCTGCATATTGCCAAATTCCCTCCGGAGGGTTTGTGCTAGTTTGCATCTCCCCCAGCAGTGAGAGAGCCTGTTACCCACCGCCTTGCCAAAAGAATGTGTAGTCAAAGTTTTGAATTTGTTCCAGTCTCGGGGGTAAGAAATGATATCCCAGTTGTGATTTGTATTGCCCTTATTATGAAAGGCAGTGATCATCCCTTTATATGTTTAGGGATCTGGCTTTTTTTTTTAAAACACAAAATAATTAGCATCTTTATTGTTTCAGCCACTGGGAGTCAGGTGTTTTTTTTTAAATTGTGTTTTTGGTGAAATTTTACGTAGGAAATTACATTCTCATTTAACAATTTCTTTTTAGTTTTTTTAATATTCAGTGACATTGATACATTTTTCACAATATATCGGCATTCTCGTTATTTCCATTTGGCTGTTCTGTTTCCATTAATCTAGCTTCCCTGTCCCTCCTAGCCTTCTCATTCTGGGTCTGGGGTAAATGTTAACCAATTGGTTTCATTTAGGTGATTATTTTGAGGAGCACAGTACTCACCAAAACCCATTGCCGTCAAGTTGATTCCAACTCGTAGTGACCCTATAGGACAGAGCCGAACTGCCCCATATGGTTTCCAAGGAGTGCCTGGTGGATTCGAACTGCCAACCTTTTGGTTAGCAGCTGTAGCTCTTACCACTATGCCACCAGGGTTTCCACGGTACTCACGGTGATATTTATTTTACGGGCCAATCTGTCATTTGGCTGAAAGATGACCTCTGGGAGTGGTTTGAGTTCCAAGTTTAAAGAGTATCTCAGGGCAATAGTCTTAGGGGTTCATCTAGTCTCTACTCGTTCAGTAAGTCTGGCCTTTTTTTGGGGGGGAGGAATTTGAGTTTCGTTTTACAGTTTTATCCCTTTCTATCCAGGGCAATCTATTGATAGATTGGTTGGAACCATTGATAGTGGTAGCCGGGCACTATTTCTGGTCTCAAGATAGGTGATGTCATTGTTTCTGTGGATTATTGGTTCTGTAGACTAGTTTCTTCTTTGAGTCTTTGGTTTCCTTCTTTCTCTCTTGCTCTGGATGAGTAGAGACCAATAGTTGTATCTTAGGTGGCCACTGGTAAGCTTTTAAGGTGGCAGATGCTACTCACCAAACTAGGATGTAGAATATTGTCTTTATAGAGTATATTGTGCCAACTGACCAAGTTGTACCATGAGACTATGATGTTAAGAACTTAAACCCAGTAGATCAATCCTGTGACTGTTTGATTGTGTCTAGGAAGTATCCAAACTATGCACCTCTAATGGACTTTTATTTGGTTTATGGATCTCTTTTTGTTAACTGCTTTTTTGATGTATAATTAACATTTAAAAACTGCACACAAAGTGATCAGTTGGTAAGTTTTGACATATGTATACACCAGTGAAAGAATCACAATGAAAATAATCAAACTATCCATGATTTTCTTGTGACCCTTTGTCATCTGCCCCTTCCCCGACCCTCCTCTCCGGAGCAATCACTGACCTACCTCCTGTCACTATAGATTGGCATTTAAAAACTTTTGTATAAATGGAACCATATAATATGTACTCTTACTTGGTCTGGTTTCTTTCACTCATCATTATTATTTTGAGATTCATCCATGTTGTTAGGTGCCATCGAGCCATTTCCAAGTCATAGCAACCCTGTGTACAAGAGAACGGAACACTGCCCCGCCCTTCACCACCCTCAGAATCATCGCTATGTTTGAGTCCATCGTTGTAGCCACTGTATCAGTCCATCTCCTTAATGGTCTTCCTTTTTTTCACCGACCCTCTACCTTACCAAGTTTGATGTCCTTCTCCAGGGACTGGCCCCTCTTGATAACATGTCCAGAGTACAGGAGACGAAGTCTCAGTCTCGCCATCCTCACTTCTGAGGAGCATTCTGGCTGTACTTCTTCCAAGACACATTTGTCCATTCTTCTGGCAGTCCATGAATATTCAGTATTCTTCACCAACACCATAATTCAAAGGCATCAATTGTTCTTCTGTCTTCCTTATTCATTACCTAGCTTTCACATGCATATGAGGTGATTGAAAATATCATGGCTTGGGTCAGGCGCACCTTAGTCCTTAAAGTGACATTGTTGCTTTTTGACACTTTAAAGAGGTCCTTTGCAGCAGATTTACCCAATGCAGTGCGTCATCTGATTTCTTGACTGCTGCTTCCATGGTTGTTGATTGTGGGTCCAAGTGAAATGAAATCCTTGACAACTTCAGTGTTTTCTATATTTATCATGGTGTTGCTTATTGGTCCAGTTGTGAGGATTTTTGTTTTCTTTATGTTGAGGTGTGATCCATACTGAAGGCTGTGGCCTTTGATCTTCATCAATAAGTGCTTCAAGTCCTCTTCACTTTCAACAAGCAAGGTTATGTCATCTGCATATCGCACGTTGGTAATGAGTCTCACTCCAATCCTGGTGCTGCGTTCTTCTTCTTGAATTATTTGCTCAGCATACAGATTGAATAAGTATGGTGAAAGGATACAACCCTGGTGGATACCTTTCCTGATTTTAAACCAAGCAGTATGCCCTTGTCCTGTTGGAATGGCTGCCTCTTGGTCTATTCACCGGTTCCTCATGAGCACAATTAAGTGTTTTGGAATTCCCATTCTTCACAATGTTATCCGTAATTTGTTATGATCCACACAGTTGAAAGCCTTTGCACAGTCAACAGAACACAGGTAAACATCTTTCTGGTATTCCCTGCTTTCAGCCAAGATACCTTATTCCACATCCTCTTCAGAATCCAGCTTGAATTTCTAGCAGGTCCTTGTAGATGTATTGCTCCAACCATTTTTTAATTATCTTAAGCAATATTTTACTTGCACGTGATACAATTTCCACATTCTGTTGAATCACCTTTCTTTATAATGGGCACAAATATGGACCTTTTTAGTTTCTTGGCATAGACAAATCAGCAGTCCCAGTGCTGCATCTGTTTGTTGAAACATCTGAATTGGTATTCCGTCGTTTCCTGAGAGAGGCTTGTTTTTTGCCAGTGCCTTCGGGACAGCTTGAATTTCTTTCCTCATTACCATTGATCTTGATCATATGCTACCTCCTGAAATGGTTGAACAGTGACGAGTTCTTTTTGGTACAATGACTCTGTGTATTCCTTCCATCATCTTTTGATGCTTCCTGGGTCGTTGAATATTTTGCCCACAGAATCTTCCAATATTGCAACTTGAGGCTTGAATTTTTTCTTCAGTTCTTTCAGCTTGAGAAATGCTGAGCATGTTCTTCCCTTTTGGTTTTCTAATTCCAGGTCTTTGCACATGTCATCATAATACTTTGTCTTTTCCAGCCACCCTTTGAAATCTCTGTTGAGCTCTTTTACTTCATTGTTTCTTTTTAGCAGCTCTACATTCAAGAGTGAGTTTCACGGTCTCTTCTGACGTCCACTTTGGTCTTTTCTTTCTTTCCTATCTATTCAGTGACCTTTTGCTTTCCTCATATGATGTGTACCCATAGTTAACTAGTTTTTATTGTTGAGTGATATTTCATTGAATGGATACATCATAATTTATCCATTAACCCCTTGCTATACACTCAGTTGTATCCATTTTTTGAATGTTGCAAATACAGCTGCCATGAACATTCATGTACAAGTATTTGTATGGACAAACTCTTTTATTTATCTTGGTTAAATAAGTCTAGGAGTGGAATGGCTGGGTCATATGACAGATATATGTTTAAATTTTTAAGAAGTGTTTTCCAGTGTGGTTGTACCATTTTACATCCCCACATCAGTGTGAGTTCCAGTTGTCCCACATCCTCACCAGCACTTGGTGTTTTTAATTTTAGCCACGTGAATATGTGTGTACTGACATCTCATTGTGCTTTTAGGTTTCATTTCCCTATGACTAATGACATCATCTCTTCATGTGCTTATTTGCTATCTATATATCTTCATTGATGAAAGATCCGTTCAAATCTTTCGCTCATTAGAAAAATAATCAATAGCCCCTGAAAAATAAAATACCTAGGAATAAATCTAACCACAGATGTAAAAGACCTTTACAAAGAAAACTATAAAACACTACTGCAAGAAACCAGAAGAGACTGACATAAATAGAAAAACATGCCATGCTCATGGATAGGTAGACTTAACAGTGTGAAAATGTCAATCGTACCCAAAGAGATCTACAGATATAGTGCAATCCCTATCCAAATACCACAGCATTCTTTAATGAGATGGAAAAACTAATCATTAACTTTATGTGGAAAGGAAAGAGGTCCTGGATAAGTAAAAAATTATTGAAAGAGAACAAAGTAGGAGGCCTCATGGTAATCAAAATAGCTTGGTACTGGTACAATGACAGACACATTGACCAATGGAACAGAATCGAGGGCCCAGATGTAAATCCATCACCTATGGTCAGCTGATATTTGACAAAGGCCCAAAGTCCATTAAATGGGGGAAAAGACAGTCTTTTTAACAAATGGTGCAGGCAAAACTGGATGTCCATCTGTGAAAAAATGAAACAGGACCCATACCTCACACCATAAACAAAACCTGGATCAAAGACCTAAATATAAAACTAAAAACTACAAAGATCATGGAAGAAAAAATAGGATTACCACTAGGGGCCCTATTATATGGCATTAATGGAATGCAAACCATAACTAACAATACACAAACACCAGAACATAAACTAGATAACTGGGATCTTCTAAAAATTAAACACTTAAGCTCATAAAAAGACTTCACCAAAAGAGTAAAAAGAGAGCCTACAGACTGGGAAAAAATTTCGACTATGACATATCTGACAAAGGTCTAATCTGTAAAATCTATAACATACTCCAACACCTCAACAACAAAAAGACAAATAATCCATTTAAAAAATGGCCAAAGGATATGAACAGACACTTCACCAAAGAAGTCATTCAAGTGGCAAACAGACCCATGAGGAAATGCTTGTGATCACTAGCCATTAGAGAAATGCAAATCAAAACTACACGAGATACCATCTTACCTGGATATTACTGGCACTAATTAAAACAACAACAATAGAAAATAACAAATGTTGGAGAAAAACATGGATGAATCTGGAAGGCATTATGCCAAATGAAATAAGTCAATCATAAAAAGGACAAATACTGTATGAGATGCTATTATAAAAACTCAAGGTTTACACACAGAAAAAAAAAATCTTTGATGGTTATGAGGGAGGGAAAAACACTAACTAGAGAGTAGATAGGTGGTAACTTTGGTGAAGGGAAAGAGTACACAGTACAGGGGAAGTCAGCACAACTTAACCAAGGCAAAGTCACAGATGCTTCAGAAACACATCCAGATTCCCTAAGGGACCAAGCTACTGGGTTGAGGGCTGGGATCCATGGTTTTGGGGGACATCTAGATCAACTGGCATAACATAGTTTATAAAGAAAATGTTCTACATCTGACTTTGGTGAGTAGTGTCTGTGGTCTTAAAAGTGGCCATCTAAGATGCATCTACTGGTCCCATCCCATCTGGAGCAAAGGAGAATGAAGAAAACCAAAGACACAAGGGAAATATTAGTCCAAAGGACTAATGGACCACAAGTACCACGGCCTCCACCAGCCTGAGCCCAGAGCAACTAGATGGTGCCTGGATACCACTATCAACTGCTCTGACAGGGATCACAATAGAGGGTCCAGGACAGAGTGGGAGAAAAACGTGTAACAAAATTCACATTTACAAAAAAAGACCAGACTTACTGGTCTGACTGAAGCCCCGAAAGTATTGTCCCTGGACACCCTTTTAACTCAGAACTGAAGTCACTCCCAAAGTTTACCCTTCAGCCAAAGATTAGACAGGTTTATAAAACAAACAATAACACACATGAGGAATGTGCTTCATAGTTCAAATGGACACACCTGCCCAAAAGCAGACAAGAAGGCAGGAAGGGGCAAGAAAACTGGATGAATGGAAACGGGGAACCCGGGATGGAGAAGGGGAGAGTGTTGACACATTGCAGGGTTGGCAAGCAATGTCACAAAGTAATCTGTGTATTAACTGTTTAATGAGAAACTAATTTGCCCTGTCAACTTTGACCTAGTTTAAAAAAGTCAAAATTTTAAAATAATTATATTAATTTTGTTGAGGATATACACAGCAAAACATAGACCAACTGAACAGTTTCTACATGTACCTTTTAATGACATTGATTACACTCTGGGAGTTGTGTAACCATTCTCACCCTCTTTTTCTGAGTCCTTCCTCCCCCATTAACATAAATTCACTGCCTGCTAAGGTTCCTATCTAATCTTTCCAGTTGCTGTTATCAGTTTGACCCCATATCGCTAGTTCTTGAAAGAGCATAATGCTCAAGGCAGACATTTTTTCTAGTTAAGGTAAACTATATATATATATTTTTTTATTAGATGGATGGCTCCTGGCTGAAAGCAGAGAATACCAGAAAGATGTTTACCTGTGTTTTATTGACTATGTAAAGGCATTGGACTGTGTGGATCTTAACAAACTATGGATAACATTGTGAAGAATGGGAATTCCAGAACACTTAATTGTGCTCACAAGGAACCTGTGCATAGACCAAAAGGCAGTCATTCCAGTGGAACGAGGGGATACCGTGTGGTTTAAATTCAGAAATGGTGTGCATCAGGGTGGTATCCTTTCACCGTACCTATTCAATCTGTATGCGGATGAAATAATCCAAGAAGCTGGACTATATGAAGCGGAGCGAGGCATCAGGATTGGAGGCAGACTCCTTAATAACCTGTGACGTGTAGATGAGACATCCTTGGTTGCTGAAAGTGACGAGGACTTTGAAGCACTTACTGATGAAGATCAAAGACCACAGCCTTCAGTATGGATTACACCCAAACATAAGGAAAACAAAAATCCTCACAACTGGACCAATGAGCAACATCATGATAAACAGAGAAAAGATTGAAGTTGTCAAGATTTAATTTTCCTTGGATCCACAATCAACAACCATGGAAGCGGCAGTCAAGAAATAAAGATGCATTGCATTGGGTAAATCTGCTGCAAAGGACCTCTTCAAAGTGTTGAAGAGCAAAGATGTCACCTTGAAGACTAAGGCGTGCCTGACCCAAGCCATGGTATTTTCAATCGCATTATGTGCATGTGAAAGCTGGACAACGAATAAGTAAGACTGAAGAAGAATTAACGCCTTTCAATAACGGTGTTGGTGAAGAATATTGAATATACCACGGACTGCCAAAAGAACGAACAAATCTGTCTTGGAAAAAGCACAACCAGAATGCTCCTTAGAGGCAAGGATTGCAAAGACTGTGTCTTACACACTTTGGACGTGTTGTCAGGAGGGATCAGTCCCTGGAGAAGGACATCATGCTTGGCAGAGTACAGGGTCAGTGGAAAAGAGAAAGACCCTCAACGAGGTGGATTGACGCAGTGGCTGCAACAATGAGCTCAAGCATAACGATTGTAAGGATGGCTCAGGACCAGGCAGTGTTTCGTTCTGTGGCACATAGGGTCGCTATGAGTCGGCACCTACTTGACAGTACGTAACAACAAGAGAACCTCCTTTCTCCATTCTTCTAGGGTAGATCTACTAGCAACAAATTATCTTCGTTTTTATTAAACTGAGAATGTCATGATTTCCCCTTCATTCCTGAAGGATATTTTCATTGGACATACAGTTCTAGGTCGACGGTTTTTTTTTTCCAGCACTTGAAAAATGTTGTGCCACTTCCTTCTGACCTCCATGGATTCCGACAAGAGATCTGCTGTCATTTGAATTGCTTTTCCCCTGTAGGTGTCATTTGTCTCACATTGCTTTTGAGTTTTTTTGCCTTTAGTTTTTAGAAGTTCAGATATGTGTCTTTGTGTGGATTACCTTGGGTTTATCCTGTTGGGAGTTCACTCATCTTTTGGAATCTGTAGGTTTATGTCTTTTGCCAAATTTGTTAATTTTTTGGATGTAATTTCAATAGTTTTTTCAGCCCTGTCTGCCTGGGACTCCAATGACACAAACGTTAGATCTACTTTTACAGTCCCACAAGTTCCTGAGGCTGTTCACATCCCCCCCGCCCCCCGCCAATCTATCTTCTGTTGTTCAAATTGGGTAATTTCTATTGTTCTGTCTTCACGTTTACTAAGTTTCTTTTTCTGTCCCTCTAGCCTATGACTGAGCTCATCCAGTGAGTTTATATTTTTAAGTTCTAAAATTTCCATTTGGTTCTTTTTTGTATCTATTTCTTTGTTGAAGCTATTTTTCCATTTGTTACAAGTATGTTTGTAATTGCTTGTGGAAACATTTTTATGCTGGCTGCTTTGAATCTGTCAGATAATATGGACATCTTCATCATCCAGGTGTTAGCAGCTATTGTCTTTTCTCATTTAAAGCAAGAGCTGCCTAGTTCTTAGTATGACAAGTTGTTTTTTCAATTGAAACCTGTACATTTTGGGTATTGAGTCTGAATCTTAATTAAACCTTGCTTTAGCTGGCCTCCTTTGATGCCACTCCAGCAGGGGGAGGGGCAGGGTTCTGCCATGTTACTGCAGATAGGGGGAGCTTAACTCCAGGTTCCAGGAGCCCCGGTGGTTCTGCTGGGCAGGGGTAGGAGTGCCTTGTTAATGCTCCCCAAGCAGCCTCCACTGAAACGAGTGGGGTGGTTAGCTACTGCTAGGTGGTGGTGATAGTCACCTCTCCACTGAGTCTCCTCTGCCGTCTCTTCAGCAGGGAGGGATGGGCATCTCAGTACTGCCTAGAAAGTGCGAGTCTAGACTTCAGCTGCGTCTTCCTGGCTTGGTTTGGGGTGGGGCTGTAGTGTTTTCTTGGTGTTTGGCTGGAGTAGAAAGGATCAGTCTCTCCTGAGCACAGGGTGACCTGGAGGTCCCAGATCCTCCCACCCCTGGGCGCTGCCCTCAGCCCAAGTTGGTCCACAGAGTGTGTCCACCTTGGCCCTCCACGCTGGTGCTCCCTATCCATGCTGCCCGTGGGGCACTCCACACTCCCCACCCTGCAGCCCCCTCAGCTGGACCTTGTGCTCCTCTATGGGCACCCCTACCCCAGCTGGTAGAAGATGCAGGGCTGGGTGGCAGTGGAGCCAGAACTACCCCCAACTATAGATCTGGGAAGGAAAAGAAAGACGTGACAAGCAGAGCTCACATGTGGTTTAATGGGGAAGGTAGGGGAGGACAGAACATCAAGGCAGCATTTTACCAAGTTGGTGTAAAAACGAGACAGAACCCAGACATGAATCTTTACACGACAGTTACAGTGAAGTTCCAAAACCGAAGCAGCAGTTTGAATTGTGTTCCTGAAAAACGCGCACGCGCACGTGCACACACGCACACACGCGCACGCATGCGCACACACACACACGCACTCGGTGGCTCCAGGTACCTCCACAGGGGCCAGGCCCAGCTCAGCCGGGGATTATGTGCCCCAGGTCCCTGTATCATAGGTGCAGCCGGGGCACCGGAGCCAGGGCTGCAAGCCTGGGGCCTGCTGTGCCGGGGCCAGAGCCAGGCCCTGGACCCAGGTGCCCAAGGATGAGTGTTGGGTATCTCCTGGGGTGAAAGAAGTCGCCAGATAGCTCTCCCAGTGATGCAATAAATACGAGAACCCAAATGAAGAAACAACAAATGAACCCACATGGCAAACCTCACACGGAACAAAGAGGCTCAGCCCAGCTCTTGCGGGCTTCAGCAGACCCTTCACAGACCAGGCAGCTCTCCGGATCAGCTGGCTAGCCCACTTGGCACGGGAGGACAGTTTACTTCTAGCAGTGGCCTGGGCAGCTATGTGTGCGTTGAGGCAGTGGTGTGAGCCCAGGACGGCAGGGCGGGGGGCCGTGGGGTGAGGTCCCACCGGCAGGACCCTCCCCAGCCTGGGGCAGCCTGGATGTGGTGTAGGGGGGAGGGGTGGGTGGTGAAAGCCATCAGATGGGGTGTTGGCTGGGTCGCATGGGGTGGCTAGCCCTCCCGCACACTGACCCGAGGCTCAGCCAAGGAGCTGTGGATGATGCTGATGACGGCCTCCAGGCCGCTGCCCTCCAGTAGGGTCCCATGGTCCCCCTCAATGACGTGCACGGACACCTTGCCGTCACACACCTGTGAGAGGTTGTAGTCGGCACCCAGATGGTCCCTGTAGGCGCTGCCTGTCTTGGCTCTCAGCAGAGTGACACTGCCGTGGTACTTGGCATTAGGCGTGTACTGCTCAGCCGCACGCAGCTTATGGTAGAAGGAGAAGGCCGCGAAGCTGAGCTCTTGAAGGTTGATGCCGTGGTGCCTCTGGGTGATCAGGTCCACTGTGGCCGCCACACGCTGCTCCAGGTCCTTTAGAGGCAGCAGGGCCTCCAGCACCTGTGGGGATGGGCTCTCTGAGTGGGGCCAGGGGGAAGCCTCCACGACTCTGACCCAGCTCTTGGCACCAAGGCCTGGACATACCCGACCGTACTCCACGTCCATGAACTGCTGCACAAAGAAGCTCATAGCTTCAGTCTCAGCCTCAGCCTCGGAGCCTGAGCTCAGCTTGGCCCGGTAGCTCTGAAAAGGAAAAAGGGAGTGCTGTAGGCAAGCACGTGGCCTAAGAATGACCAGGGACCGTCCTGGGAGAGTGGAGGCTGCAGACCCTGGCCCAGAAGGACCCCAGCCTCACCTGGGTGTAGGCCAGCACATAGGCATGGGAGCCGTCCAACAGGAAGAGGCTGTTGTAGGCAGGGCCCTGCTGTGCCTGCAGCTGGGAGCACATCTCAAAGGCCACACAGGCCCCGAAGGAGTAGCCGGCAATGCGGTACGGGCCCTCAGGCTGCACCTGCCGGATGCAGTCCACGTAATAGGCGGCTAGGCTCTGGATACTGTCCAGGGGTGCAGCTGCAAAGGCACAGGGGCTCAGCAAGGTGGCCACAGGCAGGGTCCTAAGCAGGGGCTAGACCACCACCTGGCTCCCTGTGTCCCCATGCCCCTGCCCACACCTCGGGTACACTGGAGGCCGTAAGTGGGGATGCTCAGCCTGGAGGCCAGGCTGTGGAAGACAGTGAGGGAGCCCTCAATGGCGTGCACCAGAAACAGTGGCCGCTCTGAGCTCTGTACGGTGTTGAGGCGCGTCAGCGTCGGAGCCTCGGGGTTCACCAGCAGCATGCTCAGGTTCAGCTGGGTCTGCTGCTGGGCTGCTGGGCTGTCTTCCTTGGGCCCAGGGGATGACAGCTCTGTGAGGAAAGGGACCAGGTGAAGGGCTGGCCTCACTCACAGAAACACACACGGAGATGCGTATGCACACACAAACACGTATACGCGCACGCACGCACCCACACACGGCTAACTTGAGAGACCACCGATGCCTTACAGTGCTGAGCGCTGAACGCTCTCTGAAAGGAGTAAGCATGGGGTAGTGGGCAGCCAGTGAGTGGAAGAACTGTGCTACCCCATGCCAGGACCACCAGATACACAGGCTGCCAGGTGGTGGAGCAAGGGACCCCTCCTGAGAGCTGGGGCCAGCCGAGCAGGCCCTTCTCTGAAAGCAAGTGACCCTGCCCACCCGACCCGCACCTTTGGTGGCCGGCGACGAGAGCTCCTTCAGCTTGCGCAGTGTGAGCTGCCGCACTTCCCTCATGGACAACACCAAGTCATGCTCACGCTCCAGCATCTGTCGCACCTCCACACCCATGAGCGAGTCCAGGCCCAGGTCTGCCAACGAGCTGTCCAGGCTGATGGCCGCCACGTCTCGGATCCCTAAGGAGGCACACTTGGTCAGGCCCACACTGCGCAGGCACTCTGTCTGCCCTCATGGGACTCTGAGGGCCACCAGCGAGGACCAAGTGTGTCGGGACAGATCAGAATCTGAACCTGGCTGTGCCGCCATCCCTTTCGCTGGACCCACTGCGCTCACCCAAGATGTGCGCCACGGCCTTCAGCAGGTCCCGCTGGCCGTCGGCCTCGCCATGTGCTGTGGCCTTCTTCTCGGCCAACACAAAGCTGCTCAGCACTGCATGGGGCTGGTTCAGGAACAGGTCGAGCACCTCCAGGCAGGAAACGATGCGCTGGGGCAGCGTCCCGCCGATGACTGTGTCGTTGGTACCCATGGCATCCAGGACGATGCCCACGTCTCCGATGGCACCCCACTGCACAGCCAGGCCTGCAGGCAGGGGTGTGGTTGAGCAAGAGGGATGGGGTGTGGCGTTGGGTCTGGCTGGGCAGGGTCGGTGGCCCACCTGGGAGGCTGTCGTGCCGGCGCTGCTCACAGATACGCTCCATGGTGGAGTTGGCAAAGCCATAGTTGGTCTGGCCAGCATTGCCACGCCCACAGCTCACAGAGGAGAAGACCACGAAGTAGTCCAGTTCAGGGCATGCCTCCCGCGTCACCCTATGAAGAGCAGGTGTCGGCCTCCCGTGCCTGGCCCTTGAGCCCTGCCCCCACCCTCAGGGCTTACAGATCCCAGGGCACTTCGGAGGCGGGGCGCGGGGCTGGGGCAGAGGAGGCCCGTCCAAGACACAGCTGGCTGGGTCAACAGCGTGGGGGTGCTGTGTGCACACACCTGTCCAGGTTCAGCGTGCCGCTGTACTTGGGCTTGTTCACGTCCTGGAAGAACTCTGGGCTCTGGTTTTCCAGCATGGCGTCTCTCAGCACCTAGGTAACCAGGCCCCTCAGCACTGGCTCGATCAAGCCCCCAGCACCACCTCCCCCGCTTCAGGCCTCAAGGGGCTGCGCTCACCATGGCCAGGTTGAAGACGCCCCCCACAGGCCCGAGCTGTGCAGCTTCAGCGATGAGGCCTCGCGCGCCCTCCAGAGAGCCAGCGTTACTCGTGGACACAAGCAGCTGGACGCCCTGGCGCCTCAACTCACGGACCTGCTTGGCCTGGTAGCCTGTGGACACAGGGCGCTGGGTGGGCCGGCATGGATGTGCTGCCCTCACCGAGCCCTCCTACACACAAGGCCCCCGGGCGGGCAAGCCCAGGGACAGGAGCTCCCCCACCTATGTGCCCCTCGTGCCCCCACCTGTCCGGATCCCTGAGCGGGAGGTCAGCACGAGCTTCTGGGCCCCCCGTAGCACAAGCCATCGGGCTAGCTCGAGACCAAAGCCACCCAGGCCGCCGGTGATGATGTAGCTCTTGTGGGCTGGGCAGAAGGTCCTGGAGATGGCCGTGGTCATGGCGGGCCGGGTGCCCTGTGGGACCGCACCCTGCTCCTCCTCGTGCACCTGTGGCCAGCAGCACTGTTAGCTCTGGAAGCCCCTCTGCGCAAAGACACCTGCCCACCCACCCGCCTGCCTCACCTGGACCACCACTTTGCCCATCTGCCCACCCATCTGCCTGCTGGCCCGGCCTCACCTGGACCACCACTTTGCCGATGTGCTTGCCATGCGCCATGTAGCGAAAGGCGTCCTCCACCTGGTCCTTATGGAACACCGTGCGCTTGAGGGGCTGCACCACGCCGTCACGGATGCCCGCCTGCAGCAATCCTCTCACTTTTGGCCAGTCACCACTGCTGTCCTCGAAGAGTGCGTCCAGCAGGATGCCATGGAAGGTCACGTTCTTCAGGAAGATGGCCATGCCTGGGGGCAGGCTGGAGGCTCACTTGTGGCTACCAGGGTCCACCTCCCCCGTCTGCCTGCCTGTGCCCCACTCCGTCCACTCTCCTGCCTGCCCCATCCACCTGCCCCATCCACTCCCCACCCCAATCATCTGCCCAGGCCTCACCCAGCGCGGTGTTGTTGAACAAGTCAATCTTGCCAATCTCCAGGAAGCGGCCGTGCTGTGCCAGGCACCGCACACTGGCCTGCAGCTTCTCCTCCGCCAGGGAGTTCAGGACCAGGTCAACGCCTGGGAAGACAAGCAAGGTGGTCCTCAGGGTCTGCCTGCTGCCCAAGCCAACTGCAAGATCCAGAGCAGACACTGTCCCTCCCAGGTGCCCACTCCCCCTGGACGATGGGGGGCATGCATGCTCACCCCGCCCGGCTGTGTGCCGTAGCACGTGCTGCTCGAAGGAAGTGTCCCGAGAGTTGGCGAAGCTGTCCTTGTTGAGCTGTGGGAAGCGGGCCTGCAGGTACTCACGCTTCTCGGCCGAGCCCACAGTGGTGAAGACGCGGCAGCCCAGGCTGAGGGCGATGGCAATGGCAGCCTGGCCCACGCCGCCTGAGCCCGAGTGGACAAGCACGGTCTCACCACGCTGGATGCGTCCCCGTACCACTAGCGAGTAGTACGCTGTGGCATAGACCACAGGCACGGAGGCCGCCTCTTCCAAGGTCCTGTGGGCGTAGGGAGTGGGTTTTCTCAAGCCGAGAACTGAGGGCCCCCCAGATACCCTAATGTTCCGACACTCACCAGCCAGAAGGCACGTCCCAGAGGAAGTCTGGGGACACCAGGATGGAGGTGGCCAGGCCCTCAGCACCCACCAGTCCCATCACACGCTTGCCGCTGGCGTCACGGCCAGAGAACTCCATGCCCAGCAGGCAGTCCTTGGTGGCCCACTTGCCTGGAGGGGACGTTGGGTCAACCCCCCTGTGCCCTGGTGCTCCACAAGCATGCCCGGGAGCATCCCCAGTCCCCACATGGCCCTTCTCCCAGAGACCAATACCACCCTAACCTGGCCCAGCCCAGCAGGCTGCGAGTACCTGGGATGGCATCGGGGGTAAGCTTGCCCGTGGCCAGCATGACGTCACGAAAGTTGAGTGAGGCATAGTAGATGCGGCAAAGCTGAGCACCAGGGCTGGCAGGTGGGGCGTGGCGCAGGGGTGAGCACACCCAGCGGATGGAGGAGAGGTCCCCACGGGTCAGCACGTTCACGAAGGCATGCTCTGTCTGTTCCTCTGGCTTGTCTGTGGGAGGCAGCCGAGGCTGCTAAGGGCTGTGCAGGCACCAGGGCCAGCAGGGCTTGGTAAGGCAGCTGAGCTCACAGTGGGGGACAGATGGAGGGCAGGGGGGTTCACCTTGCTCCAGTGGGAAGTGGCGGAAGGCCCCCCAAGTGCCATCACGGTACACGTTCATCACCAGGTTCCTCTCCAGCAGCTTCTGCAGCTCCGGGGAGGTGGGGTCCGTCGGGGGCATGGGGGACGTGCTGCTGAGGTTGGACACCAGGATGCACCTGTGGACAGCCCGGGTGGTGAGGTGGGAAGAGAGAAGCAGGGAAGAGAAGATAGGATTGGGAGGTGGACGGTACGAGAAGAGAAGGGAGCTGTGGGGCGGGGGTGGGGCCATACCGCACTCGGTGGCCCCCTGGCTCCTTGCGCAGACAGTTCACCAAGCCCACGATGCCGGAGGTTGCGCAGCCGACGGCTGTCAGCCATACAGGCTGGGAGGAGGCATCGGCCAGAATGTTCTGCAAGAGCAGCAGGAAAGGTCAAGCCTTGGGCCATGCTGGGTGACCGTCCGGCACTGGGGCGGGCAGGGGTCTGACCTTCAGTGAGTCCACCCATTGGAAACTGGTGTCCTCCACAGGTAGGAAGATGGGGCTGTCCACGGGGGCCAGCCGGCGGCACAGGAAGAGCACAGACCCGTAGAAGGACCGCTTCAGCCCCACCAGGTGCAGCGAGGCCTTGGTGAAGAGGCTTTCCCACTCGTCCTGCAGATTAGGGGCATTAGTGGCTCCCACCTGTGTGCGACTCCCAGCCCTGCCCCAAGCCTGGGGGCCCCAGCACCTGGGTCAGGAGGTCGGCAGCAGTGAGGAAGGCCACAGTCTCTCCGAGCATGTGCCCCTTGAGCAGAGCGTGCACGAGCAGGAAACCACCCTCCTTGAGGGCCGCCACCATGTTGCCGAGTGCCTGGCTGGGGTTGCCGAGGGTGGCCACTGTGCAGTTGCACACCAGGAGATCAGCTGCGCCCAGGTTGCTGGGTACGGGCTCTGAGGGGTCCCACTGGCCTTGGGCCACATCATGCTGTTGCAACCGGTCCTGCAAAGCCTCCAGGGCCTGAGCGTGGCGGTCAGTGGCCGTGTAGTCCAGCTGCAGCATAGGCTGTGTTTTGAGCAATTCTGGTATACGGGCATACAGGTGACCCTCACCGGCCAGCACCTGGGAGGGGGGGAAGAGCTTCTCACTGAACCAGCTGCCCCTGGCACGTGTCCCTCACTGCCCTGCTGGCAGGCCTGTTAGGCAGCAGACACAGGACAACTACCCCAGTGTTCTGCCCTGAAGTTGCCTACATTGTCCGGTTGCTGGGACAGATTTGTGATAGCACAACAGTAGCGCTCAAGTGACACCTTCCAGAGCAAAGGCCGCCCGCCACTGCGACCGTGCCTGTGTGCACACCCACCTCTACCACCTTCATCCGCAAGCCGTTCACGTTCTCCAGGGCCGTGTCCACACAGGCCCTGAGTTCTGGCCCATCCAGAAGGCCAGCTAGCAGGGGGTCGTTGGCCAGCAGGAGGCGCTCCTGGGTCAGCACGGGGCCCAGCTCCAGCTGCAGGTTCCCATTGAGCTGCAACTGGCAGGCAGCCACCAGCAGCCTTGCCAGGCCATGCTGTGGGGGGTCCCGGGCGGTCAAAACCCCACCCAGTTCAGGCACGGCCATCTTCAGCCCCTGCTGAGCTGCCTTGGCCTGCAGAGTCTGCACCAGCCCTGAGGAGGGAGAGACAGGCGCTGGGGCCTCACTCCATAGGCCAGGTGGGCAGGCAGGGGATGGGGTCAAGGTGGGCTGGGGGCTCTGGGGCCAGCTGGGTCTCACCACTGCACAGTTGCAGCTCTGTCCGCAAGGCTGCGTTGTCTGCCAGGCACTCGGTTTCCAGGTGTGGCGTGAAGCTGAACTTTTCCAGGACGGGAGTGAGCTGCTCCTGATGCCGCCGTGGGGCCGCTGAGGTTTGTATCCGTGTGAGGAGAGCGCCACCTGCCACAACGCTGTTCAGGCAGCTGTTCACTACCACGTCGGCAGCTATACGGGAAAAGAACAGTCAGCGCCACAGAGTGCTGCACGGCAGGGGCAGAAGTGGAGCGGGACTACCTCGGGAGTTGTCCTGCAGCCTCTGCTGGTGGGTGGTAGGGTCGATGTGGACGGAACCGATGCGGATGGGCAGGAACAGGCTGCGCCGGTTAAGGCCAAGGATGGACACCTGCAGCATGGTGTCCAGGAAGGTCACCCAGTTGTCGTTCCACAGCAGCTTGCCCGTGGTACCTGCACGGAATTGGAATCACATGTCTCCTTGGGCTCACCACTCACGCATCCTGGCTCTGAGGCCATCTGTGGCTCCCACACTGAAGACTGGTGAGGCCCCCGGGGGTGTGGTCAGTCCGAGTCACCTCCAGGGGCGCCGGGGCCCGAGTGACCAGCATCCACGTGGAAACCCACCTTCTAGGTTGGCCTCAAGGATGCCCTGGAAATGGGGGCCGTAATCATAGCCGCGCAGCCGCAGTTCCTTGTACACGTCGCTCGAGGCGAGATGGAACTTGGTCGCCGGCTCCTGAGGGGCCAGGCCATCCCGGTTGTCCAAGAGTCTGGGGTCGGGGTCCTCCCACTGGTACACCTTTCCTGTGGGCAGCGCAGCGGGGATGGTGTTAGGGCCACAACGGTACAGGGCTGGGCCCAGCTCCCCCGGGGCCCCCACTTACCACTTACTATCAGGTTGCCATTCTCAGACACCTCGAAGGTGCAGGATGCCTCCAGAAGGCGCACCTCCAGGGGCACAGTCCCTGTGGGCAGTGGGGAGGGGTCAGCACAGCCCCCCGCCCTGGGCCACACCCCCACACCCTGCCCTGAGCTGCCCATGGCTCACCCGTCTTGGGTAGGATGGTGGCCTGATGCAGGGTCACGTCCTCAAACACCACAGGCATCTGCTCCATGACCAGGCCCAGGGTGCGGGCCAGTGTCTTCCAGATGAGGCACAGGTAGCCCGTGGCAGGAAAGATGACCCGCCCATCCATGCGATGATCCACCAGGTAGTGATCAGGAGACTCGGAGCTGATGTCTGCGGCAAACATGGGTCTCAGTCCCTCCTCTCCCGCCCACCTGCCTGCCCACTGCCAGTCCGCCACCCACCCGCCACTCTGTACCAATGTTGTAGATGGTGGCAGAGGAGGAACTGGAGCCACTGGGAAAATCCTTGGCAGTAGGCACATCCCAGGTCTGGCTGTGGTCCCACTTGATGAGGGGCGAGATGAGCGGGGTGCCTCGGGGGACCGGGAACTCCACGGGCGGGAAGAGACCATTGGGGTTGATGTTGATGCTGGTGGGGGGAGGCACACGAGGGGCATGGTGGGGGGCTCTGGGAATCCTCTTGGGTGCCCACTTCTAATCGTCCTCCCTAACACTATCGGACGCTGACAAGCAGGGTGCTGGAGGAACACTGTGACCAGCGCACCCAGGGTTCTTCTCCACCTATTGCCAAGACCAGCTCCGGCACATGGGTCCCAGGGGCCCCCCAGTCAGTGAGCCCACAGCTGATGATACACACTGCTGCCCTCTCTCCTGAGTAGTAAACCTGGGGTCCCCCTTGCAGGGCCAAGTGGAAGACCCAGGCCAGCAGAGTTGGTGGCCGACCTGCAGGGGGAGGGCAGGTGGAGCAGGGGCGGGCAGGGGTGGGCCTACCCGGTGAGGTGCAGCTTGCCGATGTTGGCGAGGAAGAACTCCAGGTTGTCCCTGTGGTCTTTCTTCATCAGCGGGATGATGACGCAGCTAGACTTGAGACCTCGCTTCAGGACGGCCTGTGGGGACAGCACTCACTGTCCCCGGGCCCCAGCCCTCGCCCATGCCTACTCCTGTCCCACATCCCCTCCCAGGGCCCCTCACTGCCCCTTTACCCCGCTCCCATCTTTCCTGGGTGAACCCAGCCTGGCCCATTCCGCACCCCAAGTGGGCGGTGGCACACACCTGCAGCAGGGCGTGGGGTGCGATCTCCAGCACCACGGCATTCTCGGGCACGTGCCACAGCGCCTCCTGGAACAGCACGGGGCTCACGAGGTTGTTGACGTTGTACTCGGCTGAGCAGGTGCGCGCCAGGCTGCCCTGCCACTGGGCCTCAGGGATAGAGGTGCTAAGCCAGCGCGGTGAGCGAGGCTGTGGCTGCCGGATCACCTGTGACACAGGCTGGCTCAGTGGGGCAGCCACACTGACTCCATCCCAAGCCGATCCTGCAGGCAGCCCCCCACTAGCCCTCAGCTGGGCAGTGTCCAGTGGATCTAGACTTCCAACCTGAACAAAGGCACCCTAAAACCAGGGACCAAGCCCCGTGACCCGGGCCAGCACCCACCTTCTTCAGTGCTTGAAGGAGCGTGGGCGCGATGGACTCCATGAAGTACGAGTGGAAGGCCAGGCCACCTGTCCGCACCTCCTTGGCAAACACACCCTCCTGCTTCAACTGCTCCACAAACTCGACCACAGCAGCCTAAGAAGAAACTATGTCAGGATGGGGTGGGACCAGATAAGCTTACTGTAGCGAAATCTGCCGCACACTGGCAGTCTGGCACCCTCAGGGGACACCGTGTCCCGGAGCAGAGGAGTGCAGGAACCCCCCAAGGCCAAGCCTGGCCCACCAGGTCCTTTGGGGCTCATGCTCCAGTCTCGCCTCTGGTGCCCAGACTGCGTGCCTGCAGTCCACGTGGTATGATAAATGTCCAGGGTGGGCCCATCGTGGCTGCAGTACCCACCTGAGGCCCTGAGATGGTGACCGTGTCCTCGGAGTTGTGGCAGGCAGGCACAACACCAGGGGGGCAGCGCTCCTTGCACTCAGCCCAGGACAGGCCTGTGGGCAGAAAGAATCCACAGTAATGGCCACCACTGTGCCACCTTTACGGGCACTCTCTCCACCACGTCTGATCTTGGAAAGGCATCATTATTCCTGTCCTGGGCCCTGGCCCGACCCCGTGCACACAGCTCTTTGGGTCAGCCTGCCTGCTGCCAGCAGCACCCAGGTCCTACGGCTCTCGCCCACTCTCCTTGCGGCTCTCCAAGGGATCGGAACCTCACCTGCGGTGGGGGGGGGGTGGGGGAGAGGGCCACTCCCAGGAGCCCCAGCCGATCCCTACCCACGGCCGCCATGGCGCCTGGTGGTATGTTAGCCTCCTTGATGCACTGGCCCCTCCAGTAGGCTGCCAGCACTGCCTCCTCCTGTGACAGGCAGCCGTCAGCGTAGCCACAGGCCACCTCGCCCAAGGAATGCCCAACGATGCCGTCTGGCCGCAGACCCATGGTGGTCAACAGGTCGATGAGAGCAATCTGGGGGCAGGACCAAGGGCGTATGTCAGCCTGCTCCTGTGGGCCCCACCCCACACCAACTGCAGCCTCCCAAAGACCCACGTACCTGGATGGCAGTGAGGCTGACGAAAGCATTCACGATGTCGTCAAACGTGTTCTCTTCTGCATGGAGCAGCAAGTCTGATACCTTCAGCCCAAACTGCTTCACAGCCTCATCCGAACGCAGGATGGACTCTCGGAAGCTGCCCAGGCACATGAGGCTCAGCCCCATGCCACGCCACTGTGTGCCCATGCCTGTGGTGAGAGGAGCTCGGGGTCAGGGATCCACCTGCCTGCTCCGCTCCTGTCCTCCTGGGGGAGGGAAAGGGGGCAGGGCTCACCGGAGCAGATGAACCAAAGCGGGCAGCTGCCGGCGGACACCTGCCGCACCTGCTGGCTTTCGCCCTGGCTGTCCAGCACAGTGTAGCCACGGAAAGGCATGGCAGAGGCAGGGGTGGCCGCGATATCATTGAGCATGCTGAGGAATGCCAGGTCCTGGCCGTGCCTGCAGCCCTGCTCCAGCAGGCTCTGCACAGCCTCATGGGTGCGCCCGCTGGCCAGCAGCAGCCGGGGCAGGGCAGGCGGGTTGGGCACCGGGGGCTGCACAGTGTGGGGCTTGAGGATGACGTGCACATTGGAGCCACCAAAGCCAAAGGAATTGATGCCCACGTAGCCGCCGCTCACTGGGAGGGGCCGGTCCACCACACGCAGCCGCCCATCCTGTAGCGCCGGGACTTCAGGATTGGGGCTGTGGAAGTGCAGGTTGGGGGCCCACTGCTCGTGCTCCAGGGACAGGAGCACCTGTGGGCAGGGAAGATGTGTGGGCAGGTGGCCCCCAGCCCACACCCTCCCGTCTCACTTGGGACCACAGGCAGGCCCCGCTCCCCAAACCCCCACGTGCTGCCTACCATACAGAACCAATTATAAACCCGCCATTGTCGCTGTTCCGGGGCCTGGCCATGTGTTGAGTGAGGGCCTGCCCACTCCCTGCCAAGACCCACCTGGCAGGTTGGCTGTGTGCCGGCCCCTGCCCCGTCCTAGCTGCAAACATTGCTGGGTCAGCCAAATGATCGGGGACAGGCGGGCACATGTGCCATCTCAGTCCACTGCAGGCACGCCTGGCTATACCAGGCAAGCCAGGTTGGTCCGACACTCTGCCTGCTGGCCACCTGCCTGTCCTCCTTCCCTCTCGGAGTGTTTCTGGCTTCCCAGAACAGAGTCTCAGTGCTCGACAAGCAGAGTGGGTGCTCAGCTGGGTGCCTGAGGATCTCAGCTTGCAGCCCAGCCTTCGCTCCTCTACCACGTGGACAGGCAGCCCAAGAGCCCCAAAAGCCACATGACGGGAGGTCTGGGCGGCCCTCTGGTGCACCTACCTTGGCCAGGGCCGCAAGCCCGGAGGCGGGCTCGGGGTGGCCCATGTTGGACTTTGTGGACCCAATCAGCAGCGGGCTCTGGCGCGTGGCACACAGGGTCCGGGCGATGCCGTTCAGCTCCTGGGGGTCGCCCACCTATAGGGAGCATGGGAGGGTCACGGCTCTGTCCCCCTCCACCTCTGCCAGGCGGGCAGGGCAGACAGGCAGGCAAGGCCTCACCTTGGTGCCCGTGCCGTGGGCTTCGATGTATTCAAGGGACTCGGGGGCCACACCTGCTGACCGGTACATCAAGCAGAGGAGGCGCTCCTGGGCTTCTCCGGAGGGAAAGGTCACACCTGGGGAGACAGGGACCTTAGACCACAGCCCCCACTGCCTCCGCCTGCCGCCCCCATTCCTGACGGCCCACCTTGTTCCTTGCAGCCATCCGTGTTGGTGCCTGCATTCAGGATGGTGGCATACACCCGCTTGGCTAGGGACTTCTTGGTGAGCAGGACGGCCACCACGGCCTCGGCGCGGCAGTACCCGTTCCCTGAGGCAAGTGTGGCAGCTCAGGCCCTGCCCCCTCTGCCTGACTGCCAGCTCCGGAAGGCCCCCCACAACCCGCCAGCCTGCGGCCTCACCAGCTTGGTCGAAAGACTTGCAGGTGCCCTCGGGGCTGAGCATGCCCAACTTCATGAACTGCACAGACGTGTTAGGCTTCAGGAGCAGGTTGATGCCACCCACGATGGCTGCAGGGCACTCCCCGCTGCGGATGGCCTGGAAGGCGTTCTGCAGAGCCAGCAGACTGGACGAGCACGCTGTGTCCAGGGTGACGCTGGGCCCTGCAGGGGCATGCTGTGAGAACCGGGCCGCCCGAGCACCTGCCGGTGCGTGCCCTAGCTGACCGGGAACCAGGGTGGGGGCCCCAATAGGGCTGGGAGTGTGGGGAAAGGGGAGGCTGGAGCCTGAGGGCCTCAGCCTCTTGGATGTGGATCACACAAGGGGCTCTGGTGGCCTGGTCTAGTCCCCTGTGGCTTCCCCACTGGGCACTCGTGAGCACTGGTCCCAGGTCCCAGCCATACTCACCTCTGAAGTCGAAGAAGAAGGACAGGCGGTTGGCCATCATAGCCCGCTGGCAGCCCACCATGCTGTAGCCCAGGAGCGTCTCGGGATCCCGGCTCAGCGCCTCAGAGGCCTCGGAGCCGCTCACACCCACCCAGACCCCGGTGCTGGTGCCGCGCAGAGAGGCTGGGTTGATGCCTATCAGAAGCTGAGATCAGACCCCTCTGAGGCCAAGCAGTGCCCAACAAGCGTACCCCACCCCCCTGCTAGGAAGAAGCCACGGGGAAGGAATAGGTGTGAGTGGGCAGTGGGCCCAGCCTCCGTGTCAGGGGGGCAGCAGGCAGTCCAGGTGGCGAACAGAGAACCGGGCCATGGAGGAAACAGATGCCAGAGAGAACTGTAGACCTGGTGAGGCCCCACAGAGGCAGCCCAGGGAGGACAGAGGGTGGCATTGTCTCAGCAGCTCGCCAGCCCCAGTGCTGCCGCCACCGCAGACCTGACCAGCCCTGCTTGCCTACAGCTCTGCTAGCCAATAGGCACCCACGCTCCAAGGCCAGCAGCCCTGGGAAGGCTTCGATAACAAGTTAAATGAGATAAAGGCTGAGTGTCCAGGCTTGAAAGAAGACACGCATGCCAGCCTGGAAGCCAGCCTTGGGAAAGGGGCTTCTTTCTTTTCCATCCAACATCACAACCAGACTCTCTGAGAGAGATTCAGGGTCAAGGGAGGAGAGACAGCCAGGATCACCCTGGGGGTAAGCGCCATATCCCCTCCCCCCAGTGGAAGGGACAGCTCCCCACACAAGCAGGGACCCAGGGAGGAGGCACAGCAGCCGTGATGCCAAGGCTCTTGGGCTTCCAGAAGCCCCCGTGCACGGCCAGACTGTAACTCTCAGAGGGGAGGGCAAAGGGCATGGGGCCAGGGACGTGGCCACGGAAACACTGGGATGAGGGCGGGGTGTAAGGGACTAGGCATTGCCGCAGCTGGCCCGACAGGTGCCCACTGGTCCTGGTCCTGATCTGGCCTGAACTTCTGTCCCAGGGCTCCCTGGGAGACGTGTGGGACCCCCTCCTCCCTGCCCGGGAGCCCCCTACCAGATTCTCCTATCCATCCGTCAGTCCACTTTCTGCTCTGAGATCCGCAGTGGTGGGAGTGAGGAAACCAGGAGGCCGGGGCACATCCAAGGACACCTCATTGAAAAGCAGGGCCTGGCAGGCCAAATGGCCTGGGCACCTCTCACCTTCTGTTCTGCAAATGCTCCACTCTGACCCTCTCCCCCCGAGCCCTCAGCCACCCACCTCCATCCACAATGGCCTCGTAGGTGACTTCCAACAGCAGTCGGAGCTGGGGGTCCATTGTTTGGGCCTGCTTGGGGTGGACCCCGAAAAAGGAGGCATCGAACTTAGACAGGTCCTTCAGCTTCCCGGCCCGCCGGGGCAAGCCGTAGAGCCCTGGACAGGGGGAGAGACACAGCCTGTTGCTCCTGGCCAACCACCAGGCAGGGAGTCTCTAGGCCCTAGAGCAACCAACCAACTGTGGAATTAGAAAGCTGAGAGAAAAGCCAGGTGGGGGAGGGCTCCACAGGGTCTGTGCCCCAATGGGCAGCACAGGACCCCTCATGGCCCCTCCTCAGGGGGACCCCCACTCAGGCACCTGTATGGCCCCAAAGCAGGGTGCAGGCCCCCCCTGCAGGTGGGGTAGAGACCCCCACCAGTCTGCCACTCCCAGCCCCGCCATGCTGACTCACACCTGCTGATCAGGTGAGGCCACCCTGGCTAAGGCGGGGTGAGTCAGTCAGCTTCCTGAAAGTGGATCTCGGCGTTTTATCTGACAGTTGGGACATCTGGGCTAGGTTGACCAGGCCAAGAGGCCTCCCCTGCTCCGGCACTCTTTGGTCGGCGACCCAGCCGGCCTCCCTACCCAAGGGCCTGCTCCCCATGCCTGCCTACCCCAGCTGTCTCAAGCCTCTGCTGCCCAGCTTTCCTGCTCCCGGCAGCAACCCTGCCAGGCAGTAGGTGTTGGGGTGTCAACACAGGGGGTGCCCACTTACCAGCCTTCCATCTCCGGTCGTCATCTGTAACCATGTCCACACCGTTAATGAGATTATCCCAGAACTCCTGTAAGTTCTCCGACTCGGGCAGCTTCCCGGACATGCCTGCGATCACCACCTCCTCCATGGCTCCGTCTGAGGAGGGGAGGATGTTGGTGAGGGCCCACCAAGATCCCACCACCTCAGGCTTTCACTGCCCCCACCCCAGCTACTCGCTCCTCCCAACTACTGTTGAGTTTACGTCACAACGTCCTGAGAACTTGGCTGACCCCACCCCACTGTGGGCTCCAGCGCGGCACTCAGAAATCGGAGGCCAGGCCACAGCCCCTAGGCCTTCCCTACACCGCGGGTGGGGTCACGCTGGTCTGCCCCGTCTCTCACCATGCCCTGCCACTTGCCCACCCAGCAGAGGGAAACCTGGAGTTGAGAAACTTGGCAGCAGGGGTCGGGGGGCTCCCAAGGAAAGGCAAAGGAGCAGCAGGTTCAAGGAAATGGCAGGGTCGGAACTGAGAGGCTGCCCCATAGAAAGCGGAAAGAAGTGCCCACTCCCGCTGGCCAGGTGGCCCTGCGCTTGGCTCCCACGTATCAACCCACATATCACTGCACCCCTCGGCCTCTGACCTGCACGCTAAGCAGTATCACAGCGGGGGTGGAGAGAGCTTTCAGGCCATGCTCTGGCCCTGGACCAGCCTATGAAGTATCATACCCCATGCCTCCTGCCAGGATAAGGACTCACGGGACTGGCCTGAGCAGCTAGGGTACCAAGGCCTGGCAGGGCTCTAGGGGAAAGGTGGCCCCTGCCCTTGGGGAATGACCCAGCCAGTCCGGCCCCTCCAGCTGGGTCTGCCTGGCCAAACACTGCAGGCCTGGCCTCAGGCCCCTTGTTTGCTGCCTGTCCACTGCCTGCCAGTCCCAAGACAGAAACCCTGAAAACCAAGGATCTGGGATGGGATTCCCTCGCAGCTCCTGCAAGAACTCTGAAGTCTGACCCACTCAGTAGAAAACAAGGCCAACAGTGGCCAGGCAATTTCCACCCATGCCTCAGGGGCTCATGGAGTAAAGCCACGGGCATCAACTTTCCTCAGACTAGCCCTGCCATCTCAGCTTCATCCCATCCCAGAGTCTTTCCCAAAGAGAGAGGGAGAAACTTTTGCCCTTGCGCAGCCCCCGCCCCGCTAAAGGGCTTTCAGGAGGGCTGGGGCAGTTTCCTTCAGTAAAGTGCTGCTATTTCTCTGCTTGTTATTCACACAAAAGTCTGGCCTGGCGCGGGGGAGCAGGTGAGAGCCCCCAGACAATGCACTTTCCCGCGTGGCTCCGACATCCGCCTTGTGTGAGCCTCCAACAGAACCGGGCCAAAGGCAGTGGAGCCTAGCGCAGCTCCCACGTGATAGGAATCCTCCGCCCGTCGCCACTCCCTCCCCCAGGGCATTCAGAAAGGCCGCCCCTCCCAGACTCGGGTCCAGACGCCGGTGGCACCCCAAAAGGTCAGAGGGGCCACAGCCGCTCGGGCCCAAGTGTTTTTGTGGGCGCAGGACTGGGCAGGGGGCTTCCTCCAGCCCCAGGATCTGCAGTACCAGGCTTGCCCCAGGCCAAGATGGCTGTTCGCAGACCTTCGCTGCACGCGCTGCGCGCCCCCCTCCCCAGGACCCGCTCACCTGCCCCGGCCGGGTTGCAGATGCCTTAGCTTGGGCGCCCGGCGGGGTCAAACACGAGACAAGGCGAAACAGGGCGGCCAGAGATGGAGGAATGGCGGCACTTCCTCAGAGTGAACGCACCGGCTGCGGGAGGCGCCCGATGGGTTCCCCGGCCCCGAGGTCCTCAAGCCCCAACTCCATCAGCCCCCCGGCTGGGCCCAGGGCCTGACCTGGCTCTGCCCCAGTCTGCCTGCCCCCGGCCGCGAGGTCCCCCGGCGCCGGCTCCATCATCTTCCCTGCCCAGGCCCCGGCCCAGGCTGTGTCCCCATCCTCCCGCCCCGCAGCCCCCCGCTAGAAGTCCCCGATTTTGGCTCCAACATCCCTCTGGGCCAACCCCCGGCCCCTAGCCCAGGCTCTGTCCCAGTCCCCCCGGCCTCGTGGTTCCCCGCCCCAACTCGGTCCCCATTCCCGGATCCACCTTGCTGCCGGCTCTATCCCAGTCCCTCCGGCTTCGTGGTCCCCCGACCCCGGTTCTGCTCCCAGACCCCGCCACTCGTACCTGAGGCGCGGCGGGTGCGGCGAGTGCGGGCGGCGGGCGCTCGGCGGCGGCACGGAGACGAAGGACGGAGCGCGTAAGCGGGCGGAGCGGAGGCCGCGACGCTTTTCTCTCTGGCTCCCTCTAGCTCCGCGCCGACTCTATTTAAACCGCAGCCATCCCCGGGCGGCCACGCCACATGGGCTGACAGCTTGGCTGCGCCGCCCAGGCCAATGAGCGTCGGGGCTGCGCCCCGGGGCCCTGCGCACCGCGGAGAGTGGGGTGATCCCCGTGCGCGTCGCCGTCGGGACTCTGCTCGGGGGCGCGCACGAGCGGGGGCTGGGCCGGGGTACTCTGAGGACGGGAGGGGGGCATCGTTGGGGGGGCGGGGACACGCGGCTGAGCCACCACCCCCAACTTCCGTCCCCGCCCGCGCAGGCCGCGTGCTCCGCCCGGATCCGCCCGGGGCGCATGCGGAGCTCTCCTGTGACCCAGACCCCAGCCGCCCGTACCCGCGTATCTGCCGGGGCCACGTGTGCGTGGCGCCGCGGCGAGGGCTTCCCGGAGGCCTGGGTGTGCTTGGGCCACACTGGGGACACTGTGGTGGCGCTGTTGGGGGCGCGGGCCGCGCAAGGGCGAGCGGCGACCGTCCCCAATCCAGGCCTACAAACTCGCCGGCGGCTCCCGGTTCCACGCCGTGGTCCTTTCGGAGCCGGGGGCGTGGCCCTGGTCCCCGCCGCTACCAGTCGGGAGCCGGGGGCGGGCACACAGGCCCAAGGGCGGTGCGCGAGGGGGCGTTGCTAGGCGATAGGGTGACGAGCTGGGGGCGGGGGCACCCGGCGAGGCGCGGGCTCCGCGGCGAGAGCGCGGTCGTTGACCCTGCCGAGGGCGCCCTGGGCGGGGTTACTGTCGGTCACCGCAGCGCAGCCTGACCTGGTGAGGCCGGCGGACGCCCACCCTCCCGCCGAAGCCGAGTTACATGCAGATCCCGCCGCCCAGCGCCCCCTCCTCAGCTGCCGCCCCCGGGACGCAGGCCGAGGGGAGAGGGCGCACTCATCCGCGAGCAGGTCGGCCCAGACTCCCACTTGGTCTGATGTGGACAAAGGAGCCGCCCCCCGCGCCACCCGGGCAGAGGTTGCGCGTTTTCTACAAGTGGACCGGAAGGGAGAAGACCGGGGTGCCAGGGCACCACTGTGCGCGGGGCTTCTGGCCCCGGGGAGAAGGCAGCCCCTCAAGGCGCCCGGGCCCGGCAGGGGTCCGCAGGAAGGCCGGAGGGTCGGAGCCAGCGGGGGAGGAGGCGCCCTCACCGGCATGCACGCCCCACGCACGTGCACCCCGAGATAGGCGCCAGCGCGCACACGGGCACACGCCGCACATGCGCCGCGCACTCACGGGGTGGCTCGCCAGCCCGCCCTCTGTGGTAACTCCCTAGTCAAATGTTTTAGAAACTCTCCCAAAAATGTTTCAGACCGAAGAGAACCCAGCGGGGGCCGGTTCTGGGTGGGCTAAGTGGCCGTCCAGGTGGCCCTTTGCAGCCTCTTTGGTCTCAGGACTTCTGGGCAGGAGGGCCCAGGTGGGGGCTGGCAGGGCTTTTACCCCAGGGGCCAGATGCCACAGCACCACCAGCCATGCTGCTCCGGTCTTTCTCTTCCGTCCAGCCCCTGGACCACAGGGACAAATGCAGAGCTCCCACCTGCTGCAGTCCAACACCTTGGTTTCTGTCTGAGTTTGGGTGGCACAACCTGAGTGACCTCTCACAGCTCTATTCCTCTTCTGGTTTACCAGTGCTTTGTGTTGTGGGGCCGGCGGGGCATGGCAGCTTCTTGGCTCCATGCCCACTGCCATCAGCTAAGCGATGGACCGACCCGCCTTAGAATGTGGCCCACCTGGGGTTCTACCCCAGAGAAGGTGTCAGAGACGCACCTGTGGAAGACACAGGCTACCTCTACTGGTTCCTTGGCTAAAGGAGGTCACCCGGCGGGCATCAAGGGAGCCTGGGCTGGCAAGGGAGGTGCAGCAGGGGCACAAGAAGCACCCACCTGCCCGCCTGGCAGAGCTGTGCCCAGTCTGTGTGTGGCCCCAGCATCAGGGGGCCTTGAGGCGCCTGCCTGTGACCCCCACTGCCTGAAGGTGCTGCGGCCCTGTCTCCACTTTCACAGGGAGTTGAGTGCAGCAAACAGCCAAGGTGAGGTGAAGCAAAAGTCCTGTGAACACGTTGGGTCTGAATTCCAGCTGTCAGCCACATCAGCAGCTATGTGGCCAGCCAGGCCACCCTGTGTCTCTGCGATGGCCGGTGTGGTGTGGCGTGCCTGCCCACGCCTGCCCTCTTGGTGCACCGCCTGGGAGCTAGGCAGGAAGATTTCACCACTCACATCTTACAGGTGAGGCCCTGAAATCCAAGGTACAGAAGAGGTACTCCTGGAAGGCCGGGTCAGTGAGAGGCGGAGTCAGGGACAGAGAGTATTAGCAGCTACCTGAGGCCACGCCTGGGACTGGGGGGGTCTTCTAGGGAGACCAGCCCAGGGCGGGGGGGGGTTCCCTGAGCTCTGCTGCGGGCGGGCTAGGGGAGAGGGGGCTGAGGGTTCTGCAAGGGGAGGTTGGACAGCTGCCCAGGAGTGAACCTCCAAGGATGGCTCTGACCACCGGCTACAAAGCAGATCAGAGGACGTGCCGGGGACAGGCAGGTTAGGATTCCTGACATCAGTGTGCTTCTGGGGAGAATGGGTATGCTTTGTACATTTGGGGTGATGGGGAGCACCCATGTGTACACAAGGCCCCAGGCATCCAGATGGTGGGGGTGGACAGGAAGGTGCCGGTGACCACTGGCCTGGACAGCCTTTATGCTGACAATACCCTGATGTGACCATTTGGTTCAGAAGAAGCTCCAGTACAAAGTTGGCAAAATCACAAACCACCAAGGGCCCTGTCGGTCCGTCCAGCGGTGGGCGAGGCTGACCTCAGTGAGGCAGGCCTCTGATTGGGCGGAGGGGTCACCACACAGAGGGTGGGAAGTTCTGGCCAGTGGTGTTCTTGCCCAGGAGGCCTAAGCGGAGGGCTCTGGGGGGCACTTTAGCCGTGGTTAAGGGAGTTGGTGGCGACGTCTGCAGTGACATGGCTGTGGAGGCTGGGTCAGGGCCTGCCTTGTTTGATTTGCACTCAAGTAGGGCAGACAACTTCTCCAGCCCCAGGTGCTCTGGTCCGGGCACTTCAATGGCCCTTGGTGGGACCAGGCCGCCCAGCAGTGACCACAGCGTGGGCTGCAGCCCTCCACCCCACACTGGCCGAGGTCTGAGCGGTCAGTCCTTCACGTTGTAGTTACGGATCCTGGGCGGCTGCTCATGGTCTCTGGGTTTTGCGGGAGACGACCGGGGGGGTCTGGTGGGCTTGGGCTTGGGCTGGGCTTCCACCTTCTTCCCTTCAATGGCCACCTTCCCCTGTGTCATGGCGTGATTCTGCGGTGGCTGGGGGCTGCTAGCCTCCGCAGGTGCTGGGCGTTCTGCCATGGAGAGAGAAGAGAGGCGTGTTAGCACAGCAGGCTGCTGGCCCCTGCATGGGCGCAGGAGGGGCCCTGGTGCCCATGCTCAGCCTGGTCTTGTTTGGTGGCCTTGGGTCCCAGCCGGAGGCCTGTGCCTGCACCACGTGCTCTCTTGGTGGCCCTTGATGGTCCGGCAGCTGGCCCTGCAAACACCGTTTCCTGTCACGACTGTTTGGAAGGAAACTGACCCCACAGCAGGTGCTGTGGTTAATGGTTGACGTACGGCCCCACCTCTGAGCAAGTCTTTAGCTCTTGCCACCTCCGAGGAGCAAGTCCTGTCCTCCCACCCACCGCCTTCTGTCTGCCTGGCCTGGAGAGGCCTGCTGGGCACTGACTGCGGAGGCGAGGCTCTACATGGCCGAGCGCAGGGCCTGGGAAACCCTACACGCCACAGGCATGGCCCAAACACTGGCCTTCCAAGTCCTGGCGTGATCTTTGCGCGAGGCCACTGCTGGCCACTTCCCCAACCTTTGAGGAAACGACTCTTTCCCGGACTGTGAACTGAGAAAGTGCTTCTTTTGTAAATAGACAGAAATCGTTATTAAAGGAGCAACAACAAGAGCTCTGTTTCCTCACCAATCATGGGCTGGTGGGTGGGCCCCGCAGGTAGGGGCCCCAGCCACAGTCTTTAGAACGTCCAGGAGGGTCCGCACTAGATGAAAATGCTCCCTCAGGTTCCAAGTTGAGGCACAGGTACCTCGTCTGGACAAAGGGCGCAGGATCCAGGGAAACCCAGTCACAGGCAGGCTGACCCACAGATAGGTCTCACAGGTATCAGACTCCTGGTGGTTACAGGAGGCACTGGGTAGGGAGCCAGGAGGGTTCCCCAGAGGGTGGAGGTCAAGCTGAGGCCAAGGCCGGGTCAGCTGGGTGGCTACACGCAGGGCATGTGGACAGCTGTGCAGGGCCGGCGTGACGCCTGGGTGACCGGGAGGGGTCTGTGCTCAGTGGTCCCCTGCCATCTCTCTTATGGGCATCATGTGCTGGACTTGTCCCAAACCCCAGGGCCCAGCCATGGCCTTGGTTCCCTTGTCCTCTCATCTGGTTCCTCCTGGTTTCGCACCTTCTGTCTTCTAACGTGCTTGAGACTCGGACACGCCCCCTGGCCTCACCAGGCCTCCCCCCGGTGCCGGGTCATGGGGAAGAGGGGCCCTGATGCCCCAGGCCGGAGGTGCAGGGTCCCGGTCCCTGCTCCCCTGTGCCTGTTGGGGGGACACTGGTGCCTCCCCTTCTCTAAGCCCCACCTGCTCCTCACTGATAAGACACAAGCCCCTTTGTCTCCCCCAGCAGACCCTCTGCCCCAGCACCGCAACCCGCCCTGAGAATTTTCTTTCCCTTTATCTTGGGCTGGCCCTGCTCTGCTCTGACCATCCTGAGTCCTGACCTGGGGCTCCTCAGACCCACCTGGGCCTGGGCGTTAGCTAATTCCCTGAGAGATGCCACCAGGGGTGGGGGTGGGGGGCTCCTTGAGAAAGTGAGGTTCAGCGCTAATGTGAGTGGGGGACCAGGGGCCCTGACCCCACAGGCGGCTGAGCTGGCCTGGCTGAGCTCTGATGAGAGGGAAGGCTGTGACCTCAGGTCCCACCCATAGCAGCCTCCCAGGCCAGCCCGCCCCAGGGAGGTGGATGGAACTGGCAGGCTCGGAGACTCATGCTGCTTGGACCCTGCACCAGGGCAGCCCCAGACTAGAGATCAGCCTTGCAGTCCTGGGCCTGCAGCTCCCTGGCACTGTCCCGAGTGGCACACTCATACCCCCCAACACCCTGCAGCCTGCTCCCACTCCAGGTCTTTATCCTTTCCTCTCGCTGACTCTGCCATGTGCTGGGGCTCAGACAGGGCATCTGGGCCCAAGGACCCTGGTCCTGAGTGGGCATTGGGCTTGCTTCCAGCATGTTGCCCTGTGGTCTGACACGGGCCCACCCACTCTGGCCTTACCTGCTTGCCCTACTCTGCACTCGACAGGTGGCTGTGGTGTCGGGGTGGCCAGACGGTGGGAGAAAAGTGTCTTCTACAGTTGTGGGGGGTGGGGGGGCGGCAAGGTGGGAGCCTGTCCACTCCGTGTTTGTGCTTTAGTGTGAGCCTAGAACCATCTGTGGCTCGTCCACCTTGATAGGCATCCTGTGGGGGGTGGGACACGTTTCCTGGCATTTCCTTGGCTCTGCCTGGGGCACTTGGGGCACTCGGGGCACTCGGGGATCCCAAGCCCTTCTGGTTACCAGGTGGGTTCCTTCTCTTGAACCTGTACCGGAACCCCAAGACCAGGCCTGCGTAGTTCACTATCAGGATCAGGGGGCAGGCGGTGCTGTCTCAGGGCTTTGAGAGGACAGGCAGGGAGAATGGGCGGCACTCCGTTCCCACCCTGGCTCTCCAGAGCCGCTCTCTCGGGACCTGGGGGTGGGGGTGGGGGAGTGGTGAGGCCAGAGAATTCAAGCCAGTTGTGCCTCGGGCACTGGGTACAAAGGCCTCCTGCTGGCTGAGGCCTCAAGCTGGTTGGACTAGTCCTGTATCACCTTCCCTGAGACCTGTCTCAGCTTCCAGGCTTGCTGGTCCCTGGGAACCCAGAGACCCACATCAGCCTCTGGGTGGAAGGAAGCTAAGCCCCTTTGTGATCGATGTCCTAGATAACAGGACAACCCCTAGGCTCCATGACCCGCCTGCCCAGCTGCTCTTCCTAAAAGAGGCCTCCGGAGGCACCGCCCTCCACCCTGCACATCCCAGCAGCGCCCCTCAGAGCTCCCCACGTCTGCAGGACCATGTGCAGAAGACAGTGCCTGCCACAGGGGGCGGTGCCAGCTGTCCTGGGCAGGGCGCTCTGCCAGGTGGGCCCAGGCCTCGCCAAGGGGAAGCATGAGGGAGGTGTCTGGGGGTAGCCACCGGTTCCTCAGGGGAGGAGAAGGGTGCAGGGCCAGGCCCTGACCTCAGGGCCATCCTGTGACACGCTGAAGCACACTGCATCTCTGAGCTGCCACTCCAGCCCCAATCCTTGTTGCTCCTTCTAGAACCATCCTCTGCTGCTGCCCACACAGGCTGCCCTGCCCTCGAGGAGGGAACAGAGAGGAGTGCCTTCAGTTGCCCCCCGATTGCCTCAGCAGGGGCTGCACTGACACAGGCCTGGTGGGCGGGGAGGAACCCCGAGCCTGCTCTGATTCTTGTCTGAAGTGCCACCTGATGACAGAGGGCTGGGAAGAGGCCCGGGGGCAGCTGGCAGGCGTGGTGGGGGTGGAGTGACCAGTGTGGCTTCAGAGACCCAGGCCTCTGCAGTGGAGTGGGTGAGGCCGAGGGGGAGGCCAGGTACAGAGGCGAGAGCTGGGCCTGCAGGGGCAGCTCTGGCCTCCGACCCCAGCCTCCTGTGGTCAGGGCGGTGTCACTGTGGGACGCATGTGGGGGCCGAGAGGAGAACACGGCCAGCAGACGTGGGATCTCATCTGCCTTCTGTTCACTGGGACCTGAGCCCGAGAACCAGGTAAACAGGCTCCATTTCACAGGTGCCACTTTCAGAAGAGGCCTGTGAGGCTCGGCCCAGCTCCCAGTCAGGCCGGCTCCGGCACATCTCCGGGGAGCCCTCGGTGGCAGGAGCTTCAGATGTGACTCAGGTGCCCCTCTGCATGGGAAAGGCTGGCCTTGTCCACTCCCTCCATGGGCTCCGGGGGAGGTGCTGCCAGGGCTCAGCCTCACCCCAGCTGCGTCGGCTGTCACAAAGGGTCCCTAGGAGAGCTTGGCTCAGGGCTTAGGGAATGGACCCTCAGTGTGGACTCTGCCAGCAGAGCTCTGACCAGTGTAGGGATGGTGCCAAGAGTGTGTTCCCGAGAGACGGCCCCGAGCAGCCTGTACAGCTGGCTAGAGGCCCCTCGCCACCACCTGTGAGACACTGCCTCGCCCCTGCCCACCCCCCAGCCTCCGTTCTGTCTGCCGTTGGTCACTAGGACCAGGTCAGTGGCTGGACCTAGAGACGGGGCGCTGAAGAACGTGCCTGTAGGGGGCTCGTGGTGAAGACAGAAGATGTGATGTATCAGAGACAAAGGAACTACCATGGACCTTGACAAACTGCGGAAAAAACTTGGTCTCTCCAGTGGAAAGCAGGAATGTAGAAAAATGAAACAGAGAGACCATAATAAAAAGCTGGAAATGAACTCAGGAGGGTTTCCTCCCAATAGCCGTTAAGTCAATGGACCTGAGTGAGTTAAACTCACTGAGGAAAACAAAGGTCCTCAGACTGGATTAAAAAAAGAAGATAAGGTCCAATATGATGTTGTGTAAAAGACACATAAAAAAAAAAAAAAAAAACCCATGCATAAAATTGAGAATAAAAAGGTGGAAAAAAACACGTAGAACTACGCCAGAAGTATTGTAAGAGGCAAAGAAGAACTCTATTTTTAAAGGCTTCAGATCATATCATATCAAGCAAAAACTGACAGAGCTGCAGGGAAAAACAGGTAAGTCAGTAATGGTACACACTCATCTAAAACTGACAGTCTAAATTGATCAAAATAAACAAGCCAGCCAACCCACACAGAGACCACGCACTTGACCTGTAGCAGTAACTGGCCTGATACTACACATGAGGAGCCCTGGTGGTGCAGTGGTTAAGAGCTCGGCTGCTAACCTAAAGCTCAACAGTTTGAGTCCACCAGGCTCTTCTTTGAAACCCTATGTCCTATAGGGTGGCTGTGAGTCAGAATCGACTCGACGGCAATGGTTTTTTTTTTTTTTTTTATTGTACATGAAGATGTCTGCAGTACCAAGCTGATAGTGACTCTTTACAGCAAACACAGTGCACAGAGTCAGAGCACGAGCTGTGGTACAGGGAAAGCCTCATTCCAACCAACCCCAAAACCCTCCCAATCTTTCTGCCTCCAAACATCACCACATATTAGTGAATAATCCTTGGGTTATAAAGGAAATCACGACATGAATTAGGAAACATTTAGAACTGACTTTCTGAATCTGTAGGGCTGTCTGAAACAGGGTACAGCTTTACACAGGCCCTTGGGGAACATCCCATGTGAGAGGTGGAGGAGAAAAAGCAGAGCAAACTCAGAAATGAGAATAAGGAAAGCACGAAGCTGGAGTAGAAACCAGTGAAACAGAGACTAACACAAAACAAGGAGCAGAGATCAACAGAACCCAACTGGTATGTGAAGAGATTAATAAGATAACCTCTGCCGCAAGGGAGAGCAAAGGCACCCAGTGCACTGCCAGGTGTCACAGAGGAACGCCGCCCCGTCAGGCGTCACACAGGAGCACTGCCTGTCAGGTGTCACATGGGAGCACAGCTCTGTAGCGTTTTCTTGGCTAGGATCTTTACAGAAGCAGATTGCCAAGTCCTTCTTCCTGGGCGGAGCCACTGGGTAGATTGGAAACTCTAAGTTAGTAGGACGAGCAGAAACCGTCTTCGCTACTCAGGAGCCCAGCAAACGAACAAGGTCAGGAAATGACCAAACCAAACCCATTGTCATCGAGTTTATTCCAACTCACAGTGACCCTATAGGACAGAGCAGAACTGTCCCACAGGGTTTCCAAGGCTGTGATCTTCATGAAAACAGACTGTTACATCTTTCTCCCTTGAAATGTTCAAACTGCTGACCTTTCGGTTAGCAGCAGAGTGCTTAGCCACTGCGCCACCAGAGCTCCTTAGGGAAGAAATAGGCGGCCATTATTTGAAGACAACCTAATCGTCTACTCAGAAACAAACAGAACCAAACACACTATCGTGTTAAGGTAGCAGTTGGAAGAGTGGATGGATGTCAGATCAGTTTACAAACCCCAATGCATTTCTCCACAGAAACACCACCAAGTACGGATCATATAAATACTCAAAACGGTCCAGCCACCACTGGTCTTGCAGGTAAAGTTTCACTGGGACACGGCACGCCCATTCCTCACAGGAGCTCTGTGGCTGGATTGGGGCCTGTTTCCACAGCTACTCTGCCAGCAGCCACCTCTGGCCTTCTGTATCCTCACAGAGTGAGTGTGAGGTTTGAAGCTGTTCCCCAGACACCTGTAACCTGCTGTGAATCAACAAAATGGAAGTGGGTTTGCTCTACGCACTGCTTCTTAAAGTTTTTTAAAGTTGAGGTATGACTTATTCAAACAGAGTCTCCTGTGCCGTCTGACACAGGGCAGTTGGGCCAGCTCTGGTTGGTGTTAGGGTGAGGACCAGAGGCACTTCCCCCCTCACTTCCAAGAAGCCCTTCTAGGATGCTCTCTATCCTCTGGGCTACAATAATGACTTCCCTGAGGAGTCCCTAAGTGCCACGGCGGGAAGAATTATGAGAGCCCCAAGTGAGTCGAAAAGAATCATGCACCATGCAGCCACCACCACACACATGGGCATGTTGAGACCTGTGTCCTGCCAATGCTGGCTCTTGATTTTCTCTGTCACAGACCCAGATCTGTACCAGAAACTGAGAGAGAGAAGGCTGAGGATGGGGCAGGCAAGAGGCAGGGAATAGCTGGGGGGTTATCCTGGGCAGAATGTTGACCTTTACTAGACCAGTGTTTGGGTGACACCCTGCTTCTCTCTCTCCCCACCTCTTTTAAAATCAACTTTATTGAGGTATAATTTAAGAGTACATTTCAATGAGTTTTGGAAAATGCAGACACCACGTATGTGGAACATCCTGTCACCCCAAATACCAAGCAGCCACTGGTCTGCTTTCTGCCACTGGAAATCAGATGCTTATTTCTAGAGTTAGACGTAAACAGAATCATACGCTAGGTGCCAGATACCAAAGGGATGTTTCTGAGGTTCATTCATGTTGTTATACGTATCAGTAGTTCTTTTAACTGCTGAGTGGTATCCCATTATATGGCCACACCATAACTTGCTTATCCATTTACCTGTTGATGGTGGCATTTGTGTTATTTCCACTTTTGGGGTATTATGAAAAAAGATGCTATGAACATGCCCGTACAGGTCTAGTTGTGCATGCGTGCTTCCATTTCTCTTGTATCAATACCTTGGAGTTGTACGGTGGGTTTAAGGTAAATATATGTTTAACTTTTTGAGAAAGTGTCCAGCTGTTTTGCAAAATAGTTGTGCCACTTTGTGTGTATGAAGAGTTTCAGTTGCTCCACATCCTCACCAACATTTGATACTGTCAGTTTTTAAAAATTTCAGTCACTTGAGTGAGTGGGCAGTAGCATCTTGTTATGGTTTTAATTTGCATTTCCCGGATGACTAATAAAGCTGAGCATCTTTTTATGGGCTCATTGGCCATTTGTGTATCTTTTTTTTTTTTTTTAATTCTGCTTTAAGTGTAAGTTTACAAATCGAGTCAGTCTCTCACACAAAAACTTATATATACCTTGCTATATACTCCTAATTGCTCTCCCCCTGATAAGACAGCCCACTACTTCCCTCCACTCTCTTTTCGTGTCCATTCTGCCAGCTTCTAACCCCCTCTACCTTCTCATCTCCCCTCCAGGCAGGCGATGCCAACATAGTCTCAAGTGTTCACCTGATCCAAGAAGCTCACTCCTCACCAGCATCCCTCTCCACCCCATTGTCCAGTCCAATCCATGTCTGAAGAGTTGGCTTCGGAAATAGTTCCTGTCTTGGGGCAACAGAAGGTCTGGGGGGACATGACCACTGGGATCCTTCTAGTCTCAGTCAGACCACTAAGTCTGGTCTCTTTATGAGAATTTGGGGTCTGCATCTCACTGCTCTCCTGCTCCCTCAGGGGTTCTCTGATTGTGTTCCCTGTCAGGGCAATCATAGGTTCTAGCCAGACACCATCCAGTTCTTCTGGTCTCAGGCTGATGTAGTCTCTGGTTTATGTGGCCCTTTCTGTCTCCTGGGCTTGTAATTACCTTGTGTCTTTGGTGTTTTTCATTCTCCTTTGGTCCAGATGGGTTGAGACCCATTGATGCATCTTAGATGGCCGCTTGCTAATGTTTAATACCCCAGATACCCCTCTCCAAGGTGGGATGCAGAATGTTTTCTTAGTACATTTTATTATGCCAACTGACTTAGATGTCCCCTGAAACCATGGTCCCCAAACCCCCGCCTCTGCTGCACTGGCCTTTGAAGCATTCTATTTATTCAGGAAACTTCTTTGCTTTTGGTTTAGTCCAGTTGTACTAACCTCGCCTGTATTGTGTGTTGACTTTCCCGTCACCTAAAGTAGTTTTTATCTACTATCTAATTAGTGAATACCCCTGTCCCTCCCTCCCTCCCCCGCCTCGTAACCATCAAAGGATATTTTCTTCTGTGTTTAAACTGTTTCTTGAGTTCTTATAATAGTGGTCTCATACGATATTTGTCCTTTTGCAACTGATTAATTTCACTCAGCATAATGCCTTCCAGGTTCCTCTGTGTTAGGAAATGTTTCACAGATTCATCACTGTTCTTTATAGATGTGTAGTATTCCACTGTGTGAATATACCATAATTTATTTATCCATTCATCCATTGATGGGCACTTTGGTTGCTTCCATCTTTTTGCTATTGTAAACAGTGCTGTAATGAACATGGGTGTGCATATATCTGTTCTTGTAAAGGTTATTTCTCTAGGATATATTCCAAGGAGTGGGATTGCTGGATGGTATGGTAGTTCTATTTCTAGCTTTTCTAAGGAAGCACCAAATCGATTTCCAAAGTGGTTGTACCATTTTACATTCCCGCCAGCAGTGCATAAGTGTTCCAGTCTCTCCACAACCTCTCCAACATTTATTATTTTGTGTTTTTTGGATTAATGCCAGCCTTGCTGGAATGAGATGGAATCTCATTCTAATTTTGATTTGCCTTTCTCTAATGGCTAATGATCGAGAGCACTTCCTCATGTATCTGTTAGCTACCTGAATGTCTTCTTTAGTGAAGTGCCTGTTCATATCTTTTGCCCATTTTTTAATCAGGTTATTTGTCTTTTTGTAGTTCAGTTTTTGCAGTATCGTGTAGATTTTAGAGATCAGGTGCTGATTGGAAATGTCATAGCTAAAAACCTTTTTCCCAGTCTGTAGGTAATCTTTTTTACTATGTTGGTGAAGTCTTTGGATGAGCATAGGTATTTGATTTTTAGGAGCTCCCAGTTATGTAGTTTTTCTTCTGCATTCTTAGTAATGTTTTGTGTACTGTTTATGCCATGTTTTAGGGCTCCTAACATTGTCCCTATTTTTTCTTCCATGATCTTTATCATTTTAGATTTTATATTTAGGTTTTGATCCATTTTGAGTTTGTTTTTGTGCATGATGTGAGGTGTGGGTCTTGTTTCATTTTTTTGCAGATGGATATCCAGTTATGCCAGCACCATTTGTTAAAAAGACTGTCTTTTCCCCATTTAACTGATTTGGGGCCTTTGTCAAATATCAGCTGCTCATATGTGGATGGATTTATGTCTGGATTGTCAATTCTGTTCCATTGGCCCATGTACCTGTTGTTGTACCAGTACCAGGCTGTTTTGACTACTGTGGTGATATAACAGGTTCTAAAATCAGGTAGAGTGAGGCCTCCCACTTTGTTCTTCTTTGTCAGTAATGCCTTATTTATCAGGGGCCTCTTTCCCTTCCATATGTAGTTGGTGATTTGTTTCTCCATCTCATTAAAAAATGTCATTGGAATTTGGATCGGAATTGCATTAAATGTATAGATCGCTTTTGGTAGAACAGACACTTTTATAATGTTAAGTCTTCCTATTCATGAGCAAAGTGTGTTTTTCCACTTATGTAGGTCTGTTTTGGTTTTCTGCAGAAGTGTTTTGTAGTTTTCTTTGTATAAGTCTTTTACATCTCTAGTAAGATTTATTCCTAAGTATTTTATCTTCTTGGGGGCTACTGTAAATGGTATTGAAATCCTGGTGGCATAGTGGTTAAGTGCTATGCCTACTAAACAAAAGGTCAGCAATTCGAATCCACCAGGTGCTCCTTGGAAACTCTATGGGGCAGTTCCATTCTGTCCTGTAGGGTCGCTATGAGTCGGAATTGACTTGACGGCAACGGGTACAGGTAAATGGTATTGATTTGGCGATTTCCTCTTCAATGTTCTTTTTGTTGGTGTAGAGGAATCCAACTGATTTTTCTATGTTTATATTGTATCCCGATACTCTGCTGAACTCTTCTATTAGTTTCAGTAGTTTTCTGGAGGATTCCTTAGGGTTTTCTGTGTATAAGATCATGTCATCTGCAAATAGAGATACTTTTATTTCTTCATTGCTAATGTGGATGCCACATTATTTCTTTATCTAGCCTAATTGCTCTGGCTAGGACCTCCAGCACAATGTTGAATGAGAGTGGTGATAAAAGGCATCCTTGTCTGGTTCCAGATCTCAAGGGTAATGCTTTCAGGCTCTCTCCATTTAGGATGATGTTGGCTATTGGCTTTGTATAAATGCCCTTTATTATGTTGAGGAATTTTCCTTCTATTCCTATTTTGCTGAGAGTTTTTTTTTTTTTTTATCATGAATAGGTATTGAATTTTGTCAAATGCCTTTTCTGCATCAACTGATAAGATCATGTGGTTCCTGTCTTTGTTTTATTTATATGATGGATTACATTAATTGTCTCTCTAACATTGAACCATCCCTGCGTACCAGGTATGAATCCCACTTGGTCATGGTGAATTATTTTTTTGATATGTTGTTGAATTCTGTTGGATAGAATTTTGTCGAGGATTTTTGCATCTAAGTTCATGAGGGATATAGGTCTGTAATTTTCTTTTTTTGTGGTGTCTTTACCTGGGTTTGGTATCATGGATATGCTGGCTTCATAGAATGAGTTTGGGAGTATTCCGTCCTTTCCTATGCTCTGAAATACCTTTAGTAGTAGTGGTGTTAACTCTTCTCTGAAAGTTTGGTAGAACTCTGCAGTGAAGCCATCCAGGCCAGTGCTTTTTTTTGTTGGGAGTTTTTTTTATTACCTTTTCAATCTCTTCATTCGTTATAGGTCTATTTAGTTGTTCTACTTCTGTTTGTGTTAGTTTAGGTAGGTAGTGCGTTTCTAGGAATTCATCCATTTCTTCTAGGTTTTCAAATTTGTTAGAGTACAATTTTTCATAGTAATCTGATATGATTCTTTTAATCTCAGTCAGGCCTGTTGTAAAATCGCCCATCTCATTTCTTATTCGGGCTGTTTGCTTCCTCTTCTGTTTTTCTTTTGTCAGTTGGGCCAATGGTGTATCAACTTTGTTGATTTTTTCAAAGAATCAGCTTTTGGTCTTGTTAATTCTTTCAGTTGTTTTTCTGTTTTCTATTTCATTTAGTTCTGCTCTAATTTTTATTATTTGTTTTCTTCTGGTGCCTGTGGGTTTCTTTTGTTGCTCTCTTTCTATTTGTTCAAGTTGTAGGGATAATTCTTTGATTTTGGCCCTTTCTTCTTTTTGGATGTGTGCATTTATTGAAATAAATTGGCCTCTGAGCACTGCTTTTGCTGTGTCCCAAAGGTTCTGATAGGAAGTGTTTTCATTCTTATTGGATTCTCTGAATTTCTTTATTCCATCCTTAATGTCTTCTATAATCCAGTCTTTTTTGAGCAGGGTATTGTTCAGTTTCCAAGTGTTTGATTTCTTTTCCCTGCTTTTCCTGTTACCGATTTCTACTTTTATGGTCTTATGGTCAGAGAAGATGCTTTGTAATATTTCAATGTTTTGGATTCTGCTAAGGCTTGCTTTATGACCTAATATGTGGTCTATTCTAGAGAATGTTCCATGTGCACTAGAAAAGAAAGTATAGTTGGCTGCTGTTGGGTAGAGTGTTCTGTATATGTCTATGAGGTCAAGTTGGTTGATTGTGGAATTTAGATCTTCCGTGTCTTTATTGAGTTTCTTTCCGGATGTCCTGTCCTTCACCAAAAGTGGTGTGTTGAAGTCTCCTACTATTATTCTGGAGCTGTCTATCTCACTTTTCAATGCTGATAGAGTTTGTTTTATGTATCTTGCAGCCCCGTCACTGGGTGCATAAATAATATGGTTATATCTTCTTGGTATATTGTCCTTTTAATCATTATATAGTGTCCTTCCTTATCCTTTCTGATGGATTTAACTTTAAAGTCTATTTTGTCAGAAATTAATATTGTCACTCCTGCTCTTTTTCAATTGTTGTTTGCTTGATATATTTTTTTCCATCCTTTGAGTTTTAGTTTGTTTGTGTCTCTAAGTCTAAGGTGTGTCTCTTGTAGGCAGCATATAGATGCACTGTGTTTTTTCATCCATTTTGGCCACTGTCTATCTCTTTATTGGTGCATTTAGTCCATTTACATTCAGCATAATTATGGATAGGTATGAATTTAGTGCTATCATTTTGATGTCTTTTTTTGTGTGTTGTTGACAGTTTCTTTTTCCCACTTAATTTTGTGCTGAGTAGATTATCTTTATATATTGTCCTTTCCTTATATTCGTTGTTGATTTTGTTTCTGCTGAGTCTCTATTTTTTTCTTGTATTTTATTTCGATGTGTAGGATAGTTTGTCTCCTTTGTGGTTACCTTATTATTTACCTGTATTTTTCTAAATTTAAACCTAACTTTTATTTCTTTGTATCGCCTTGTCTTCCTCTCCATATGGAAGATCTATAACTACATTTCTTAGTCCCTCTTTATTGTTTTAATGTTGTCCTCTTTTACATAATAACATCACTGTTTCCCTGTTTTGAGCATTTTTTTATCTTGATTTATTTTTGTGATTTCCCTGTCTGGGTTGACTTCCGATTACTCTGCCCAGTGTTCTAGTCTTGGGTTGAGACGTGATATTATTGATTTTCTAACCAAAGAACTCCCTTTAGTATTTCTTGTAGTTTTGGTTTGGTTTTTACTAATTCCCTAAACTTCTGTTTATCTGGAAATGTCCTAATTTCACCTTCATATTTGACAGACACTTTTGCTGGCAATTTTTTTTTCCTTCAATCCTTTACATAAGTCATCCCATTGCCTTCTTGCCTGCATGGTTTCTGCCAAACAGTCCCAACTTATTCTTATTGACTCTCCTTTGTGACTTTTCATTTATCCCTAGCTGCTCTTAAAATTCTCTCTTTATCTTTGGTTTTGGCAAGGTTGATTATAATATGTCTAGGTGACTTTCTTTTAAAATTTACCTTATGAGGAGTTTGATGAGCATCATGGATAGATATCTTCTCATCTTTCACGATATCCGGGAAATTTTCTGCCAACAAATCTTCAGCAATTCTCTCTGTATTTTCTGTTATCCCTCCCTGTTCTGGTACTACAATCACTTGTAGGTTTTTTCTCTTGATAGAGTTCCACATGATTCTTAAGGTTTATTCATTTTTTAAAATTCTTTTATCTGATTTTTCTTCAAATATATTAGTGCCAAGTGCTTTATCTTCAAGTTCAGAAGCTCTGCCTTCCACTTGCTCAATTCTGCTCCTCTGACTTTCTACTGAGTTGTCTAATTCTGTAATTTTATTGTTAATCTGAATTTCTGATTGCTGTCTGTCTATGGATTTTTCCAGCTTATTAAACTTTTCATTATGTTCCTGAATAATCTTTCTAATTTCTTCAGTTGCTTTATCTGTGTGTTCCTTGGCTTGTTCTGGGTATTGCCTGATCTCCTTCCTGATGTCTTGAACGGTTCTGTATATTAATCTTTCGTATTCTGCCTCTGGTAATCCCAGGAAGGCACTTTCATCTAGAAGATCCCTTGATTCTTTATTCTGAGAGCTTGTTGAGGCAATCATGCTGTTTCTTTATGTGACTTGATACTGACTGTTGTCTCCAAGCCATCTAAAAGTTACTGTATTAGTTTATTTTACGTTTGCTTATTATATCCTAGCTTCTTGCTTTGTTTTGTTTTGATATGCCCAAATGCACTGCTTGAGTGAGCTAGCCTGATTATTTTCACCTTTGGAGTTCTGACATCCTGTTTCCAGATGGCTAGAGCTGTAGTCAGGTATATTGGTCTAGGAACCCACTCACTTTTCTTGTATTGGTTCAGCTCACGTGTCCAGGTAGCTGATCAAGTGTGTGGTACAGGCTCTGTCCTACAGTCTTAGAGGGGCAGGGGTGATTGGTGTAGGGACTGGTATCTGGTTGCAGCAGGGTGTCACGCTCTGAACAAGGCAGGGGGCTGAGAATCATCCCCCAAATGTCTCTGAGGAAAGCATGTCCCTGTTCCCTAGAGCGTACAGGTGGGTGGGTTCTGCAGGCAGACTGTGGGCACCCAATGTTTTTGGTTGTAAGGACTGGGAGGTACTAGTTATCCTTGGACCTCTGTCACGGGTGGCTCAGTGACCTGAGTGGAGTCACCAGTCCTTAGGCCCCTGATGTGGGTAGGTGAGGACCCTGTTTAATAGGCAAAGCAATGTCAAACATCAAACACTCGCCTCTCTGCCGCACAGCTGAAACGGCTATAGTCTACCAACAAGGGCCTGTTCTCCTGAAATAGGCCCACACAGGTCCATGCAGAGGGAAAAGGCACTCAAAGTCCACAGACCATTTATGCCTGGACAAGAGCCGCTTCTGTCTTGAGCTTCCCTGGTTAGTGGGGCTGGCAAATTATCTTTTCCCCCAGTTGCAAATTTATTCCTTCACCAAGGCTGGGAGGATGGCTCTAGGCGCTCAGCAGGGCCTATCTCAGGCCCAGGGAAATCAGCCTCTGAAGCCAGCTTGGGGATGGGGGGCACAGTAAAATATACTTAAAAAGTACTTAGCTTTTGCTAAGAGCGCCGTCCTGCTCTGGTTCTGGAGGTGTGAGTAGGCTGTGTGGCTGGCTGCTTCTCCCTGAGGAAACTGCGGCAGAATGCTAGTACTAGCCCACCACAGCCGCTCCCAGGAATGGTGCCTGAGGTCTCCCAGGGATTTAGGTCCGGTAACTCCTCTCTGCTTCTGAACTGTCTCTTTCTCACTCTGCCCCTCAGTTCATTTTCTAAGCTTGCCTTTGTTGTTCAGGACTCCTAGCTTGTCATAAATATACTTGTTTCACTTGTTTTTTTTGGTCTTTGTTGTAAGAGGGCTTGGCTGGAAGCATCTGTCTATTCTGCCATCCTGGCTCTGCCTCTTGTGTATCTTCTTTTGTAAGATGTCTATTCAAATATTTTGGCCATGAAAAAATTCAGTTTATCTGTTTCTTATTATTGAGTCGTAAATTCTTTCTATATTCTGGATACAAGTCCTTGATCAGATATATGTATTCCAAATATTTTCTCCCAGCTTGTACCTTATCTTTTCATTTTCTAAATTTTTTTCATTGTGCTTTATGTGAAAGTTTACAGAGCAAATTAGTTTCTCATTAAACAATTAATACACATATGTTTTGTAGCTTTGGTTGCCAACCCCATGATGTGTCAACACTCTCCCCTTCTTAATCCTGGGTTCCCCATTCCATTCATTCAGCTTTCCTGTCCCTTCCTGCCTCCTTGTCCTTGCCCCTGGGCTGGTGTGCCCGTTTAGTCTTGTATACACGGTTGAACTACATGTGCTATTGTTTGTGATTTAAGTAGCCAATTATCTTTTAAAGAAAAATTTTAAACTGTCTTCTTCATTTACCCACATATTTACTGTTCCTTGCTCTGCATTTCTTTCTGTTAGTCCACGTTTCCATCTGGTATCATCGTGAAGAACGTCCTTTAATATTTCTTGTTGTGTAGGTCTGTTGGTGATGAATTCCTTCAGTTTTGCTTGTCTAGAAAATTTTTATTTTGCCTTATTTTTGAAGGATATTTTCACTGGATATGGATTCTATGTTGACAGCTTTAGTTTTTTCAGCATTGTAAAGACCCTTTGACCCTGGCTTGCATAGTTTCTGAAGAGAAGTTTCTCATTATTAGTCCCTCTGTATATAATGTGTCTTTTTCTTTGCTTTTAAGACTTTCTCTTCATCACTAATTTTCAGCAATTTATCATGTTCCCTGGTGTGTGTGTATGTGTATCCTACGTTTACTTAAGCTTCTTGGGTCTGTAGGTTCAGAGTTTTCATCAAATTTAGAAAAACTGTGGCCATTATTTCTTCAAATACTCTTTCTGTCCTTGCTTCTTTTCTCTGTTAGCCTGGCTGATATTATCTTTCAGGTCACTAAGGAACTTTTTTCTCCATGTTTCATTTTGGATAGATTCTACTGTGATGCCTTCAAGTTCCCTGTTCTTTCTTCTACAGTCTCTTTTCTGCTGTTAATCTTATCCAATGAGTTTTCTTTATCAGATATTGTATTTCTCATCTGTAGATGTTTTGCTTGTTTTTTTAATATTTTTCATTTCTCATTTTTCTTTAAATACTTAAACATAGTCATAATAGCTCTTTTAATGTCCTTTTCTGTTTCTATTGACTGATCTTCCTCTTGGTTATGGATCACATTTTCCTGCTTTTTCATATTTTTTACTTTTTGATTGGATGCTCTTTTGTTGAGATTTTCTTGTCATCCTTTAAAGAATGTTAGGCTTTGTTTTGGTAGGCAAGTAAGTTACTTGTAGGTCAGTTTGATTCTTTCAAAGTCTATTTTTAAGCTTCCCTAGGGTAGGTCTAAGGAGCCCTGGTGGCGCAATGGTTAAGCACTTGGCTGTTAACCAAAAGGCTGGTGGCTGGAACCCACCAATGGAAAAAAAGGACTTGGCGATCTGCACCTATAAACATTAAAAAACAAAAAAAAACCCGTTGCCATCGAGTCGATTCCAACTCATAGTGACCCTATAGGACAGAGGAGAGCTGCCCCATAGGGTTTCCAAGGAGCGCCTGGTGGATTTGAACTGCCAAACTTTTGGTTAGCAGGCGTAGCTCTTAACCACTGGGCCATAGCCTAGAAAACCCTATTGGGCAGTTCTACGCTGTCATGTAGGGTTCCCTGTGAGTCAGAATCGACTTGATGACACACGACGGCAACAACAGGGTAGGTCTAGATGAGCCTTCCCCCAGGGACAACACAGCCCTTTCACTAAGGTGACTTCTCTGTGGTCTCCACTCTATGCCCAGAGTGGTCACCAAGGACTCATCCCACTGATGGGTTGTAGAGCTTTGGGAAGTGTTCAGCTCACGACTCCCTTGTCTTTCCTTGGCCTGGCTTCGTGGAGTTTTATTCTGTACACATGTGGACTAGTACGCAGTAAAGACTCAAGAGAACCCCTCTGCAGATTTCTTGAGCTCCTTCCTGCATAGCTCCCTCCTTTCTGGACTCTGCCCTGAAAGTTCCAGTCTCTTCTGCCTCCCCAAACTCCAATTTCCATTTCCACAAGTCAGGGAGGTTGCAGGGCTGTTTGGCATTCCCCAACCTGTACCTACAGCCCAGAAGCTGCCTTCAGGCAGAAAGCTGTGGTCCTAGAGCTCCCATGCTACCTGTTGTCCCATATCTGAAAACAGCTGTTTCACATATTTGGTCCAGTTTTCTAGTTGTTTATGGAGGGATGGTAAAGAAGGGTCCTTAAAACTACATCATGGCCAGAAGCAGAAGTCAGTGCTGGCCACTCTTTAGGCCCAGGATAAAACACCATCAAAAGTAAGCTGCCTTAGCTCCTGTCTGGAGGGGAGATGAGAAGGCAGAGGGGGGTAGATGCTGGCCGAATGGACACGAACATAGAGAGTGGAGGGAAGCACTGTGTTGTCTCATTACGGGGAGAGCAACTAGGAGTGTAGTAAGGTGCATATAAGTTTTTGTATGAGAGACTAACTTGGTTTGTGAACTTTCATCTAAAGTACAATTAAAAAAAAAAAAAAAGGTAAGCCAAGTTGGCTATTTCTTAATTTACTTTATTACTGCAACACGAGTTCTCTTCCTAAGTGGCAGTAATTGTTTCATCACAACGTCAGAAAAAGAGCTAACAAAGGTCTATTTGACCATGTATTTGTTATAAATATTCTCAGAAAGTTAAGAGGATGCTCTGTACTTCTGAGAAGTCTCAGGTTGTGAAAACTGGCAAAGGGGGGAAGTTGGGGATTTCCCCAGCTCCAGACACTGCCACGCTCCCTGTTTTGGCCAGAGCACTAGTTCTGAGATTTGTTCAGTGGCAATTGCTATATGATGCTGTGAGGGTGGTGCCTACCAGTCTCATAAAAATTTCACCAGCCTGACCTGGTCTCTCATTCACAGACCTCGCCCAAGAGCAGCAGCATGGCGGAACCAAGAGGACAGAGGGAGATGCTGAGAAACACCAGGGCAGGAGCCCCTTCACCTCCTGCGGTGCTGAAGTGGCCGTGCTCACAATGTGCTCGTGGGTGATTCTTGCCACCATCCATCCTCCCAAGGTTGCCACGGACAAAGGAGAATACGTGCTGAGCCTTTAGAGAGAGGAATGAATTCCATGTAATTCCTAGCTAACGTCCCTGGAGTCCAGCCAGTGGGGTGCTTGCTGGGGCTGACATCATTACACATTAGTGGTGAACCTCACACTGGCCTGTCTTTCCCCTGTGTTAGGCTCCCAGGTCTCTAAGCGGGTTTGTGGGAGGTCCTCTTGGGTCTGCTCATCTCACCTTGGCTCACTGGGAGCCTGGCTCTCACCTTCCAGTAGATTGTCTCAGGCTTGAGCGGGTTCTCTTGTCGGTGAACAGATCGGAGGACCATGGATGGAAAGAATGAAATATAATGTTCCCGGAGAGTTTACAATGGAGGCACAAGCTGTCCTCTGAGGTCACCCATCTTGTGTGATTTCCACCTTTTCTTCCTTATCACAGCCTGCTATTCCTCGTCATCTCACTGAAACCCTCACCAGGACCTTCCAACCTGCTCTTCTGGGCTCAACCTCTGGGCTTCAAAGAAACACAAAGTATTCTGCGTAGAGGCTGATAGCTCTGCTGGGGATGAGTGGACAAGGCGGCTCTGAGGTCCTCTGTGTACAGGACACGTTTGTATGTCTTCACAGATGCAAACCCCAAAGCCCGGCCAGCTGACCCAGGGCTGCATGCCCAAGCTGACTTCAGGCAGTGCCAGACTCGGTCCCTGGGTCCCAGCACCATTCCCAGAAAAGCTCAAAGCAGCCTCCTGTCCGAAACAAGCACCCAGGAGGGGAGAAGGGGCGGTGTCCATGGGGCTCTCCCTGGGACTGTCCTGGAGGCTGGCTGACCCCCTACAGAACTTCACACCGAATGAGGGCAGAGACTGCGGGTGCTCGCACACACATTTGCAGGTGTGTAAAGATTTGTGTCTGCTTCTTGGCACCGTGACTCCTGGGCATGAAGAGTCTCATTCTGCCCTGGAGTCTCTGTGGCACCTGGCAGCAGGAGCCCCTGGTTGGAGCGCAAGTACATTGCGGCATATTCCAGGAAGAAGCTCGCAGACACTGCCTCTGGAGCCCCTGGCTGAGTCAGGTCTCCGTGCAGATTCCTAGTGTTTCTGCCAATCTTTTAAAATTGCTAACAACTCCCTGCCACAGGGCCAGGCGTAGCTGAGTGCTGGCTACGTGTCGCTGCATGTGGCTTGCTCCTACACTGAGGCAGGGTTTGGCCCATGCCTTGGTTTGCTGTGTAGTTAGTTACCAATATTCAAAAACTGACAAGTCTTTACGTAAGAGCCAAGGTTTCCAGCTTCTCTTGAGAAAACAGAAAGGCCAGGATGGTGGCATTGCTGCTCTGGAGGGCTGCCGCCATGTTGCACTGCCTACTGTGGACTGCAGCCCTGCACACTGCCTCAGGCAGCCCACACCACTCACTCCACTCTTGCCTGCACCCCGGGCCGGGAGTGGGGCCCCCACACCTCTCCGGTTAGGTTCCAGGATGCAGCGGGCTGTGTTGCCGACAGACGGCCCTGGGGTTCTCATCTGTGATGAAGCCCTGCCTCCCCGAGCGCCACACTAATGCCCACATGGCACCCTGAGAGCAGTGGCTGTCAAAAGGGGGCGGGGGGCTCCCCAGGGTCCTCAGATAAGACATTAGGCAGTGCTACCTGATTTGGGTGCATATTAGACAGATTTGAATAGAAATGTTCTCAGAATAACTCTGGAGGAAGCTGCCCGTTAACGGGGTTATGCACAATTTACCTTAACATTTGTGCAGTAATTGTTAACCTTTATTCATAAACCCTTGTCCTTAGTTCGAGGGTGGGCGGGGGCACACACAGGGCTGGGTTACCCAACAAGCAGGGTACGTGCAGACTCACGTGCACACTCGCTCATCTGTAGTGCACAACCTCACCTGCTTTTCACCACATCCACGTGAAGTTGTTCACAAAAGATTAGTAAATAAACACAAGTAAACCAGTGAGTACCTTGCTTAATGTAAACCAGTGTTTACCAGTTAACCCACCCCTAGGCGCAGGGTGGGGTAAGAGGCTTCTGGAGAAAACAGAACATGACCTGCCTGAGGGTGCCCCCAGGCCAGCAGAGAGCCCTGGGCCAGCTCGCAGTCCCCACTGTGACCCAGTGGACTCAGCCTGGAGTCAGGAGAGAAGACCGTCTAACCACGGGTGGGGTTGAAGGTCCCTGCCCTTTTCCTGAACCACCAGCCTCTAACCTTGACCTCACTTGACCCCTGGGATGACTTTTGCCTCCTGCCCCGACCCTCCTCCCACCCATCTCCTAGGTCCAGAATACCACCTGTCCTGTTTATGTCCTGTCCCCTCTGGGACTCGTGAGTGGACGGAAGGCTGGGATTTGGGCACCCTCCTGCCCCATCCTGTGGCCTTGGGCCTCAGTTTCCTCACTTGAAAACAGGGTGGTGGTGGCCTCAGCACACCATGTGCTGGGGGGACAGGATGGGTGTGACCCTGAGGCACTTGGTGAGTGCTCAGCAAATGCTGGCTTTACTGTTGCTCCCTCTGTAAAAATCCATTGTTGGGTGTGGTCCTGTCGATTTCAACTCATAGCGACCCTACAGGACAGAGCAGTACTGCCCCATGGAGTTTCCAAGGAGCTCCTGGTATATTTGAACTGCTGACCTTTTGGTTACCAGCCGTATTACTTAATCAGTACACCACAAAAAAACCCATTAGATTGCATTTATTAGAGGGATACAGCCTCCCCCTGAAAACCGTGGCTGCATAGTGGTTAAGAGCTAGGTCTGCTAACCAAAAGGTCAGCAGTTTCAATCCACCAGGCACTCCTTGGCAACTCTACGGGGGCAGTTCTACTCTGTCCTGCAGGGTCACTATGAGTTGGAATCAACTCAACAGCACCAGGTTTGCTATTCTGGTTTAGCCTCTCTCCGCTGCCCTCCAGTCACCCGCCGCCTTCCCAGTGGCAGCCAGGCAGGCATCCCCTCTAGGCCAGTGTTGCTGGTTTTAAAATCGGAGGTGAGGGAGGACGTTTCCCTCTGTTGCTAGCTTTCCTGGCACTATGGAAAGGGCTGCAAAGTCCTAACCGCACAGGCAACGGTGACAGATGTGGAAACGCAGGCCCTGCTCACAGCTTAAACGCTGCCAGTTAGAACCAATAACGAAAGCACATTTCCACCTACCAGATTGGCAACAAGAAAATGTTCATAAAATCCCCAGAAACGGTGTGAGAAAAGATGTCCTCTGACGGACACTTGCCGCGTGAGCAGGCTGGGGCCGACTGTTGGAGGGCAATTTGGTAATATCCCTCAGAACACCCACACCCTCTGACCCAGCTATTTCACGACTAGATATTTATCCTGTGACAGACGTGCACAGGCCACCGAGGCGCACGTGAGAAGGACCACTCGGCAGACTCAGGAGGTGAAAATCCACCAGATGGCCCACTCAGGGACTGGTAGGTAACTGGAGACAGACTTCTGCTACGGGAAGTCAGCCAGCTCTGTGTAAGGAGATACAGAAGAGCACCTCGGGTAGACGTGAGAACACAACCAGCTAACTGATGCAGCTGGAAAGAAAAGAGGGACCCATGAATTTAAGTCGATGCCTGTGTATTCACCGAGGCACAAACACAGGGGACACAGGAGGTTCACTGGGAGATGGGCGACGGGTGGGAAGGCAGGCTGGGAGAGTGGGGAGGTGAGCTTTCCCTCTGAACCCCTTTCTCCTGTTCTGACTTATTTCTCAGCCTAACCATTTGCTCTAGTCCTTGGCGGTGAGATGCCGGGACCGACGTCTGCTCAGGGACATTTCGGGGTGCCTGACTGTGGGGTCGGGGCTCATGGAAGCCGGCTCTGGGGCTGTGAGGCCCATGGAGCCTGTGCATTTTCTAGTGCTGCTGTGGTCCAGGGTTCTTGTCCACGTGCAGCCGGTCAACCTGTGAGTTATTTATCCAGTAAGGTGATGGACCTTTGTCATACTGCTTATGAATATTTACCCAGTTTGACTGTTTTTGAGTAAAAAGAAAATTATCTTAGAAATGGGTCTCTAGGTGGACTTGAACCTCCAGCCTTTTGGTTAGGAGCTGAGTGCCACGGGGGGCGGGGGGACTCTAAGCCAGTTGGCCAGTGATTGGCTGAAGGAAGGCCATGTGACCCAGTCCTGGCCAACGAGACCCAAGAAGTCTTTTGGGCACTTTGGGAAACCTCTCCCTTGCTTTATGAGTAGGAAGTGTGAGGCGGGAGCAGCCATCGTTGGGTCTCCGGACATTCTTGGGAGGAACAATTAGGAGAAAAGAGCCCAGAGCAGCCACCCTGAGACGCATGTACCCCTGGCCCTGTCATGTGCGTTGACAAACTCTACTTTTAGGCCAGTGTCCCCTGCTGCCATGCCCTGGTGTCAAGGTGCTGACCAGCTCGGCTCTCTTCTTGTCCCGTGTACACGTGTGATTCTCTGAGGGGCCGTGATGAGAGAAAGGCAGGGAAGCTGTTTTAGCCACTTTCACCAGGCTATCCCGTGGGTTGTGGACAAAGTCTTTTAACTGACATGTATCACCCCTTCTCCCTCCCCATGTCAGGCTCCATGCCAACCTGGGGGGGACCCATGCTGATGTCAGCACTCCGGCCACATGCCAGGGACTCCCCGACCACACCATGCTCATCCCACCCCAGACAACCCTGTTGTCACCATGGCCACCAGCTGGTTGCTTCAGACCAGGCCAGCTCTCTGGGGGCTTGCACTGTGGGGAGCCCATGATGCCCCCCCAACACTCCACAGGCCCATGTCACAGCTCCACTGTCACCCCTCCTCTCTTGGCTCATGGCCGCGCTCACACGTGAGAGGAGGAGACAGGGAGCCTGACAGCAACTGTTCTCCAGCCTATCGCTGAGACAGTGCTCCAGGTCCTGTGTTTCTGTATGCAGAGACACTGCAGCTCTTGCTCTGGACTGTCTTTCCAAGTGTGTCTGTAGAGCCAAAGCCTTGGAAGATACAGAGTCTTCCTCTGGGCAAAGGGCCATCTGCTCAAGGCCACTGTGATTCCCACGCTGGGGCTCCTCAGCTGGGCGCGTCCACCTGGGCAGCCTGCACTGCCTGTGGGACTCGGGGGCCCAGGAACCACGTTCCCTTGCTCACGCTGCCTGCTGTGCTGAAACAAAGTCCTTAGTGTCTGGCCCAGGAGTCTCGTGTCTTCTACCAGCTTCTAAGAAACTGTGGAGGCTGCCTTGTGAGCTTGTGAGTGAGGTAAGTTCACGGTTCTTCACGACTCCGCCTCTGTCCTGTCACCAGCTAGAGAGGCTTGCTCCTGTCCAACGCCAGCCTTCCCCATGGGCACTGGGACCCACCCACTTGCCTCCTCCAGGACTTCTCTCCTGAGCCTGCCCCCTCCCCCTCCGGAATGATCAACTGTTTCCACCTCTTTCCCAGCAGCAAAGGGATGGAAAACACTGCTGCCTTCCAGAGCAACACCGTTCTCTTACTCGGCTTCTCAGCAGCACTGCACACAGCTGGCTACTCCCTCCCTCTTTAAAACTTTTCATCATAAAATATACCAAAAATACATTTAAAAACAAACAAACAAACAAAAAAAACCCACCAAAACAAACCTGCTGCCATTGAGTCGATTCTGACTCATAGTGACCCTACAGGACAGAGTAGAACCGCCCAATAGGGTTTCCAAGGAGTGGCTGGTGGATTCGAACTGTCGACCTTTTGGTGAGCAGCCGAGCTCTTAACCACTGTGCCACCAGGGCTCCAAAAATACGTAAAGCACATATAAAATATAATATACATGCGTAGTTTAAAGAAGGAGCCCTGGTGGCCCAATGGTTAAGTGTTTGGCTGCTGTCATGGATTGAATTATATCCCCCAGAAATGCTTGTTATCAACTTGGTTAGGCCATGATTCCCAGTGTTCTGTGGTTGTCCTCCATTTTGTGATTGTAATTTTATGTTAAAAGGATTACAGTGGGATTGTAACACTACCCTTACCCAGGTCACCTCCCTGATCCAAGGTAAAGGGAATTTCCCTGGGATGTGGCCTGCACCACCTTTTATCTCTCAAGAGGTAAAAAAGAAAGCGAAGAAAGCAGAGAGTTGGGAACCTCATGCCACCAAGAAAGCAGCACCAGGAGCAGAGCGCTCTGTTTGGTCCTGAGAAGCTCCTCGACTAGGGGAAGATTGAAGACAAGGACCTTCCTCCAGAGCCGACAGAGAGAAAGCCTTCCCCTGGGGCTGACGCCCTGAATTTGGACTTGTAACCTATTAGACTGTGAGAAAATAAATTTCACTTTGTTAAAGCCATCCACTTGTGGTATTTCTGTTATGGCAGCACTAGATGACTAAGACAGCTGCTAACCAAAGGGCTGGTACCCTACCCAGAGGCTCCATGGGAGAAAGGCCTGGTGGCCTGCTCCCATGAAGATTACAGCCTAGAAAACTCTAAGGGACAGTTCTACTCTGTCATGTGGAGTCACTGTGAGTTGAAAATCGACTTCACAACACACAACAATGTAGTTTAAAGAATAATGAAACTGATACCTGTTTGTCCATCATCCAGCTTAAGAAATAGGACATGACTGCCACCTGCTTTTGTAGTAACTTAAGGGAACACAGCCATGCCCATCAGTGTCTATGGCTGCCTTTTGTGCTACAAGGACAGTGCTGAGTGGTTGCAAAAGAGACCTATAGCCCAAAAAGCCTAATGCTTCCTATCCGGCCCCTTACAGAAAAAGTTTGCTGATCCCTACTTTGGAATGTCCTTGGTGAGGGACATCTGGTGGCAAAGCCTCTCAGCTTTTATTGTCTGAAAAAGTTTGTTTTGCTCACATTTCCCCAAGTGTGGAGTTCTAGGTTGACAACTATTTTCTCTCAGCACATGAAAGATATCACTTCAATGTCTTCTGGCTTTCATTGCTGCTGATAAGAAGTCAGTGATCAGTCAGCCCTTCCTTTCTGGAAGACGATCTGTCTTCTCTCTCTGGCTGCTTTCAAAATAATCACATTATCTTTGTTGTTCCTCAGTTTTATTGCGATGTATTCAGGTGTGTGTTTCTTTTTGATTATTCAGATTGGGGTTTGTTAGAATTCTTGGAATTGAGGATTAGTGTCCTGTAACATATCTGGAAAATTCTCAGCCTTAATTCCTTCAAATGTTGCCTGTGTCCATATTCCTTTTCCTTCTGAGGCTTTGATCAACCTGTATGAGACACTCTTACTCTATCCTCCATGTCTCTTAACCTGTTTTTCATATTTTTTAAATCTCTTTGTCTCTCTGGATAATTTCTTCATATCTAACATCCATTTATTAATTCTGTGGCATATAATCTGTGTTAAACCTGTCTATGTAATTTCAATTATTACATTTTTCATTTCTTTAAGTTCTATTTGTACTTTCTCAGATCTGCTTGGTCTTTATAGTTTCTTTTATTTCTTCAAAGATATTAAATATAGTTATTTTATACTCTGTATCTGAGAATTCCAGGTCTACTTTTGCTGTCTATTCCCGATACATAAAAAATCATTTGCCATTTCAACATGTTTTACACATACAATTCGGTGACATCAGTGTGTCTGCCATGTTGGGCAACAACCACTACTAATGTTACTTATTTTTCATTGAAATCTCATTTGTGGGAATTATTTATGCTCTGGGATGGAGGTGGCTCCCCCTTGAAATGATTTGCGTTTGCTATTGCCTAGTGCTTGAGGGCTCCAGAAGTTCAGAATCCCTCTAAGTCAGCATTTTCAGCCTGAGGTTTATCAGACCGCCCACGTAGTGTGGACTGGGGCTGTAAGCCACATGAGAGCAGACCTGTGCTTGCAAGTAAGGAGCAGCCCTCCACCTCCCACTCTGTGTCAGAGAACAAGTCTCGATTTTCCCCACAGGTCCTGATGGGATGGGAGGGGGCTGGGGGCATCCTGGTTCACCTTTACACTGAGAATGTTGCCCTTTGGAGTTCCAGTTTTATAGGTGGGTGGGGGCAAGATTTGGCCACTGGACTCCCACTTTGGCTGGGCCCTGGGTTTTATCACCTGTTTTCGAAGCCCTGTGAAGCTGTGAATACCAAATTTCAAGTTCACCCAGTTTGACAAAGTTCTTGGGGTAAAAGCCGACTTCAGTACTCAACTTCCTGTCAGAGTTCCTCCTTCACTTAATTGTTTGTCTTGAGATTTCTTTACCTTCTTGTCAGCTTATTAATGTTTCACAAAGATATTCTTAGTATTCTATATAGCAGTTATAGCTATTTTTAGTGGAAACATCAACCCAGGTACTTATCCTGATATATTACTAGAAATGGAAGCCTGGAATTTTATATTTAGTTAAAGTGTATTTAAATGTGAGGCAAAAATAAAAACACTCACATATAAGGCTTCAAAAAGTTTCCCAAAAACTCTCCTTTAAAATAATCTTGGAAGAATTATTCCAGCAAGAAGGAAAATATATCCAAAAGGCTACTACAAGAAATTCGGAAAGTAAAAATAAGTAAGGATAAATAAAAAAGAACTTAGTTAAATCCACTTCTGTCTAAAAACAACTCCCCTCCACAAACACATCCCTAAGACGACGACAATGGAAAGTGAGAACGTGTTAGGGTAACTTGTTTTACCGAGGAAAAAATACAAACGTTGAAAAGTTTAAGAAACTGATAGGAAGAAATTAAAATAAGTATGGGTCATAATGAAATTTATGAGTAAACATCAGAAGAATAAAAATAGAGAAGATAACTTACATGCAAGCAGAAGAAAACAGAAAACGTGATCTATCCAACTGAAGACAGGAGAAGAAAAAAAAAAAGAAAGCATGGCAAATAGAAAATACAAAATAAGATGTAGAAAAAAACATTAGTATAAGAGTACTCACAATAGATGAAACGTATGCGACCCACCAAACACACAGACTTTCAGGTTGGGGCAAATGAAAAGCAAGTGCTAGATTTTCTGCAGAAGGCGCCCTATAAACAAAGGGTACAGAAAATCTGAAAATAAAAGGAGATAGGTGACCTAGGCAAGTACGACTCAACGCAGGACCTACGGGGCAATCTCGGCATCAGACAGAATAGGCTTCTTGGTGCAAAACAAGCTAAGGGAACAGGAGGGATGCTAAACACGGGTAAAAGGAAGAAGAGATCAAGAAGGCAAAGAACCTAAAGAGACATGTACCTAACAAAGCACCTCAAAAGATAAAGAGCAACAACTGACAGAAGGAGATAAATCAATAATTGTAGTTGTAGATTTAACATATACCTCTCAGAAGAATTGACATCATAGTGGTTTTATTCTTTGACCAATGTAAAAATTTTAGAAATCAATAACTAAAAGATAGTTTTTAAAAAATCCCACAAATTTGGAAACATAAAAAAAAAATCTATTCAAGTTAAGGAAAGAAGTCCTGAGGATTACGAAGTGCTTGCCCGAGTGACAGAAGCAATCCTACACGCTGAGGTCTGTGGGGAATGGCCAGAGCAGTACTTGGAGGGATGTGTGTATTTCTTTGGATTTATTGGAAAGGGAGGCTGATTTCTGTCTTGAAGTCATCATAAAGTCAGAACGTCTTCCCTGTCATCCTGTAAATCATCCACAAGGAAAACAGGGTGTGAAAAACAAAAATGCAGTCTTTTCTTCCAGGAAAGCACATTTCTCAAGGGTGAGTGGCACACCCTGAGGGGCAAAACCCAATTCCTTGTTTGTAACAGCAGAAACCGGGCTGGTAGCAAGTGCTTCCCTGGCCATGTGTGATTCCTAGAAGACAGGCCCAAAAAAAAAGAAAACCAAACCCATTGCCAACTCATAGTGACCCTATAGAAGACAGAAGGGGGGATTAAAAGGAACTGTTCAGGGCAGCCATGTTTGCAGAAGTCGGGATGTCTGTGGTGGAAGGGGAGAAGAGAAACTGTACTTTGTGAAAAACCCAGTAGCTATGGATTTTTATTGGCCAAGAATAAGTAGAAACTAAACAAACTCTTATTTAAGAAAACACACACACACAACAAAATTCTGCTAGACTGGAAAATGGTCCTGGCCTCATTTCCTATATAAACTTCTTATAAATAGCTGGTCAGAAAAATTTATCTTTTTCAAAGATGGGGTGGGGGGTGGACAAAAATGCTATCAGAAAAAAGCAGGAAGGAAACAAGAAAACTATGTGACAATCAACATTCACCAACAAAACTTCTGATGGGATAGACATTATAGTACAATTTTCTGTCATCAATTTAAAATTGTGATGAAGCAACAGTCTCTAAGAAGCAAGAGCACAAAACAGAGACACAGAAGCTCAAGTAAGAGGTGTTAAGAAAACGGAGATATGGTTTGAACTGACTGTGTTCAAAAAAAAAAAAAAAAAAAGGAGAAAACAAAAAGATATTACAGAAGTGAAGGCAAAATTGGAGTAGAAGAGAGAATAGAAAACATGACATCATTATGATGTCACTTCTCCCTCAGACAGAATATAAATTTAATGTAATACCAAGAAAACTAACAATAGGGTATTATTTATTGGAGGGGCTGGAGAACCAGACAAGCTGAATCTAAAGTTGGTATTGAAAAAAAAAAATAAACAAATGAGAATAACCAGGAAAATTCTGAAAAAGAAGTGTAAAGAGGAGACTAGAGCAGCCAGACATTAAAATGGACCATAAAGCTATAACAATTCAAACAATACAGCACTGGGCACGACCAGACCAGCAGGTCAGTGGAACAGAATAAACAGTCCAGGTACAGACTCAAAAGAGATGGAAAATTTAGTATTACAATGAAAGCGGGATTCCAAACAAGTGGGTAACCACAGTGTCTATGAGTTGGAATTAACTAGATGGCAATGGGTTTTAGTTATCTAGTGCTGCTATAAACAGAAATACAACAAGCAAATAACTTAAACCAACATATTTGTTTTCTTAAAGTTTAGGAGGCTAGAATCTGAATCAGGGTGCCAGCTCTAGGGGAAGGCTTTGTCTCTCTGTCGGCTCTGAGGGAAGGTCCTTGTCTCTTCAGCTTCTGCTTTCTGGTTCCTTGCAGATCTCCATGTGTCTTGGCATCAACTTTCCCCCATCTCTGCTTCTCTCATGCTTGTTTAATCTTTTATGTGTCAAAAGAGATTGACTCAAGACACACCCAACACAAATCCTGTTATATTAGCATTGCAGAGACAACCCATTTCCAAACAGGATTACAACCACAGGCATTAAAAAAAAAAAAGCAAATCCCTTGTGCTGTATAGCGTTCATTCAGGCAATGTCCGACCGCATGTATGTCCCTGGTCCCATAGGTTATAGTAAAACCTGTTACCATCGAGTTGATTCTGACTCATAGCAGCCCTACAGGACAGAGTAGAGCTGCTCCATAGGGTTTCCAAGGAGCAGCTGGTGGATTCGAACTGCCAACCTTTTGGTTAGCAGCCAAATGCTTACCACTGTGCCACCAGGGCTCCATCACAGGCACAGAGATTAGGATTTACAACACATATTTTTTGGGGACATAATTCAGTCCATAACAATGAGTTACTTAGTAACTGCTGTTGAGGCCTCTGAGTAGCCACCAGGGAAAAAGGAATTTGGGTTTCTACTTCATACCATATATACTGTTGTCATGGATTGAACTGTGTCCCCCCAAAATGTGTCAACTTGGCTAGGTTGTGACTTCCAGTATTGTGTGATTGTCCACCATTTTGTCATTTGATGTGATTTCCCTATGTCCTATAAATCCTATCTCTATGTTGTTGATGAGTTGGGATTAGCAGCAGTTATGTAGACTCAATCTGTAAAATTAACCTACAATTTGAGCCAATCTCTTTTGTGATATAAAAGAATCAAGCAGAGAGATAGGGGGACCTCATACCACCAAAAAAGAAGCACCAGGAGCATAGTGCATCCTTTGGACCCAGAGTCCCTACACTGAGAAACTCCTCCATCAGGGAAGATTGATGACAAGGACCTTCCTCCAACTCTGACAGAGAGAGAAGCCTTCCCCTGGAGCTGGTGCCCTGAATTTGGACTTGTAGCCTACTGGACTGTGAGAGAATAAAATTCTGTTTGTTGAACCCATCCGCTTGTGGTATTTCTGTTATAGCAGCATCAGATGGCTAAGACAACCACATACCATGATAATTTCCAAATGGATCATGGATTTAAATATTTAATAAAAAATGAAACCATAGCTGTATTAGAAGAAATCATGGGAGAATAATTTCTTATCTTGAGATGGAAAAGGCTTAAGTATGGCACAAAAAACCAGAAACAGTTTAAAACAAAGACATTAACTACATAAAAACGGAAAATAAGTGCATGACAAACTACTATAAGCAAGGTCAAAAGACATATGAAAAACCAGGGGAAAATATCTGCAATTCATGTCTCAGGAAAGGCCTGATTTCCATCATGGTTAATAAGTTCCTACACATCATAATGGAAAAAGACAACAATCCAGTATATAAACGGGCAGAGAATTGACAGAAGAGGAAATGGAAATGCCTCCTAAGCGCGAGTTAAAACTACACCTATGAGACTGCAAAGATGAACGTCTAATAGCCCTGTGCAGGAGAGGGCTGGAAGGAGCACTCTCAAACACCGCTGGTGGGAGTGTGACCCCAGACAGTCTCTGTGGAGGTCAAAATGACAGAATCTACCAAAACTACACGAATATATGCCTTTGACAAAGCATCCCCCTTTTAGGAATTTACATATGTACTTTCACACACTCACTCTAGTGTACGTACGGGGTTATTCAATTTAACATTATTTGTAATGGTAAAAGATTGGAAATAACCTAATAAATGCATTGATGGGAGACTGTTAAGTAAGCTACGTAGCACCACATAACGGAGCACTCTGCAGTTGTAAAGAAAACTCAAGGAAGCTCTGGGTGTACGGACGCGGAACAGACGTGGTATGGACGCGGTACGGATTCAGTAGGCACACAGTACAGATACCGAGTAGATTACAGTCCACCTCCATCTCCTCACCTCACGTTTGGGTTCCCAGCTGTCTTCAGACAGCCTGGTCTTTTCCTCCCTCCATCTTCTTGCTACATATTGGTCTCACGCAGTTCCCCAAAGGCGGGCCCTTCAGATGAGTTTTCCCAAAAGCATCACAATGATGGTGAGAATCAACTAAAGGTGTGGCCTGGGCATGTGACTTAGGTGACAGAGAGAGAGGGGCCTGAGGGCAGCAATGCTGGGATGGCCACAGGATGAGGACACGTGCTTCTGAAGCCACCCTGGCATTACGAGACTGAGGAAAGCCCGTCTCTGATGGAGTAACGGGACTCTACTCCATGCCAGCTCCCTGAGGAGGAATCATTCCACTCATCACATGGAATCCATTCAAAGCAAAACACACTGATCCGCATCAGCTAGGAGACAAGGTTTCTGCCCTACAAGTATGCCACCATAGTATGTGACATATTCAGGAACCAAAGCAGAGGAAAGGAATTTATCAAGACCAAAAAACCAAACCCTTTGTTGCTGGGTCAATTCCGAATCATGGCAACCCTGTGTGACAGACGAGAACAACCCCACACAGTTTTCCAGACTGTAATCTTCATGGAACTGGACAATGAGTAAGGGAGACCGAAGAAGAACTGATACCTTTGAAATATGGGGTTGATGAATATTGAATGTACCATGGACTGCCAGAAGAACAAGTCTGTCTTGGAAGAAGTACAGCCAGAATGTTCCTTAGAAGCAAGGATGGTTAGACTTTGTCTCACGTTCTTTGGACATGTTATCAGGAGGGACCAGTCCCCAGAGAAGGACATCATGCTTGGTAAAGTAGAGGTCAGCGAAAAAGAGGAAGATCCTCAATGAGATGGATTGACACAGTGGCTGCAACAATGGGCTCAAACACAGCAATGATTATGAGGATGGCGTCGGACTGGGCAATGTTTTGTTCTGTTGTACACAGACAGCGTCACTATGAGTCAGAACCAACTCAGTGGCACCTAACAACAACAGTTTTTATGGAAGCAGATTGCTAGGTCTGTCTTCTGTGATGCTATCAGGCAGGTTTGAACCCTCAACCTTTAGGTTTATAGTAGCTGAGTACAAACTGCTTGTGCCACATATACATGGCTTTATACCCTATTAAAACAAAGTGAGGGAGCCCTGGCGGCGCAGTGGTTAAGTGCTCAGCTGCTAACCAAGAGGTCGGCAGTTCAAATACATCAGCTGGTCCGTGAGAGAATGATGTGGCAGTCCGCTTCGGTAAAGATTTACAGCCTAGGAAACCCTGTGGGGCAGTTCCACCCTGCCCTATAGGGTTGCTATGAGTCAGAATTGACTCGACGGCAACGGGTTTGGTTTTTGGTAAAACAAAGTGCAGGAGTTTGGATAGGCAGAAAGAATGCAGGCACTTCCTCTCAAGCCTGAGAGGAAGGCCACCAGACACCCTCCTGCCAGTACCCGGACACGCTGGCAGAGCCCAGAGAAGCCTGTTTCTCCTACCTGGAGTTGAGTCATCCTGGGAGGTGGGGCCAGAAGGACTGGACCCCAGATCTAGTAACTTCCATGTGTCCTGGAGGGAGCTGCTGACCAACGACAACGACCTCTGGGTGTGGCGGCTGTTTTCCTCACAGGGTTCCTGGGCCTGCGGTGGCTTTGGGGACCTGTTTTCTTTCTGACGGCTTGATTTGCAAGTCACCGTGGGAATTCTGGGCTGGCTCTATAAAAGTCAGGAAAGAAAATCATCCTTGGAAACCACCTGTTATGGGTGAACTGTGTCCCCTCAAAATATAAGTTGAAGTCCTAACCCCAGCACTTGTGAATGTGACCTTGTCTGGAAATGCGGTTTTCCTGTGCAGGTGTTACAGTGAAATCACAGCCCAGCAGGGTGGGTCCTAGCCCTAATCCCTTCTGAGTGATGTTTTATAAAAAGAGGGAACAGACACAGAACAGAGTCCCACACCGGGGGTAGATGGTAAGTGAGGATTTGCATACAAGCTAAGGAGCGCCAAACCTGGGGCCGAGCCAAACAAGGAAGGAGCCTCTCCAGAGCCGGCAGAGACAGCAGGGCCCCAAATTTGGACTTCTGGCCTCCAGAGCCGCCCGCCTGGTGGCCTTTTGTTGCGGCTGCCCTGGGCACTAAAACGCTAGCCTCTCTCGAGCCTGGAGGATGCAAAGGTCCCTGCCTGGTTCACCCCGATATGCATGTGGACAGCAGCTGGGCTCAGAGATGCACCATCAGAGGTTGGCTGCTGGAGGCCTGCAGAGTCTGCTGGCAACACTGGGGTGTCCATGCCGTACAACGAGCTGGGCAGCTCAGACACTTGTAGGGTGACTGTGGAACCCAGGTTCAGGCTACCCAGCCATAATGGGAGGTGAACCTCAGAGGACGCGGAGGGCAGGTGCCCCAGAGAATGCCCTCAGGTGCACAGAGCAGTAGGGCCGCCTTGCCCCTGCCTTGCTTCCCCCCTACAGCTTCTTGGGGCCGTATTTCTTCTGACAGTTTTTGGTTCTCCCTAGCACTTGGAGAACCTCCTTCTTGGCATTCCCAGCATCTTGTATGGGAAAACCCAACAGCAGGAGAATCCTGGATCCTGTGGCTGGCTCCCGTTCATCTGTCCTCTGGTTCTTGGGACTTGAGCTAGCAGTTTACCTGCCAGTCTTGGGATCTGCCAGCCTCCACAGCCTGTGATCCTGCAGCCTGCCATCTTACTTGCTGATCTTGGGATTCAACAGCTTCCGCAGCTTATGAGCCAGAGAAGCCTCGATGAGCTTTCCCACAGGATTGTGAAAAATGCTCTCCCCAAATTCCTGGTGTTTGAGACGGGCTTTGCTGGGCAACACACCCACCACCACAAGCCAGGCCTAAACCATCAATTCAAGAAGCAACCCTCCTGCTCTCCCCCGACACCCAGCAAGGCCACGGGCCACCCAGGCAACATTTCCACTGGCCACGAGCCTGACAGGAGATAGTAGTTGAGGCCCCCTTATAATCTCCCTGTGCAGTGCAGGCTCTCCGGGCCAAGAGAAGAGTTACCTCACTGGTCACGAGAGGGAGAGGCAGGAAGAAAGGAAAGAACTATTACAAAGAGCTGGACCCACGAGGAGCTGTGAGCGGGGCGGCCGCAAGGAGGCCCAGGTCCTCCTCTACAAAGGCCAGCAGCAGCGTCTACAGCGCTGCTTCAGATGGTGTCTGTGTGCTCCTGCTTGATTACACCAGCCCCCTCAGTCACACATGCCCCTGATGCTTGTGATGAGGAACATCTTTTCATGCGTATTAACCCTCGAGCTTCCTCTGCGGTTCTCACCCCAGGTACACACCCTAGAAGCATTTTTCTACACATAAACCAGACACACACACACGTACAACAACGCTCATGGATAAAAACTGTAAACGACCTCCGTGCCCATCAACAGGAGGAAGGTAAACAAACGTTGGTGTTTCCACACAGTAGAAAATATACCAACTAGTCTCTGGGCCGTGGGTTGGCAAAGAGAGGCTGCGGGCCACACGCAGCTCGTCTTCTTTTTCTGTACAGCCCAGAAGCTGCAAATAGTTTATACTTTTTAACTGTGGTGAAGATATACCCACCAAATACATTTTTAAGTAATCCACCCCGTTGAAAAAAATCGTAAGAGTATTTAATAACATGCGAAAATACACGAACTTAACATTCAAAAGTCCACACATAAAGTTCATCTGAGCACAGTCATCCCCACTCATTTACGTGTGGTCTGTGAGTGCTGTCAGAGCTGAGCCGTTGCAACTGTGCCCGTTTGGCCCTCAAAGCTGGAAGTATTTACTCTCTGGGTCTTTGCAGAAAGTCTGCCAACCCTGAATGGAACTGCATGCATCAACACGGCTGCAGCTCAAAAAAGCCTGCTGGGTGGAAAGTGTGTGCAGAGGGCACGTGCAGCCTGACGATGTTTACAGAGACCTTCAAGTACCTGCTGGGGGGAGAGGCTGAAAGAAGCTTGAGAAGCGCGAGGGACAGGATCTTAGGGCAGGGCACTCAAAGGGGTCGGACTTCGTGATGTTTTGTTGATTAGGTTGGGCAGTGTACACATGCATGCTCATTACATTAATCTTTGTATTTTCTTACATGTCTAAAAATATTATAGCATTTGTCATGGATTGAATTGTGTCCCCCAAAAATATGTGTATCAATTTGGCTAGGCCATGTGTCTTAGTCATCTAGTGCTGCTATAACAGAAATACCACAAGTGGATGGCTTTAACAAAGAGAAGTTTATTTCCTCAGAGTAAAGTAGCCTAAAAGTCCAAATTCAGGGCGTCAGCTCCAGGGGAAGGCTTTCTATCTCTGTAGGCCTTCTATCTCTGTAGGCCTTCTCATCAATATTTCCCTGGACTAGGAGCGTCTCCACACAGGAACCCTGGGTCCAAAGGATGCCCTCTGCTCCCGGCACTGCTTGGTTGGTGGTAGGAAGTCTGCCTGTCTCTCTGCTCACTTCTTTCTTTTATATCTCAAGAGATTGCCTCAAGACACAATCCAATCTTGTAGACTGAGTCCTGCCTCACTAACACAACTGCTGCCCATCCTCCCTCATCAACATCACAGAGGCGGGATTTACAACACATAGGAAAATCACGCAATACCAGCAATCATGGCCCAGCCAAACTGATACCCACATTTTTGAGGGACATAATTCTATCCATGACACCATGATTCCCAGTACTGTGTGATTGTCCAGGATTTGTCATCTGATGTGATTTTCCTGTGTGTTATAAATCCTATCACTATGATGTTAATGAGAGGGATTAGGGGCAGTTATGTTGATGAGATCTACAAGATTAGATTGTGTCTTAAGGAAATCTCTTTTGAGATATAAAAGAGAAAGGTCAGCAGAGAGATATGGGGACCTTATACCACCAAGAAACAAGAGCCAGGAGAATAGCTTGTCCTTTGGACCTGAGGTCCCTGCACTGAGAAGCTCCTCTACCAGGGAAAGATTGATGACAAGGGCCTTCCTCCAGAGCTGACAGAGAGAGAAAGCTTTCACCTGGAGCTGACGCCCTGAATTTGGACTTTTAGCCTACTTTACGGTGAGGAAATAAATTTCTCTTTGTTAAAGACATCCATTTGTGGTATTTCTGTTACAGCAGCACTAGATAACTAAGACAGAATTAATTAAATAACAATACCCACACATTAAAGGATAAATGGGAAAAAATAGCCAAGGTAATTTGGTAGGAAAGAAATTAGAGCCAACCTGTCCTATGAGATATTTAAATATATTACAGTATTTAAAGCAGTGTAGCACCAGTTCAGGAACTGTATAGAAAACAAAATAATAAGGACTCTCTAACCTAAATCATTAAAATCAACTGACAACTTATTAGATTTAAAAAAAAAAAACTGAAGGTTAAAAAAATAAATAAAAACAGTCAAAAAATTAAAAGGCAAATGACTAGTGTGGGAAAGATGTGTAACAGACAAGTGGCAATCACTTTAATATGTAAAGAGCTCTCACAAAGCAACAAGAAACGTGCAAACGCACCAGCAGAAAAATTAACAAAGGATATGAATAAAAGAACTATCCAAGAGAAAAAGTGCAAATGGCCAATAAATAGATTAAAAACTTTAACACTACTAAGGATCAAAGAAAGTTTTCAAAGAGGCAATTTTTTTTTAACCTATCATATTGGTAAAAATTTAAAACAGAATTCCCCGGTAAAATAGGCATTCTCACTCACTGCTCGTGGTGTATAAATTGGTACAAGCTTTCTGGAAAGTAATTTGGTGGTATGGATCAAAAGTCTTAAAAATGTGTGTATCTTCAATCCAGTGATTTTAATTCTACAAATTTGTTCTAAGGTGATCAAGAAATAGCACAAATATTTATATACAAGAATATTTATCATATTGTTATTTATATTAACAAGAAATTGAAAAAAAATATGAAGGCCCAACAGAAGTAGAAATGGTTAAAGTGATAATGATATACCCTATATGAGTAAAAGCATCAGCAAAAGTATTCTGAATAGTTAATATCAAAGGAAAATGTTCAAAATAAAATTGAAAAAGAACAGCTTATAAAACCACATATCACAGGGTCTCATCCTGAGAAAACATCACTGAAAAAAAGAAAGATAAGTACACGGAAAGGCGGTATAACCACGCGTGACAGCAAGGGGTGCGCGAGGAGAGAGGCGCTGAGGGCCTCCCTAATTCTGACAGGCGGTCAGGAACTGTTCAGGTTCTTACCCTTGAAACTGTACATATACATTTTATAATATGTATAATTTATAATTAAAAAAAAACAGCAGGAAACACATTGAAATGCTACTGGTAACTATGTTTGGGTACTGAAAATTGGGAGGTTTTTTTAAATGAAATGGCAATACTTAAACAACTAGTAAAAGCTATTAAAAATCCATTGCTTATTGGCAAAAGTTGTGCGATACAGATATTCACAACAATGACAAAAACAAAGGAGTAGCTGCTGCAGCTGCATATGTACAACTGTAAACATGGTGTGGCAGCAGCATCAGACCTTCTCCTATCACTTCACTACCTGTTGCCATGGAGTCGATTCTGACTCAAAGTGACCCTACAGGACAGAGTAGGACTGCCCCGTGGGGTTTCCAAGGAGCGGCTGGTGGATTCAAACTGCCGACCTTTTGATTAGCAGCCAAGCTGTTAACCACTGCACTACCAGGGCTCCTCTCACTTCACTAGGGGAGGAGACTCATTAGCATCAACAGCCCAAGGCTGACTGCTATGAGGAGAGGTCAGACATACCTCCACTCTCCAACCTTTTTACAAATCCTAACACCAGCCATCCCTCCCAAGGCACTCTTTCCTTCTCTGCTGGGTTCGGTAACTCTTTGGAATGGCCACACAGAACGCGCAGACTGTACTCACAGTTACGCGGTTTATGAGGGAAGTAACAGGTTACAATTCAGGTTTAGGAACACTCAGGATACAGTTCTTTGATAAGGACAGCCACTTCTCAGCTGTGCCCACAGGCAGGTCTCTCTCTGGCCCTCGGCCCCTCGGCCTGGCCTCTGCCCTGCTTAGGCAAGTGTTACAAACCTTTTTAGCTCTGCGGACAAGTGCCCAGAGGCACCCCACTCCGCAGGCAAGCCTCCTGTCCAACGTGGCTCAGGTTTTTTGCTCTGTGGGCCAGGAACGCAATGTCTCCTACTGGTCTCCTAGTTCTGCTGCTGCCGGTTCTCTGCCGTTCTTGCCACCACTTCTCACTGTCTTGAGCCATCTCCAGTGTTACAGCTCTTTCTTTGTCTTCTGAGTCTAGGAGGTTCTCAGCGCAGGAACCCCAGGTCCAAAGGACACAATGCACTCCCGTCTCTTCTTGGTGGTAGTGAGGTCCCCCCCTTTCTGCCTCTGGGATGGCTCATTTGCCAAGCCTAGTGGGGTGCCAAAACCGACCAATCCCCTTGTTAGGGTTCCATACACCTTATTTACATGATCCTACCATTTTTTTTTTTTTTACCCCTAAAGGGTACCATGCACCTTACTCGCATTATTAGGAAGCTATCCAATCACCTTGGTGGGCCACAAGCACCTCATTTGCATAGTCCCACCTAGCCATACAGTGGGAGTTACAAGACCATGGCAAGAAAGGCCATATAACAGCAATCCATTGCACTGCAACAACCAAACACCTCATGAGATTTGGTTCCTTGGTTTGGAGGTTTAGGATCATGGTTTCATGAGCCTCAACCCAGTTAAGTGGTCTAATAACATGTCTAGTGCTTCTGTTCCACCTCCTAGTTTGTTGCATAGTGCCTGAGGTCTTAAAGGCTTGCAAGCAGCCATCCAGGCACAACAATTGGTCTCTATTCGCCTGGAGCCACAGAGAAAGGAGAGTCAGGAATAGGAGGAGGAGATGGAACGTGTGGCCAATTGCCTCCAGCAACAACTGCCTCCTTTGCCGTGAGACCAGGAGAATTGGATGGTGCCCAGCTACCATTACTGAACATTTTGATCAAAGATTCTATAGAAGAATTCTTTTCAAAAGGAGGAAAATACAGAATAGAATCTCAAGTTTTCATGGACTCCCAACTTCCTGGAGCCAGGAAAGGTGAGTGAACCCCTGAAATTATTGCCCTGAGATAATCTTTAAACCTTAAACCAAAAATATCCCCTGAAGACTCCTTAAAACCAGACAATAATTTAGCTTAACTGGTAAAAAAAAAAAAAGTCTGCCTAGAGCATTATGCTCTTTTAAGACCTACCTATATGAGATCAATTGACAATAGCAACTTGAAAGGTTAGACAGGAAACTTAGGGGGCAGTGAGTTCACGTTAATGGGGGAAGAAGAACTCAGAAAAGGAGGGTGAGAATGTTTACACACTCAAAGAATGTAATCAGTGTCACTGAATTGTACATGTAGAAACTTGAATTGGTGTATTTTTTTGCTGTGTATATTTTCAACGACAACTTAAGAAATGATATACATATATACATATAAGTAAAGCCCATTCCTCAGATGAGGGACTGTTACCTGAACAGTGAAGCAGGGCTGCATCTGTCCTAAGGGCAGGCTACCATCTGGTGGTGGCCCAGGCACCTCCCCTGGGCTCCGGGCCTGCGGGGCAGGAAGGGAAGGGCGAGGTGGTGTCCTCACAGTCTCTGGAAACAAGAGGGAAAAAGTTTGTTCTCTGTGTGTACATCACTTCCGGATCTCTCTCTTGCCGAATACAAACACTCAAAAAGCACAGCATGTACCTCTCCAAAATCAAAGTAACTTCTATTTCACAGAGAAAATTGGGCCACAGACCAGTGGAAGGCACAGACATGCCGCCACACGTACGCAGCTTCTCAAGAGGGCAGCAGAAAGGGACACGTTCACTAACAGACCCAAATACAGATCCCCTCTGTAGCATACACTTAAAAGTTGTGCCAGAAATAATCCAGGCACTCAATGAATATGCATTAATGGTCAGTCCAAGGTTTTAAAATACCTGAATATCTTGGAAATTTATCTTCAAGCCGACATACTATACAACATGGTTGCTGCTGAAATAATATTTATCACAATAATGAACCAATCTGGGTGGACACAAGCTTACTAAGGACACCAAAAGGTTTTTTTTTTTTGCATACCTGTGTGTATGTGTTATAATTATTGATATTTACTGAACTGGAAGTTGAAACAGAAATCTTTTAAAAGCTTTTTTATCAGTTCATTTGAAGGTGGCAACAATGACTATACTGTGTGGTTAGCATCTTAGCTGTGGCTAGCTGCCGTTGAATCAGCTCCAGCTCACGGTGGCCTTTTGTACTTCAGAACAAAATGCTGCCCAGTCCTGCACCATCCTCCCAGTCTTTGGTATTTCTGAGCCCATTGTTACAACCATCATGTCACTCCATCTCATGGGAGCTTTCGTTCATTTTGGCTGAACCTCTACTTTCCCGAAAGTGATGTCCTTTCCTAGCTATGGTCTTTCCTGATGACGTGTCCAAAGCAAGCAAGACAACGTCTGCCACCTTCTCTTCTACGGAGTATTTTGACATTCTTTTTCTTGGTTTATAACACCTAAATTGAAAAAGCTATGAAATGTGTTAACACCTTGGCCAAATTTGCTCTATTTCAATAGGTTTCCTTCCCTGGTTTACTATTTATGCCTTAGCCTAGAATAAGAAAAATTATTCTTCACCTTCTGTGGGCTCTGCCCAGACAGCAAAGATTCTGTCTTACCAGAATAATAATTTTCTGTGCTTTATACTGGCTTTATTATGTCTTGATTATTTAAAAAAAAACGTTTCCTTGCTTAAGAAAAAGCTCAGGTTCTTTACAGTTGAGTTACCATCTGCTTTTAAATATTTTTGTTTTTAAATATTTTTTTAAAATAATTTTTATTGTGCTTTAAGTGAAAGTTTACAAATCAAGTCAGTCCTCACACAAAAACCCATATACACCTTGCTACACACTCCCAATTACTCTCCCCCTGATGAGACAGCCTGCTCTCTCCCTCCACTCTCTCTTTTCGTGTCCTTTTCGCCAGCTTCTAACCCCCTCCACCCTCTCATCTCCCCTCCAGGCAGGAGATGCCAACATAATCTCAAGTGTCCACCTGATCCAAGAAGCTCACTGCTCACCAGCATCCCTTTCCAACCCATTGTCCAGTCCAATCCATGTCTGAAGGGTTGGCTTCAGGAATGGTTCCTGTCCTGGGCCAACAGAAGGTCTGGGGGCCATGACCACCAGGGTCCTTCTAGTCTCAGTCAGAAGATTAAGTCTCGTCTTATGAGAATTTGGGGTCTGCATCCCACTGCTCTCCTGCTCCCTCAGGGGTTCTCTGTTGTGTTCCCCGTCAGGGCAGTCATCGGTTGTAGCCAGGCACCATCTAGTTCTTCTGGTCTCAGGATGATGTAGTAACTGGTTCATGTGGCCCTTTCCGTCTCTTGGGCTCATAATCACCTTGTGTCCTTGGTGTTCTTCATTCTCCTTTGATCCAGGTGGGTTGGGACCAATTGATGCATCTTAGATGGCTGCTTGCTAGCGTTGGGGACCCCAGACGCCACTCTTCAAAGTGGGATGCAGAATGTTTTGTTAATAGATTTTATTATGCCAATTGACTTAGATGTCCCCTGAAACCACGGCCCCCAGACCCCTGTCCCTGCTACGCTGGCCTTTGAAGCATTCAGTTTATTCAGGAAACTTCTTTGCTTTTGGTTTAGTCCAATTGTGGTGACCTCCCCTGTATTGTGTGCTATCTTTCCCTTCACCTAAAGTCGTTCTTAACTACTATCTAATTAGTGAATAGCCCTCTCCCACCCCCTCCCTCCCCCCTCACATAACCACAAAAGAATGTTTTCTTCTCAGTTTAAACTATTTCTCAAGTTCTTATAATAGTGGTCTTATACAATATTTGTCCTTTTGCAACTGACTAATTTCACTCAGCATAATGCCTTCCAGGTTCCTCCATGTTATGAAATGTTTCACAGATTCCTCACTGTTCTTTATCAATGGGTAGTATTCCATTGTGTGAATATACCATAATTTATTTATCCATTCATCCGTTGATGGGCACCTTGGTGGCTTCCATGTTTTTGCTATTGTAAACAGTGCTGCAATAAACATGGGTGTGCATATATCCGTTCGTGTAAAGGCTCTTATTTCTCTAGGATATATTCCAAGGAGTGGGATTGCTGGAGCGTATGGTAGTTCTATCTGTAACTTTTTAAGGAAGCGCCAAATCGATTTCCAAAGTGGTTGTACCATTTGACATTCCCACCAGCAGTGTAGAAGTGTTCCAATCTCTCCACAGCCTCTCCAACATTTATTATTTTGTGTTTTTTGGATTAATGCCAGCCTTGTTGGAATGAGATGAAATCTCATTGTAGTTTTGATCTGCATTTCTCTAGTGGCTAATGATCGTGAACATTTCCTCATATATCTGTTAGCTACCTGAATGTCTTCTTTAGTGAAGTGTCTATTCATATCTTTTGCCCATTTTTTAATTGGGTTATTTGTCTTTTTGCAGTTGAGTTTTTGCAGTATTATGTAGATTTTAGAGATCAGGCACTGATCAGAAATGTCATAGCTAAAAACTTTTTCCCAGTCTGTAGGTAGCCTTTTTACTCTTTTGGTGAAATCTTTGGATAAGCATAAGCGTTTGATTTTTAGGAGCTCCAAGTTATCTAGTTTTTCTTCTATGTTCTTTATAATGTTTTGTATACTGTTTATGCCGTGTATTAGGGATCCTAACGTTGTCCCTATTTTCTCTTCCATGATCTTTATCGTTTTAGATTTTATATTTAGGTCTTTGATCCACTTTGAGTTTGTTTTTGTGCATGGAGTGAGGTATGGGTCTTTTTTCATTTTTTTGCAGATGGATATTCAGTAATGCCAGCAGCATTTGTTAAAAAGACTGTCTTTTCCCCATTTAACTGTTTTAGGGCCTTTGTCAAATATCAACTGCTCATATGTGGGTGGATTTATGTCTGGATTCTCAATTCTGTTCCATTGGTCCATGTTTATCTGTTGTTGTACCAGTACCAGGCTGTTTTGACTACTGTGACAGTATAATAGGTTCTAAAATCGGGTAAAGTAAGGCCTCCCACTTTGTTCTTCTTTTTAGTAATGCCTTATTTATCCGGGGCCTCTTTCCCTTCCATATGAAATTGGTGATTTGTTTCTCCATCTCATTAAAGAATGTCCTTGGGATTTGGATTGGAATTGCATTAAATGTACAGATCGCTTTTGGTAGAATAGACATTTTTATAATGTTAAGTCTTCCTATCCATGACCAAGGTATGTTCTTCCACTTATGTCAGTCTCTTTTGGTTTCTTGCAGAAGTGTACTGTACTTTTCTTTGTATAAGTCTTTTACATCTCTGCTAAGATTTATTCCTAAGTATTTTATCTTCTGGGGGGCTACTGTAAATGGCATTGATTTGGTGATTTCCTCTTCGATGTTCCTTCTGTTGGTGTAGAGGAATCCAACTGGTTTTTGTATGTTTATCTTGTATCCCGATACTCTGCTGAACTCTTCTATTAGTTTCAGTAGTTTTCTGGAGGATTCCTTAGGGTTTTCTGTGTATAAGATCATGTCATCTGCAAATAGAGGTATTTTTACCTCTTCCTAGCTAATCTGGATGCCCTTTCTTTCTTTATCTAGCCTAATTGCTCTGGCTAGGACTTCCAGCACAATGTTGAATAAGAGTGGTGGTAAAGGGCATCCTTGTCTGGTTCCCAATCGCAATGGTAGTGTTTTCAGGCTCTCTCCATTTAGGGTGATGTTGGCTGTTGGCTTTGTATAAATGCCCTTTCTTATGTTGAGAAATTTTCCTTCTATTCCTATTTTGCTGAGAGTTTTTATCATGAATGAGTGTTGAACTTTGTCAAATGCCTTTTCTGCATCAATTGATAAAATTATGTGATTCTTGTCTTTTGTTTTATTTATGTGGTGGATCACATTAATTGTTTTGCTAATGTTGAACCATCCCTGCATACCTGGTATGAATCCCACTTGGTCATGGTGAATTATTTTTTTGATATGTTGTTGAATTCTATTGGCTAGAATTTTGTTGAGGATTTTTGCATCTACCTTCATGAGGGATGTAGGTCTATAATTTTCTTTTCTTGTGGTGTCTTTACCTGGTTTTGGTATCAGGGATATGCTGGCTTCATAGAATGAGATTGGTAGTATTCCATCCTTTCCTATGCTCTGAAATACCTTTAGTAGTAGTAGTGTTAACTCTTCTCTGAAAGTTTGGTAGAACTCTGCAGTGAAGCCATCTGGGCCGGGGCTTTTTTTTGTTGGGAGTTTTTTGATTACCTTTTCAATCTCTTCTTTTGTTAGGGGTCTATTTAGTTGTTCTACCTCTGTTTGTGTTAGTTTAGGTAGGTAGTGTGGTTCTAGGAATTCTTCCATTTCTTCTAGGTTTTCAGATTTTTTGAGTATAGTTTTTCATAGTAATCTGATACAATTCTTTTAATTTCAGTTGCATCTATTGTAAAATCGCCCATCTCATTTCTTATTCGGGTTATTTGCTTCCTCTCCTGTTTTTCTTTTGTCAGTTGGGCCAACGGTTTATCAATTTTGTTGAGTTTTTTAAAAAAACAGGTTTTGGTCTTGTTAATTCTTTCAGTTGTTTTTCTGTTTTCTGTTTCATTTAGTTCTTCTCTAATTTTTATTATTTGTTTTCTTCTGGTGCCTGTGGGTTTCTTTTGTTGCTCTCTATTTTTTCAAGTTGTAGCGATACTTCTTTGATTTTGGCCCTTTCTTCTTTTTGTATGTGTGCGTTTATTGATATAAATTGGCCTCTGAGCACCACTTTTGCTGTGTCCCAAAAGTTCTGATAGGAAGTGTTTTCATTCTCACTGGATTCTCTGAATTTCTTTATTCCACCCTAAATGTCTTCTATAATCCAGTCTTTTTTGAGCAGGGTATTGGTCAGTTTCCAAGTGTTTGATTTCTTTTCCCTGCTTTTTCTGTTACTGATTTCCACTTTTATGGCCTTATGGTCAGAGAAGATGCTTTGTAATATTTCAATGTTTTGTATTCTGCTAAGGCTTGCTTTATGGCCTAATATGTGGCCTATTCTAGAGAATGTTCCATGTGCACTGGAAAAGAAAGTATACTTGGCTGCTGTTGGGTGGAGTGTTCTGTATATGTCTATGAGGTCAAGTTGGTTGACTGTGGCATTTAGATCTTCCGTGTCTTTACTGAGTTTCTTTCTGGATGTCCTGTCCTTCACCGAGAGTGGTGTGTTGAAGTCTCCTACTATAATTGTGGAGCTGCCTATCTCACTTTTCAATGCAGATAGAGTTTGTTTTATGTATCTTGCAGCCCTGTCACTGGGTGCATAAATATTTAATATGGTTATATCTTCTTGGTGTTTTATCCCTTTAATCATTATATAGTGTCCTTCTTTATCCTTTCTGATGGATTTAACTTTAAAGTCTATTTTGTCAGAAATTAATATTGCCACTCCTGCTCTTTTTTGATTGTTGTTTGCTTGATATATTTTTTCCATCCTTTGAGTTTTAGTTTGTTTGTGTCTCTAAGTCTAAGGTGTGTCTCTTGTAGGCAGCATATAGACGGATCTTGTTTTTTAATGCATTCTGCCACTCTCTGTGTCTTTATTGGTGCATTTAGTTCATTTACATTCAGGGTAATTATGGATAGGTATGAATTTAGTGCTATCATTTTGATGTCTTTTTTTGTGTGTTGACAGTTTCTTTTTCCCACTTGATTTTATGTGCTGAGTAGATTTTCTTTATATATTGTCCTTTCCTCATATTCGTTGCCATTGATTTTTTTTCTACTGAGTCCGTATTTTTCTCTTGTATTTTATTTTGATAAGTAGGATAGTTTGTCTCCTTTGTGGTTACCTTATTATTCACCCCTGTTTTTCTGAATTTAAAACTAACTTTTATTTCTTTGTATCGCCGTATCTTCCTCTCCATATGGAAGGTGTATGATTACATTTCTTAGTCCCTCTCTATTATTCTAACGTTGTCTTCTTTTGTATAATAACATCGCCATTACCCTGTGTTGGGCCTTTTTTTTTTTAATCTTGCTTTGTTTTTTTGGATTTCCCTGTCTGGGTTGACTTCTGGTTGCTCTGCCCAGTGTTCTAGTCTTGGGTTGATACCTGATATTATTGATTTTCTAACCAAAGAACTCCCTTTAGTATTTCTTGTAGTTTTGGTTTGGGTTTTACAAATTCCCTGAACTTGTGTTTATCTGGAAATGTCTTAATTTCACCTTCATGTTTAAGAGACAGTTTTGATGGATATATGATTCTTGGCAGACAATTTTTTTCCTTCAATTTTTTAAATATGTCATCCCATTGCCTTCTTGCCTGCATGGTTTCTGCCAAGTAGTCCGAGCTTATTCTTATTGGCTCTCCTTTGTAGGTGACTTTTCTTTTAACCCTCGCTGCTCTTATAACTGTCTTTTTATCTTTGGTTTTGGCAAGGTTGATTATAATATGTCTTGGTGAGTTTCTTTTAAGATCTACCTTATGTGGAGTTCGATGAGCACCCTGGATAGATATCCTCTCATCTTTCACAATATCAGGGAAGTTTTCTGCCAACAAATCCTCAACAACTTTCTCTGTATTTTCTGTTATCCCTCCCTGTTCTGGTACTCCAATCACTCGTAGGTTATTTCTCTTGATAGAGACCCACATGATTCTTAAGGTTTCTTCATTTTTTTTTAATTCTTTTATCTGATTTTTCTTCAAATATTTTAGTGCCAAGTGATTTATCTTCGAGTTCAGAAATTCTAGCTTCTACTTGCTCAATTCTGCTCCTGTGACTTTCTATTGAGTTATCTAATTCTGTAATTTTATTGTTAATCTTCTGAATTTCTGATTGCTGTCTGTCTATGGATTTTTCCAGCTTATTCAACTTTTCATTATGTTCCTGAATAATCTTTCTAATTTCTCCAGTTGCTTTATCTCTGTGTTCCTTGGCTTGTTCTGCATATTGCTTCATTTCCTTCCTGATGTCTTGAAGGGTTCTGTATATTAAAGTTTTGTATTCTGCATCTGGTAATTCCCGGAATGCACCTGCATCTAGAAGATCCCTGGATACTTTGTTTTGAGAGCCTGTTGAGGTGATCATGGCCTGTTTCCTTACGTGACTTGATACTGACTGTTGTCTCTGAGCCATGTATAAGTTATTGTATGAGTTTATGCTTGCTTACTGTGTCGTAGCTGCTTGCTTTGTTTTGTTTTGGTGTACCCCTATGGGTTGCTTGAGTGAGCTAGCTTGATTATTTTCGCCTTTGGAGCTCTGGTGTCCTTTCCCCAGCTGGCTAGATCTGTTCTCAGGTATATCAGTCTAGGAGTCCATTCAGTTTTCTTGTATGAATTCAGCTCAGGTTTCCAGGTAGCTGATATCAAGTCTGTGGTACAGGCTCTGTCCTACAGTCTTAGAGGGGCAGGAGTGATTGGCGTATATACCGGTATCTGATAGCAGCAGGGGGTCATGCTCTGAACAAAGCAGGGGGCTGGGAACTGACCCCCAAGTGTCTCTGAGGAAAACGCATCTCTGTTCCCTAGAGTGTGCTGGTGGGTGGGTTCTGCAGAGGGACCGTGGGCACCCAAAGTTTTTGTTTTAAGGACTGGGAGGTACCAGTTATCTCTGGACCCCTGTTGCGGGTGGCTGGGTGACCTGAATGGAGCTACCAGTCCTTAGGTCCCTGTTGTGGGTAGGTGAGGACCTTGTTTAATAGGCAAAGCAACGTCAAACGTCAAACACCCACCTCTCCACCGCACAGCTGAAATGGTTGGAGTTTGCCAACAAGGGCCTATTCTCCTGAAACAGGCCCACGCAGGTCCATGCAGAAGGGAAAGGTGTTCAAGGTCCATGGATGGTTTATGCCTGGACAGGTGCCGCTTCTGTCCTGAGCTCCCCCAGCTAATGGAGCTAGCAAATTATCTTTTCTCCCCAGTTGCAAATTTTTTCCTTCTCCAAGGCCGGGAGGACAGCTCTAAGTGCTCACCAGGGTCTATCTCAGGCCCAGGGACTCAGCCGCTGAAGCCGGCTTGGGGGTGGGGGGCGGGCACGGTGAAATATACGCAAGCACTTAGCTTTTGCAGAGAGCACCGTTCTCCTCAGGTTCCGGAGGTGCGAGTGGGCTGTGTGGCTGGCTGCTTCTCCCTGAGGAAACTGCGGCCCAAAGCTAGGACCAGCCTGCTGCCACTGCTACCGCCGCCGCTCCCAGCTTTTCACAAATATACTCGTTTCACTTGTTTCTTCGGGTCTTTGTTGTAAAGAGGGCTCGACAGAAGCATCTGTCTATTCCGCCATCTTGGCCCCACCCCAAAAACCTGTTTTTAAATGTTTTATTGTCACTTTCACCTGGGCAAACAAGTATTGCTTCTCAGGCACCCGGCATCCTATCTGAAGTGCTCAAATCTCCTGACAATTTATGAATTTTTTCTCCCCAAAATTTAATCCTAAAGGAAAATTAAGCAAACTTGTAGGATATTTCTTATATCTAAAAATATCTTTGAGATTTCCCAGAAGACCCTGGAAAATCAAAAACATTTGTTTTTCCACCGTAGTAAAAAGAGAGGGACAGGAATAATTAGGTTTATTGGATGTGGTATATCGATGAGTTTCACGGGAAGCGCTGCCACCGGAGAAGAGAGGCTCGCCTCCCCTCAGCGATATCTGCCTGGGTGAGGGGCAAGGGGTGAGTTCCTGTGAGGTACCCGGAAATCGCTGGCAGCACGGGAAGTCCCTGGAGGTCTCTCAGGGCCCTTGTTGCCGAGAGGTGCTTCTGTTCAGCCCTGGGGCCTTTGCGCCTGGTGTTATCAGAAAACTGTATCGCAATCCCTCATAACTCAGCTATCTTTTTAAAGGTGAACTCGGCTGGGACCTTGCTCCTTTGATTTGAAGCTGGTGGCTCCTAGGCAGGGGTTTGTGGCTGGGCTTCACACCTCCCACCAAAGGAGTTTCATTAACTTGCAGATGCTCAGGGCTTGCTCCAGACTTCAGATTCTCCACCTGAGATTCAGGACTATTTTATGTTATATCCAGACACTTTTTTTGTCCTCTGTAAAAATTACGTTTATCCATTTTTATAAACCAGATACAATAACTGTTTCCTTTGACGTTTTGTCTAAAACTTTTCTTCAGGTTAGCTGTTTCGCATGCCACAGAGGCAACAAACCTAGCTCCTCAGTTGCAGTATTCCAGCTGGGGACTCCAATCAGGCCTTTCACTTGTGAACTGTCAGTAAGAAGTCAACCACCACCACTTTAAGTCTTTTGTCATCTACAGGTACCTCTTCTGGTTTACTCCAGCTCATCCCTGAAGGCTCTGCCATCACAAAAGGCCAGAGACCCGTCCTCAGCAGGTGACTCGTCCTCAGCAATGGACCGTCCTCAGCAGTGAACCATCCTTAGCAGGGGACCAGCCTCAGCAGTGGACCATCCTCAGCAATGGACCTGTCCTCAGTAGGGGACTGTCCTCAGCTGTGACCCGTCCTTAGCAGGGGACCCGTCCTCAGCCCTGGATCGGCCTCAGCAGGGGACCATCCTCAGCAGTGGACCCTCTCAGAGCCCGGCGGGGGGGAGGGGGGACAACTATGCCAGAACCCTGGGCACAGGCAGCGTGGCTTCAACTCTGAGACTGAGCCCGTGTCAAGTAAGGATTTCCAGAATGTTCAAGGAGAAGCAGGTGGGTTCTCGAGACTGCAAACCAGAGGTCCAGTGGACTGGGTGAGGGTGATTGTAGCTTTTGTTTGGAATACTGTCGATTTTTTAATGTTTTACTTTCCAGGCATACCCCAAACCAAAAACCAAAAGCGATTCTGAGTCGATTCTGACTCGTGGCAACCCCATGTGTTACAGAGTAAAACTGTGCCCTAGAGAGTTTTCAATGGCTGTGATTTTCAGGGAAGCAGATCACCAGGCCTGTCTTCCAAGGCCCCGCTGGATGGGTTCAAACCTGCAACCATTCCACTGGTAGTCCGCAAGCCATGTGTGCCACTCAGGGACCATTCCAGACACAGAAGTAAGCTCTTTCTCTCCTTAAGTGATCTGTCACACACAATTCAGTGGCTCTGCTTTTGTGAAAGAAAAAGACATATGTGTAACTGATCAATCTCTGATTCTCCTCACCTGACCCCCCCAGAATTCAGAAACTCTTCTGGAGTGTTCTGATTTTCAGGGTAATAGTTATCTGCATAGGTTCAGTAAGAGTCTGCCTTTGTTTTTATCAAGACAGACTGTAACCAGGGCCCTCCTGGAAGGTCAGATTCCAGAATGACAGCCTTTAATGAGACAAGAACAGTCACATCTAAGGACTACCGTTGACTTAATGGAGTGCCTGGTACCTGGCTTACAGGTCCCCAGCCTTACATGGGCCAGGAACCTTAGGGTATCTTGGAGGAAAAAGATTTTGCTCAGATTTATATTTTTTTTTACCGCAGGAGAAATCTGATGAGACCTTGGCTTGACTTTACAGCCTTCGCACAACAGATCAAAGACTTTCGGAAGTCTGGTCTGAGATTCCTCAGGAGCACTTCCAGCAAAGCAGACTTGAGAATGCCAGGCTCTACCTGGGCCAGGTCCCCTGAGACTGGCCTTGCTTTGCAATCAAGCAGAATCTTTCTTTGAGATTATTATTAAAAAACAAACAAACCCTTAATAGAAGCTCAGTGTCCCCTGAGCAGTGAGTCCCCCTTTCCTCTTCTCTCCCCAGGAACCACGAGTAAACTCTGATCCTGTATGCTTGCCTATTATTTCATCATATGCGCAGGGTCGTACAATATTTGTCCTTTTGTGACCAACTTCTTTCACTCGGCATGTGCGCAAGGTTTATCCATATTGTGGCATGTATCAGGACTTTCTCTGTGGCTGAATAATACTCCATGTTTTCTTTATCCATTCATCCATCCACAAACATTCAGGTGGCTTCCATTTTTTGGCTATTGTGATGAATGCTGTGGAAGAGATTATTTTTATCAAAGCAGGGAGACTGTAGAAAGCCCCTGGAGCATCAAGGGAAAGGATGCATTGTCCTGGTTATCTGGGGGCTGCTCTTTGTCTTGCTGTTTGTTGACAGACTTGCAAACTAGGCCTCAGTCCTGTGGGGTCTGGACTGACCTCCTTCCCCTTTGGAAGAGCCCGTTTTGCCTCCAATTGAACTCACTCCTTTGCTCTGGATAAACGTGTGCTTTTTGACTTTTCCTTTGAACTGCTTATAACACCCGCTTGGTTCCCTCATTGCTTAATAAACAGAAGAAAACCTTTAACATGCACTCATTTTTCTACCTGGTTTAGAGTCCTGATTTTACCTTTTTCTGAAAATTACCTTTTCACACATACTTAAAGAGACATGAGTAAACGCAAGGGGAGGTCAGGAAGGACACAGGTGACTGGAGCTGCAGTGGCCACCACTGTCGTGAGTTTTCTGCTCCAAGGGACGAGCATTAACACAGAATACAATGAGGAACAGGGGAGAAGAAGGAAACATCAGAGTCGTGGAAGACTGCAACACGGAAATCGTGATCCTCAGGAGTATAAGTAAGTTTAGGAAGAATGTTGATAAGTGTATTGATTTCAGTTGCTTTAGGGGGTCTACATTAAATTCTGTACCCTGCAAACAGAAGGAACCACATCTTCTTTTCAAGACTGCAGGAAGCACTGACAAGAGCTAAGGAAGTACAGGCCACATTCTCTGACCCTCCTGCAGTCAAAACTAGACATAGGAATCGAAAGTATAAACAAAAAAATGTTTAAAAAATAATCAAAGAAATTTTAAAACTCTCTCCTACACAACTCTTGGATGAGATAGAAAAATTGAGCCCACAAAGGCAGAATTTCTGGAAACTATAACAGATAATGTTATTGACAGAAACCCTGGTGGCGTAGTGGTTAAGGGCTACAGCTGCTAACCAAAAGGTTGGCAGTTCAAAGTTCAAAGTTCACGCGGCTCTCCTTGGAAACCCTATGGGGCAGTTCTGCTCTGTCCTGTAGGGTCGCTATGAGTCTGAATGGACTGCATGGCAATGGGTTTTTTAATGTTGTTGTTGGGTGCCATCCGGTCAATTCTGATTCACAGGGAACTCATAGAACAGAGTAGAACTGCCCCAGAGGGTTTCCTAGGCTGTAACCTTTATGGGAGCAGATTGCCAGATCTTTCTTCCTCGGAGCTGATGGATGGGTTCGGATCGCCAACCTTTTGGTTAGCAGCCGAGCACTTAACCGTTTGCCACCAGGGCTCCTTATATAATATATAAATATAATACTATACTTCAAAACATCTGGGACATGGCTAAAACTATACTCTAAGGAAAATTCACACCTTAAGAAATGCAATTCTAAATAAATAAAAAATAAATGTTAAACACTCAGTTTAAGAAATCAAGAAGAGAACAATAAAATAAGCCCAAGGAAAACAATGAAGAAAGATGACACGGAACCTTCTGGTCAAGACAGAAAAACGGGCAGACACGGGAATCCACCTGTCAGAGCGGCCTCTGAGGAAGCCTCCCGGACGGAAGCAGGGGGAGCCCTTCACACACGTCGAGAGGCACGTCTGACATGTCTGATAAGACCTCCTGAGGGACAGAAGGAGATGGAGGAGGGAGTGTGTGATGAAATCACGGCTGAAGATTTTCAAGGATGGAAAAACAAGAAAACACAAGTCCGAAGATCTAAAAACACAGTGGTTCCTGAGCAGGATGAAGCAAATCCCCACTTAGACACAGATGGTAAACAAGAGATTAAGAGAAAAAGCTTAGAAGCTGCCAGAGTTTGGAAAAGACAGGCCCCCCACAGAGGCATGAAGGCCAGGCTACAGCTGCTTCTCTGGACAATGGAACATTACCTTTAAAGAGAATTGTAAGAAAATACCAACACGGAGTTCTATTTCCAGCTAAGCCATCCTTCAGAAAGGTGGTCAAAATAAAAATAATTTTGACATGTGAGGACAGAGCTTTACTGCCTACAGATCTTTCCTGAGAGAACTGCCAAAGCAGAGACACCGATACCTGGATATAGGGCATCTACCTTCTCCCCAGATGCTCTCTTGGAAAGGAAGGAGCGGCCTCGTACCTGACCCAAATAAAGTCACGTGACCACGCCTTCTCGAAGGCCTCAGTGTAAACAAAGAGGCACTGTCTGTGGAGGGCAGCGCAGTGTGCAGCCATCACCCTCTGCGTGACTCCAGGCAGATGGGTGAGAATGAGGCTCTGCAATTCAACAGAACAGCCACCATTCCTGGGCACAGAGGTCTCCAGACACCCACAGCACAGAGTGCCGGATTTTACGGCGCACGATTCCTTTACAGACAGAACAGCAGATGGTGAATTCATCTGTGTCCCAGGCCACTGCTCTGCAGACACGCACTTGGGGTGAGTGTGGGGTCAAAGACTGGAGCTGGGAGGAGGCCAGGGGCTCAGAGGGGGGCTTGGGAGTCCAGGGAGCTGGGGGGACCCAAGAGCGGGGGGCATCCAGGGCATGGGGGGCAGGGGACCCCCCCACTCCAGAACAGAGCTAGGTGACTCCGAAGTGGTTCTTTTCAGTGCCAAGAAACCAGCCTGTGACGTTCCAATAAATTGTTTGATAAAATGTGAACTAAAATTATTACTTCCAAATTAATATATTTCCACAATAGGATTTAAAATATGTATATAATAATTTATAACTAAACACAAATTGATACTTTACTCTTTACCCACAGGTGCTAATCAACAATATGGGTCAACTGACTAACATACAGAAAACATAAAGCTAGATTCCAAGTTTGTTCTTCTTTTACAAAATCATTTCTAGATGGATCAAAGATTTAAATGTAAACATAAATAAATAAAATCATAGAAGTACTAGTAGACATGATTAAGTATTTTTCATAATTTTGAAGTGGAAAACATTACACAAAATCAAAAAACCATGAATTAAAACTTTGTTGGGCAAAAACACCACAAACATGTCACACCCACTAGGACTGCTCGAATCAGAAAGACAAAAACCAGTGTTGCGCAGAAGTGGAGGAACTGGAACCCTCTGATACTGCTGACAGGAATGTCGGATGGCGCAGCCACTGTGGAAGAGTCTGGCGGTTCCTCAAGTGAATGAACAGAGTTACCATATGACTCAGCCATTCCGCTTCTAGGTAGATGCCCTAGAAAAGTGAAAACGTGTCCACACGAACAGCAGCATTTGTCGTAAACGTCAAAAGGCAGAAATAATCTAAATGGCCATCAACTGATAAATGGATGCACAAACAGTGGTCAGTCCTACAACAGAATACTAATCAGCCACAAAAAAGAGTGAAGTTGTGACACATGCTGAAACACAGATGAACCTTGAGCACATGCTGAGTGAAAGAAGCTAGACACAAAAGGACACGTATTTTATGCTCCGATTTATATGAAACGTCCAGACTAGGCAGATCCATAGAGATAGAAGATAGACTGGTGGTTGGCAGAGGCTGGAAGAAGGGAGGGGAGGGAGTGGCTGATTCTGGGTATGGGATTATCTTTTTGGGGTGATGAAAATGTTGTAAAGTTGACTGGGGTGATGGTTGCACAGCTCTGTGAATATGCTAAAACCACTGAATTGTACAACTTAAATTGAAGAATTGCACAGTGTGTAAATCTCAATAAAACTGCTAAAAAAAAAACGCCATAAAAAATAAAAACCTGGGAAAAATACACAATGTATTTGACAAATGGCTAACATTCCTAACACACAAAGAACTTTTAAAAATCACTGAGGGAAAAAAAAACCCACAAACAATTCAGCAGGAAAATGGAGTAAAAGACATGATGACAAATCACAACGGCTGATAAACACACAAAAATTTAAAGAAATACAAATGAAAGCAACAGAGTACCCTTCCCTGTCTAGACTGGCAGGAACTACTTTTAAAATGAACGTTTAGCTTCTGTGAGGCTCTGGTCACACAGGTACTTTTATTTACTATTAAGAACGGGAATCCATGCAACCTCCCTAGAGGAGGATTTTGTAAACCCCTCGCAATTTCAAATGTCTTTTTGGAGACCTGTGAGCCCTGGTGGTCATGCACTGCCCATCAGCTGGACAACCAACCAACCAGTGATGCCTTCACATGTAATCTCCTGGGAGAATCAGTGCTGGGCAGGGACCTCAACAGGCTACAAGTGCCCTGATCCATGAGGACGTTTGCCCGTGCCTGTGCGCGTATCTGTGGCCATATGGGCGTGAGTGTGCCCCTGTGTGTGGGGGGGGTCTACGTGTGGGCGTGTCTCTGCACGAACATGTACATGCTGATGGACAGATGGACAGACAGGCTCCTGGCATTTCCACCTAAAGGTGAATGATCTCTAGTTAGTTGTTTCTGCTTTCTTGATTTCCATGTTTATAACGAGCAAGCCTCCTTTTGCAACCAGAAACGTAAAGGCATGTTTTAAATGTCCGGATTCACGATGAAGCTTGTGAAGTGCCCAGGGGTCCTGATTTCTGGAAAAGGCAGAATTCGCAGGGGTGGGTTGCGGTAGGGAGCAGACAGGGACAGCTGAGTCTGAGGGGGTGGTGGGACTCATGCTGGGTTGCGCCCTCTGTCCACCACAGGGAGAGTGGTGGGCAGGGCTCCCAATAGCCCAGCTCAGGGCCACAGTTCTCACGCCAGGGTCACTTGTCTGCTGTGAGCGAGGTGGCGGGCCTAGGGGCCAAGGTGGCTTCCACTGCTCACCTCACGGTCAACAGAGCTAAGGTGTCGCTCTAGGAGGAGGGCCAGGGGTCAGCAGAGGCTGTGTAATCAGGCCTGGACGGGGAGGGATCACGTAGGTGAGAGGCCTCTCAGGCCTGACTGTGAGCGTGGGCTCCTGCCAAGAACAGAAATAGCCCAAGGCAGGCAGACATGAGTCCCTAGGCTGGGGGCCAGGTAGCCTGGGCCAGCCCTCAGGTGGCACAGAAAGTTCTCACCTTCTTCATCTTACTGAACAATGACAGCACATTTTGGTCACAGCATGCCAATGTACACTACTTAACAACTGAAGCCACCAGTTTATGAACTAGATGAATAATCTTGGTAAAAAAAATGCAGACAGACCAGTCTTGCTAAAGCCTTCACCTTCTCAGCTGCACATTTACCTTGGAGAGCAGAAATTTGAAAACCATGTGGTTTTGAGGAACGATGGCCTTCCCAAAAGAAAGCAAATGTCCCGGGTTTGTGTGTTTACAAGTCCTAAGTAAGTACACAGAGCAGAGCCCCAAGCCCCTCTGACTTTTCTTCCCAAACTGCCGAGAGACTGACACGCTTCCTCCCAGCGCACACACGTGCTCAACTTCAGTCTCTCACACATACCCGTGTACTCACAGTCTCTCACACATACCCGTGTACTCAGTCTCTCATGCGTACCCGTGTACTCAGTCTCTCACGCGTACCCGTGTACTCACACTCTCTCACACATACCCATGTACTCAGTCTGAAACACTCACAAGCGTGCATACCCCACAGGCACGCACACACACTAGCATGCATCCACACATGCACAAGCACGTGGACACACTCGGTCACACGTGCACACACCATAAGCACATACACCCACACACACACACATAAACTCACGCACACTCACACATACACCCCCCCCACACCCCCACTGCACTTTGGTGTGTTTGCTTCTGTAAACACGCTCTTCTGCAACTTGCTCCTCTCCTGTGGAGACCGTCCAGCCCAGTGCCTCACAGACGTGTCCACGGGGTGGTCCACACGCAGTCTGTTCCAGAAATGTGTGACACAGAAAGTGAGAATGAGCACCTGGGAGCTCCTGTAGTCAGGAGGCATCGCCCCGAGATCTTCATGGCCATTAGCAGAAGCGTCAGCCCACAGGGACCTGAGGGAGAAGCCAGCCAACACCGTAACTAGTTGGAGGGGCATCCCTGGCAACGGTTCCCGCTGGCAGCTGCAACCTGATGCCGGGCGTCCAGACCATTCCCAGGTGTTTTTACTGTGACAAAAGTGCTGCTGAGAACATCCCTGCACATCTTCTCATGTTGGCGTGACTAATTTTAAATAGATTTCCAGGGAGGAACTGCTGATTCAAGGGTACCATAAGCATTTAAACTTTGAAAGATTCATTCAAACCACCCCCCAAGGCTTCACCAGTTAAGGTTCCAGCCAACAACGTGTGGTGTGTCCCCATGTACTCCTCGACACCAAACAGCCTCGCATGCGGTCAACTTCACTGCTCTCCTGGGCCTGGGGCTGCAAGGGCTCCTTTGTCAGGCGCGCAAGTCTCTTTGGCACTCGCCATCCGGGCCTCACTTTCTGTGACCGGGTGTTAATTCCTTTTATCTGCCAAATGTGCTCAAACATCTTTCCCAGTCTGTTACTGATCGCTTATCTTTGTTTATGATGCCTTTTCCTTAGAGACTTTTAAATGTGCAGTCATGTTCCGTATAATGTCCATCTGGGCAACGTCCAACTACATATACATCCCAGTAGTCCCATCAGGTTATAACAGAGTTCAGAAATTCTGATGGGAGAACAGGACACAGCAGACGTAACTGGCCGTAGCGAACACAACAGCTTCCTGCACACAACCCACGTATGTCTCTTGCATACACAGTGGCTGCGCTGCCAGGCGTATAATGGTACAGTAGCTAAAACCCTGCAATGCATGCATGCTGGTAGTCAGGATGCCTGTGTTGCTGGCTTAGGGATGCACTGCACTGTACTTCCTACCATTGTTTGGATACGAACTTTCCCTACTTGCAAGTTAAAAGTTCACTGCCTAACAGCGTATGCTTCGAGGCCAATCTTGTGTATTGCGCGTCTCGAGTGTTGCAGTGTTATCTCTGTGTTTAATTTTCTTTGGAAAATATTACCATGAAGTGCATCACGGTTCCCAAATGTAGCAAAACCTGTGCTAGTGACAGCAGCAGTAAGGGGCAAAGGAGAAGCACCAATATGGAAGTGAAACAGAAGATTATTAAACAAGACGAAGGTGGAAAATCAGTGAATGCTATTGCTGGCAATTTAAGTATGTCGCACTCGACAGTCAAAAGACCCTCAGAAACAAAGAAAAAATTATTCAAGCTGTTAAAAGATCAGCTCCATTGAAAGCTACAAGGCTAACAAAAATTTGAGAGGGACCTATATCAGATACGGAGAAATCGATACTGATGTGGACTGAAGACCAAACACAAAAGCAAATCCCTCTCAGCCCGCTGACGATCACCGCTAAGGCACCACGCTTGTTCGAGGTGCTGAAAGAAAACGCAGGCCCTGACACGACGTCCAGGCTAGTGCTGGCTCTGGGGGGTTCAAGTGCTTCAAGCAACGCTTAGTGCTGACGCGAGGGCAGCACAAGAACGTGTTGAAACCTTAGATAAACTAATGGTGGAGGGAGGTTATTTGCCCCAGCAAATTTTTAATATGAACGAAGCCTCCTTATCCTGGAAGCGAATGCTTCATCCATAAGGGGGCCAAGTCACCGCCAGACTTTAAGGCTTTTCGACAGAGGAACGGTGTTGTTAGGAGGCAATGTTGTATATAATACGGTGTTTACATAATGTCCTATTTCACAGAACATATCATGGACATTAAGCAATGTATGGCTGCAATGAGATCAAATCTGCTAATCGTTGACTTTCTGATGTTCAGGTGGTGGTACTTTTTGTATCTTATGTACGTCAGCATGTCTCACTCCTTGGGGTTTTGCAGGGATTAACTGAGTCAGGGAATGCATGGCCAGTGGCAGGAAGCAGTGAGAGCTGGATCCCGCATCACAGCACACCCAGGCGGACAGATGTCCTAACACACAAACTGCAGGGGCCCTAGGGGATGGAGAGGGAAACAGCCCAGTTCCCGCGGAGAGGGCAAGAACTATAAGACCACCAGACACTGCACTGTGGCCATCCTCTAAAGTCTAGAGGGGAGGGAGCTTTCAAATGAAATATAAACGTCCAACACTGACCCAAGAGGCAGAAAACCCAGACAAACCACCATGGAAGAAAATGAGAAGATCCTTAAAAGTCAACCTGTAAGACAGGCACCAAGGACAGAAGTTTGTCATGTTTATTGCTCTCTCTACCTTCAGAGAAGGTTGTGACCTAACCGCAGGGAACTTGGGAATTTCTCTGACACTGAGGCAGCCAGGGTGCAGGTGGAGAGAGAGGACGATGGGTTAGCCAGGTTTGCGGCCTGGTGACAGAAAAATGGCTGAAGGCAGGAAGCACCTGGCACCTAGCAGGGGCTCCTTTACATGGATGGCTGGGAGGATGGGTGGGTGGGTGGGCGGATAGGTAGATGGATGAGAGGATAGATGGATGATTGGGTGGGTGGATGGATGGGTAGGTGGGTGGGTGGATGGGTGGGTAGATGGGTGGGTAGGTGGATGGGCAGATGGATGGAGGGGTGGATGGATAGATGCGTAGATGGATGGGTGAATGGATAGGTAGGTGGGTGGGTGGGTAGACGATTCACTGAAACACTTGGCCACAGACTGAGCTAGCTTCAGGAAGCCTCAATGAGGGAAAAGGCAGCTCATTGGAATGAGGGATCAGATGGCTAGGGAGCTATGGCTGCAATGGGACAAAGAGACTGGGATCTCAGGACCTGAGAGAGGGCCCCACAGCGCTGGCAGCACTGGCAGGCCTGACATGGAAGCCAAATTCAAAGAGCTACAAGGTCCAGATGTGGGAGAGGTGCAGGTTAGAAGGTGACAGAATGGAGCAGAATTAAAAGGAAAACGGAGCCATGATTGCTGGAGTCACTGTGACTGTCGAGGGTGAGTGAGGGGACTAGGGAAGGAGTGTGGGCAGATGGCACCGCCTTTAAAAGCAATGAGGCTTCCTTTGAAAACAGCAGAAAAACAGCCTAGAAGTGCCTCTGATGGGCCAGGGGAAGGCCACCTTTGCCCTCGACTGGAACAGAAGGAGGCGGTGAGAGCAGCTGAGTGCAGGTGCTGCCCAAGGGAGTGGGGAGGATAATCCGCACCCTGCCTTGGTTTACACATACAAACATCTTCTAGGAATACTTGCCATTCGGCCCACTCTGAGCTCTGTTTTCGGGGTGGGAGGTGGTAGGTTCTTGGAATGACAAGGCCCCTAAGGTCTCATCCAATTATTGAGAACCTGAAGCGTTGCTATTTAACAGCGGTCTCTAAGACCGTTCAGGTGAATCTCTCAGGTAAGATTCATTCTGAGTCTTCAGCACACAGCAGCCATGCAGCAAATTCTTGTGCGGTGCAAATGACACGTGTCTGTGTCTGGTTTTTCCAGGCCATGGTCCACGCCGCTCTCCTGGAAGCCTGTGACCATTGCCCTGGGCTCTCCCTGATGCCAGCCCACCCCAACCCTGCTCACTCTGGCAGTCACAGGAGACCACACTTGTCAAGCACTAAACTTACTACTGTCCTCTGTGCAGGTCTGGGAATTCCCAGACCACAGGTAGAGAACAGCTTCCTGACCTTTCCTGTCCCTTGGTGGGAGTTGTTCCCGAATGCCTAAAAGCAGTTTAGAAAGACAGCCTGAGTGAAGCCAAGACTGGGGTCAGCAGAGATGCCCACCACCAACGTCCCTTCAAAATGCTCTTAGCTCTTTTGAGATACACCAGAACACTGTCCTCCCAAAAAGGAGTGAAATGGCCTGGACCTGACTTCTAGAACATTCTCAGTGGACATGGCTCCTGGGCCCTCAACCTCCCCTCAGCTTTCTGGCCCAGGGAAAGTGGAGGATCAGATCCATTCACACCTACAGTAGGGTGAAGACCCCACAGCCCCCACTCAAGGCTCATGATAATAACTTGAAGCTCTCTGGAAATCAGTGTCACACTGCAAATGGGGTGTGGGCAGGGGGATGAGTGAGGTAAGCAATGGTGGCGCGTGGCCGAGGGGGCAGGCAGACTCGCCGGTGAAGCGCAGGAGCAAAGCCTGAGCAAGGCCTGAGTGCGCCCAGGTTCTGCGCAGACCACGGGCGAGTAGTCGGCAGGAAGGCCATTTCCTCTGCAGTCAGAGGCTGTGATTCCCAGGCCCAGGCCCGCGCAGCGGCCATCTGGGAGGGCGAAGGCCTGGGAACGCTGCAGCCTCGCTTTGCTGCTGACCCGCCAGCCTTCTCACGCTCTGCCAGGTCACGGACCCCTGGCCACTCTACAAGGGCTGCTGTGTTCTGGGCCCCCTCCCGGCCCGCCCTGTCCACACCCACTCACCCCGGGGCCGCCCCAGCCCCGCGCGTCTTCTGGGCCCCCTTCCGGCTCGCCCTGTCCGCACCCACTCACCCCGGGGCCGCCCCAGCCCCGCGCGGAGCCGGTTGCCCGCCTCCATGAGCCGCTCCTTGTCCTGCTGCAGACGGAGGATGCTCTTGGTGGCGGCCCTCAGCTTCCGCTGGAGTCGGAGCTCGGAGGAGCGCTGCTCGGGCTGTGGCCCCGGATCCCCGTTCCCCGTGGGCTCTCCGCCTGCTGGGGCCTGGAATGCAAATGTCGGACATGGCGCCGCCTCCCCGCTGGTGAGGGCCAGACGCGAGGGGGCGCCAGGGCACCCCAGCTTTGGCTCCCCTGTACCCTCAGGGTTCCCTCCCTGGCCCCCAGGGTCCCCTTCCTGACTCCCTGAGCGCCCCCTCCCGCCCCCAGGCTCTCCTCTTCTCCATAACAGGCACCTCTGTTCTCAACACTGGTGACATTCTTTCAAAATGAAAAACAAAAACCAGCCAGCATCTTCATGCCTTCTGCAGTAGCTCAGAGGGTAACTGCAAGCTGGGGCTCACCTGCCCCCGACAGCGTGTGGCCTCAGGCCCCTGCCCCTCCCCCCTGCACTCTGGCCCCTCCACCTCTGTCCCCCCCCAGTGAGGACAGTGAGCATCAACCAGCCCTGTCCCTCCACTGGCCCCCACAGCAACATCAGGCTTGAGGGCTGTCAGGCCTGGGGGTCTGGGGGCCTGGTCGCCTCTTCCGCGGGGTCCTTACAGACATGGAGAGGTGGGGTCGCCCCACCAACCCCAATGGGCACGCCCAGGACCCACCCAGGGCGGATTCGATCCAACCTGATCTGCTACATGGTGGGCAGGGGTGGCACAAAGTGTGGGCGCCCTCCTGCTGACACCAGCGGGCTCACCACCTCCCAGCCCCGCAGAGGGGAGTTTGGAAGGGGGCGGGCACAGAGCCAGTGCAGGAAGGAAGGATGGAGGAGAGGTGCCATCGGGTGAGGGCTGGGAGATGCCCTGGAGGGAGGCGTTGCCCCACTTGTGCTGCCTGGCCTCACACCTGTGAAACCCACATTGTGCCCGCCTGGCAGCGCAGCCCTGAACAAGGAACGAGCGCTGGGTCCTGGGAACACACAAGTACGCCCTGTCCCGCTTGGCATCCAGGTGTGCTGCACATGCTGTCCTAGGGGCTGGCACTGGAGGCCGGGCAGGTGCTACAGGCCAGGGTGACACACCACAGAGAGGGAGGGCAGAGTAACACGGACAACAGAGCTGGCCGTGCCAGCCTGAGGCCCTCTGGAGCAAGGCAGTACTGCGGCCCCACAGCCCCACGGCACACAGGCCCACGACCTCGTGGCCCATCCTCATCCTGGCTGGTCTCCACAACCTCACTCACTCCCTCAGGATGTGACTTGCAGATCCTCTCTCCAAAGGAGCACTACCACAGCCCTGGCAGGCTCTGGGCAGCCACCGTGCTCGTGGCTGCGCAGATCTGGGGGAAAGGCACCTGGAGCCACTCCACATCCAGGGCCCAGCTCTCCTCCAGGGTCCCAGAGGGACAGGAAGGCAGATTTGTGGGGAAACTGTCACGGCCTTTCTGCATGGCCAGCTATGAGCCAGTGCAAGGGGAGGGGAAAGAGGCCTGTAAGGAGGGGACAGTGGAGGGGAGGGGACCCAGGCCTGTGAGGAGGGGACAGCTGAGGGGAGGGGACCCTTCCTGTGGGCTATTTGATGTGAAAAGAGAAGTCCTAGTGGCTGAAACTTAGAATACCTCAAAACAGGTAGAGGTTTAGAACAAAATTCCTTCAAAAGCAGAACCCCTGAAGCTGGACAGGCTGTGGAGGCCAGCTCAGGCTCTGGCTCCAGCTTCGGTGGAGCCAGCCTCTTGGTCAGAGGCTGGGTGTGGGGGCCTGTTGGCAAGCCTCTGCCCATGTCTGGGAGGTCACAGAAGGAGGCTGCCTCCCTGGGCATCACTGTCTAGTCAAGTTCTCAGTTTACTTTGATGCCTCTCTACAGCTCCTCGCCAGAGTACTGACTGATTCCATGACCCAAGCTGAATGTCTGGAGCTGCAGGCCCACACCCCCTGACCCCAGAGGCCTGGCCCTGGTCTGCTTTCAAACTCAGCATCTTGGTGAGGACCGGACGATGTTCCGACGTACCCGGACAATTATAAGGAGAGTCTGGTTTGTTGAAATTCTGTTTCCACAGATGACCCCTCTGTCAGGGTCAGCAGCGGGGCTCTGCACCTTCTCATGTCCCAGGTGGTCCAGCAAACATCGCTGCCCTCAGCTGGCAATGACGTTGGACAACAGCGACACACTGCCCCCTGGTGACCAGAACACACGCAGCCGGCCAGGCCCAACGCTGTGGTTCCGCAACCCCAGGAGCAGGAGGCTCCATGCCAGGGTCTGTCTATCCAGTCACTGGTCTCTCGTCCCCCACCAGTCTCTTGTCCCCCCAGGATCACAGTACAAAGGCGAAGCTGCAGGCCCACAGAGAAGCCAGGCAGAGAGGCTCTCCCGCTCTGCATATGTCTCTGCCTGCAGGGGGTGGCGTTAGCTTTTTAGTTCATGGAATTTCAACTCACAGAAGCGTTGCCAGGGCAGTAGGAGGCACCCCGCGCGCTGTCCACCCAGGTTCACAGGGTGGCAGCTGCCCGCTTGTGTCATTACCCCTCACCCCATATGCTTTCTCCTGAGCCCTTTCAGGTCATTGGAGACGCTGGCCCTTTACGTCTTCAACTTCACACGGACAAGCCTCTGTAACCGTGACATAGCCATCAAATCGTAAGTGCCACCTGGACACAGTCCTACAGTCTAGTCCCCGTTCACATTCTATCCAGTGTCCCAGGAATGTCCCTGACCACCCAGGAGCCCACAGTCATTCCATTGTTGAGGCTCTTAAGTCTCCTTCTCTGAAACCCTCCTCAGCCTGCATCGTCCTCACGACGCTGACATTCGTAGCATGTCCCTCACTGTGGGTTCGTCTGACACATCCTCGTGGTTACATCCAGGGCCTGTGCCTTCGCAGGAGCCCCAGAAGGGATGCTGTGTCCCCTGTGGTGAGTAACGTGCAGAGCTGCAGGGTGTCTGTCTGTCCTGGTGTTGGTGACACTGGCTTTGTTCACTAGGTTAAGGTGGTGGCCACCAGGTTCCTCCACTGAAGAACCATTCTCCCCTCTGTCATTAATAAGTAATTCCTGGGAGAGACTCGAGGCTGTAAAATACCCTGTTTCTCGCTGGACCCCATTCTGCTCTGATCAGCTGGCTGATGGGCCCCTATGCTGTCAGCTGACCTCCACTGCAGGGTGAGCACCCTCCTTGCCTGTCTACCCACATGCAGGAGCTGTGTGGAGGCATGCATGGACACATGTGTGGATGCAGGGTCTCTTCTTCCTCCCTCCTACCATCACTGACTGCCCCCGTTTTTCCATGGAGCCTTCCAGGCTGGTTCCCGCATCCTTGGAGCGACTCCACGGAGCCCGGCTCTTTGAGTGCACAACAAACAGGCTCAGCTCTGGGCCTGGACGTGCTCATGGCTCCTGGGAGTGTCTGCCTCCAGGCCCTCTGGGGCACAGCTAGAAGTACACGTGCCTGCAGATACAGCCAGATCCAATCGCATGCAGCCGCAGCAGTACCCCAGCCTGTCACCCCTCTCCATGCCATGACCATCCCTAGCGGAAGCAGCCCAGTGCCCGGCATCCCCGCGTAGCCCTCTTCCTTCTGGGCATGGATGGCTGCGCAGCAGTTCTGGGAGTGCCTGGTGAGCCTGGTTAGGGAGGGCGCCCATGCTTCCTGTGTGCCACGTCCCCTAGGGGTGACTCGAGGTCATCCTGGCATTCTCCGAGTTCACGGAGTGGGGGAGTGCTCCCTAGGATCCTGCATATGAGGAACGTGGCCCAGAGAGCCAGCTGGCCCGTGGCCGAGTCCCTGTAGTCACCCCCCATGCAAATCGATACCATAATTATTCAATTCTGCTCATTTGCATGACTTCCCGCCCCTTTCCTCTAACCGAGCTGGGGGAGGTGCCAGGCCCCGCCTGCTGGATGGAGGGTCAGCAGCGCTCCACACTGAGCAGAGACATGAGCCATGCTGAGGAGACAACACAGGGAGCGGCCACCCTGCAGGGCCAGCAGACCAGGCGAGGCCCCCGGCACAGAACTGCAGGGCAGCTTGGGAGCCCGGGGCCTTGGGGACAGCATGACTCTCCAGCAGGTACAGACACCTGTCCTGCCCCCCAGCCCTGCCCACACTTCTGTCCTTCAGCACTGTCTGAACCCTCATCTTGGGACACCGAGCCACACCTGGACGCCCTAGATTTTCCGGAGCAGGCAGCCAGGTGTCGCATCTGCTTCAGTCCACTCCTAGTCACAGTTCCCGCAGGGGTCCTTGTCCACCCCTAGATATTTGCTCACCTGTCTCCTGAGGGCTGTGGTCTCTGGTGTCCTTCCCACTGCCTTGCCTCCTTCCTTCCTGGTGGCACCAAGATGCTTCTCCAGCTCGGCCACCTGCTTGCCCAGCTCCAAGACCTCCACATGCACATGGTCTACCTCACGGGGTAGCTGGAGCCTGACAGCATCCATCTCTGGGAGCTTCTGCAGCACCTAGAGTCATCCAGGAGGTGGGTTAGGAAGGATTCAGGGGTCCGGAGCAGGTCCCCGGAGCAGGTCTGTGGGAGCAGGTCCCAGGGAGGCCAGGAAGCACACGAGAAGAGCAAAGAGGTAGGAAGTGGGGAAGACACCGCCCCTGGCCAGCTGGTGGGTCTGCTTATCACAACTGTGACTGTGAAGCACCTGGGGCAGCTGAGTCTCGGGGTTGCTGGGGCTAGCGGGCAGCTGGGGCAGAGCTTGCACTGGGCCCCAAGGCGATGGGGAGGAGCCTCAAACATTCTCCCTGAACCCGAATCCCAGGCAGAACTGAGGCCTCCTGAAAGGTGTAGGTAGGAGGGGCATCAAAGGGACAGGGAGGGGGAGGGGCTGAGGCCATCAGGAGGGAAGTCCCTGGCCACAGGAACAAAGGGCAGTGACTCTGTTCTGCCTCAAAATTAGTCAAAATTTAAACTTTTGTGCTTCAAGGGACACCATCAAGAAAGTGAAAAGACAACCCACAGAAGGAGAAAAAATTTTCAAAACATAGATCTGCTGAGGGGACTCATACCTACAACATGTAAAGAATTCTCACAGCTCAATAGTGAAAAGACAATCCAATGTGAAAATGGACAAGGATCTGGATAGACATGTCCAAAGACGATCCGTAAGTGGCCAACAAGCACAGGAAAGATGCTCTGCATCATCAGTCACCAGGGAAATGAAACCAAAACCACCTCACACACAGTAAGATGGTTACGATCACAAAGGCAATTCCCAGTGTTGGTGAGGATGTGGAGCAATCAGAACCTACGTCCACTGCTGGTGGGAACATAAAATGGGGCGGCTGCTGGCCAAAACAGCCTAGTCGTCCCTCAAACGACAGAACATAGAATCACCATACGGCTCAGCAATTGCGCTCCTAGGTGTACACCCGAGAGGCTTGAAAGCAGGGACCGAGACAGGTACTTGTATGTGAGTGTTCACTGCAGCACTATTCACAATAGCCAAAAGGTGGTAACAACTCCAATGTCCATCAACGGATGATGGATAAACGAAATGTGGTGTACAGATATCCAGCCATAAAAAGCAATGAAGGCCTGATGCAGGCTACGACATGAATGAGCCTTGAAATGTTATGTTGAGTGAAAGAAGCCAGACACAGAAGGGTGCATTGTGCATGACAGGCAAATCCACAGAGACAGAGGTGGATTAGTAGTTGGCTGGGACCGGGAGGCTGGAGGGAAATGGGTAGGCACAGTTTCTTTCTAGGGTGATAATATGTTCTAGAGCTGACTGTGGTGCTGGTTACACAGCTCTGCAAATGCGCTAAGGCCGCTGAGTGTCACTGTAAGCGGTGAGCCGGGAGGCGTGTGAGCCAGGAGGTGTGTGAGCTGTACCTCCATAAGCCTCCTCAGCGTGGCAGCTCTCGTGAGAGCTGGGAACACGACTTATCATGGCGAAAATAATTCATCTGAAAAGTCTGTTTTTCTAGCACCAGCACAAATCCTGGTAAAGTGTTAAAGGAGCCAAGGTGGAAGGCTCGGCTTCGTATCAGGCCATGCACCACCTTAGGATGGGGCCATCCAGGAGGGCGCCATGAGTGGCTGCCTGAGGCAGTGCCACACAGAGTCAGGGAGGACGCCTCCCTTCCAGGGCCCCCCGCCCGCCCCCAGGGAAAAGTGGAGAATGTTTCCATCTAGCCAGGCCCACCATGTGGGCTCCCAGGGGAAGAGTCAGAGGGGCTCCGAGGGTCTGTGTGGGAGGCAGGGCCTTTTGCACCCAGAGATGGCGATGATGCCTGCGCCCTGATCCCTAGGAGAAAAACTAACCAAAGCGTAAAACAAAAAATATTTAAAATTGGGAAATATTTTTAAACTAAGCAGCCTTCAACTGTCATGGACTGCTCTGACCGTCATGGACAGATGGAAAATAAACAGACCCTCTGTTTAAAGACCTGAAAATGGGAAGAAAGTTCTCACTGTAAAAATAGATACTATGAACGTGCAGCAATACAACATGTGCACCAGGACTGGGGGTGCTGGGACTCGGGAAGCGGCCAGCCTTGTCTGACCATGACCTGGCCCTCGGGCCAATGAGGGCAAGGGGACTGACGGGAGACAAGCACCTGAATGTCAGCACTCCTGCCACCAGCTCAGCCTTTAGAGGGCCACATGGGTCCCTGGGGACACTGGGAACCTGGCCTGCCCACCCACACCGCCCTCCCTGCTCCAGGACTCTGCTTTCGTCACCAGGGTCTGACTGAGTGCCTTCTACAGACCCTCCCCACACACAGCATACACCGCACACATGCACACACACACACATTCTCACATATACATCAGACACACGGCATACAGTACACACAGTACACATACTTCTACACACACATGCACACACATATACACATGGCTTATAGCACATACATGACGACACACAGATCACACACAAGGTATACAGTACAAACATGGCATACACACACGGCACACACACTTTCACACACACCACATACACATGCATACACACACGCCACATGGTACACACGGCACACGACACGGCACACACACGACACTCACATGCACACACATACATATACGTACAGCACACACACTCACACACACACACAGGAGATCAGCTGACCACACAACACCCTGCCCGAGAGATTCCACGCCATGTGCATGGTCCCCGGGACTCGCACCTGCCACCAGCTCGGAGCCTGCGCATGTCCCACCCGGTGGCAGCCTGCACAACATGAGCTGTGACGGGTCGGCCTTACCTTTTGTCGGAGCCCCGAGACCAGGCAGTCCAGGAGATGGACCCTCCCCGCGAGCTTCCTGCATGCCAGCACGGTGGGCACCACCTCGGCCTGAGGAGGACCCTCTGCAGAGAAGATATCCGTCAGGCCCTGGCCACCACACAAGGTCTCCAGGACTCATGCATCCCTCTCTTGAGGGATTTGGGCGAGTGTTATCCAGGAACATCCCTCTGCTCTCTCCCACGGAGGGAAAACCCAACCACCGTCAAGTGTCGAGTGGATCCCAGTCTGTGCTAGCCTCTCCACTTAAATACAGGGTTGTCTGTGTGGAAATCAAGAGGAAACCTCCATATAACTCAGGGGTCAAAGAAGAAATCACCATGGATAGTAAGATAGATATGACAGAATAATAATAAAAACACTACCTATCAAAACTTAAGAAATACATCTAAGGCTGTCCTTTCAGAGGTATTAACAGCCTTAGATGCTTATTTTAGACAAGTAGAAAAGCCGAAAATCAGAGTGCTGAAATACGCATCTCAGAAGATGAGATAAAGAACCAAATCAAAATCAAATAAAGCAGGAGGAAAAGAATAAAGCTAATATTAGGTATTGAGGAAATAGAAAATAAATGTATAATAGAAGATCAACAAGATCAACAGTTGATTTTTTGAAATTATTTTAAAAAAAGATAAATCCTTGTAAGACTAAGCAAGAAAAAGACAGCGAGTGAGAGAGTAGAAATAACCAAGATAATGAATGAAAAAAGGTGTTACCATTTCAGATCCTATACACATTTTAAAAATCATAGATACTTTAAGTGACCTTTTATCTAAAAATTTAGATCAGATGGACAATTTCCTAGTAAAATATTAAAAATGACACACCAAATTCTGGACAGTCCTGTTAACTACAAAGAAAACCTGAGCTCACGATTTAAAACCTTCTCACAAAGAAAACTCCAGGCCCAGGAGGTTTCAAGGTTGAATTCTACCAATTATTTAAGAAAACATTAATGTAAATCTGATACAAACTATTTCAGAAAAACAGGGAACACTTCCCAACACACTTATGAGGCCAGGATAACCTTGATCCCAAAACCTGACATGGACATTATGAGAAAGGAAAATTACAGGCAGTCTCACTCATGGACTAAATATAACAATTCTAAGCAAGATATTAGCAATCCAAATCCAGCAACATATAAAAAGAAGAATATATCACAACGTGTTGGGTTTACTCCAGAAGTGCAAGTAGGTTTAGCAATCAGAAGCTGACTTAAGTTTCCGGTTCTGGACAAGATGGAGTATGTGCACGCCACCTTCTTGCTCTTGCTAATTACAACGAAACGCCAAGGACAAAACACATAAAACAACTATGAGATGATTCTGAAAGGTGAGGATGAGGGGACCTCAGGATTCAAGGGGTAACCTGGCAGTGAGCTCCCTGTCTTGTCTTGTTTGTTTCTATGTATATATCCCAGCCTGGGTGCTAAAGCTGCCCATCACCCAGAAACACCAACAAGGGCAAAGACTCGAGGAAAGCCTGCCCACTGGAACCGAAGACCAGGAAGAGGCAGGCCGGCAAGGTGGAACCCTTGGTCACACCCACCCCACGAGACAGGACTCCCACCAACAGTGCTGTCAGCAGCACAGATGCTGGGCTGAACTTCAGCATAGGATGACATCTTTGGAGGATCTAACACATCTTCTAATTGTTCTTCTAGTGTTTTAAATTTATGCTTTAGATTTCGTATTTCTGCTTCAAGGCCCAGAACATAATCTGCCAAGATAAAAAAAAAAAAAGAAAAAGAAAAAGCTCATAAACACACACAGGGGTACACACATCCACAGCACAGAGGCACAGCACTTACCTGCCCTCTCAGGCCTGCTTGCTCGCCATCCTGTCCTCCCCTCCCTACCCAACCTCACAACTGTTTTCATGCGATCATGCTATCTATGGGCCGCGACTGTGTTATGGATTCAATTGTGCCCCCCCAAAAGTTATGTGGAAGTCCTAACCCCTGTACCTGTAAACATGACCCTGTCTAGAAAGAAGGGCTTTCTCGTTATGTTAATGAGCACATACCAGGGTAGGTGGGTCCTAAATCTAGCCCTCTGAGAGGTGTCCTGTAAAAAGAGCAGAACAGACACACACAAGGGGACGACAGATACCATGTGAGGACTGTCTATGACCAGAGGGCGCCAAGGAAAGCCAGGGCTACCGACAAGGAGGGATCCTCTCCTCAATATCAAGCCCTGATTTGGACCCCTAGCCTCTGAAACTGTAAGACAACAAATCCTTTAAAGCCACCCACTTGTGGTACCTTGTGCTACTGCGGCCCTAGGAAACAAAGACAGCCTAAAAAAACTTTCCCTTCTCAGCCACTAGAGGGCACCACACGGAGACCAGCTAAGCCTCCATGTTCTCCAAGAAGGGTCCAGTGATGGGGAGCAAATACAGTCATGCATCACTTAACAGCCACTATTTGTTCTGTGAAATAGGACATTATGTGATATGGATGTGGTGTGAACACTATATTATTTGCTGGGGCAAATAACCTCCCTCTACAATTTACTGTACCATTACACGCCTGGCAGCGCAATCACTTTGTATGTAAGAGACATGAGATACACATGTTGTGTTGGGGACGCTGTTGCATTCACTAAATCCAGTTACGTCGGCTACGTCCTGTTCTCTGAACTCTGTTATCACCTTGTGGGGCCACAGACATACATGCCAGACGCCGTCCGAAGGGACACCACACGGCACATGCCGTCAGACGCCGCCCGAAGGGACACCACACGGCACATGCCGCCAGACGCCGCCCGAAGGGACACCACACAGCACATGCTGCCAGACGCCGCCCGAAGGGACACCACACGGCACATGACTGCACCCACCCTGCACCAACCCCACCTGCCTCTACGCACACTGCAGACAACAAGTCCCTGAGCATGGGGACCTTAGCAGGCCTCTGTCCCTCCATTCATGACCCCCGTGACTCCTCCACTATGAACAAGGCACAGAGGGGTGGCATGCCCACCTCAGCTACACCACGTGACACCCCCTTGCGGGTGGGAGCGCCTGTGACAAAACGTGTTTAACAGCCCCGTCCAGGCCTGAGTGTGATGTACGCATTCTTCCCGTTTTCCCTTCTGCTAACCAGTGACAAGGTTTGTCTTAGAGGAAAAGCAGCTGTCATACTTTGATTTATTAAAGGAGATGTTAATCTATACAACTCTGAGATCATGTGGAGCCTAGCAGAGATCTGCGCTTGCCCCCTTCCTTCCTCTCTCTGTCTCTCTCTGTGCCCCTCTCTCCCTCTGTCTCTCTCTGTGCCTCTCTCTCTCTCCATCTCTGTCTTTCTCTCTCACACACGCACCAGGAGTGGCAGTATCTGCTGCAGCATTTGGATCAGCCTGGTTTGTATCTGAGGTCTTTCCTCCGAGGTAGGCAGAAGGAAGAATTTGATCACTTAGCATTTCCATTTCTTTCCTCATTTGAGCAATAGCGTTCCGCAAGCTTATGTTCTGCTCTTGTAGCCGCTGGATCTCACTCGATGGAAAACCTGGACAGATCTCTTCTTTGTGATGCACTAGGACTGTCTGTCAAACAAGAAATAAAAACAATCTTGAAACACACCCATACAAGTAGAGCCAAGTGATTTTTTTACAAAGATACAAAGGCAGCTCTGTGGAGAAAGGGTAGTCTTTTCATCAAGTGGTGCTGGGACAACTGAAATCCCCGTGCACAAAAAGAACCTGAGCCACATCTCAAAGTTTAGGGAAGAAGTAACTCAAACTCAATCACAGACCCAAATGGGAAATGTTGAACCATAAAAGTTCGAGAGGAAACACAGGAGAAATGCTCTGTGACACTGGGTTTGGCACAGTTTTGAAATGGGACACCAAAAGCACAATCTGTACAAGAAAAAAATGGAGAAATCAGACTTTAGAAAAATGAAAACCTTTTGCTCTGCTAAGACTCAGAGAACTGTCAAAACTCCACAATGAGAAAATAAACAATAAAATGATGAACAAAAGATTTGAACAGACATATCATTAAAGGAGATGCAGGCATGCCAAATAAGCACATGAAAAGATGCTCAACATCATTAGTCATTAGGGAAACTCAAGCTAAACCACGATAAGATGTCAGTTGTTGTTTTTTGTTAGGTGCCATTGAGCTGGTTCTGACTCACACTGCCCGGTCCTGAGCCATCCTCACGATTGTTATGCTTGAGCTCATTGTTGCAGCCACTGTGTCAATCCACCTCGTTGAGGGTCTTCTTCTTTTCTGCTGACCCTGTACTCTGCTCCAGGGACTGATCCCTCCTGACAACATGTCCAAACTATGTCAGACGTAGTCTCACCATCCATGCTTCTAAGGAGCATTCTAGAGTACTTCTACCAAGACAGATTTGTTCGTTCTTTTGGCAGTCCATGGTATATTCAATATTCTTCACCAATACCACAATTCAAAGGCATCAATTCTTTGGTCTTTCTTATTCATTGTCCAGCTTTCACATGCATATGATGCTATTGAAAATACCATGGCTTGGGTCAGGCGCACCTTAGTCTTCAAGGTGACATCTTTGCTCTTCAACACTTTAAAGAGGTCCTTTGCAGCAGATTTACCCAGTACAATAGGTCTTTTGACTTCTTGACTGCTGCCTCCATGGCTGTTGATTGTGGATCCAAGTAAAATTAAATCTTTGACAGCTTCAATCTTTTCTCCGTTTATCATGATGTTGCTCATTGGTCCAGTTGTGAGGATTTTTGTTTTCTTTATGTTGAGGTACAATCCATACTGAAGGCTGTGGTCTTTGATCTTCATCAGTAAGTGATTCAAGTCCTCATCACTTTCAGCAAGCAAGGTTGTGTCATCTGCTTAGCGCAGGTTGTTAATAAGTCTTCCTCCAATCCTCATGCCCTGTTCTTCTTCATACAGTCCAGCTTCTCATAATATTTGCTCAGCATACAAATTAAATAGGTATGGTGAAAGAATACAACCCTGACGCACACCTTTCCTGACTTTAATCAGTATTCCCTCGTTCTGTCCAAACAACTGCCTGTTGATCCATGTAAAGGTCACTCATGAGCACAATTAAGTGTTCTGGAATTCTCATTCTTCGCAGTGCTACCCATAGTTTGTTATGATCCACGCAGTCGAATGCCTTTGCATAATCAATAAAACACAGGTAAACATCCTTCTGGTATTCTCTGCTTTCAGCCAGGATCCATCTGACATCAGCAATGATATCCCTGGTTCCACATCCTCTTCTGAAACTAGCCTGAATTTCTGGCAGTTCCATGTCGATATACTGCTGCAGCCATTTTTGAATGATGTTCAGCAAAATTTTGCTTGCGTGTGATATTAATGATATTGTTCTATAATTTCCACATTCGGCTGGATCACCTTTCTTGGGAATAAGCATAAATATGGATCTCTTCCAGTCAGTTGGCCAGGAAGATGTCTTCCATATTTCTTGGCATAGACGAGTGAGCACCTCCAGCGCTGCTCAATTGATATTCCGTCAATTCCTGGAGCCTTGTTTTTCGCCAATGCCTTCAGAGCAGCTTGGACTTCTTCCTTCAGTACCATCAGTTCCTGATCATATGCCACCTCTTGAAATGGTTGAACATCGACTAATTCTTTTTGGTATAATGACTCTGTGTATTCTTTCCATCTTCTTTTGATGCTTCCTGTGTCATTTAATATTTTCCCCATAGAATCCTTCACTATTGCAACTCGAGGTTTGAATTTTTTCTTCAGTTCTTTCACCTTGAGAAACGCCGAGCATGTTCTTCCCTTTTGGTTTTCCATCTCCAGCTCTTTGCACATGTCAGTACATACTCCTCAAACAGTTTACAAAACGACAATGCCAACTGCTGGCAAGGATAGAGAGCAACTGTGTTCTGGTAGGAATACAAAATAGTATACCACTTTGTACATTGGTTTGGCAGATTCTTTGCAAGATAAACATACACTTGCCATATGACCCAGCAATCATGCTCCAAGGTATTTACCCAAGAAAAATGAAGTTATATTCACACAAAAACCTGTATATGCAAAAGTTTATGGTTGCTTGATTCACAGTTGCCAAAAACTAAGCAACAACCCAAATGTCCTTCCACAGGTGAACGTACAAACGAACTGTGGCATGTCCCTACCATGGAATACTACTCAGTAATTAAAAAGAACGATGTAACACTGATACAGAGAGCAATAGGGATGAATCTCAAATGCAATGCATCAGTGAATGCAACCAGGCTCAAAAGGCTACCCACTGTGTGACTCCCTTTAATGAAACTCTAGAACAGGCAAAACTGGTGGGATAAAGAACAAACCAGTGGTTCCCAGGGTTAGGTTCAGAGTGGTCGGAGGGCTTTTCGGTGTGATGGAACTGTTCTGTATCTCCACGACGGTGTCAGTTGCACTACCCTATGTCTTTGTCAAAACTCCTAGAATTATAAGCAGTATATAATTTAAGAACTAAATTAAAAACGCAATGATAGTAATGGACTATGATCCACTGAATAACAGAAAACCATGAGTCTACACTGATGTACATGAACAAAAGCACAAATAAATGAGAAGAGGAAGCTCTTCTTTACAATAGGATGCCAACTCATAAATGGAGAAGGGATGACAGGTTTAGAAAATCACCATTCGGTAGCCATGGTAGTAAGTAATCCAGGCAAGAAACAACAGATGCTGAAATAGTGGGTGAAAGAATAACGAGTAGGGGGTGTTATGTAGCTCAAAGTATCTCCCCACAAAACACTTAAGGATTACAAGTATTTTAAAAAATAACTTCACAGTGAGGCCCCTCTTAATCGGGCAATCAGAGTTAGCATCACCAGACTGAGAAAAATTGTCACCACGTGCCACCCAATAGGATGCAATGAGAAGAACATGGTCCACTCTTGTCACATTCCAGCCAAAAAATCCAGACTCTTCTCCCAGGCCACCCTGGCCCTACTCCAGCCCACCTCTGCCTGCTGCCCAGCCCACACCAGAACTGAAGGAGTCCTGCCCCTTGTGAGTGGGAAGCTGCTGCTGTCCCAGCCCTGGCCCTTGTGCGTGGGAAGCTGCCGCTGTTCCAGCCCCGGACTACTACCATGAGGGGATGGCAGATTAAATTCTCTTTTGCCATCTGCAGCCAAACCCACTACTACTATCTCTGGGTAACAAGATCCTTGAAATTTAGTGTCACTTGCCCAAAAGAAAACATGGGGATAATTATACTACCCGATAGGACAGTTAGGAGAATACAAGGAGATGTGTAAAAGCGCTGGCACTTAGGAGAGTATTTAATACCTACTCATTTCTTTATTCCTTCTCAGTGTCTCAGCTCAACCACGACCACTGTCCTCCACAGGCAGTTGCTTGAGCAAATTACCAGCTCCCCTCTCCAAGGCCGCCAAGGGCCCTGCCTGCCCACCCTGCAGTCAACATCCTCCTGAAGGATGTGTGTGCTCTGCAGCTCTGCAGGCCACAGGGACAAAATTGAAGCCAGGCCTGGTCCCCTCCTTGACGCTCTGACTTTCTAACTTGCTGTCAGCTCTTTCGTGGGCTCCTGTGTGTTAACCAGAAGGAAACCAGTCCGGGCTCATGAGAGGCAGGCATTAAATAACTACCAGGAAAAGGAGAAGACTGCAAACAGAACTGACCCTCTAACCAGGAGTGCCCACCTCAGGATTACAACAACACTTGCAAACAGTCGAAATGGCCAACACTGAGAGGATGGCTAGGCCAATTACAGGCACATGGTAAAATGTTGGTGTATTTGTTGTTGGGTGCCATTGAGTCCATTCCAACTCTTAGCGACCCTATGTACAACAGAATGAAACGATGCCTGGTCCTGCGCCGTCCTTACAACTGTTGTTATGCTTAAGCCCATTGTTGCAGCCACTGTATCAATTCATCTCATTGAGAGTCGTCTTCTTTTTCACTGACCCTCTACTTTACCAAGCATGATGTCCTTCTCCAGGGACTGATCCTTCCTGACATGACCAAAGTATGTGAGACAAAGTCTCACCATCCTTGTTTCTAAGGAGCATTCTGGTTGTACTTCTTCCATTGTTCATTCTTTTGGCAGTCCATGGTACATTCAATATTCTTTTTCCAACACCACAGTTCAAAGGCTTCAAAGGCGTCCATTCTTCTTCAGTCTTCTTTATTCATCGTCCAGCTTTCACATGCATAGGAGGTGATTGAAAACACCATGGCTTGGGTCAGGTGCACCTTAGTCTTCAAAGTGACATCTTTGCTTTTCAAAGCTTTAAAGAGGGCTTTTGCAGCAGATCTGCCCAATGCAACGCATCTTTTGATTTCTTGACTGCTGCTTCCGTGGGTGCTGATTGTGGATCCAGGTAAAATGAAATCCTTGACAACTTCAACTGCCTTGGTTTTCCTGGTCTCACAAGTTTTTCACCTTTGACAGGGTGCAGTCTTACCACTTTTCTATGCTGTGAGTGGAAAATACTTACATTTTCCTTCTCTGACAGGTTTCGCCTTACACAAGTTCCAGCTCTCACAGGTTTTACCGTACATCAAAACAGTGTGCACAGGAATATAGGTAATATATACAGATGTAGACAGACCAAACTAGGCTAGAAGGAAACAGACCAGCATGTCTGAGTGGGCAGGGCTGTGGCTGATCTCTATTTCCTTGTCAAGAATAACACCAGCTCACTTTTACCAGGTCTCCAGGTACTGCACTGACCGAGGGCCAGGCCTCCGGGTGCTGTGCTGACCGAGGGCCAAGCCTCCGGGTGCTGCGCTGACCGAGGGCCAGGCCTCCGGGTGCTGCGCTGACCGAGGGCCAGGCCTCCGGGTGCTGCACTGACCAAGGGCTGGATCTCTGACCCTACAACTGCCCTGCAATGGGTCCCACTTGACAGACGGAGAAAAGATTTCCTCTAGTGAAAGTCAAATGTGTGGCAGGTCCCCGACTGCCACACTGCCGGTCATGATGACCGTGGCTCACGTGTGTGACTGCCTATGACATCACGTATGACGCCATGTTCTAGGTCCCACTAAGCACGTTACCTATGCTACCTCATTCATTTCCCACACTGATGCCACGGGAAAGCTGTCCTCTCTTCATAGTGACAAGCTGAGGCTCGGAGAGCCGAATGGTGGTCCAGCTGGTCTGGCCCTAGGTCTATTCCAAAGGCCATGATCCTGAACCATAGCTCTGAAAACTTCTGCTGTGGCCCGGCATCGCTCTCAGGCCCAGAATGAGGCCATCATTCCTTTTTGAACCCCAGTTCCCACCTGTTGGCTTCCCATCACCCTGTCTGCCTTCTCAGGCTTGCCCCCATGACTTCACGGCTCACTGCCTACGCTCCAGAGACAAGAGGACACATTCTTCTGCAGATACCCAGCCTTCCCACCTCTTTCCCACTTCCCACTTCCTGCCCTTGGAGAACATCCCACCCTCTGCTGGGCAGAACTGTACAGGCTGCTTCCAGCACCAGGGGCAGAGGGTCTGGGGCATGACGCTGCACCAGCCTGGCTCCATTCAAATTCTCCCTCTGCCACTTACAGGGCAGGTGACCACCTCTATGTGCCTCAGTTTTCTCATCTGTCAATGGAGTTGACCATATCACCTCATAAAGCCCTGTGGGTAGGCCCTGTGGACCTCAAATGACTGCTCTGAAGCCCACTGGATCTCACAGCAGTTGCAACCTCTCCTCCCCGTTCCTCCTAGAAACCACTCCCCTCAGTGAGGCCTTTGCACAGCAAGAGCTGGCACTTCAGTTCACAAAGAGACCCACCTGCTGCTCACAACTGAGCATCAACCTCCTTTATGGAGCCTAAGAGCCCACTAGCTGCAGCCATCCACCCCAATGTCTTTGCTTTACGGGGTGCTCTCCTCGCTGTTAGCGCCCTGTGGGCAGGAAGGTGGGTTTGCTATCACTCCACACTCCACTTGTCAGCCAGAAACCTGTAAGCACACTCCCCACGTCCTGGCTTCCAAGCCCTGCCACTCTCTTCAGTTAGCCAGAGCGGGCATCTGCAGATGCCCTGGGGGTTTCCATTTCTTCTTTGGGGACCTGGTGGTCAGAGGGCAGCTTGTGCTCCGCTTGGGCACGGCAGCCTCACCTGAGAGCCCCATGGGCAAAGGTCCTGCCACCCAGGCCCTGGGTGGGGTGGTGGGTGGGGCTATGACTGATCCTGACTCCAAACCATTTCTAAGGCCCATTGTCTATTTAACAAAGAAACTAGCCAGTTGACAGCCTCCCAGACCTGCTTGGGAGGAGCTCTTAGACAACCTGGGGGAAAATACACCAGAGACAACTAAGGGATGGGCATCAAGGAAAAAGAGCCATTGTCTCCCTTCTTCTGTCCCAGAGACAGTGTCCTTGGCTGCAGATGGGCAGTACCTGACCCCTGCACAGGCCACTGGCAGTGACCCCCAAGGGCACCATAGGATTGAGAGCAACAGGCTGGAGACGGTCCCTCCTCTCCTCCAGGGCTCTACGACATGTGCCCCCCAGGGACTGATCCCTCCTACATGTCCCAGCAGCCGGTAGTGTGGCTTCTGACAAGCTTGCCAGGGCCAGGAGCAGCCAGGCTGGGGGCAGCACCCGTGTCTGTCTTCTCAGCTGGCCGATGCCACCTCCCTCGGAGTGGATGCAAGGCTGGGCTGTGGACACCCAGCCCCAGCACAGCCTCAGGGAAGCCCCCCAGCACGGGCACAGCCCCGAGCTGACAAATGCAGCAGCTGAAAGAGGGGATGGCTCACAGCATGTGAGCGAGCGTCTAGGGCTTGTTTCTTGGGTCTGTCCTCCTGGAGCTGACCTCTGCGGGCTGGGAAGTGTGTCCACCCTGCCCAGAAAGCTCTTCCAGGGAACCCCTGGGCTCCGTGACCTCAAGCAGAACACTCCCAGGCTCCCAGTCCGCCACAGACCATGGGAGCAGCGGGACAGGAAGCGCCATTTCTAATTAGAAACCAAGTTATTTGGCCTGTCCAAGGCGCCATGGCCAGCAACAGTGTGCTGGGCCGCAGTGTTCCAACCCTGCTCCAGGCCACCCACGCCCCGATCACACTCCGGGCCACCCTCGCCCCAATCACACTCCAGGCCACCCCCACCCAGACCCTGCTTCCAGCCACCCGCACCCCATCACGTTCCAGGCCACCCGATCCCGATCCAGGTCACCCATGCCCAGATCTCGTAGGCCACCTGTGTCCTGACCCCAACTAGGCCCCAGCCTCCCTCCAGGCCAGCCATGCCCTGACCCCTCCGAGGCCTCCTGCACCCCAAACCCCAGTTACTCCCTCTCCCTGTGAGCTCTTTCCACCCAAAGCACCAGACTTCCTGATCCTACCTGTGTCACCGTTCGAAGGAGCCTCCATCTACCCTGGTGACCACCCTTCAACAGTGTCTCAGGCAGACAAAGACAGGACCACAGACTGGTACCTGACTTTCTGCACTAGGGCCTGAACCCTTGGGAGAAGACAGAGTGCCCAGGCTCTGCACGCTCCTCAGGATGAAGATGCTGAGTACATGTGAATGAGTGGACGACCGTTATGAACAGTCCTAACATGGTCAGGGAGGGTCCTACATGCACGTAGCCTCCGTGGTGCTCTGGGGACCCTGCCCTGGGCCCCTCCACCACAAACCATGCCGGGACACAGTGAACCATGGGCAGAGGAGTCAGAGCAGTGGGGCCTCCAGGCGGGAGGTGGTGCCAACAGAAGGGTGTGGGGCTCTTTGGGTGCAGTGGAAACTGCCTATGTCTCCACAAAGGTGTGTTCACTGGTCAGAGCAACTGACCAGTGCACTTCGCTATGGGCAAATGCACCTATTAAAACAGGGCAGCAGGAAAAATAAAGCCAACCACAAACAAACCACAACCAAACCCACTGCCATCGAGTTGATTGCAAATCATAGCAACCCCAAAGGACAGAATAGAACTGCCCCATAGGGTTTCTGCCTAGAACCATTCTCAACCATTCTCACTTACTCTCTCTTCCCCTCCTGGCCTCATGCCGTTCCTCTGACTCCTGACCCCTGTGACTGTGCTGTGAGAGGGGCACAGCCCCAGCTCTGCTCCTTGCAAACTGTGGATCCTCCCAGGCAAGGGGCACCACACCCCTATGCCTCAGCCCCTGGGCACTACCTTGAGTGCAAGGAAGATGAAACAAGCTGGCAGAGGGGAAGTTCCAGGGACAGGCCCTGGCACAGGACAAGTACCTGCCAAGCAAGACCAAGAGCCACAGGGCAGTGCCCCAGGGACCCTTCGTTTGTTGTCTGCTGGGGCATGGCATTTGGTGGGGGGTCATAAAGATTCAGAGGTTAAGCTGAGTTCTTCAGGCCTTGATGTGCCCTGGCTGAGGTGCTGACGGGGCTGGCCTGGCTTCCCACTGACACTGGAGGGAGGTTCAGAGAGGGGTGGATGGAGGGAGGGCTCAGAGACAAGTGCTGGTAGGGACCACTCTCACCTGCGCCTCCCTCTCAGGAAGGAGCCCGTGCGTCCTCAGCGCTTGCACCGCCTGGTCTCTCTCCAAGGCCAAGGCCTTCAGCATCTCCTCTTTGTCACACAGCCTCTGCTCTGCCTCCTGGAGTTTGGCCACAACCTGGGGGAAGGCAGGCGCAGTTCCTGTGTGGGCCACAGGGAGCAGGGCCAGCCAGGAGTGACCTGCTCCTGCTCCTCCCGGGGAGAAACTCTGCGCACTGGGGCCCCTGGGCCATCTGCACGTGTTCCAGCACCTGGGGGTAGGGGTGTCGGCAGCACCACAGAAGTCGGTGTGACCAGACAAGACGCTGTGAAAGACGGTAGCTGCATACACACCATGAGTGTAGCTGACACTGCTAAGGTGCATACCAGAAAAACGCTCAACTGGCAAATGTAGTGTTATACATATTTTCACAACAATTTAAAAGATGCTGTGAAAGGGTGGCTGACAGGGTAGGCCACATTTCTGTGACTGTAGTTTTTGTCATTACAAATTAAACTGCTCAGTTAGGTTTACTGTTTTGCATTTAAAAGTAATTTGGTGAGAGCCCAGCCCCCTGCCCACCACTGAGTGGAACCCCCCTCCCAGCTTTCTCAGAAGACAGCACTGAGAAGACGGGCATGAGGGCAGTGGTCGTGGGCCTCACACACACCTGCTCCCTGGCCGCGGTGAGGCCCTGGATCAGGTCCTCGGACCTGCGGTACTGGTCCCGCTCAGCAGCGTCACAGCGGCACTGCCAGTCCAGTGTCAGCTGCACCTTCTCCCGCTCCAGGCTCTGCTCCCTGTCCACTGCGGCTGCCAACTGCTGCTTGTACCTAGGAGGCCGCACCCCAGCACTCAGCTCCCGAGCCCTTGGGACGTGGCACCTTGGAGGAGCCTGGGTTCACCCGAATTGCTGGCCACCTGCCCTGCTCCCCGTCCCCCTCAACCCCTCTCCCCGTGTCCCCACGGGCATCCAGAGGAACCATAAAATCTTCCCAATGAAAAAAGCTAACCTCTCCATCACGGCTGTTTCTCTCCCCTCTGCTGACCGCCCCCTCCCTCCCTCGCTGGACCCCGTGCACCTCAAACCTGCTCCTACCAGGCCAGGCTGGTATCTCTAAGGCACCAATCCAGTCCTTCACCCAACCTGTCTGGCCACCCCAGCCGGGCTGCCATCACCTCCCCTGGCTGAGGCTGTGCACAGAGGGCCTTGCTGAGGGCCTCCCCACCGCTGGGCCCCCTCTCTGCCCGGCTCCTTCTCTTCACGGCCCTGTGCTTCTGCCACTTGCTGCACGTCAAACGTCGGTGAGGGAGGCATCCTCTGAGCTTGCTCCCACGCCCTTGCTCATCCCCACGGATGCTCAGAGGCCGGCCCAGCGGTGTTCAGGGCTGCGTTCTCAGCAGTAGCCCCTGCCTGCCCCAGAGGTGCTCAGTAAGGACACCGCCTGGGATAGTTACCTGTCGATGTCCTGCTGGAGTCGGGCCAACTGGGCCTTGAGCTGCACCCCATCCTCCTGCAGAGCGTGAACCTGCAGGTCCTTGGAGACCGCCTCCTTGGAGAGTTGAGCCACCTGCGCATCCCAGCCGGACTTCAGAGCTGATGCCTCCTCTCGAAGTCTGCACAAAGAAGGGACATCCATGAACCACATGTGGGTCTCGCTTGCTCAACTTATCCCAATCTCACACCAGGCCCCTGACACACTCACAGGCACACACTCACACACTTGCACACATGCCTTGTCTTCAAAGGAAATGCTGAAGCCACTGTCTCCTCCAAGCTGTGTCTCCAGGAGTTAGGGAGCCACCTCGCCCCTCCTGGAGACTGTGCTGGGGGGCACGGCATGCTCACCGGGCAACAATAGTATCGTGGTCCCTTGCGGTGTCGGCCTGTTCCCACTCGGCCCGGCGAAGCCGCATCTCCAGGCTCTCACTGTGGGCCTGTAGCTCCAGCACCCTTGCTTCCAGTGCCCGCAGCTGCTCCACATGCGCCTCCTTCACAGAGGCCAGCACTGTGTCCCGCTCCCTGGCCAGACGGTCTAGCACTTCATGCCTGGAAAAAACAGCATGTGAGGGTCTCCCAGGGGCTCCCACGGTCCTGGAACAGAGCTGGCCTGAGCATCTGCTCCTATTCCCGGCTGACTTCCAGGCCACCTGTGCTCTTTGAGGCATCAGCCACGCTTTCTCTTGCTGTAGCTGTTCGTGTAGTCACGTCCTCAAGGGGATTGCTTACGTCTGTGAGGTGCCCTAGTTGTCTGTGTAGGACCCCTGCCCAACACTCCGCACATGTACACATGGACTGAGCAGTACTTGGCGCCGGGCACTGGGCCTTGCCCCCGGAGCTCACCGTCCCGCCCAAGAACAGACACCGACAGTGGGTGGTTAAAGTACAGCTGTGACACCAGCACCACCTTCAAGGGAGGGCTCCTGACCAACATACATGGGTGCTGACTGACCGGAGCGAGGGCCAGTCCTGTCCCGGGCAGCGTGCTTAGTCCACACGCTTCTCAAAGTTCTATGAAACTCCTCCAAACACACTCATGTGAACGAAGATGAAGTTGGACTCTCTTGCAAAGCCAGCCTAGCCAGACACCATCTTCCCAGAGAGGGGGCCTCTGCTTCCGTTTCCTCACCCCTTCTGAGTAGAATGGGTTTTACAGGTGTCTCTGAGTGGAAAAATGTCAGTATATTTAACAGTCCTGCAACAAATCTTGGTAAAGCCTTTTACGTAAACCTTCTAGAAACTGAGGAAGTGATCGGATCCAATGACTGGGTTCCAGACCTCTTCACCAGACAACTGATTTCCAGGTCTTGGCCTTCACAGAGCTGGAGGGCTGCACTAAACCATCAGCTGCAGACTGAGAGGGGGCCTCAGGTGGTTTCTGGCTCGTAACTTGGAAGGAGTTCTGAGCACCGGAGATCTGCTGTAAGAGCCCCCCTTACCTCCCCGCCCAGCCTCCTCACCCACCCCCTTCTACCCCCGCCCCAGTCCGGCCATTTGAGTGGGTAAGCACAGAGGCCAAGGGGGATACCTCCTCACCTCATTAGGAAGTATGCCCCAAGACACTTTACATTTTATGTACCAATGTCTTATGTCATATTTTTTGTTAAAGTGTGTGCTATCTCTCCATTTAGGAACCTTTCTGAGCACCCTGCTGGGAGCACAGGTTGCTGTTTCTACTCTCTGTGAAGGCATCTTAGGAACTGCTTCCAGAGTTCTTCAAGCCTGAGAAACACTTGTTCAGGTCAGAGTGCAGGGAGCTGGAAGGAAGTCCCAGCCCAGAAGTGAGACCCCCGGTGGGTGGAGAGGAGCCTGTCTGTCCAAGTGTTTTCAGGTCGGGGTCCTGGGGTTACAAGAGGTACATCTGAAGGAGAGACTCGACGGTTTTATTTTTCATATAAATATTTATAACACGTTAGAAAGTACACTTATTTCCAACTATTGACGCATATGACAAAGAACTCCAGACACAAGGAGAACAGTGTTTCCACAACTCCCATTATGACACGCAGATGGGTCAGGCCTGTCCTGCCAGCCATGCTCTGCTCACACTGCTCATGCACCCGCCGGCCACGCCCTGCTCACGCAACTGGCCGTCTCGCTCTGCTCACACACCCACCCATCATGCTGCTCACATACCCGCCCATCACATTCTGCTCACACTGCTCACGCACCCACCAGCCACGCTCTGCTCACACACCTGCCCCTCACGCTCTGCTCATGCTGCTCACACACCCACCCATAACAGTTCCTCCATGGTAAGTCTGCAGTGCTGGTGCCACGTGCTGCTCTCCAGCCCACGGGTGTCACCACAGACTCGACAGCATTTCCAGCTACGGGTCTGGTGACAAGTTGAGAAGCAGCCGACGGACGGAGTTTTAAGTGTTTCTTCTCACTCTGCATGTGTTGACAAACGCCATGGCAACAAGACAGAAAACACCTGTGATTCATTGCACGCACGTCATTACACAGCCCTCTCACAATCGCCTCACACCTTTGCACAGAGTCTCAGTAGCGTTTCTTCAACAAAGAAAAGGGGATGCTTCTCATAGTAGCAGCTGACACGGAGACTGCCCCTCAGGTTCCCAGGACCCCTCACCTACCCCACACTGGGGCATCCTTCTAACCGGCGTCACATGACCCCCACCCCGACCTGACCTGTACTTCAGCTCCACCCCTCCACAAAGCCGACTTGGCCCCACCTCCCCTTTCCTGAGCCCCGCCACGCTCCATCCTGGCCTGCCCTCATGTCTTGGGTTGGGTGGGGGTCTTGAGCTGCTGTGGCAGGGTGACCCTGATTCTGGGCCACCATGCGGTCTATTGACCGGGTCTCCCTGGATATCCTATGGTGCCAACCACAGAGGCCTTGCTGGCTGTACTGCCAGGCCACGTTATCCAATTACTTTGCCGCAGGAATTAAAAAAAAAAAGGTGATTGCGTAGCCAAAGTGAAATTTGTTACTACAATCCGAAATTGATAAACTGATTAATAAAACTGAAAACAAACAAAGTAAAAACCCACTAAAAAGCCTACAGGTCATCACTGAGGGAATCCTGAGCAGAACCTAAAGTCAACTCAAACCAGCGAGTCTGCAGCCAACCAGGACCACGGCCCTCTGCACAGCGCTGACCCAGATCAGCGAGTCTGCAGCCAGCCAGGACCACGGCCCTCTGCACAGCGCTGACCCAGACCAGCGAGTCTGCAGCCAGCCAGGACCACGGCCCTCTGCACAGCGCTGACCCAGACCAGCGAGTCTGCAGCCAGCCAGGACCACGGCCCTCTGCACAGCGCTGACCCAGATCAGCGAGTCTGCAGCCAGCCAGGACCACGGCCCTCTGCACAGCGCTGACCCAGACCAGCGAGTCTGCAGCCAGCCAGGACCACGGCCCTCTGCACAGCGCTGACCCAGACCAGCGAGTCTGCAGCCAGCCAGGACCACGGCCCTCTGCACAGCGCTGACCCAGACCAGCGAGTCTGCAGCCAGCCAGGACCACGGCCCTCTGCACAGCGCTGACCCAGACCAGCGAGTCTGCAGCCGACCAGGACCATGGCCCTTTGCACAGCCAGCTCCCACCCCCTCTGGGCCACCCAAAAGTGGGATGCTCACTTCCTCTGGAAGGCTTCCTCCTCCTTCACCCGGGTCAGCTGCGCAAAGTGGAGCTTGCCCTCCAAGTCCTTTATCCTGAAAAGATGTAAATGTGAGCGCACGGAGCAGATAAGGGACCAAAGCAAAGGCCAGCCTGGAGTAGGTAGAAAGGGTAGAGCCCTAGGCCCAGACCACGCTACGTACCGGGCATCCTTCACGGCCATGAGGTCCTGAAGTTCCCGGTCCCTGAGCGCCACCTCACGCTCCAGCTCCTCATTGGCTGTCTCTGCTCTCTGCAGAGACTCCGCAGCCTCAGCACTAGCTTCCTTCAAGGCCTCAAGCTCTTTCCTCAACAGTTTAACCTTTGAAAGATAAAAAAAAAAAAAAAGTAAATGAAGACACAATTGGGACAAGTTGAGGAACTGGAGGTAAGCGCTGCCATTCTTTTTCCTAGTATGACCTTGAGTATATTCTACCTGAATTTAGAGACTATCTCAGGAATAGGTTTGAGTCACTGAACACTAATGACCAAAGACCAGAAGAATTATGGAAGGACATCACACATGAAGAAAGCAACAGGTCATTAAAAAGACAGGAAAGAAAGAAAAGAGCAAAATGGACGCCAGACAAGAATTATTTTAGGTGCAGGGAAGGACAACTCACAATACAGAGGAAGTCAGCACAACTGGAGTAAACCAAAAGCAAAGAAGTTTCCTGAATACAACCAAATGCTTCAAAAGCCAGAGTAGCAGGGACAGGGGCCTGGGGATCATGGTTTTAGGGGACATCTAGGTCAACTGGCATAACAAAATAAATTAAGAAAACGTTCTGCATCCCACTTTGGTGACAGGCATCTGGGGTCTTAAACGCTAGCATGCAGCCATCTAAGATCCATTAGTTGGTCTCAACCCACCTGGGGCAAAGGAGAACGAAGAACACCAAAGACATATGGTAAAGATGAGCCCAAGAGACAGTAACAGCCACATAAACCAGAAACTACATCAGCCTGAGACCAGAAGAACTAGATGGTGCCCAGCTACCACAGATCACTGCCCTGACAGGGAACACAACAGAGAAATCCCTGAGGGAGCAGGAGAACAATGGGATGCAGATCTCAAATTATCATAAAAAGACCAGGCTTAATGGTCTGACTGAGACTAGAGGGACCCTGGAGATCATGGTCCCCAGATCCATTGTTAATCCAAGATTGGAACCATTCCCGAAGCCAACGTTCCAGACAGGGATTGGACTGGACTATAAGATAGAAAATGATACTGGTGAAGAGTGAGCTTCCTGGCTCAAGTAGGCACATAAGACTATGTGGGCAGCTTCTGTCTGGAGATGAGATGAGAAGGAGAGGGGGACAGGAGCTGGTTGAATGGACACGGGGAATACAGGGTAGAGAGGAGGAATGTGCTGTCTCATCAGGAGGAGAGCAGCTAGGAGTACATAACAAGGTGTGTATAAGTTTTCGTATGAAAGACTGACTTGATGTGTAAACTTTCACTTAAAGCACAATAAATAAATTTTAAAAAATGGATGTCAGAAGAGACACTAAAACTTGCTCTTGAACATTGAGCAGCTAAAGCAAAAAGGAAGAAATGATGAAGTATAAGAACTGAACAGAAGATTTCAAAGGGAGCCTCGAGAAGACAAAGTATTAAAACGAAATGTGCAAAGACCTGGAGTTAGAAAACCAAAAGGCAAGAACACGCTCAGCATTTCTCAAGCTGAGAGAACTGAAGAAAAATTCAAGCCTTAAGTTGCAATACTGAAGGATTCTATGGGCAAAATACTGAACAACATAGGAAGCACCATAAGAAACTGGAAGGAATACACAGTCACTATACCAAAAAGTATCGGTCGACAATCAACCATTTTAGAAGGTAGCATATGATCAAGAACAAATGGTATTGAAGGAAGAAGTCCAAGCTGCACTGAAGGCACTGGCAAAAAAACAAGGCTCTAGGAATTGACAGAATACCAACTGAGATGTTTCAGCAACGAGTGCAATGCTGGAAGTGGTCAAATGTCTATGCCAAGAAATTTGGAAGACAGCTACCTGGCCAACCAACTGGAAGAGATCCACATTAGTGTCCATTCTAAACAAAGGTTATCCAACAGAATGCAGAAATTATCAAACAATATCATTAATATCATATTTAAGTAAAACTCTGCTGAAGATAATTCAAAAACAGTTTCAGCAGTACATCAGTAGGGAATGGCCAGAAATTCAAGCCAGATCCAGAAGAGGACGTGGGGTGAGGGATATCATTGCTGGTGTCAGACGGAGCTTGGCTGAAAGCAGAGAATACCAGAATGATGTTTACCTGTGTTTTATTGACTATGCAAAGGCATTTGGCTATGTGGATCTAACAAGTTATGGATAACGTGAAAAATGGGAATTCCAGAACACTTAATTGTGCTCATGAGGAACCTATATACAGACTAAGAGGCAGTTGCTCAAACAGAACAATGGGATAGTGCATGGTTTAAAATCAGGAAAGGTGTGCATCAGGGTCGTATCCTTTCCCCATGCTTATTTAATCTGTGTGCTGAGCAAATAAACCAAGAACCTGGACTGTATGAAGAATGTCGCATCAGGATTGCAGGAAGACTCCTTAACAACCTGCAATATGCAGATGACACAGCCTTGCTGTTGCTAAATACCTCTTTAATGTGTTAAAAAGCAAAGATATCAATTTGAGGAATAAGGTGCACCTAACTCAAGCCATGGTATTTTCAATCGCCTTATAGGCATGTGAAAACTGGACAATGAATAAGGAAGATCGAAGAACTGATGCCTTTGAATTGTGGTGTTGTAGGAGAACACTGGAAACCCTGGTGGCGTAGTGGTTAAGTGCCACGGCTGCTAACCAGAGGGTCGGCAGTTCGAATCTGCCAGGTGCTCCCTGGAAACTCTATGGGGCGGTTCTACTCTGCTATGTAGGGTTGGAATCCACTCGGTGGCTCTGGGTTTGGTTTCGGTTTGGAGCAGAACACTGAATACACCATGTACTGCCAGAAGAACGAAAAAAATCTGTCTTGGAAGAAGTACAGCCAGAATGCTCCTTAGAAGGGAGACTTTGTCTCACATACTTTGGATGTGTTATCAGGAGGGACCAGTCCCTGGAGAAGGACATCATGCTTGGTAAAGCGGAGGGTCAGCCAAGAAGGGGAAGACCCTCAACGAGATGGACTGACACAGTGGCTGCAACAATGGACTCGAGTATAACAACAATCACAAGGATGGCACAGGACTGGGCAGTGTTTTGTTCTGTTGTACATGGGGTCGCTACGAGTCGGAGCCAGCTCAACGGCACCTAACAACAACAACGTTGCCGCCATGCCATAATCGGGAGAGAGAAAAAAGCTAAAGTTTGAGAATTAAAACAGTGATAATGTTCTCACACTCCTGTGGTACATCCGAGGGGTCCCCCGCGCCCTGTGGCTCAAGCCACGGTCCCACCTTGGTGCCAGACTGCGCCAAGCTCATCATGCAGGAGACCGGCTGAATCCTACTCATTCAGTTTCTTAGCACCTGATGTGAATGTCACTTACAGACATAAACGCAGCATGCAGGGCTCCACAGGTCCCCCTCCCATAGCCTGCTCCCCCTCCTGGTGCCAGGGCTGCCAGGGCAGGCAGGAAAGGCCGCTGCTCAGGCCATGACACACACAGGGATGCAGCCTGTCTTGAGTTCATGGGGTTTGAGGGGGGGAATTGGGGGGTTAGCCCAGAGGGAGCACGCTTCTCCACAGTCTCGAGGACAGGAGCTATGGCAGGAGCTGTCCTCTGAGAGGGTGCTCCTTGTGCGCACCCCCGTCAGCTACAGAAGAGGCAGCTGGTCTGACTCACCCTCCACAGACGGGGCTCTTACTGCAGCACTGGAGAGGTGCCCGGTTACCTTGAGCTCCTGCGTCAGGACTGCGTTGCTCATGGCGTCGGCCTGCAGGCGGGACTCTCGATCCCTCCTCTGAATCTTGGACTCAAACTCCAGCAGGAGCTCCTGACGAGAGGGGCACTCGTGAGGCAGGCCCACCGTGAGGACCACCAGGCCATGTGTCAGGGGTCAGCCTGGACCAACAGCACCACAGCAGAAGCCGGCAAATGCCCCAGAAGGTGGGATGAGGTCAAGGAGGCTGGCAAAGGAAGACTGCTGTCTACCAGGGGCCGATGACATCTCCTGACTTCTAGACAAGGACCTGAGACCCATAGGGTCTGCACAAAGAGCAATCAAGGGCTACCCGTTGTCCCCATGGTAGAGGTGGTCTGTCTATGTCTCTCTTTGGCCCTGTGGGTCTTGCAGCTTTACGTACAGCTGGTCACGTGGTGCACGCAGCTTAGAGCTGCTACAAGTGGATCCTTCTCCAGAAGCCCTGAGGTGTGGCCAGCCTTCTCACTGGGGAGCATCCTTTGCTTGCCTCACTGCTGCCGGCTCCCCCTTATCCAAAGGGCCCAGGACGGCAAGAGCTGCCACTTTGCTACAAGGACAGGCAAGACACAGGGACCTGACGCTGGAGTTGGTCTGCTCCTCCCCATCGTCTGCCCCGAGCTCTCACACAGACTTTACCAGCATTTCTAATCCAGAGTGAAAGGTGATGCTCATTCCCACAGACCGCCCTGTGTGGCTGAGGATGTCCCAGAAGCCCCGGGTGCAAAGTGTGAGAAAGTGAGAGCACGGTTCTACACCGTGGCCACTAGGGGGCAGGCGCCCTGTCGGAGCCGAGCTCCAGAGGAGAAAGGCTTCCAGGGAGCCCAGGGGCCAGCACAGGGGCCGAATGTTTCTGCCCCACGTACAAATGGACAGAAGGCCGCTGCCCCACTGCGTGCTGGACCTGTGGTCAGCCACCCACCGCCCCGCCTGTGCTCAGTCCAACAAACAGGTGACCTTTGGAAACAGGACTCCACTTCTCCACTGAGACCCCAGTAGATCCTCATCTCACCCCCCATTCCCTCTGTGAATAGCCCTCTCCGCCCACCTGGCCTTGGGGCTCCCCAGCAGGTACCTGCCTCAGCCTCCCTCATCTGAGCACTCTCCTCCCCCACCCAGTGGTCACAACCCACCCTTCACCTCCTCAGATCTTTGCTCAGCCCCCTCCTGATCCCCCCTCCGCATTCAAATACCGCCTGCCCCACCCTGGCACCCCCACTTTGCCTTATCCACAGCAGGTAATGCCCTCAGAAGCCAAGCTACACATCTCTCTTCCAGGTTTGGTTATTAACGGCATCCCTTCAAGTGTAAGCCCACAAAGGGTGGGTGCACACAGTGCCCGCTGCTGCCTCCAGAGCCCACGGAGGCCTGGCACATGCTTCAGTCAGTAAAGACTTGTCAAAGCACGAACAAATCAATTCATCGTTAATTTCTCGCTAGCCTGCTAGCCAACTAGGAAAAGTCTTTAAGTTCACAGTCTACAACCTACATACATAACAAGTCACACAGACTCTCTCAGGCACGACCATCTCAGGTTTCATTTCTCATGAGAAAAATCACTCCCCCCAGTGAGCTGGTTCTACCTCTGACAAGTCAGTAATGAGCCCAAAGAGCTTTCCAATGAGAGACACCGGAGACTAGCCCAAAGGGGGCATTGGAGAGACCCCCAGTTAATAATGGCGACCACTCAAGACCCCTGGCTAATAATGACAAAAGCCCAAAATCCTCGATTAATAATTACAAGCACTCAAGACCCCTGGCTAATAATGGCGAGCGTGACCAACTGGAGACCTTGGGCAGGTTATGTCATGCCTGTTTCCCCTCTGCAAACTGGGCGTCACACTGTGTCTCTGTCAGGGATGCTGCTGCGGAGCTCATGGATTCACGCACGTCAGAGGGGGCTTTGTGGGGAAGATTCCCCAAACACCGCTTGTCATCACTACAGTGTAAGCTCGCCACATCTACAGTAAACCAAGACCAAGAGGACCCATCACATCCACACACACAAACACGCACACCACCCTCACGTCCACACACGCACACATGCACGCTGCCCTCACGTCCATGCCCGCACACGCACGTTTACCCTCACGTCCACACCTGCACACACACGTGTTTACCCCCACATCCACATCCACACACACACACGAACCACCCTCACGTCCACACCCACACATGCACAGCACTGCCAAAGGTGGAATCTAACGAGAGGATATCTTTTAGCCAAACTTCCAGCAGAATGAGTCTCTTGGAGGTGCAGACTGAGTTTCAAAGGCTCTGAGGAGAAATTTTGGCGACAGGCTTGAGAGTCGTCTGTCAGTTGACACATCTTTACATAAAATTACAGTTAAGCATTGCTTTGTTGAAAGAAATAGTTACCATAATTTGAGTTTCCAGCTTTTGTCTACCGTAACTCTAGCATTTATTTTGTAATATTTTCCTAAACCCAGGAAATGTCACGTATTCATTTCTGATGACAGCAATTCAACTTCTGCTCCCCAGGTAAGATATTCGATTAACAAAATGGTTGTCTTTTCCTTGTCACCTACAATTTAGATGTCACAGAGGGGGGCAGGAAGGAGCCCCAAAGTGGGACTCGACTCCAGAGGCGCGTACCTGTTTCTGCAGCGTAAGCTCCCCATCCAGCTCCTGGAGTCTCCTCTCCAGTTTCTGCGTCAGTTTTTCGTACTGTTTCCGATGGTGGTCAATTTCACTATTCTTGTCACTGTGGTAATGGAACACGGCATTAAGAACAGATACACCGAATAGCCACCACAGTGACTAGGTACATTTACAAGGTACACTTCACCGAGGTGGTGCTGGTGGGGCCCAGTGGAGGGCAGAGCTTCTGCCCCCAGCTGGTGGCAAAAAGACAGTACTAGTCAGCACCCCACTGCCCCTGCACCTCCCCACCTCAGTGAGTGGGCCCCCCAGCTGCAATGTAGCAGTGTGCAGTGGTGTCCCACTTTCACCCGTGCTATATCAGAAGGGCCTAGTGGAGAGCTGACTATCTACCCCCAGTTAGACCCAAACGGGGTGACCGCCTGCAAAGAAAAGATGAATGGGATCTAGAGTCTCACAACATAATACCCAAAATGTCCCAAATACAATAAAAAATTACCCATCATACCAAGAACCAGAACCAAGAGCCAGGAAAATCTCAACTCGAATGATAAGAGACAGTCCGCAGATACAATACCGAGGTGGCAGAGGTGCTGGAATTACCTGACAAGGCTTTTAAAGTAGCCATCACAAAAATGCTTCAGCAAGCAATTTAGTACACTCTTAAACGGAAAAACAGAAAGTCTCAGCAAAAAAAAAAAAAAAGACATCACAAAGAATCAAATGGAAATCTGAGAACTGAAAATAAAATTACCAAAATATAAGCCTCACTGGATGGACTCAGTAGTAGAACAAATATGGCAGAAAGTGGGGCAGTGAATTATTTCATATGGCCCTTCTAGCCATGGTCTTGTGACTCCCACAAAATGATTGGGTGAGACCATGCAAATAAGGTACTTGTAGCCCATGACAGGGATTGGACAGTGTGATGGTTAAGACTGTGTCAACTTGGCTGGGCCACGATTCTCGGTGTTTTGGCAGGCGTATAACGTTGTGATCATTTCCCTGTTGAGATCTGATACGTGATCATCCCCATGACGGGATCTGCTGAGTAGTACCAGCAGGCGCGGGGCCTGGGGCAGCTCACCACCCCCTCAGCCTTCATCTCTCTGCCCTCCGCCACCTAGCCCTTCCCGTTCTCTTTGCCAGGGCTTTTGCTTGTTCCAGATCCTGCAGCTGGCTCCTATTTGTCTGACCTCCGGTTCTCAGGACTTGGGCTAGCAGTTTACCAGCAGTCTGCCTGTCAATCTTGAGATTCATCAATCTTCACAGCCTGCAATGGCATGGCTCTCCAGCCTGCCAATCTTGGGTTTCCCAGCACCTGTGGCTATGTGAATCCAGAAAAGCCCCTTTCCTGGCCCATGGACTTGGGATGTTACAGCCTCTAAAAACTGCGTGAGCCATTTCCTTGATATAAATCTCTCTCTTGATATATATATATTTATATGCTTTACTGGTTTTGTTTCTCTAGAGAACCCAGCCTAAGGCAGACAGCCTGCTAATAATGCAAATAAGGTACATGGAACACTTGTGGGGGTAGGGCCATGCAAATAAGGGGTACAGAACACTAGCAAGAGGGTTGGTCAGTTTTGCCACCCTACCAGACTAAACGGGAGCCAATCCCAGAAGTGGAGGTGGGGACCTCACTACCATCAAGAACAGCCAGGAGCAGAGCATGTCCTCTGGACCCTGAGTCTCTGTGCTGAGAACCTCCCAGACCCAGGAGACAGAGAGAGAGCTGTAACACCAGAGCTGGTAAGCAGCAGTGGCAAGAGAACCAGCGGACCAGCACAAGACAGCACAATGTGCTTTCCGGCCCAAAGGGCGAGGTAGCTACAGTGGGCATACTGACCCACAGAGCAAGAGACCTGAGCACCTTAATGAAGGAGGCCTGCTGGCGGAGTGGGGTGCCACCAAGCACTTGGTGGAGCTAGGGTCCATGACCCACAGAAGGAGAGAACTGAGTGCCTTCGGGCTTGTCTTAGTCATCTTATGTTGCGATAACAGAAATACCACAAGTGGATGGCTTTAACAAAAAGAAGCTTATTCTCTCATAGTCTAGCAGGCTATAAGTCCAAATTCAGGGTGCCAGCTCCAGGGGAAGGCTTTCTTTCTCTGTCAGCTCTGGAGAGAGGCTCTTGTCATCAGTCTTCTCTCGGTCTGGGAGCATCTCAACACAGGAACCTCAGGTCCAAAAGATGGACTCTGCTCCCAGCACTGCCTTCTTGCTGGTATGAGGTCCCCATGTCTCTTTGCTCACTTCTCTCTTTTATATCTCAAAAGAGATTGGCTTAAGACACTAATCTTGTAGACCTCATCAGTAGAACTGCCACTAATCCATCTTATTACATCATAGTGATAGGATTTACAACATACACGGAAAGCACATCGGAAGATAAAATGGTAGACAATCATACAAGGGAATCGTGACCTAGCCAAGTCGACAGATATTTTTGGAGGATGCAATTCAATCCACGACAGGGCCTGAGGCTTACTGGCAGAGTGGGGTGCCTCTGGGTGCTTACTGGCCAAGTAAAGAGCTTTGTAACACTTGCCTGAGTAGGGCAAGGCAGGGGCTGAGGGACCAAAGGGCCGAGGGGTCAAAAGCCTAGAGAGAGGCCTCGAAGCTGTCCTGACGGAAGAACTGTATCCTGAGAGTTCCTGACCCTGAGTTGTAACCTGTTACTTTCCTAACAAACCCCATAACTATGAGTCTGGTCTGTGAGTTCTGCGTGGCCACTGTAATGAATTATAGAACCCAGCAGAGGGGTAGAGAGTGCTATGGGAGTCGTGCTGTGTCACAACTGGCAAAAAGGTTGGAGGATGGAGGTATGTCTAACCTCTACCTCACAGAGATCAGCTTTGGGCTATGACGATGATGATTCGTCCCTCCTGAAGCTGGAGGAGGTCAGATGCCACCGCGCCATTTTCCACAGAGAAAGGACCGCGGACGTGAAGACAGAACCACAGATGGTACGCAATCTGGACAGAGGGAACAGCTGGGACAAAAGCCGAGCAGGGCCTCAGGTGTTGTGGACAGTAACAAAAGACCCACATCTGTGTCACTGGAGTTACAGGATGAAAGGAAAGAGTTCGGGGTTGAAAAGGCGTTGAAGAAATAATGGCTGAAAACGTCCCACTTTGGTAAAAAAAAGAATGGACAAAAACCCAAAGAGACACTTCATAAAATAATGTAAAACATTTTTTGAAAGATGCTTTAAACACTCCCGAGCATGGCTGTGAGAAAGAAAATAAGTACTTTCATGGACGGCACTTTGCCAACAACTGTCACCACATCAAATGCAACTGCTGCTGACCTACAATTCACAGAGCAGACGTTTCAATATTCAAAGGTGGGGACTACCTGAATGTCCACGTCCACGCTCTGGGTGAAAGGCTATCAGGACCCTCTCCCGCTATGAGAGAAGGCTCTGGCTCCTTCATACACACAGGTGGTGTGTGTGTGAACAACGGCACTAAGGAGCACTGCTTGGACAAAAATGACCCATGCCGATAAATTCTGCCTGGGGTGGGAGAAACACTGAGGCAACCATAAATACCTCCTGCCTCCCCAAAGGAAGTGGCTCTGTGACAAACCAAGCCAGTTGCAGAGACTTTGGAAGCTACATCTCTGGATACAAGAGACAATGGCTTCTGCAGGTAACAGGTTTCCACATCCCCAAGGTGGGCCTCCTCTCCCTGCACTTGAGAGGCTGCAGAAACCCCATTGCTGCCGTCCGACCCCCGCCGCCCCGCCCCGAGTAGGCAGGCAGCAGTGTGTGAGTGGCAGGCACAGCACACACCAGAGTGCCAGGCAACTGGTTCAAAGACCATGGTAGAACCAAGCACACTGATAAGAAAAGATGCCAAAAATAGACGACAGGCTAATGAGAACAAGATGCAGAGTGGCGTACAGAGCAGCTCTACATGGGTGTGAAAGTAACCCTCCTAGAGAGAGCACAGCAGACCACATACAGTGGACCATGTGTCAAGGGACCACGTGCCAAGGGACCACGCACAGCAGACCATGCACAGCAGACCACGTGCAGAGGGACCACGTGTAGGGGGACCACACGCAGAAGGACCATGCACAGCAGACCATGCACAGCTGACCACGCGCAGTGGACCACACACACCTGACCATGAGCAGAGGGACCACGTGCAGAGGGACCACACACAGTGGACCATGCACAGCTGACCAGATGCAGCGGACCACACACAGCCGACTATGTGCAGAGGGACCACATGCAGAGGGACCATGCACAGAGGGCCCACATGCAGAGGGACCATGCACAGATGACCACACACAGCCGACCACACACAGTCGACCATGTACAGAGGGACCACGCATGGAGGGACCACGCACAGCAGACAACGCATAGTGGGCCACGCACAGAGGGACCACGTGCAGAGGGACCATGCACAGTGGACCACGTGCAGTGGACCATGCACAGAGGGACCATGCACAGTGGACCGTGTACAGCTGACCATGCGCAGAGGGACCATGCACAGCAGACCATGTGCAGAGGGACCATGCGCAGCAGACCATGCACAGAGGGACCATGCACCGTGGGCCACGTGCAAAGGGACCATGTGCAGAGGGACCACACACAGTGGACCACAAGCAGTGGGACCATGCATAGCTGACCACATACAGCAGGACCACGCACAGTGATGCTGCACAGAGTGGACAATGCACAGCAGATCACTCACAGCGGGGCGTCACACAGGTAACAGATGGCGGGTCACTCACGGCAGGATTACACGCAGTGGGAACACAAGCAGTGGGTTGCTCACAGTGGGACCGCACACAGCAGGACCATGCACAGTAGTCCTTATGTCTGCTTCCCATCACAGTCTCCCATCCAGTCCGAATTTTGACCCTGAGAACGTCACTTTTGTGATTTAAACAATTGCTTAAAAATACTGTTTACAGCCTAAGAGACAGAAAGAGCCACATAAACCAGAGACTACATTAGCCTGAGACCAGAAGAACTAGATGGTGCCTAGCTAGAGCCGATGACGGCCCTGACAGGGAACACAACAGAGAATCCCTGAAGGAGCAGGAGAACAGTGGGATGCAGACCTCAAATTCTCGTAAAAAGACCAGACCTAATGGTCTGACTGAGACTAGAGAGAGCCCGGAGGTCATGGTCCCTGGACCTTCAGTTAGCCCAAGGCTGGAACCATTCCTAAAGCCAACTCTTCGGACAGGGACTGGACTGGACTATAAGACAGAAAATGATACCGGTGGGGAGTGAGCTTCTTGGCTCAAGTAGACACATGAGACTATGCGGCAGCTCCTGTCTGGAGGCAAGAGTGGGGAGACAAGCTGGGTGAATGGACACAGGGAATATAGGGTGGAGAGGGGGAGTGTGCTGTGTCATTAGGGGGACAGCAGCTAGGAGTACGTAGCAAGGTGTGTGTAACTTTTTGTATGAGAGACTGACGATTTGTAAACTTTCACTTAAAGCACAATAGATTTAAAAACAAAAGGACTTTTCAGAGTACAAAAAAAGAGCTCTTAAAAATTAAGACATGATATCAACAATGAAAACTCAATAGATGGGTTAGAAGATAAAGTTGAAAAAAATATCCCAGCAAGTATAGCAGAAAGGCAAAAAGAGAGGAAATAAAGAAAATTAGAGAACTATTCTAGGAGATACAGCATGTTAAAAACAGGGAATTAAAAAAAAAAAGTGGGGAGAGGGACAGAGAGTTTCCGTGGGGGAAGAAAACATCAAATAAATAATACAAAAAAATTTTCCAGAGCTAAAGAATATCACAGCTTGCCTGGCATTATGAATTATGGCATGAAATTTATTCAACAATTCAAGAAATATCAGGATGTTTCCTAATTTAGAGTAAATATATTTTACCACCAAAATTGTATTTGTATAATCACCAGGGGAAAAAAAATTAAATTTACAGTAGCCTTTAAACAATGTGAAATGTTTCTTCTTTAAGTGAACGAGTTTCTAAAACACTTATTTTGATTTCATGTATTAGAAGAAAAACAAAATTGAACCATTATTGGGGTTAAGTGATTTTCTATTTAAAGTGCCTGTTGGCGCCACTATAGAACTGGCATCATTTACCCATTAATAGAACCAACACATGTACACAAGAAAACTTGAAATAAAAATATGAACAAAATTAATTTAGAAGACTAGCCACTTGAACTAACTGAAAAGTCATGTTTCATAGAGTGATATGTAATAGACCTGCACTGCGTATGTTAAAATAATGTCTTTAAAAAAAATACTGTCTCTGAGCAGTGTTCTTACAATAACCAGGAGCTTTTGACGTGGGTGCTGATGTTTCTTCAGCAGATGTGTGTGTTTAGATTTTCAGGTTGTCAGTGACATCCCTCAGCTCCACGATGGATGGAAAACGTCAACAGACATTTTGGGCAACTTACATGCTCATCATCAACTATCCTGAGACATGAACATATTACTTAATAGTTCATTAAACAAGCACTTCAATTCTTAAACAAATTGCTACTGAAAGGATTTGTTGCAAAATAAAAAGCATTAAAAAAAAATACCGTTTACACTGGAAGAACATGTAACATGAAAAAATATTCAGGATCTCGATCAGTGAAAAAGAACCTGCAGTAACCTCTTACTTTTATGTTCTATGCACACACATCACACACACACAGAAATGCAGGGAGGACACTCCCACCGTTAGCAGGGGACACACAGAGCATACACTACTTGCCAAGTAAGTGGCTTTTAAATGAAGCCTGGACTGTGCCCTCTACTGTCTCATCAAAGTCCCCCAGCTGCTGGCTCACTGCGACACCTGGACAGGTGCAGATGCACCGAAGCCGTCAACAGGCAGTGAGCCTACAGACAAGTATGTAGGGTCCTCACGTCAAAGTGCCTGAAATTAATATATGTTTCCCAACATTAAAACAATTATAAGGTCAAATATGTTTTATTAAAAGAATGTAGACTTAGAGTTAACGAAAAAAACAATCCCACCTACTTAAACCCACTTCCTGTTGTTTCAGCATGGCATGGGAACCCAGAAAAAGACATCCTGTCCACATTCACTCAACAAGTCCGTGCTCAGGGCCATCTGCATCCACATCAGAGGCACTGGGTCCTTGATCAGGCAGCACCGGGCAGCACAGCTGGGGAGGTGGGCAGTCAGAGGGCACGTCTGCACGGGCTCACCTGTGTGCTCACCTGTGAACTCACCTGTGCACACGCTCCAACTCCCGGCGATACTCCTGCATTGTCACCTGCTGCTGCTGCTGCAGCTCCTCTGCTCGCCGGGCCTCGCGGGCCAGCGCCTGCCTCAGCTTGGCTGCTTCGATCTTGAGCTCGCTGGCCTCCGCCTGCCGGGCCTCCTCTGCACGCTGGACCTGGGCGAAGGCGGCATCATAGCGCTCCAGCTCGCGGTCCCGCTCCTCTAGCACTTGCAGGTTGTAGACGAAGTCTTCCTGCAGACACCGCAGCTGACCCTGCGCCTCCTCCAGCCGGCGCTGCAAATCCTGCAGAGCGGCACTCTGCAGCTGGGCACGGCGGGCCTGCAGCGCCCGCCACTCCTCCTCCTTGTGAGCCAGCAGCTCCTCCAGGGCCTGTTCTGAGGGCAGCATTGTGGCAACTGTGCGGAGAGAAGGCAGGTTTGGACTCAGGCTGGGCTCCGACGTCCCTCCACTGCACCCAGCTCAGAGCCCATCACAAACACAGGAGGACGCCCTGCGCCAGTCACCCTGAGGTCTGGTCAAACCTGAGTCCTGCAGCAGGTCAGGCCCCAAGCTGCGAGGGTCTGGCCCACACCTGGCTGGTCAGCAGGCTGGGGCCCTTGGTTTGCATGCTCTCACCACAGAGCAGAGGCAGCAGAGGTGGTCAAGAGAGAAGCTCTGCGTGCCACCTACCTGGCTAGTTCTTAAATACATCCACCCCGCAGATGAGAAAACTGGGACTGCCAATTGCTGAGCAAGGGCTGAAGCCCAGGCAGCCCCTACAGAGCCAGCAGCCCCCCGCCCTGGCTTCCTCCTGGAGCTGGGGCTGCGTCCTGAGACTGACTGCCCGGCGGGGAGGGTGCCAGCAGAGCAGGTGCAGGTGAGTCCTTAATCTCCAGTCAACCGTGGGCCAGCACTTTTGTAAAGCACAATAAAACAAAAGGCTAGAAAACGCAACTGAGAAAGCAAAGGCGCACAATACTCAGCCCGTTTCTTTACTCTCGAGTTTACTCTGTCAGATTGCTAACCAGCATCCAGGGGCCTCTTGCTCTCTGTGTCTGTGTGGCTCTGCCAAGGACCAGGTGCACAAGGTTGGACAGCCTGCCCCACGCCACGGCAGGGTGTACGTTCTGGAGACACCTGGACTGTCCTGGTCCACTCCTGGTCAGATCACTTGGCAGATGGCGCTGGTTCTGACACACAAGCTGCTTAGCATCCCCCCTTCAGCCTTACTGCACCAAATGGATCAGAGGCCACACCATGAAAGGTGGGGGGCCACCCACTGGACACCCCCAGCCACACCACACATGAGGCCAGTCAGGCCTGGGTGTGGTTCTGGCTGTCCTCTCTGGGCAGGCAGCTTGAATGACGCCCTCCCCTCTAATCACTTTTCCAGAAGGGCCGAGGTGAATGGGAATGGGGATCCAGCAGAGGCGTCTGAGTGTCATTCCCATCCAGAGGATTTAAAATGCCTGACCCACTGTGAAGGGTCTCCTTTCGGAAGGAGAGACATTTCCACACTCTCTCCAGGTCATCTTGACATGCCACTTCATAGAGTTTACGGGGAATCGTCTGGGTGAGAGGCAGCGTGCACAGCGCTGAGGCGATCGTTATGTACATGGGACAGGCGCATGAGAAGACTTGCAGAGCACAGCACATGGGTGCTGTGGGGGCTCAGTGTGGTGGTAACCACCCACCTGAGGTGTTACCCACATGCACCAATCCCGTGTGTCCACTCTGATCAACATAAACAAATATCCACAAAGACACAAATCTCAGAAACAGGAACCAGAGAACATTGTTGTTGTTAGGCGCCGTGGAGTTGGTTCTGGCTCATAGCCACCCTGTGTACAACAGAACAAAACACTGCCTGGTCCCGCGCCAGTCTCACAATCATCGTTATGCTTGAGCCCATCGTTACAGCCACTGTGTCAATCCATCTCGTTGAGGGTCTTCCTCTTTTTCGCTGACCCTATACTTTACCAAGCATGATGTCGTTCTCCAGGGGCTGGTCCCTCCAGACAACATGTCCAAAGTAGGCGAGACAAAGTCTCACCACCTTTGCTTCTAAGGAGCATTCCAGTTGTACCTCTTCCAAGACAGACTTGTTTGTTCTTCTGGCAGTCTATGGTATATTCAATATTCTTCGCCAGCACCCTAATTCAAAGTCATCAATTCTTCTTTGGTATTCCTTATTCATCGTCCAGCTCTCACATGCATATGAGGAGATTCAGGCATACTTTAGTCCTTAAAGTGACATTTTTGTTTTTTAACACTTTAAAGAGGTCTTTTGCGACAGATTTGCCTAATAAAAAAACCCAGTGCCGTCAATTTGCCTAATGCAATGTGTCATTGACTTCTTGACTTTTTTCTTTTTACATTAATTCTAGAATTCTTAAGCCAGCAGCCACTCCCTAAATCAGCAACAATACTGCCTTTCAGAGACATGAAGTTCATTTCAGTCCTGAAATCACTAATAGCAAACACTAACAACAAAAACACAAACTACAGAGATAAAACTATTTTAATACAACATCTTAGTAAAAGAAGGAAGAAAAAAAGAAACTGTCCAAATGGTCTGGGATCACATTTGAAGACTCCTGAAATATTTCGTCAGGACCAAAGCCACAGCGGGCTGCATTCTCCAGGAGGTACGCATGGGGCACCGTGCCCAGGTCATCCACCTCACGGCCACTGCCCACTACGGAAGGTCCATCAGGAAGCCACGCTCAGGACACACTTCAATCTCTTTGGCAAGGCACAAAACGGGCCCAGCCTAAGGGCCCAGCCAGCTCCTCTGGGCTCCCAGGAGCCAGCATGCTACTGCGACGGGTGTGTGCTGCTCTCTGCCGGAAAGGCTCTGTGGCCCTGATTGCGGTGTTCCCCTAGAGCCCGAGCCAGCACAGACGAGGTGCTGGGTGTTTAGTGAATGACTTAGCCTGTCAATCAGTGAGAAACTGCTCCTCTGGCTCCACTGTGCTCCCGGCAGAATGGGAAGCTCCTTGTGCACAAGGCGAGTCCGAGCCAGTGCTCAGAGCTTCTGTCCACCAGAGGGCAGCTGCCCTGCAGTCTGTGCACAGCTCACCAAAGGATGATCCCCCAGGGCCCCGAGGCCAAGGTGAACTGGCTTCAACATCACAGTCAGTCTCTGCCCAATCTGCCAGCCATCAGGGGCCCAACAGGTTCCTGATTTTCCAGCAGGGCAGCCATGAAGGTACTGGGACCTGAAAGGGAGCTTGCTCACAGGCCTCCAGCAGAACCGGAACCACACGAGCAGCGGCCTGGTCACTTCTACTTCTCATGTCCAAAATTCGGTGCTTTCTACCCCATTTCTGTCTAAAAGAGATGGAAGTTTACTTGTGTTGTCTGAAATTGCGGGTCTCAGAAAAATGGAAATAACTCCTCCTGAAAGCCATGGTCTGGTCCCTCACACAGAGGACATTCAGGCTGCAGTTGTGCTTATCGGCAGCAGAGGCCCCACTGGACATACAGGCCTCATTAGCGAATAAAGCAGAGGCCGGAGAAACGCTGAACCAGCCTCAGCCTCACTCCAGTCACAGTGGACATCTGAATGCGCCCCTGGTTTTAAGACGATGATACAAGGAGCGTCCATGGAGTGTGGACCAGTGCCAGACGCTCTCACCTAACCGGAACCCGTGAGCAGTTCCTGGAGCACACCACCTCGTCAGAGCAGGGGCAGCAAGGCGAGGTTTGGCGCCCCATGGAGAAGGCAGGGGAAGAGCTGAAGAAGAGGCTCAGAAAACTGTTTCCAGCCAGTGGAAGCCTCTGCGGACCCAAAGTTTCAGCCAGATTTACAACAGGACCCAAAAGCCTGCTGGGCCGGGAGCAGTGCCCAGTGCATGCGCCCCCTAACAGCCAAGAGCATACTTGAGAAAAAAGAAAGGGTTAAAGCCAAAGGAAACCAAAAATACCCCCTGAAGGTTTCTTTAATCCAAGGAATAGTTTAGTTTAACCGGTGTCAACTTGGTTGACAAAAGTATGTGTTAACTTGGTTAGGCCATGATTCCCAGCATTGTGTAGTTGTCCTCCATTTTGTGATTGATGTAATTTTTCTATGTGTTGTAAATCCTAATCGCTGCCTGTGGTTAATGAGGCAAGATTAGATTATGTTAAAGAGGGTTAGGGTGGGACTGTAACACCCTCACTCAGGTCACATGCTTGATCCAACGTAAAGGGAGTTTTCCTGGGGTGTGGCCTATATCACCTTTTGTCTTACAAGAGAAAAAAGGAAAGGGAAGCAAGCAGAGTGTTGGGGACCTCATACCACCAAGAAAGTAGCACCAGGAGCAGAGCATGTCCTTTGGACCCAGGGTTCTTGTGCAGAGAAGCTCCTAGACCAGGGGAAGACTGATGACAAGGACTTTCCTCCAGAGCCGACAGTGAAAGAAAGCCTCCCCCTGGAGCCGACACCCTGAATTCAGACTTCTAGCCTTCTAGACTGTGAGAGAATAAGCTTCTGTTTGATAAAGCCATCCACTTGTGGTATTTGTGTTACAGCAGCACTAGATAACCAAGACAACTGGTAAAGAATGTCTGCCTTGACATTGTGCTTTTTTTAAAAGAACTATCAGTATGAGATCAAACTGACAACAGCAACTCAAAATATTAGATAGGAAGCTTAGGGAGCGGCGAGTTTATATACATATATATACCAAAAACCAAACCCATTGCCGTCAAGTCAATTCTGACCCGTAGTGACCCTATAGGACAGAGTAGAACTGCCCCATAAAGTTTCCAAGGAGTGCCTGGTGGATTTGAACTGCCGACCTTTTGGTTTGCAGCCACAGCACTTAACCACTAGACCACCAGGGTTTCCATATATATATATATGTATATGTATATGTTGTGGTTGTTTGGTGCCATCGAGTCGGTTCTGACTCATAGCGACCCTATGCACAACAGAACGAAACACTGCCCGGTCCTGAGCCATCCGTACAATCGTTATGCTTGAGCTCATTGTTGCAGCCACTGTGTCAATCTACCTCGTTGAGGGTCTTCCTCTTTTCCACTGACCCTGTACTCTGCCAAGCATGATGTCCTTCTCCAGGGACTGATCCTTCCTGACAACATGTCCAAAGTATGCAGTTTTGCCATCCTTGCCTGTAAAGAGCATTCTGGTTGTACTTCTAAGACAGATTTGTTCATTCTTTTGGCAGTCCATGGTATATTCAATATTCTTCGCCAACACCACAATTCAAAGGCGTCAATTCTTCTTCAGTCTTCCTTTTTCATTGTCCAGCTTTCACATGCACATGATGTGACTGAAAATACCATGGCTTGGGTCAGGTGCACCTTAGTCTTCAAGGTGCCATCTTTGCTCTTCAACACTTTGAAGAGGTCCTTTGCAGCAGATTTACTCAATGCAATGAGTCTTTTGATTTCTTGACTGCTGCTTCCATGGCTGTTGATTGTGGATCCAAGTAAAATTAAATCCTTGACAACTTCAATCTTTTCCCTGTTTATCGTGATGTTGCTCATTGGTCCAGTTGTGAGGATTTTTGTTTTCTTTATGTTGAAGTGCAATCCGTACTGAAGGCTGTGGTCTTTGATTTTCATTAGTAAGTGCTTCAAGTCCTCTTCACTTTCAGCAAGCAAGGTTGTGTCATCTGCTTAACGCAGGTTGTTAATGAGCCTTCCTCCAATCCTCATGCCCTGTTCTTCTTCATATAGTCCAGCTTCTCGTATTATTTGCTCAGCATACAGATTGAATACGTATGGTGAAAGAATACAACCCTGACACACACCTTCCCTGACTTTAACCAATCAGTATCCCCTTGTTCTGTCCAAACAACTGCCTCTTGATCCATGTAAAGGTCACTCATGAGCACAATTAAGTGTTCTGGAATTCCCATTCTTCGCAATGTTACCTATAGTTTGTTATGATCCACACAGTCGAATGACATTGCATAGTCAATAAAACACAGGTAAACATCCTTCTGGTATTCTCTGCTTTCAGCCAGGATCCATCTGACACTGGCAATGATATCCCTGGTTCCACGCTGTCTTCTCAAACCGGCCTGAATTTCTGGCAGTTCCTTGTCGATATACTGCTGCAGCCGTTTTTTGAATGACCTTCAGCAAAATTTTGCTTGCGTGTGATATTAATGATAATTGTTCTATAATTTCCACATTCGGTTAGATCACCTTTCTTGGGAATAGGCATAAATATGGATCTCTTCCAGTCAGTTGGCCAGGAAGCTGTCTTCCATATTTCTTGGCATAGATGAGTGAGCAACTCCAGCACTGCATCTGTTTGTTGAAACATCTCAATTGATATTCAGTCAATTCCTGGAGCCTTGTTTTTCGCCAATGCCTTCAGAGCAGCTTGGACTTCTTCCTTCAGTACCATCGGTTCCTGATCATATGCCACCTCTTGAAATGGTTGAACGTTGACTAATTCTTTTTGGTATAATGACTTTGCATATTCCTTCCATCTTCTTTTGATGCTTCCTGTGTTGTTTAATATTTTCCCCATAGAATCCTTCACTATTGCAACTCAAGGTTTGAATTTTTTCTTCAGTTCTTTCAACTTGAGAAACGCCGAGCGTGTTCTTCCCTTTTGGTTTTCCATCTCCAGTTCTTTGCACATGTCATTATAATACTTTACTTTGTCTTCTCGAGACGACCTTTGAAATCTTCTGTTCAGTTCTTTCACTTCATCAATTCTTCCTTTTGCTTTAGCTGCTCGATGTTCGAGAGCAAGTTTCAGAGTCTCCTCTGACATCCATCTCGGACTTTCTTTCCTGTCTTTTCAATGACGTCTTGCTTTCTTCAGACAATGTTCCGCTGCTATTCACAAGGTTTTCACTGGCTAATGCTTTTCAGAAGTAGACTGCCGGGTCCTTCTTCCTAGTCTGTCTTAGTCTGGAAGCTCAGCTGAAACCTGTCTTCCATGGGTGGCCCTGTTGGTATCTGAATACCGGTGGCATAGCTTCCAGCATCACAGAAACACACAAGCCCCCACAGTACGACAAACTGACAGACACGTGGGGGATATATGTATAAAAAAATACATATATATAAAATTAATTTTATTATTTTTTGCTGTTCTTGAGAATATACACAGCAGGACATGCCAATTCAACAGTTTCAACATGCACAATTCAGTGACATTGATTAAATTCTTCAAGTTGTACAACCATTCTCACCCTCCTTTTCTGAGTTGTTCCTCCCCCATTAATGCAAACTTTTTTTTTTCCCCATGGGGGCAGTGAGTTTATGTTAAAGGTGGAGGGTAAGAATGGTTGCACAACTTGAAGAATGTAATCAATGTCAATGATTATACATGTAGAAATGGTTGAAATGGTATGTGTTCTGCTGTGTGTATTTTCAACAACAAAAAAAATAAAATAAATTATTTTAAAAACAAAGGCAAAGGGGAGTCTCAAGGGCATTTGGAAAGGAGATCTACGGAAGACAAAGAACATTCCGTGGTGGGCTATGCCTAGGGCCTTGCCTTGCCCCACTCTGGTGATGCCCACGCCCTCTGCAAGCACGCTGCAGCAACGATCCTGGATAAACAAGGAAGGAACAAGAGATGGTGCTTCTGTCCATCCCTGGAGATGATTCTACCCTTGCCAAGACTACAGGATAATCAGGGTAAAACACAGTCAGAGATAAACTTGTGGGTCACCTCATAGCAGATGTGATGGTAGAATTAGTGACGCTTCTGCTCAGCTGACTAAAAATTTGGAGCATTTTTTTTAGAATAAACATTTCACTAATACTTAATTGAAAAAGCATTGCAGGACCCAACAAAACATATGCAGTAGCTTATCCACCAGTTTGTGAAGGCTAAGCATAAAATCCCTAGATGCCTGTGAATGAGACATTAGGCACCTGGACTTGCCAATAATACATCCAATGTGGGGGCTCCTCACGTGCCCTTCCTCTGCAGGTCTACCCTTCGAAGGTATCTGGCTCTCCACTCAGCTCCCAGCACATAAGCCCTGCATGGCCAATGCAGAAGACCCATATAGCTGGGGTAAAGAATGCTGTTGTCTTTTTGCTCCTTAAATGTAAACCCACTGCCGTCAAGTTGATTCCGACTCATAGCGACCCTATAGGACAGAGTAGAACTGCCCTGTAGGGTTTCCAAGGCTGTATGTAAATATTTACAGAAACAGACTGCCAAATATCTCTCGCGCGAAGTGGCTGATGGGTTTGAACTGCAGACCTTTGGCTTAGCAGCCAGGCACTTAACCGCTGTGCCAGCAGGGCTCCTCCTTAAATATAATTGAATATAAATACAGAGGGAATGGAAGGGAAGCCCAGGGTGGCTCTTGTGCTCAGCACTCAGTACACAAGATCAACCCAGTGCCCCATGGAGCCCCAGCACAAGGCGCGTAAGCTAAACCAAGAGCACCCATTCTTTAAATGGGTTCACAGGGACAAGATTATGTGCCGGTGACCCCAAGCCATCATTCTCTTCCCTGACTGTCAGAGAGTAGTCATACCAATTTTTAAAACCTGAAATAAGACCTTAATTCCATCCCTGGCACCTCCTGGAGGTGAGGGGGCATTACCCAGTAAGGGGCATGCAGTACTTTTTTCCTTGAATTCAAATTTGCCAAATCCCCCCCCCGCCACCACCAAAAAAATGTGAAATAAAACGGAAGGGAAACTGAAGTCTTGTAGTTAAGAGTTGAATCTCTGCTGACTTTCAGAGCCACAAGAATGTCATATATAACAAAAAAAAAAAAAAGAAGAAAGAGAAAACTTAATATCAATAAGGACCCAAACTGGAATACAAACTGAAATAAGTGAATCTAACTTCATTACAAACAGATAAAATAAACATGCTAAAGTAACTTTGGAAAGCAGCATTTTGACTATACACCCTAAGGCTAAAAACAGAAGTAACTGAACACAAATACTAGACTTTAGTTAGTAGGTTTGTTTTTCACAGGAGTATGGATTGGCAACTCTGGAACTACTTTGTGCATGTTCTAGGACCAAGAAAATCAGTAAATATATCCAGGACAATGGGAGCCAGGCTCAGAGAAAGGATCACAAACCAGGCAAGGGAAAGTAGCACAAGCCCTGTGGTAATGGATGGGAACTGAAGGTGTCAGTGCAAATTCATAGGTACACAGATGTAGAAATAGACAGGTGTGTATGATATATACAAAGATGTATTTCCCTGCTCTGTCCCTTGAGAAGGCCAAGGAGCAATGACACCCCAGAAGCAGCGAGCACACCCAGTACCCAGATGTCTAAACACCGTCCTCAACTAAAAGGAACTAGAGAATAGCTGATTCCAGGGCTAGTCCAGGAGAGCACAAGATGAGCCTGGGACATCTGTGGTACCAGAAAGTAAAGAAGTGCTCCGGAAGAGGACCCAGAGGCCAACCTGAAGGGCTCCCAATGGCCAAATATGGGACAATCCAAACAACAAAATCAATGATAGTACTAGATTACAACCCATGGAATAAAATCACAATCCATGATTTACGGACTAGTACACATACCCTACACAAAATACATAGACTAATATACGAATAGCTGGAGCCCTGGTGACCCTGTGGTTAAGAGCTCGGCTGTTAACCAAAAGACCAGCAGTTCAACTCCACCAGCCGCTCCTTGGAAACCCTATGGGGCAGCTCTACCCTGACCTACAGGGTCACCACTCAACAGCAATGGGTTTGTTTTTTTTTTAATATATGAATATATAAAAAATACACCAATACACAAAAATAAATGAATAAATAGATAAATGGGGGAGACGGGAAGGTTCTTCCTTACAGTTGTTGTTAGGTACCATGGAGTCAGTTCCGGCTCATAGTGACCTTACAGTAGAATTTCAAATTACAAATGTAGAAGGAATATGGAATAGACAGATATACATTAACAACTGCTTCAGGCAAAACTCAGCTCATGATGCTAAAGCTAATGGTAGGAAGAACAGTGTGAAACAAGATACTTCCATAGTCTCAAAATATTCCCTCACAGATATATTTATCATTTACAAGAGAGAACAGCAACTGTACAGTGGAGAGGCCTGGCAGACGCACTCACACCAAGTGATCGAAGTCAGCATCACCACGAATGGGACCAGTCAGTGTCACAGGCCTCCTGACAAGCTACACTGAGAAAAACACGGCTTCGCTTTTGAGATTTCCTTACATCAAAGGAAACTGAAACCAAGGGGCATCCTACAATTGCTAGCTAGAGCTCTGCAAATGTGTCAGGGTTGTGAAAGACACAGAGGCCGAGGAAAGGCTGCCGATTGAAGAAGGCGAAGAAAACACAGCAGCCAAACGCAAGGCGCAGCCACAACAACGGACTCAAACACACCAACGATGGTCAACGTGGTGCGGGACCAGGTGACGTTCCGTTCCGTTGTGCCTAAGGTAACCCTGAGTCGGAGAAACTCGATGGCAACAACCAGCCACCACCACCACCACCACAAAAGCAATGCAGGGTCCTGGACTGGATCCTGGGTCAGAGTAAAGTCCTCACAGAGATAGCTGCTAAGTTTGAATACAGCCTGGTACCCCTCGCCTTCGAGTCGACTCGGACTCATTGCGACCCTATAGGACAGAACAGAACTGCCTCCGTGGAATATCCAAAGAGCACCTGGCGGATTCAAACTGCTGACCTTTTGGTTAGCAGCAGTAGCACTTAACCACTACACCACCAGGGTTTCCTACAGCCTGATATCAATGTTAATTTCCTGACTTTTGGTACATGAACTGTGTAAGAAGTTAACATTTTTTAGGAAACTGCTTGAAAAGTGCTCAGAAATTCTTTGTACTATTTTGCAACTTTTCTGTAGGTCCTAAATAACTGGGAGGGGGGGTGGGTCAGACTCTGGAGCCAGACTGCCTAGGGTTGGCCCCCTTTACTGGCTGTAGAATTTGGGCAAATGATCTTATTTCTGTGTGTGGCACCTTCATCGTCTGTAAAAAGGCCATAACCATGCCCTGCCATCAGGTTATTGGGTTTGTTTTTTTTTTTTCCCCAAATAACGACAAAACACAAAGCACTATAGCAGGAAGCTTCGGTGCCAGGTTCCCATCCTTCCACCCGCACTTCATCAACCCAGGAAGTAATAACAGTGTCGTCTACCACTGGGAGCAGAGAGGGGGAAGAAGGGCAAACAGCAGTCAGTGAGCTTCCGGGGCGCTCGGGTGGACCCGCGCTGTGCCAGCATTCTGCTGTTGTCGTTCCAGGCCTTGCAGTCGGTTCCGACTCACAGCGACCCCGTGCACAAAAGGAAACACTGCCCGGTCCTGCGCTATGCCCACAATCGCTGCTACGTCCGAGCCCACTGTTGCAGCCACTGTGTCAATCCTTCTTGTTGAGAGTCTCTTTTTCGCTGACCCTCCACTTTCCCAAGTGTGATGTCCTTCTCCAGGGACAGGTCCCTCCCGACAACATGTCCAAAGCAGTAAGACCGACTAGGACTAGAATGTTCCAGCATTCTAGCTGATACTATGTCCCCACTTCACAGGTGAGGGTGAAGAACTCTCCGGGCCGCGCCTGGCTGCGCCGGGGGACCCCGAGCCCGAGCCCGGCCGCGCCGGCGGACCCCGAGCCCGAGCCCGGCCGCGCCGGGGCGGTCACCGTCGGACGCCGCGTTCCTGAGGAGCGATGTCCCCCGAGACGTGGAGGTCACGGGCTTCTGCACAGAGTGTGGCCAGCAGGCGGCGATCTGCAGGCCGAGGACGCGGCCCTCGCACGTTATCCGCCCCGGCGACCCTGTCTCTCCGCCGCGTCCGGGTCGCCAAGCCCCGCTCCTCCCCGTCCCCGCGCCGCGGCTCACCGGGATCTTCTGTCCGCCGCTGCCGCCAGTCCCGCCGCGTTGCCATGACGACTCGGTCCTTCGGCCGCGGCCGGGCGCGCTCCGTGCGCCGCTGGGCTCCGCCGGGCGGAAACGCGAACCCCGGCGCCGGGTTCCGGCTCGCGGCCGCCGCCACTCAACAACGAAGAGGAGTCCCGGGAAAAGGGCCTGGGCGACAGCCTTCCCGGCTCCCCCGGCCTGCTGCCTCGTACACTTAGCCCCGGGCCGGCTTCCGCACCAGTCCGTGCGCCCCTCAGGACAGAGCTCCTGTTCGAGGGGAGCGGCCGCTGGTCGCCGGGTCCGCTCCAGGACCGGGTGCACCAAAGGGTGCCCGCGCTACCTCGCCCCGGCCCGGCCCCCAGAGCCACAGCACATCGGGGGCCAAGTCCATGTCCCGCAGTGAGCCCAGGCCTGGGGCCGGGAGATCCCACGGAGCGGACACAGCCCTCGGTGGCAATGAGGTCCCGGCAGAGGGGACAGCGCCCCTTCCGTGGGTCGGGGTCTGCGTCCTGGCCCTGCGTGCCTCAGTGGGGCCAACCTGCGAAGTGGGGTCGACGAGAGCTCTGCGCACTCCCTGACCCTGTGGTGACTGTGACCATCCCTGCAGCCCAGCCAAGAGTGCCAGGCCCTCAAGCTTCACAGCTGGCTGACCAAGAACTTGGACTCCGGGACCTCGATTCCTGAGTTCTAATCCCAGTCTGACTTGGTCAAGGATGTTATAGATTGAATTGTGTCCCCCAAAAATGTTTGTCAACTTGGCTGGGCCATGATTCCCAGTATCATGTGATTGTTCACCATTTTGTCATCTGATGTGATCTCCCTGTTGTTAGGTGCCATCAAGTCAGTTCTGACTCATAGAGACCCTATGAATGAAACACTGCCCAGTCCTGCACCATCCTCACAATCGTTCTGCTTAAACCCTCTGTTGCAGCCACTGTGTCAATTCATCTCATTTAGGGTCTTCCTCTTTTTCGCCAACCCTCTATTTTACCAAGCATGATGTCCTTCTCCAGGGACTGATCCCTCTTGACAACATGACCAAAGTATGTGAGACACAGTCTTGCCATCCGTGCTTCTAAGGAGCATTCTGGCTGTACTTCTTCTAAGATAGATTTGTTCATCCTTTTGGCAGTCCATGGTATATTCAAGATTCTTCACCAACACAATTCAGAGGTATCAACTCTTCTTCAGTCTTCTTTATTCATTGTCCAGCTTTCACATGCATGGAAGGGGGTTGAAAACACCATGGTTTGGGTCATGAGCACCATAGTCTTCAGGGTGACATCTTTGCTCTTCAGCACTTTGAAGAGGTCCTTTGCAGCAGATTTGCCCAATGCAATGCGTCTTTTGATTTCTTGACTGCTGCTTCCATGGCTGTTGATTGTGGACCCAAGTAAAATTAAATCCTTGACAGCTTCAATCTTTTCTCCATTTATCATGATGTTGCTTATTGGTCCAGTTGTGGGGATTTTTGTTTTCTTTATGTTGAGGTGTAATCCCTACTGAAGGCTGTGGTCTTCGATCTTCATCAGTAAGTGCTTCAAGTCCTCTTCACTTTCAGCAAGCAAGGTTGTGTCATCTGCATAAGGCAGGTTGTTAATGAGTCTTCCTCCAGCTTCTCGTATTATTTGCTCAGCATACAGACTGAATAGGTATGGTGAAAGGATATAACCCTGACACACCCCTTTCCTGACTTTAAACCACGCAGTCTCCCCTTGTTCTGTTCCATCAGCTGCCTCTTAGTCTCTGTACAGGTTCTGCATGAGCACAATTCAGTGCTCTGGAATTCCCATTCTTTGCAATGTTATTCATACTCTGTTATGATCCACACAGACAAAAAACTTTGCATAGTCAACAAAACACAGGTAATATTTCTGGTATTCTCTGCTTTACAGGTAGGATCCATCTGACATCAGCAATGATATCCCTTGTTCCATATCCTCTTCTGAATCCAGCTTGAATTTCTGGCAGTTCCCTGTCAATGTACTGCTGTAGCCATTTTTGAATTATCTTCAGCAGAATTTTACTTGCAAAAAAAACACCCAGTTTTTTTTTTTTTTTTTTTTTTGCAGTGTGACATAAATGATATTGTTCAATAATTTTCACGTTCTGCTGGATCTCCTTTCTTTGGAATGGGCACAAATATGGATCTCTTTCTGTTGGCTGGCCAGGTAGCTGTCTTCCAAATTTCTTGGCATAGACAAGTGTGTACTTCCAGTGCTGTATCCGTTTGTTGAAACTTTTCAGTTGGTATTCCATCAATTCCTGGAGCCTTGTTTTTCACCCATGCCTTCAGTGCAACTTGGATTTCCTCCTTCAGTACCATTGGTTCCTGCTTATATGGTACTTCCTGAAATGGTTGAACATCAACCAATTCTTTCTGGTATAATGAGTGTGTATTTCTTCTATCTTCTTTTGATGCTTCCTGAGTCATTTGATATTTTCCCCATAGAATCCTTCAGTATTGCAACTGAAGGCTTTAATTTTTTTTTCAGTTCTTTCAATTTGATAAATGCAGAAAGCGTTCTTGCCTTTTGGTTTTCCATCTCCAGCTCTTTCCACATGTCATTATAATACTTTACTTTGTCTTCTAGAGCCGCCCTTTGAAATCTTCTGTTCAACTCTTTTACTTCATTGTTTCTTCCTTTCGCTTTAGCTACTCAACGTTCAAAAGCAAGTTTCGGAGTCTCTTCTGACGTCCATCTTGGTCTTTTCTTTCTTTCCTGTCTTTTTAATGACCTCTTGCTTTCTTCATGTATGATATCCTTGATGTCGTTCCACACAACTCGTCTGGTCTTTTGGTCACGAGTGTTCAACGCATCAAATCTGTTCTTGAGATGGTCTCTAAATTCAGGTGGGATATACTCAAGGTCATACTTTGGCTCTCGTCAACTTGTTCTAATTTTCTTCAGTTTCACCTTGAACTTGCATATGAGCAACTGATGGTCTGTTCCACAGTCAGCCCCTGGTCTTGTTTTGACTGATGATATTGAGCTTTTCTATTGTCTCTTCCCACAGATGTAGTCGATTTGATTCCTGTGTATTCCATCTGGAGAAGGCCATGTGTATAGTTGCCATTTATATTGGTGAAAAAACGGTATTTGCAATGAAGAAGTCATTGGTCTAGCAAAATTCTGTCATGTGATCTCCAACATCGTTTCTATCACCAAAGTCATATTTTTCAAGTACCAATCCTTCTTCTTTGTTTCTGACTTTTGAATTCCAATCTCCAGTAACTATCAATGCATCTTGATTGCCTGTTCAATCAATTTCAGACTGCAAAAGCTGGTAAAAATCTTCAATTTCTTCATTTTTGGCCTCAGTGGTTGGTGTGTAAATTTGAATAATAGTCCTATTAACTGGTCTTCCTTATAGGCATATGGATATTATCCTATCACTGACAGCATTGTACTTCAGGATAGATAATGTAATGTTCTTTTTCATGGTGAATGCAACACAATTCCTCTTTGTCATTCCTGGCGTAGTAGACCATATGATTGTCCAATTCAAAATGGCCAATACCAGTCCATTTCAGCTCATTAATGGCTAGGACCTTCCCATGTGTTGAAAATCCTACTTCTATGATGTTAATGAGGCAGGAGTCAATCTACAAGGTTAGGCTGTGTCTTGAGTCAATGCCTTTTGAGACATTAAAGACAGAAGCCAGCAGAGAGACAGGGGGACCTCATGCCACCAAGAATGAAGGACCAGGAGGGGAGCATGTCTTTTGGACCCGAGGTCCTTGTGCTGAGAAGCTTCTAGACCCGGGGGAAGATTGATGACAAGGACCTTTCCCCAGAGCCGACAGAGAGAGAAAGCCTTCTCCTGGAGCTGTTGCCCTGAAACTGGACTTCTAGTCTCCTAGACTGCAAGAGAATAAATTTTCCTTTGTTAAAGCAATTCACTTGTGGTATTTCTGTTATAGCAGCACTAGAAAACTAAGGGGAGGACCCCGACCCAGGGTGACCCCATGCACAACGCTGCTAACCTTAAATATGACCCTGTTTGGGAATAAGGGTTTTCTTTTGTCATGTTAACGAAGGCACACCAGCATAGGGTGAGTCCTAAACCTAATCTGAGGGGTGTCTCATAAAAAGAGCAAAATAGACCCAGAGACACACAGGGGAAAACAGACGCCACGTGAGGATCATCTGCGAACCCAGACCCTGATTTGGACTTTCAGCCTCCAGAACTGTGAGAAAACAAATTTCTGTACTTGTGGCATTTGGGTTACAGCAGCTCTAGGTAACTAAGACAGTTCTGTAACTTGCCCCTGTTTACCAACAAGCAAACCGAAGTATTGTACTGCCCAGCACAGCGATGTCGACACACGTCAGCTGGTTCCATCATCCATGGCGCAAACAAGGGAAGAGGAAGGCCAAAAGGCCATCACCTGGGGGGTTGGGGCTGCAGCTCTCAGGATGCTACTGACTGACCACTGGGTGGGCACCCTGGCCCAGCAGCTGGGGTGACCCTCCCAGGGCAATGCACCAGGGAGGCAGGGAGCCCAGGGCTGCCCAAGGACGCCCAGCCCTAATCACTCACGACCACTGGGCCTTTCTTCCAATTTCTGGCTGCTAGGTTTGTGGTACTGGTGGTCAACCCCAGTGGGAACCTCTGCCTCCAGGCTGCCTGGAGTCCAATGAGTACAGGGCAAGGGGCAAGAGGCGTGGGTGGAGCCTAGCCTGAGCAAGTCACTTCCCCTGCTTTGGACCACGTCCTGCCCTAGGCCTGCCTGGCCACTTCTCCATCTGCCCAGCCGTCTGCTCACAGGCCCTGGGGGCAGGAGGGGAGCCCAGAACCACACCCAAGGCATGGCTTCCTCCTGCCCCCTGGGCTCAGCATCTGAGGATGCTCCCAGGAGAAGACCAGTGGCACAGATGTTTGGGCAAATTCCCTGGCAGGATCCTAGGGAAAGAGAATGGGGGACTATGGGTGGGGACAGTCCAGTGGGGAGATATCCCCCCAACCCACCCTCCAGTCTGTGCCAGGTGATCCCTGCCCACCAAAAGCAAGGAGCTGCCCATGAACAGGGCGGCACCCCTGCTCAGGGGTGGGGACAAGCAGGGGAGGTATGCCGGGTAAGGGGAAACCTCAGGGGAGCTCCCCTCCACCAGGAAAGAAGGAGGCCTCTGGGAAGGGACCCTCAGGACTAGGCTCAAGCATTGGGGTGAGGGGGCCAGATGGCAGTGTCAGCAGGAACTACCGGCGAGCCATCAATGGAAGCGCCTGGAAGGAGAGTAGGGGCGACGAGGGATGCTCTCCGCGGGGCCAGGCTGAGCCCACCTGACCTACAGTAGGTACCAGGTATCCTTTAACCAGACCATTCCCCCAGGCTGTCTTGGCCCAGAGATGCTGTCGTCCACTGCTTTCTGTTAGCTGCACCGACCAGGGCCTGGGGGCAGATGGTGCCTGGGGACAGATGACCAGGGCCTGGGATGTGCCCCCCAAGCCAGCCTCAACCCCAGGGGCAAGGGCACCCTGGGGACACATGGCACTTTCACATGGTCACCAGATACCCCAGAGACCATGAGGTCCATCCTTGTCAGTAAAAATGGGTAAACTGAGGTCTGGGAAACTAGAGGGCTCATCGTGACCCCACGTGGGGCAGGAACAGGACCCCCATCCCACACACCCAGACCAGCATAGAAAGGCCAGCCCCTCAGCCCGTGTCCCCGGTGTCCCCTAGAGGAGCCTGGTCCCAGCCTCTCCACCCCCACCCTCCCCAGGTGGTTTCTGGGAGTCCTCAGCGCTGAGTCACTGTGGGGGAGGTGCTTTCCTTTGAGGTCCCCTTGCAGGGAAGTTGGGCACTTTCTTGCCTTTGTACCCACGGCTCTAGGCTGCGGTGGGGCTGGGCCTCTGCCAAGGTCTGCTTCAGTCCTCCCATCCTCCTGCTTGAGTCCGGCCAGGGTGGGCTGGGCCAAGGCTGCAGCTGCAGTGGGGCAGGAGGGACTGCCCTCTGCCTCGGGGTGCCTTCACCTTGGGTCTCATCTCCTGGGTCATACCTCAGCACTGCACTAAGTCCAGACGGTTGTCACACTGGGGTGGGGAGGGGATGAGGCCAGGAAACACAATGAATTAAAGCAAGGGGTGGGGCTATGAGACCATTGCCCTGGGCAGGTGAGACCTGAAAGAAGCCGAGGGAACCTTCTGGACTGAGGAAGCCCCCTCACTTGCTCGTCCACACTCACAAGCACCTGCTCTGTTCCAGGCACCCTTCCAGGTGGGCAAGACATCAGACAAGCTCCTCTGCCTTCAGGGACATGGCTGGGGTGTGAGGAGCCATGGGGCGTGCTGGCAGGCCACCTGGATGTGGGGCATGAGGGAAAGAGGGCATCCCAGTTGGAGGCCTGAGGGGGGTTCACGTGGGGATTTCAGGGTCACCAGAGCAGATGTGGATGGAGAGTAGAATGAGGACTGGGCCCCCAAATGTGGCGTCGGGAGAGGGGGAGCCCCCAGGAGCTGCAGAAGAGCTGGAGACCACTGCAGGGAGCCGGAGGCCCAGAAGACGTCTACAGGTGGCTGAGAGGATGGGGCTGGAGACAGAGCAGCAACAATGTCATAGGGCAAATGTGGCCCGGAAGCAACTGACCTGCTTGCGCCTGTCTCAATGGACCATAGAGAGGATGGACGAAGGGCCTGTGCAGCACTGGGCTCAGCAGACTGTGCAGGGCGCCACAACCTACCTGGAGAGCAGGTACACTTGGCCACCTTGGGAGCTCATGGGGCAGGATCTGCCCCAGGGGCCTCATTCTGTCTTCCCTGGGAGGCTGTGGTGAGGACCAGGCTCTAGTCTCCAGAGAAGACAAAGAACCTAGCCTGGGTCCCATCCCACCCAGCCCTTGGTGGTGTCAGCACAGCCTGGACACCCCCCCCCCCACCACGATGTCTCAGCAACGGTCCACTCCGCCAGGGCAGGGCCCCCTTGGCCAGGGCAGGGCTCACAGTGGTGGCCATGGTGGATGTGTTCAGAGCAAGACCCAAAGCATTCCACCAGACTAACCCTGTGCCCACCTGCAGGTGCCCTAACGTTACCTCCACTTTACAGATGGGGACGTGGGTGCAGAGAGGTCAGGTGACACCCTCCCCCCCAGAAGGCTTGGGGCCAACACCTGAGCCCACAGCAAGAAAGGCCTGCCCTTCAGGTGGACAGGAGGGGCGCCAAGTGCGGCGTGGGGGGGGAGGAACTCCAGGAGGAGGCAGGGACGGGGGAATGAGGTGGGAAGGGCTGCCTGGGGGCCTAGCCAGGGAGTCAGGGGCTGTGCTGAGGATGTCAGCATCCCAGCAAATGGGACACACCAGTGGCCGCTCTGACCCTGACTCATCCCCCAACCCCTGGGGGCCCAGGGCCTACCTGGGCCGATATGTGGGGTGTGAACAGGCTGGCAAGGAGGGGCAGGGAAGTCCCAGGGTCCAGGCTAGATAGGGCAAGGGAGCAAGGGGAGGATCAAGGCTGAAAGGTTAGACCCAGGCAGCAGGTGGCAGCGGAGCAGCCCAGAGGTTCAGGGTTGCTCCTGGTCTGGCTCCCCAGCCAAAAGTCCACCTGCCTGCTCTGTCCCAGGTACAGGGGAGGATTTCTGGTGGTCTGGCTGAGGCCCCTAGAACTTCTCCGGCACCCAGGCGAGCTTCCTGCTACTCTGTGCCCACGACCCAGGCCTCCAGCTCAAGACCAGGGCCCTGCGGCTGAGGCTGGTATGATGGCGGCGACTAGCAAGGGCCTGTGTAGGGGCTTTACTCTTCAGGAGTGGAACAGGGAGATTCAGGGCAGCCTCTGGCTCCAGGGAGGCCCCTGCCTAGGGAACCTGGCGACAAAGTGCACCCAACTTAGAGATGTGGGCGGGGGGAGCTGGCTAGTCACACACCTTTTTTTTTTTTTTTTTTTTTAATAAACAGACTATTTCTAGAGCCATTTTAGGTTTACAGAAAATTGAGTGCATACTACAGAGCTCACACATACCCCTCTCCCTTCACAGTCTCCCCTAAGATGTGGCACATTTGTTGTTGCTGTTGTTAGGTGACGTTGAGTCAGTTCAGATTCACAGCAACCATACAACAGAACGAAACACTGCCCAGTTCTATGCCATCCTCACAATCACCGCCATGTTTGAGCCCATTGTTGCAGCCACTGTGTCAATCCATTTCATGGGGGGGTCTTCCTGTTTTTCGCTGACCCTCTTCTTTACCAGGGACTGATCCCTTCTGATAACAAGTCCAGAGCATGTGAGACAAAGTCTCGCCATCCTTGCTTTTAAGGAGCATCTAAGACAGATTTGTTGGTTCTTCTGGCAGTCCATGGTATATTCAAAATTCTTCACTAACACCGCAATTCAAAGGCGTCAGTTCTTCTGACTTCCTTATTCATCTTGCAGCTTTCGCATGCATATGAGGCAACTGAAAACACCATGGCTTGGGTTAGCTGCACTTTAGTCTTCAACGTGACCTGTTTGCTTTTCAACACTTTAAGGAGGTCTATTGCTTTTTTATTGCAGCAGATTTGCCCAGTGCGACGCATCTTTTGATTTCTCGACTGCTGCTTCCACGGCTGTTGATTGTGGATCCAAGTAAAATGGAACCCTTGACAACTTCAATTTTTTCCCTGTTTATCATGATCTTGCTTATTGGTCCAGCTGTGAGGATTTTTGTTTTCTTTATGTTGAGGTGTAATCCATACTGAAGGCTGTGGTCTTTGTTACAACTGATGAACTGACATTGATACGCTGTTATTAACTAAAGTCCACAGTTCACATGAGGGTCCCTCTGTTGTTCCAGCCTATGGGTTTTGACAACCGTTTGATGCCATGTGTCCACTGTGACAGTATCACGCAGAATATTTCATGGCCCTAAAAGTGGTCCATGCTCATGGGATTTCTAGGGCACGTTTATTTTCTTAACTATAAAAGTAACAGATACTTCCTGCAGGAAAGCAGGGCATTCTAGAAAAGTGAAAAAGGGAGAATTTAACCTAACCCTAACCAACCCCACTCCCAGGGGTTAACATTGGGGGTGGTCCTTCTCATCTCTTCCTGCACATACATATATTTCTAAAAACGAAAGTGTAACACTACACAAACCAACTGTGTGACCTACCTTCCCTGGCAGAATGTTTGTACTGCAAGCCTTCACGGCCAAGCAGGGATGCCAACAGCGCCCTTCACCTTCAGGCTGTTACCTGCGCCATGGGAGTGACAAGCCCAAGTTCCCAGGTGCTGCTCCTGGGCTCCGAGGCTGAAGAAGCAGGAGGAGGTGAAGAAGGGAGCCCTGTGGCTTGTTTCCTACAGACCAACATCAGAGCTGAGCAGCTGTGGGGGGCTACACAGCCCCAGGTTCTGATATTAAGTCCACTCACCACCACCACCACCACCCCCGCCGCGCCCCACCCCCCGCAGCTGGGCAGGCCTTGGAGCTAGGGGCTCCCCTGAGGCCACTTGGCTTGCTCATCTCCAGTGTTATCCTCCACAGCTGAGACTTGCCCGAAAAAGGCATTGTCTGGAGGGCTCCACTGGAGGAGGGAAGGATAGCCCCCCATGGGGCACCTTGTGGTTGTGGCCCTGACTACAGCCAGCTCACATCCCCTCTACTTCCTTCTAGGGCCAGGGGTGGGGTGTGGACTCCTCTGGGGCCTCCTGACCCCTCAGTGCCTTGGGTGGTTTTTAAATAAATCCACATATCCTTTGATACTCCCCCCTTTCAAAGACAGGGCCTAAATCCTGACTCTTGAGTTTGGCTGAAGAGATGGTGGTGGACTTCTGGGACTAGGTCATAAAAAGCTTCCTTGCCATCCAGACTTCCTGGAGCCATGGAAGCCAGAGGGACCCTTGAAACTATTACCCTAAAATAATCTTTAAAGCTGAAACCAAAAATATCCCCTCAAGCCTTCTTTAAACCAAACAATAGTTCAGCTAATTAAGCTGAACTAATTAAGTAAAGAATGTCTGCCTTGAGTGTTGTACTCTTTAAAGAACTATCTACATGGGATCAAACTGACAACAGCAACTCAAAAGGTTACATGGAAGCTTAGGGGGGAGTGAGTTGATGTTAATGGAGGAGGAACAATTTGGAAAAGGAGGGTGAAAATGGCTGCACAGCTGGAAGAGTGTAATCTGTGTCACTGAATTGTACAAGTAGAAACTGTTGAATTGGTGTGCGTTCTGCTGGGTATATTCTCAACAACAACAACAAAAAGTCTTCCTTGCTGGCTCTCGCTTGGATCACTCACTCTGGGGGAGCCGGCCACCATGTTGTGAGAACACGCAAGCAGCCTCAGGGAGAGGTCCATGTGTAGAGGAACCGAGGCCTCCTACCAACAGCCACATGAGGGATCCCCCTTGGAAGTGGATCCTCTAGCTCCAGCCAAGGCTCCGGACTACATCAGCCCCGCCAACATCTGACTGCAGCCTGGGGAGAGACCCTGGACCCCCCAGCCAAGCTGCTTCCAGGTCCCTGACCTTTGAAACCATGTGAGAAAACAAATGAGTATTGTTTTTAAGCTGCCAAGTTTTGGGGGGTGATTTCTTATGTAGCAATAGATAACCTAATACAGTTCCTACTCCATCCCTCCCTGGGTGGCTAGTAGAGAAGTAGGACAGGATGGGAGCCATGCAGAAGGGACAACAGTGGCTTTAGTACCAAGCATCCTACCCCAGCCTCTGCCAGGTTTGTTGCACCCACTGTGGCCCCGGGACTAGGACATCTACTCTCTGGGTGCCCAAGCAGGGGCAGAGCACTGCAGAGGCACAGAGGGGAGGCATGGAGGGGAGCGACAGAGTCACGGAGCCTGTGGGGCTGTGTGCTGCTCCACTGGACCCACAGTCTCTGTCTTAACCCCACAAAGTGCAGCCGTCCCCAGCCAGGCCGGCCAACTCCTCCCCGCACCCCGCCTCTACCTGCCCCAGAAAGCGATCCCAGGGGGTGGAGGGCAGGCATGTGTCTGAGCTCTCCCAGGTGTGGGAGTCAGAGGTGTCACTGACCTGGGGTCTAGGCAGGGACCGCACACCTCCAGCAGGCCCCACCCGCATGAACACCTTCCTCTCACATCCAAACACATCCCACACAAGCCATACCCCAACCCCATGTCCAACATACTCCAAGCACCCCCACAAACTACAGAGACTACACTCCATCCTCAAGCCCCCTCTCAGCCTGCTCCACCCCCGCCCATAGCCTGGCCACAGTCTACAGCGGAGGGCCAGCCCAGCCTGTGGTTACCTCTTTATTTTCCCAGGAGCTCAAACACCCTCAGACCAGAGGCAGTGGGGACAGTGAGGGAAGGACAGTTGGCCATGCCCTCCACCCCAGAGGCCAGGCTCAGCGGTGGGCTGGGTGGAGAAGTCGCCATCTCTACAGCCTCAGCTGTATCTGCACCCCCTTCCCAGCCTTCGGGGGGAGGCTGCTTCTCCCCCACACCAGCTGCTCAGGCAAGGATCCCCAGGGACCTGGTGTCTGGGCAGGGAGGTGTGATCAGCAGGTGTGGAGTGACAGGCTGTGACAGTTGTGCTACCAGAGACAGTGGTGCCAAGTGCTCGGCCTCAGCCAGACAGGACCTACCAGGAGTGGGCAGGGCTGTAGTCCTCTGGAATCCGTCCTGTGACTTTCGTGGCCTAACCTGCCCAATCCATTCACTGGGCAGCAGCACTGGGTGGTACAGGCAGGGTTGGGGTGGGGAGGGGGTGTCTAGGCCCAAATGCAGCAGAGGTCCCCAGGGAGGGCCTGAGTCCAGTGGGGATCCCTGGGGCCCCGGGGTGTCTGAGATCTCGCCCCAGGAGGTGTGGGGGGACTGCCCCCTCCCCCTCCTCATGCCATGCAGCTGCCGCAGGGACCTTGGGGAACTGGCTGTGTTTCCAAGATGCTTTTCGAGATGGGAGATGTGACAGCTTAGAACGCTCTTGGCAAAGGTGGAACAACGGCCCCCCAGCGGACTTCAGCTGGGCAGTGGGGAGGAGGCAGACCTGGAGCCTGCAGCTGCGAATCAGGAACACGCAGAGAAAGTAGGGCCCACGGCAGGCCCCTGGTGGGACTAGTGGACTGGGGGACAAGGGTGGGTCCTGTCACAGGGGGCCAGAGGATGGAAGGGTTGGGGAGCTGTCTCCTAGCTCTCAGTCATCCCCAGAAACCTCCCCTGGCCAGCGATGGCCACACCCTTCCCGTGCCTGGCCCAGGCCACCTCCCTCAAATGAGAATATCTGAAGGAAGGAACTGTACCCACAGCACAACAGCTCACTGACAGGCCTGGCCCCGCTGGAACGAGGAACCAAGCCTGAAGTTGGCTCAGCAACCCAGGTGCCCAGGGGTGTAGAACAGGGGCCCCGGGGCCAGATTCGGGGTGTGGGCCAGCTTCCCCCACCGGCCTGTTGGCCTTCCGAGGTGCAGGGACCAGAGCCCTGCCACTGTCCCCAGGGTGCTCAGAGGAGGGAGCCCTGAGCCTGGCATAGACACAGCCCTCCCCTGTGGGTATTTTCTGCCCCACTCTGTGCGGCCCCAAAGTCTGTAGGCAGCTCATGGGTGGGCAGTGAGGGGCTGGGTACTGATTCCCGCTGTGGGTGGATATGACGGGCCCAGCCTGGCATGTCCCCCTGCCCTCCCAGCCCTGTGGCTTCTGCCTCTGGGTTGGGGGGACTCACCAGGTACCAGGCATACCATTGGAGCCCCTGTTCCCACTTGCTGGGGCACAGGAGCTGCTGGTCATGGGAGGGGGGCAACAGACTTGAAGCTGAGCCCCCACCCAATTCTGAAGGCTGAGCACTTAGAGGTGGGGGTGCCCCACGTTAAGAGGATGCCAGGATTGGGGTTAGGCCCTAAAGTGAGCTGTCCCAGGAGGCCACCTTCAGCAGCCAGCCCCTTCTTCACCTCTCTCTTATCGGGGAATTGGCTCATCCACAGGAACATCCCCCTCCAGCCCCTTTGTCCCTCCAAGTCAAAGCCCAGGCCCTGAATGCCCCATCCTTTGGCTGGGAATGGACCCCTCCCCTTGGAGGTGGGTCTGGGAAGCTGGTGCACTGATAGGTCCCTTCTCTGGGCACCCCCAGCTCAGCTCTGGGCGGGCAGCCAGGGTAGACTGGAGGACAGCAGAGAGGGGCTAGAGTGTGCCGGGGGTGCCAGGCAGGCCACCGTCTGCCCATCTGAGGTGGGGAAGATGTCTGTGGGCCCTCTCTTGGGCTGAACCTCCTGGAACCGAGGATCTCCCGGAGGACCCAACTCTGGCAGGTGCCCCTCCTGGCTTCAGGAGGTGGGAAGGGGTGGTGGGACCCGGCAACATGGGCACTATCCCCCCTGGTTGGACTGGGCACTCTGAGCTACTGGGGCACGGTGGGCGCCCACAAGTTCCAGCCCACACCTCAAGCGACCACGCTCTTGCCACCCCATTTTTGAGAATCTGTGCACAGGTGTGGGGTGGAAGAGGGGAAGGCACTGGAAAGGGAGGGCGTGTGGTTGCAGTAGGGTGTGTGCCTAAATAACCTGGGGGCAGGAGAGGGCGGCACCCCCACCCCCCAAAGGCAGGAACTGCCAAGACAAGGGGATTCCTTCCCATAGCCGCTGTGTCCTCCTCTCTGGTGTCCCCCCCTGTCAGCCCAAGGGGGCTGGTGAATGCTAATTGGTATGGGCAGATGATGGGTCCCTCCAAGACCTTTGGAGGCCTCCTGGTCCAAGGGTCCCCAAGACTCGAGTGGCAGAAGGCCACCCTGTCCTATGAGGCTCAGCCAGCTCAGCAAGTTCTTCATCTGCTAGGTTAGCAGCCCCCACACCCGGGGCTGCAGGCTGGGCTCTGGGCTAACATTTAGAGGTGGCGGCAGACTTTTCAGGTGTACGCTTACACCACCATTTCAGCAGCCAAGGGGTAGCCTGGCTGCCCACCCTTCAGACTTTTCAGGTGTACGCTTACACTGCCATTTCAGCAGCCAAGGGGTAGCCTGGCTGCCCACCCTTCACTTACCACGTGGCCCACAGGAGGGCCTACAGCAGGAGTCCTCACTCCTGCCCCCCAAATCCTGGCCGTGATGAAGCCCCAGTTACACAGCCTTGGGCCTCCCATTGCCAGGAGACTTCAGAGCAGTCTGGAAACAGGTGGGAAGTGTTCCAGTGTCCCCCTCCCCCAGGTGGGTGGCCCAGGCTTCCCAGTGCTGAATACCAGGGTGTCCTCAAACATTAGTGCCCAAAGTGCCCTGTTACTCCATTTTGCAGATGGGAAAAGCCAGGCTCGGCAAAGTGCCTTGCCAAGCACCAGCGAGATGTGGCCCTCACCTTACCCCCATGGACCAGTGTCTGGGTGGATGTGAAGGGGTGACAGGATGGGAGACCCATCCCACGGCCGTGGCCCCACCTCAAGTGGGGCCGCGGGCGCTCAGAGTCGGTGGCTCCTCGGCTTTTCAGAGCGGGAACCACGCTGGGGAAACGGAAGTTCACAGGGATGTCGACAGGCTTGCCCAAGAGCACCGGGCCACGGGGCTGCGGATCCAGGAGGGAGCGCCGGTTTGCACAAGGAGTAGGTCCTGCAGGACTGCGAGAGCCCCCCGGGGGGGGGGGAACGTGGGGGCGGCCGGGGGCGACTGCCTGTCACAGGCCGCGACCGGGCGGGTAGAGGCTCACGGCCCATCCAGGTCTGCGCGGTCACTGCAGGCTCCGACCCTGGCACACAAGCCGCCCAGCTGGGCAGATGGAAGCCGCGATTTCCGCCAGGGCGAGCCGGGAGCGGGCGGGGGGCAGGGGGGACAGCCAGGGGGGCGCCCAGCCGAGGGGGGCGGGCCAGGGGCAAAGGGACATTTCCAGGCGTCCGCGCACCGGTGGTCCCGATCGGGACTCAGGCGCCAGCCCTCCCCGCGGGCGGGTGGTGGCGGGGACCCGGGCGCGCCGTCGGGGAGCCTTCGGGAAGGGGGGCGCGGGGTCCGGGCGGGGCGGCGCCAGCAGGAGGTGACGTGCGCAAGGGACGTGCGGCGCGAGCGACCAGAGCCTTAAAGTCGCCCCCGGCTGGGCGCCCGGGCACAGCGGGCGGAGCGGCGGCAGATAGGCGGCGGCGCGGATGCTCGACCCGAGCCCGGCACTCCTCCGCACCCTGGGGCGCTAAGCTCTAGCCGCGTGGGGGCGACGCCGGGCCAGCGCTCGCACACGCACTCCTTCTCCCCTGGTCCTCTGCGGGGCGCCCAGGTAGGGTCTCCACCCCTACCTCCCCTGCGCCCACCAGGGGCTCCGGGGAGCCCGCCGCGCCCCCATGTCCGCGGACCCTGGGCCCCTAGCCTCCGGGCCACCCCCTGCTCGGCCCAGGAGCCCTCCGTCGGGCGGCCCTTGGGGCTGGAGCTCCTTCGGTAGGCGGCGGCCCCCGCAGCCAGCTCCGCTGGATATAAATAGGGCCGGGCGGCTGTATTTGCTGGGGCCGTAGCGGCCCTCCGGGTGCCCCTCGCCGCCCCCGGCCCTCGGCCGCCTCCTGAGTGAGTGAGGAGCATGTGTGCTCCCGAGGTGGCGCTGGGGGGACCGCGCTTCCTGCTCCTCCTCCTCCCTGTTACCTTAAGGGTTCCTTAAACCTTCCAAAACCCACACCTGCCCTCGGGGGACGCTGGCAGTGCGGCCACCACACTAGGGCTAGGTCCCTGAAAACTGAGGGATTCTCCCAGCCTCAGTTTCCCTATCTAAAAAATGGATTGATAACACCCAGTGCAAGGTGGTTGGTTAGTCCAGGTCTGGGCCACTGGGGGAGGGGGAGGTGTCTGGAGTCTGGTAAGAAGGGTCAGCCTGGGGCCAGGGTCCTACCTGTCCAGAGGCAGAGTGGCCTGTCCAGACAGCCAGAATGGGGGAGCAGTGGCCTGATGGGGTCACCCTTCCTGTAATGAGGACCTCAGGCTGGGTGGTCTGAAAGCAATGGAGGGTCAGAAGGCCCTAGGACTTGACTGGCCTGCTCCATGCACTCAGGCCTGAAGGGCCTGTCCACAGCCAAAGGGTAAGGTGGGCGCTGGGGCAGGGGTTCCCAGCCTCATTCCCCAGGCCTAAGAGTCAGCCTGGCCTGGAGGGGCTGGCCTCTCTGTACTGGGGAGGGACAGGAAGTGTGGTGGTGGGCCCTCACTGGGCAGGCTATGCCCTCAGGAGCTGCCAGGAGGGCACAAGATGGAGTCTGCCCAGAGCAGCTCTGGGGGCAGGTGTGGAGACCTCCTGACCAGGGCATACACGTGGTGTGGACGGGCAGGGAGGCCTGGTCCCAAGGCAGGCTTGGCCATGACCCTGCGTGACCTTGGGCAGGGCTAGCCACCTATGAGGAGAGACCTCACTCTCACTGAGTGGACACTAGGTTTGGAGGGGCAGGACACAGTGGGGGAGGGGGTGCGGGGTCCTACTCCCCTGGCTGGCAGTAACCGGTGTGCTAGGCTGGGCTTACCCCAGGGCGGGTCCCCTCTGTGCCCAGGCTGGCAAGGGAGGGGAAGGCCCAGTGCCTGCCCTAGGGTGAGGAGGAGCCCAGTACATGCAACCCCCAGGGTGAGCCCTTCTGGGTGGCAAGAGGGGGAGGAAGGCGGTGCAGAGGGCAAATTGGAGGCGCCTCCTGATTAGACCTGGGGGGCAGGCCTGGGCACAGGGACAAGGCAGGACATGGTCAGGGCCTGGGGCATCTTCATGTGCCACCTTGATGAGTCCAGGCCTCCAATCCTCAGTCTCCATCTGTGAAATGGGCCGCTCCAGGCAGCCACTCACACGGGGGCGGGAAGGGGGCGCCCAAGAGGTCACAATTTTCCGGTCCCAGGAGTCGAGTTCACAAGGCAACGTTCTCCAGCCGCGCCCAGCCAGCTGGGCCTTGGGGAAGGGAAACGAAAGCCGGCCCCGCCCCGGAGGAGCCGCGATTGGGCTCACTCCACGGGGACCCAGAACAGCAGGTGGGGTTCCCGCGCTGGCAGAGAGGCTCCGGGGCTCCGCTAAACCCGGGCGGCCCTGTGAGTGCTCAATTCCGGGCGGCAGGTATTCACAGGACCCGGCCAATACGGTAGCGGCTTGGTGGGCGTCTACTCTATGCAATACGGTGGCGGCTCCTCCCTTGGCGCGGTCACGTCCCCCACGTCCCGAGGCCGGGCTAGTGGGGCGTTCAGAGCATCCTCCCAACCCGCATCCTGGCTCCCCCATCGGTGGGGCTGGGCGGCCGAGCTCCGGGAAACTTAACCCCACGCGCCCAGGGGGAACGAGCCGGCTGAGCAGGAGCAGAGGCGCGGCTGGGTCCCTTTCCTTCCACTCAGGCTGGTGCGGGGCCCAGGGGCCTCTCCTGGCCAGGGCAGAGATGGGGCGTTGCCGTGGGTGGGGCTCAGGGTCCCTCCACTTGCTGCCTCCTGGGTTTTGATTGATGTTGCCTCTGCCCCCAGCCCTGGGCTGCCCTGTCAGTCCTCACTCAGGGCATCAGCAGTGGGCCAGGTGCGACCAGGGCACACCTTTATCCACCAGGCCCGGTGGGTGGGAGGAGAGGGGTTGTCTTGCAACCCCACTCTCCCCCTGCCCTTCTCCTTGGGGGCACTTGGTTTTACGGAATTTGCTACAAGGGCCCAGGTGCACAGGGCCAGCTGGGTCAGGCCCATCCCCAGCACGTCGCGCCCCCAGGGTGCCATGCCAGGGTGGCTGTGGTCCCTGCAGGCACCATGTGGAAGGGCTGTGTGGGTGGGACAAAGGGTGTATGACAGGACCTCAAAGCCTGGTGTGTCTGGGATGATCCTGGTGTGTGGTGTGGAGGTGGGCTGGGCCAATCTCTGCCCTCCAAAACCGCCCTTCAGAGAAGCCAGCTGGGGTGCCCCCCCCCCGCCCGCAGCCACCCGTCCAGTGGCAGATTTGAAGCTGCCTGCAACCGGTGCCAGCCTTCTGGCCAGGGTGTGGTGTTAGAGATGAGTTTCGGCCCAGTGGTCCTTTGGGGCCTGGCCATGGGTCCCAGCTGAGGCTCAGAGCACGTGGCTGGCCTCTGGACAGCATACAATCTGGCGAATGAGGCTGGTGTTTCTGCCCTGTCGGCCCCTCAGCCGCTGCAAGGACGTGAGCAGACACACGTGAGCCTGCAGGGGTACCAGCGCATGTCAGGGAGCTTGGGGGTCAGCGGGAATAGGGGCCCAGACCAGGCCTGGGTAGACCCTTACCCCGTGCCCACTCTCTGCCAGCATGGATTTTTCTTCCGTGCTGGTGAAAGCAAAGGAGCCCAATCTCCCCAGAAGAGGCCCCCACACCACACATTTGCAAACGGTCCCTCACACTTCCCTCTGAGCCAGGTGGGGGCAGCGGGGGGCCCTGGCTGCATCGACATGTGGTCATCTGTTTGTACAACATGCACAGGGCTGTGCAGTGAGAGGGAAGGGGAGCTCAGGGAGGCCCTACTCCTTCCCAGCCACCACCAACCCTGCTCCTTTGGGAGGCTCAGGGCTCAAGGTCAGGAGTGAGGGGCTGGCCATCTCCTTGGGCTATGTCCTCAGGCCTCTGGAGACTGGGGCCTCTGGTTTGCCAGGAAGGGATCTAGTTGCCGGCCGAGGGCTGGAAATCAGGTGACGGCTGGCCTCCCCCACACTCACTAGTGCCTAGACAGGCCGCTGGCCCGAGGGCCCAAGGCTCAGATCCCAGGGGACATGCCCTGCCCCTAAGGCTGGGAAGGGAGGATACTGTGCACAGACCCGCGGACCCTGCCCTCAGGGGGAGTGGCCAGTTCATGCAGGGAACAGCATTGAGCCCGCTGGGCTGGAACAGAGCAGGTGAGGTGGAGGAGGGTCTGAGGGGAGGGGTAATTTGCAGGACTGGGCAGAGCTGGTAGCCAGTGGGCAATGGACCAAAGGGGACCGGGGGTCCCAGGAGGTGGGGGACGTTGGCAGGAATTGTGAGTGGATTAGATGGGCGGGTAGGGTGCTTAAGGTTGAGTCCGGGGTTGCCAGACGTGCTGAGCTGGGAGGCCATGGAGGGGCCGGCTGGGGCCCAGGAGTTCAGGTTGGAATGTTGCCGGTGATGTATGCCCTAGGTGGGCAGGTGAAACTGGAGTGTCAGTCCGGGAAGTGTCAGTTCCAAGATGGAGACCAAAGCCAGCATGAGCGTGGACAGAGGGGCTCTGGGGTGCTGTGAAGATGCTGCCCAGAGGCTCCCCAGACCTGACCCTGCTGGGGACTCCCTCAGACAGCCAGGTTGTCAGACCCCTGCTCTGAGATGCTGTGAGGGGGTTGCTGGCAGTGACCCTGATTTAGGAGGACACATTGGGCTTTCAGATCTGCGGGGCCTCACCCGATCAGCCTCCAGCAGCCTGGTGTTTGGGGGCCTTTGCTGTGGGCCCTTCACGTGGGCACACTAGCTGGGTGACCAGCCCTCAGGTGCCCCCAGGAGCCTCGCCCGACCCAGAGCAGGCACCCCCACCCACCTGGACGGATCAGCTTTCCAGGCTTGAGGGCGGTTATTTCTGGGCCTGGACGGATGGGTAATTTCCCTGGGAGGGTAAATGTCACAAAAGGCCAGCGTGCCTCGGCGGGCACGGGGGACACTCCCCTTCTCAGAGCAGCCAGGTGCTGCAGGGTACCCCGCTCTCCACATTGTGTCTGTGGGAGACAGGATCTCTTGAAATGCCCAACCCCCTTTTTCTACCTCCCTATACACACATACCTCTCAGCCCCACCCCAGAAACCCTGCACCAGCCCTCCCTGCACATCCCCCACCCCTTGTCTCACAGCACTGCCACAGTCAGCCCTGGTTCACCAGCTGACACCTAGTGGGCCAGCCTCACTTTAGGGGTCTTTGGACAAGAGGCAGGGGTGGGGACCGGCAGGGCTGTTCTGGTGTAGCAGGCACCCAGGCTGGGAATGACCCTGCGTCTGAAGGCACCTCAGCCCCACCTCTCACTGGCCCTTGGCAGGGAGGGCGGCACCCTCCACAGGAGCCTTATAGGCAGGTCCTGGAACACACTGTGCCTGCCTGTCCTCAGGACATTGGCCGTGCCACCCTCTGCCTCACTCCTCATCCTCCTGGAGGCCAGTTTGGGGACATCTCATCTCCCTGGGCTGGTGACACCCCCTTTCCCTGGCTCTGTGCCCAGCCACAGCCCCTGTTCCCTGTACACCCTTATCTGTCCCCTGAGGACCTTGGGGGCCTGAAGGAGGGCTAGCCCTGGTGGGCTTTGAGGCTGCACCCGAGATCCGGGGGAGCCCTCAGAGCTCCTGGTCCAGTGCTTCGCTGCTTTCATTTCCTCCTTGGGCCCTTGGGTGCAGGGCTGGGTGGCCCCTAATCTTACATATGCCTTTCCTTGGCGCGAGGAAAAGTGCAATGAACACCCATAAACCCGTTGTTCCCAAACCACCTGGGACCCCAGGACAGCCCCCTCTCCATTAGCATTTCAGTGTATTCCTAAAATGTATATATTTCTTAGTTTTTTTTTTTTTTTAAGGGCTACCCTGCTGTATGTGGTCTTCCAAAAACCCATTGCTGTTGAGTAGATTCTGACTCAGCGGCCCTGTAGGACAGAGTAGAACTGCCCTGTAGGGTTTCCAAGGAGCTGCTGGTGGATTCGAACTGCCGACCTTTTGGTCACCAGCCGAGCTCTTGGACCCTGCACCACCAGGGCCCCTGTATGTGGTCTTCGGGACTTTTAAAACCTAATGTTAGCACACGGTAAGACCTCCCTGCGCTCTGTCTTCTGACTGCTGGGTGATGTTCCCCATCTCCTGGGCCTCATCCTGGCATGGCTGGTCACTGGGGGTCCAGGGCCTCGGGCGCAAACTCTAGCTGGGATGGTTGGAGGCAGGGCTCCACCTGGGCAGGGCACATGGCCCCTGAGCCTCAGCACGGGGCGGGGGCGACACTTGTGCCAGACTGTCAACATCTCAGAGCCCCGGGCTTTGTGAGGTCGTAGGTACATGAACAACTTTGCCAGGGGAATCTGAGGAGGGGCAGGGTATGGGGCTTGGCCCTCCCAGAAGTGAGGGATCCCAGGGGTCAGGGCTGGCTCTCATGGGCATGGCTGCAGGGGAGGGTATATACACCCTGGAAACCACAACCACCACAAGAGGGCTTTTTTTTCTCCCCAGAAAACAGGCTACCAGGACCCTGCAGTGGGAGGCTGAGCCTCGGGGTACTGAGCAGGCTGGACTGACTGTCCCCCAGTCCCGGGACTGCCCTCCACCCATCCCAGCCTCAAGGAGACAGCAGAGACCCCATCCACAGCGGCCAGAGTCAGGTGAGTAAGTAGGGGAGGATATGGAGCGTCTCTGTGATTAGCATGTGGGAGAGGGGACTCCCAGAGCTCTGGGAGAAGGGGGGCCTCAGCTGCAAGTCTAACCCCGTGCCCCGGCTTCCTGCACACATGGGCTGAGCTCCTGGGGTCAGCCTGGGCTGCTGTGGGGTTTTGGTCCTGTTGAGTGTGGCTGGCAGGCTGGGAGCCTGACCCATTTGCAGGTGGGCTAGGTGGAAGCTTCCCCGCACCCCACCCCGCCCTGCTGCCCATCTCCCCCACGGCAGGCACCCCCCACCAGTCCCTGGCTTCAAGCCTTCCCTGAACTGTATTGAGGCCCCTCTGTGGATAATTCTGGGGGAGTTGAGGCTCTACCCTGGGAAGAGCAGGGCATAGCCTGGTAGGCAAGCACTGGGGAAGGCCCGTCCCCTGCCTGGAGACGGACTGGCCGGGGCTTGGCTGCGGGAGGGCCACCCTTCTCTCCACCTTCTCCCCCCTGGGTTATATCCCACTGTTCCCTCCAAAGCTGCTTTGCTCCTGACAGCCCACACTTTGACTGTGAACCCAGAGGGAGGGGCAGGAGAGCAGGCACAGGGCCAGGGCACAAAGACCAGGCAAGAGACTGGGTGGGGTCTACTGGGACCCCACTCTGGTATCAGGGCTCCTGAGTCCTCGTGTCCTGGGTGGCCCTGTCCGCCCCATGCGTTCATTGCTTTCGGGATGGGAATGCAGCCACTGCCAGAAAGAACAGTGACTCGGTGCTTCCAGAAACAGGGCCAATCAGGAGCCACGGTCTTGGTGGAAAAGGCCAGCCAGGCCAGCATCCCCACCAGGGTCCCCGCTGCCCAGGAGGCTGTAATCTGAGTCCTGCTGAGCCCAAAAAAGCCACTGCCCTTTAGAACTCTATGTCAGGCAGCAGATGTCAGGAAGCAGCCAGTGGCTGGTCCTGCACCCTGTGGCCCGCGCGGGGCAGAGGTGGCCGAGGGGTGGGCTCTGAGCTAGTACTGAGGCAGCCCCACTAAGGTGTGGTAGAGAGGAGACACTCTTTCGGCTGGCCGCTGAAGGCGCAGGCCCGGGCCTGGAGGCTGGGGACCCCGTGCAGACCTGGGTGGGAGGCTGGGGACCCCGTGCAGACCCTGGCTGGGAGGCTGGGGACCCCGTGCAAACTAGGGCTGGGAGGCTGAGGACTCCTGTGTGGACCCCGGCTGAGAGTCTGGGGACCTTGTGCAGGCCCAGGCCTGGAGGCTGGGGACCCCATGTAGACCCAGGCCTGGAGTCTGGGGACCCCCATGCATACCAGGGCAGGGAGGCTGAGGACCCCATGTAGACCCGGGCCTGGAGGATGGGGACCCCTGTGCGAACCCAGGTTGGGAGGCTGGGGGCCCCTATGCAGACCTGGGCTGGGAGGCTGGGGACCCCCCGTGCAGACCCTGGCAGGAGGCTAGCCCAGGGTATGGCCATTTGGTGTGCAGCACTGCCGTCCACGTGTCCTGTGCATGTCCTCTGTCTCCACCCCGCCCGGCTGTAGCCAGCCGAGATTGTCACCGTGACAACTAGTTGCCTGTGCTTCCTGTTGCAGGTGGCGCAGGCCGAGCCCTCCAGCCATGGGTGGTGCAGTGGTGGACGATGGCCCGACGGGAGTCCCGGCCCCTGATGGTGGCTGGGGCTGGGCTGTGCTCTTTGGCTGCTTTGTCATCACTGGGTTCTCCTACGCCTTCCCCAAGGCAGTCAGCGTCTTCTTCAAGGAGCTCATCAGGGAGTTCGGGATCGGCTACAGCGACACGGCCTGGATCTCCTCCATCCTACTGGCCATGCTTTACGGCACCGGTGAGGCCTCGCTGGGGTCTGCTGTTCCAAGGGTCACCTGTCAGGGGTTGCTTGTCTTGGGGACCTGCTGCTGGGGTCACTCTCCCGGGGGCTCCTGCTGAGGGCTTCCCTGTCGGGGGGCGGGGGCAGGGTCCTTAAGCAGTTGCATGGGACGAAAAGACTGCAGGGAGACAGACTCTGGCATAGTGGTGTGGGGACTTTTGGAGAGACAGGGAGTCTGGTAGAGAGCAGCCTGTTTTCTGTAGGGCCAAACTGGGGACAGCAAGTTGGCTTGCACGGTGGTGGCTGTATTTATAGATGGTCCTGAGGATGGCCTGGAGATCGAGACACTGTGAGCTGTCCTTTAAAAGATGCTGTTCTCAGGGGACTGCCCCATCCGCCTCAGAAAGCAGTACACAGGCCGTTCTCGTGGTGCTTACGGCGACCTGCAGCTGGCACTGTGGGGGGCTGACCAGCAGTAGAGACAGCCAGGTTACCAGTACACACAGGGGGCGAGCACTGGCTGAGCTGCAGGTGGTACAGGCTGCACAGCCCTGGGCAGGAAATGCTGTGGGGCCACCCCCAGACACAGCTCTTCAGCTAGGCTCTTCGGGCCAGCTCCACGGGGCATGGCTGTGGGCGGGCGTAGATGTGGTCAGAGCCTGTGAATGTGAGCGTGGCCTGGAGACATGGCAACGGTCTGTCCTCAGCCTGCCCCCTGCCCCCAGGTCCCCTGTGCAGTGTGTGCGTGAACCGCTTCGGCTGCCGGCCAGTGATGCTTGTGGGTGGCCTTTTCGCATCCCTGGGCATGGTGGCCGCATCCTTCTGCAGCAGCATCATTCAGATCTACCTCACCACGGGGGTCCTTACCGGTGAGTGCGCTGGCCCGTGTGATGAGAAGCAAACTCTTGTCAGGCTCCTCTGAGCATCCTGAGCCCAGAACCTGCCCTGGGACCCTGGTCAGAATGGCCCTGGGTGCCAGGTGGCTGGTGGGGGCTGGGGCTGTCCCTCAGCTGGTCCCCAGGCTCTGTGGCCAGCATCCTCCTAGGTTGACCAGAAGTGGACGGGGCAGGGTCCCTTCAGCTTGAGCAGGCACAGGGCCTTCCGTGGATGAGTGGTCTCCAGCCACTTCCTCCTCTCCCCCCGCTCCAGGGAGCAGTGTCCATGGGGTACCAGCGGGCCCCTCACTTCCCTGGTGCTCGGGGGGCTCTGCACACAGGGCAAGGTCCTCTACCAGAGCATGGTGGGGGCTGGGCAGCCAGTGTCTCACCCATGTCCCCTCCCCTCCAGGCCTGGGCCTGGCACTCAATTTCCAGCCCTCACTCATCATGCTGAACCGCTACTTCAGCAAGCGGCGCCCGCTGGCCAATGGGCTGGCAGCTGCAGGCAGTCCTGTGTTCCTGTGCGCCCTGTCCCCGCTGGGCCAGCTGCTCCAAGACCACTATGGGTGGCGTGGCGGCTTCCTCATCCTGGGCGGCCTGCTGCTCAACTGCTGTGTATGCGCCGCACTCATGCGGCCCCTGGAGCTGCTTCGGGCGCCGGGCGCCGAGCCGGGGCCCCGCCGGCCAGTGCGGCGGCTGCTGGACTTCAGCGTCTTCCGGGACCGTGGCTTCGTCATCTACGCGCTGGCTGCCTCCATCATGGTGCTGGGGCTTTTCGTGCCACCCGTGTTTGTGGTGAGCTACGCCAAGGACATGGGCACGCCTGACACACAGGCCGCCTTCCTGCTGACGGTGCTGGGCTTCATCGACATCTTTGCGCGGCCCACCGCAGGCCTCATCACTGGGTTGCGGCAAGTGCGGCCCTACTCTGTCTACCTCTTCAGCTTCGCCATGTTCTTCAACAGTGTCGCTGACCTGGGGGGCTCCACGGCCACCGACTATGGTGGCCTGGTGGTCTTCTGCGTCTTCTTTGGCATCTCCTACGGCATGGTGGGTGCTCTGCAGTTTGAGGTGCTCATGGCCATCGTGGGTACCCAGAAGTTCTCCAGCGCCATCGGGCTGGTGCTGCTGCTGGAGGCTGTAGCCGTGCTCATTGGGCCACCCTCTGGGGGTGAGTGCCGGCCTGTTGGGGGGGTGGTCACTGTGCTGGGGGGGCCACCCTCCAGGGGTAAGTGGCAGCCTGCGGGAGGAACTACACGCCATCAGACACCTGGTCAGCAAGAGGAATTCACCTCCCCTGTGGTCATTCCTGACGCTGGAACTGCCGTGCACTGGGCAGAGGCCATGGGTTGGCCCTGGCCCACCCCACACACATCCAGTCCCCAGCCAGCAGGTCTCAGAGGAGGTGCCAGCGTCCACTGCCCCATGAGGACGTGCCTGGCCTGGTCATAGGGGTCGCACCCTGATTTGGGAGCCAGGAGTATGTTGGAGGTGCACGCTTAGGCTGTGCTGGCGGCATGGCTGGGGACAGGGGTGCCCAAGTCCTTCCCATCAGATCGTCCCCGTCTGGGGTCCCCACTTGACACCACATGGCCTGAGCCCTGCCCAGCACTTCTGGTGGCCTAGTGAGTCCCTGTGGCTCCACTGACCAGAAGACCCATGAAGGACTCTACAGTGCTGGGGCAGTGGGACCTCGTCACTCCGGCCCTGCCTTGGGCGAGGACCACCCCCAAACCTTCTCAGAGCCACTTCTGTTTTGACCCCCGGGTGGAAGAGGCCGGGGAGAGGATAGGTGGGCGAGGGGCAGGGGACGGCATATGGACAGTCCTGCCTGAACCTCCACAGCATAGAGGAAGCCTTTTCTCCAGGTCAGCCCCAGGAGGTGGGTGGGCAGGTGGGAACCTCAAAGCTGAGACACCAACTACACACCACAGGGACTTCAGGGGGCAGCACAGGGGCGGGGCGGCCGGCAGAGGCAGGGCAGCCCACAGTGAGTCTGGTCTCTTTGCAGGCAAGCTCCTGGATGCCACACACGTCTACCAGTATGTGTTCATCCTGGCGGGGGCCGAGGTGCTCTGCTCCTCCCTGGTGCTGCTGCTGGGCAACGTCTTCTGCAGGGGGAAAGGGCCCTCGGAGCCGCAGGCCAGCGAGGCGGCCACGGCCAAGGAGGAGCTCAACCAGCCCCCCGCAGACGGGCCAGTGGACGCCCGGGAAGTGGAGTGTTTCCTGAAGGGAGAGCTCGAGAAAAATGGGGAGGCCACTCTCAATCCTGAAACGAGCGTGTGAGGGGGGCTGGGGGAGGAGGGAGGAGGACCAGAGACTCTGGAGTTCTTATTTATTTCACACACAGGACTGGCTGGCTGGGCCAGCGGCGTGGCTGCCTGGTCGGCACTGATCACTGTTTGGCAGGGGGGAGGTGGTGGGTTTGGAAACGCGTCATTCCACATCGGATCTGCGGTGGAGCCAAGCATGGTTACAACACTGTGTGCAGGGACCCAGCCTGACCACTGGCAGCCCGCCCCGCCCCCACCGAAGGACCCAGGACCCACGCTGCAAAGACAACATGACTTTAATTAGAAGCGGGGGCTGGGCACAGCTGGTGAGGGTGGGTGCTGCCAGCAGCCGTGCCCCCGTGTGTCTGGGCCTCCCAGCCTCTGCCCACCTGGTCCGAGGGTGCCGCCTGGGCACCACCCCGCTCAGACTGGGGGCCCAGGGGACATGGAGCTTCCACTTTGGAGGGCTCGCCACACACCTGGGGCAGGAGAAGAGGGCTCTCAGGACCCACGGAACCTGGTCTGAGTGGAGGGATGAGATGCTAACAGAGGTCCAGCTTTGTTCTGCTGAGAAGCTGGTCATTTTACAGTGTCTCTGTCCTGTGTCAGCCATCTCAGCTGTGTCTGTGGGGAGCCTCCCATGTGGCGCCAAGAAGGGGGGCCAGTGCAGCCTGGGGGCTGCAGGGCAGGGGCTCCCGCAAGCCCACACTGGGGGGCCCTGGACTCTGGAGGGGTGGGGACCCGAGTGCTGTGCAGACTGGAGCTGCGACACAGAAGCAGTTTTGTTCAGTGGGGCGTTGCGTGTATGTGTGTGTGTAAAAACTGGTTCTCCTGCCTTTGTTGCCTTGCCTCTGACTGGCCCCCGACTCCGGGCGATCCCACTCCTGGCCTGCCCTACCTGACGCTGCCCTGGCCCGTGGTCGTGAGCCCGCCTTGCCCTGGGCGTGCCATACCCACCTGCCTTGTGGCCAGCAGTGGCCAGCGTGGTGGGAGCCTGGCTGGAGGCCGCTGGGGAGCCTCAGTAGGTGGTGCGTCGTGGGCGCTGTGGACGGCAGCGGGCACCCTGGCGGGCCACATGCAGCCGGAGGGATGCCATCTCCCTGCTTCTCTGCAACGAAAAGTGAGCAACGGCTCATGTCTCAGACCCAGCTTAGACAGCACAGTCTCTGGAGAAGCCATCCCTCCCTCAGCCTCGCCCCTCCCTCAGCCTGCCCCCCATGCTCTGGGCGCACTGGTGCCGCTCACTGCCCCCTTGCAGCCCCCCAACCCTGCAGTCCTGTTTTCTGCCCCCTCACTGGCCAGCTCCCCTCCCCCATGTGCTTCCCACTCTGGGTCCTCCCGTTCCCTCTGTCAAAACTAAGCTGGAGTCCCACTTCTCAGGTTCCAGAGGACCGACCCCCATGCTAGCTCACAGGCCCTGTGGGCCTTGACAAGGGCCCCGTGAGCCTACAAGGGGGACATCCAGAGGAGGCGGGGAGCAGGTGGCGTCACTGCCCACTGGGAGGGGAACAGGAGTGAGAAACAGGTGGACTGTCTGCTCCCAGGGCCTGGATGACTGCTCAGACCCTCTCTCTGCCTTTGCCCCCCCGCCCAGGGCGTGCATGCTGGCTGGACCTTGCTGCACTCTGGCCCTCTCAGGGGCAGCCCCTCCCAGTTGGGCAGGGCTGTGGGGAGAAAGGGGGCAGAAGACCCGCCTCTGGTTTAAGGCCTGCTTCTGGAACCTTCTATGTGCTGGATCACAACCGACAGTCCCACCCCAGCTCTCCCATCTGGGCTACCACTCCTGCTCATGAGGAGGGACACCAAGTATATGCCTCCTGTGCTCCACCAAGTAGAGCTCCTGTGGCTCCACCATTCTCCCAGATCCTGTCCCCACAGGATGGGGACAAAATATGAAGAATCTGGAACTGTGATCCCCAAAGTCATGCTCTGGGGGCACCGAGAGGCTTCAAAGTTGTCAGGATGTGGGGACTATCCCAGGGAGGGCCCCTGCTATGCTTGGGCCAGGACCTGGACCCACAGTCTGCCCAGGGGCTGCACAAAGCCCCATGATGCCCAGGGGCACGAGGGTGTGGGGGCACAGAGCATGGGGGGCACAGGGTACCCTCCCCCCACAGGAACAAGAGCCCCTGGAACCCAGGCCCCCGTCTGCCCCTTGGCTGGCTCTCCATGGTGAGATCAAAGGTCTCAGGCACCACCAGACCACTGCGGCAGCACCCTGTGTCCAGAGGCCTGCCGTCTGCCGAGATTTCTGGATCCAAGGCAGCAGGGACGTCTCTTGTCCTTGGACAGCTGGGCCTCGGGCATAGGTGTGCGAAGTTGCCACCAGCTGATCCTCAACCCCAAACCCTGCCAGGGACAAGAGACTTTCTTAAGCACCTGCAAGGGCCTGATCCACGTTGCTGATGCAGATGCCCCTCTAAGTAGGTCCGGTCAGCCAAGGGACACCCTAGCCAGGCCCGGTCAGGCTACTGCCCCCACCACAACGTCTGCAGTGTACCAGCTTTGTGTGGAGACGGGGAGGCCAGTGGGCCCCCCCCAGATACCCTGACAGCCTGCACTGCAGAGAGCACCTCCTTGGAGCAAGACACACTGGCCTTTGGAGAGACCTCAAGGGGTGGGGAGAGACATGGCAGAGCCAGGGCACCCACAAAGGGCCTATGCCTGGGGCCTGCAGGGGCCATGGCCACAGTGTCCTCTAAGGGACCACCCACCTCTGCTCTACATCCAAACCATACCAAGGACAGGTGTGGCTGGACTCGGGTCTGGAGAGGACCAGGCCCTCTGCAAACACCCCGTCATTGCACAACAAGGCAAGGACAGGCTGCTACACGCCTCCTAAGCAAACCTGCCCTCCCATGCTTGGTCTGCGTGGGGCCGTGCTTGGCAACAGCCAGCAACATGGCGCAGAAGGCAGCCACTGTGGCGTGGGGGCCTTATGGGGCAGGGGAGACTGCTATAAGAAGCCCCCGGGGCTCCAGCAGGGGAGCTGCTGGTAACAGGTTCTCTTGGGGGTGAGGCGGCAGGCAACGTGATGGGAGAAAGCTCTGGGAAGACCGAGCCCTGTGCGCCCCCTCCTGGCAGGAAATGAAAGGACAGTGACTGAGAGCTCTGATGGGAAGAGGGAACAGAAGTAGGATCCTCGCCCTCCATGGGGGAGACTCAGGTTCAATTCCCATCCAAGGCTCCTCATGCTCAGCCACCACCCATCTGTCTTGCCTGTTGCTGTGATGCTAAACAGGTTTCAGTAGAGCTTCCAGACCAGACAGGCCAGGAAGAAAGGCCTAGACATCTACTTCTGAAAATCAGCCTAGGAAAACCCTATAGGCATGATGGTCCAGTCTACCAGCTGATCATGGGGACAATGCAGAATTGGGCAGCGTTTCGTGCTGTTGTGCACGGGGTCACCACGACTTGGGGCTGACTTGACAGCAACTAACAAGGATTCTGGAAAGTTAGGAAGGTGCTTGGAACTTTTTTATTTCAAATTTCAGATTGGTGCAAGTCTGAGTAAAGGGCTTCAGTGAGTGGTTGGAGTCTCATTCTCACCAAGAACGAGGTTCCAAATGCCGCCTCCTCAGCCTCGGGCAGTGACAAGGTGTGGAGAGAAAAAGGAGAGCCGGCCCCATCTGACCCCCACGAGAGGCCCTGAGGTCCCAGCTAGAAGCTGGCCAGATGCCCAAGGCCAGAGTGGTGGCTTGAGGAGAGGTGGGGGAGACAAATCATTTGGGATAGGGTGAGGTAGATGGGAGGGCAGACAACCCGAAACCCCAACGAACACGACGGACTGCCATGGGATTCCCTCACACACAAAATTGTGCAACTCAAAGGCCTGAGTGCTCCTGGAGAATTCCATAGCAATTACCACAAGGGTTTGGAACAGGAAACCCTTCTGGGGAGCTGCTGTGCTGGACCGCTAGGACCACTTACCCCAAACAAGCGGATGTCCAGAGGAGAGGCTGGGCTCAGAGACAGAGGCCCTGTTTGCACTGCCCAGCCACACAGGTGGACATGTGTGCCACGTCCACACGCTTCCCTAGTACCACAGGGCACCCAGTCCAGCAAGACCACCCAACTACACCCTCATACGTTGAAAACTCCCAGACTACGAAATGAAGACCGGGAAAGGGACTGGGGAGAAATGTAGAAGCTGTATGAATTTATTATTTACACAGCTGTTACAGTACACAAATACAGTGGTGGTATAGACGCGCTGCCCAAACTCCGCACGCAGCTGATACAGACATCCTACTACATGTCCTGCAAGAACGGTGGGTTACAGCGTGCGGGGGGCAGAGCTGTTCACCCCGCAGCCTCAATCAGGAGCCGTGTGCCATGACATGGGGATCGTGGGCACACAGCCCTGCCACCACACCCGATGCTTCCCGAGTGACAGATCACTCTGACCATTCAGAACGAGGAGGCAGCCCGGGTGAGGTCTGCCACGCCTGTGAAGTCCACAAACAGTCATGGTGGGTGGTCCCAGTGCTCTTGGGCCAGGAAACATTGGTGAAGGGATGAAGTGGGCACTCTGGGTCCTAGCTTCCAAGGCGCAATCAGAAAGACACAGGAGTACCAGGGGCACCTGCCACCTGGCCCATCCATGTGGTCGGAGCAAGCCCCTCCTCTGGCAACTGAGCGCTTGACCTGAGGCACTGGGGCTGTTCTGTGTGGCGCAGGAACCCCCGTCACACAGCACATGCTCCCATGCCCTGTGTCAAGTTTGGGTTCGTCACCTGCTTCTTGGCACCTCCACGTGACATTCCCTTCGCGTTGCCACCTCGCTGGGCACACCTGGGCGCACCAGTCCACACCCCTTTGTTCTGAGCTCACAGGTCTTAACACAGTTTAAGTGCCAACCTGCACTGGCCGCACGTACAATTTGTTCAGAAAATTCCCCGAATTGAATTCAAAGGCATTTAGGCAACAGACATCCCCCGATCACATACACGGCCCTGACACGACCCGACAGCTCTCAACCAATAGTCCTCTCCCAGAAAACAAGAAATGCACCAGACTCTCAGCTGGGCGCCCAATGTCCTCCACATCCACGTCCCCAGTGTTCTTGGAGTCTTTGTCCTCCTCTGGGAAGGGCCTGGAAACACCCCAGTGCTCCTGTTCTCTGTAGCATCCCGCGTCTTCCAACAGGCGAGAAATCCAGAACTGCCGCGTGAACAACACCTCCATCCCGAGAGGGGATAGGCGGGTGAGGAGGCCCAAACCTGGCTAGTGGGGCCATAAGACACCCACCCATGACACACACACACACGCCCTGTACACACGTGCACAAGTGACAGATCTCCGGTGAGATACCCCTCTCTACAGTGGACCACACAGCACAGCACGACAGGACAGTGGACAGATGGATGAACGAAGACCACTGGTGCCCCCATGGGCTCTCCTGCCCGACCACCTCACACACAAAACACCAACCAGTGACTTTGTTTCAGGATTCTTTAACATCTTTTTAAGACCGCAAAAACAGACAAGAAGGAAACAATAAAAAGACATGTTTCATTACACAGATTTAAGCCAATAATCTTTAGCAAAATGATACAAAACTGTCTTAACCAAGAGAAAGGTCGGTAGTTACAGTAGACTGGCGGGGAGGCGGAGGGAAAGGCTCGTGGTGGGCTGAGTCTCTCGCAAGGTCTCGCGCACACGTGCTCCTCCCAGCGGTGGCTGAGCTCACATGTGGGCCGTGGCGCCTGGCGTTGGCAGCACGTGGCATCTGTCCGTCTAGTGTGTGTGTGTCCCGTGCGCGTCGCTGGGTGAGTGGCCTGGAGAGCTCCGGTGTCAACATTCCTGCTCTAGGTCGGGGCGCATCACTAGGAAGCCATTGGTACAGAGTAGATCAGCCATGCATGTCTGCCCTTCACGGTACAGAGCGGCTCACCGGTGCACGGCAGACTGAAGACCACTGGACGCCACCCGACCGGGAATCTGTCGGAGCCAAAGCACAGAGAGCATCAGCGTGGGGCTGGGCCACACCAGCAGACAGCCCTGGGGACAAGCTTGCCCGCTCGGGACGCTCCGCCCTGCGTCCTGGATGCTGCTTGGAGACAGGGACAGAAGACTTGGAAAAGAGGCAGCATGCGAACGGGAGACAACATGGCCACGGGTGGACTCTCGACAAGAAGCCACGCACGCCAAGTTCCCCAGAAACTGAATGGTGTCTGGGGACGAGCACAGGCCTGTCTGCACCGCGACCAGCCAGGGGTGCAGCGAGGCAGCTCCAAAGACCCCTGACAGTGCATTAAGTGAACTACAGCAGGCCGACAGTCATTAAAACCACCACAGCTACAAGTCCTCCATCGGGAGGGTACAAACTGCACGGGGCACCAAGGGCAGCAGCAGCAAGAGCACCATGCACCATGGGAGCGCAGGGCGAGGGGGCCAGCTAACACAGACAACAGCTGCGTGGAGAAGACGGCTGGGCAAAGCGCGTGAGTTTGAAAAAAACGAGACGAGGGGATGGAAATAAAGAAGAAAGAGCACTGAACAAGGCAGGTGGACAGAGACTGCAGGCACCTCTGAGCGCAACCCCACATCGAGCGGCGCCACGCAGCCTAGCAGGAGAACGCTCCCAGGCTTGAGCCCCAGCCCAGGCGTCTCCAGCTGAGGAGCCACAGGAGCAGTTGGGTAGACAGCGGGGGTCCCTGCTGCACAGGCAGCTCTTCTGGGACTTGCGAAGCCCCCTGGGAAAAGCCTGGCCCTGCCCAGAAAGCCTCGGGGTCACCACTCGGGGACCCACAGGGACAGGCTAGCAGAGGCCTCACGTGGCCTCAGCACCTGGCATGCAAGCCCAATCTGCCTGTAGACTCACGGGTGTGTGTGTGGGGCGGGGGGGAGGGCGGTGGTCTTGCTGTGCACCCAGACTGGCCCGGACACCAACACACTCACCCAGTGCTGCCTTCCACGGAGACGAGCAGCTACTTGCCGTGGTGTTCAAAAGGAATGCTATTCTGAGGTGGGGAAAAGACAGTAAGTGGCCGCTGGCTCATGAGGTCCAGCCCCTGACCACCTAGTCAGCCTGTTTCCAAAGGCACCTCCTCGCCTGGTCCACAGACCACACTGACGGTAGAGGGGAACCCAGGACCCACACGGACATTTCCATCCCCAGGGGTCATCTTCCCGCTGGCCTACCCCAACCCCACCCACCCTCGCCAACATCTCTCCTGCCTGTACGGCCCCCATGAGAGTAGCCACTGCCCCCTTCTAGATTAACCTGTCAAAGAGGCAAACGAGAGCAGGACGGAGCCCCCTACCTTTCCTCACACGCGACCCCTGTTGGGTGGCAAGGCTGGGGGCTCTAATGGGCAGGCTACATGAGGGCCAAGGCGGGTGTGGCCGGGACCCAGGACAGCTCCGCAAGTGGCCTCTGCCGCCTGAGCCAGGCCACACAGCCCACAGACACATCCTCACTGACGTGTGGATGGGGCTGGGGTGTGCTCTGTGAACAGCACGGGCAGAGGGGGCCCTTCATCTCAAGACCCCAAAGACCATCAGCCTACAGGAGGTCCTGGCTGCAGGGGCCTAACCCACACTCGCAGGGACCTGGCCTCCCATGGAGTTGGGTCTGAGCCAGCTGTCCGGGGAGAGCGGGGGACAGGGTGAGGCCCATGTGGCATCCTGGACACACTGTGTCCAGGATGAGGGGCACTAGTCTCCACCTGCCTCCACCCAGTTCTCGCACTTGGGGCCTCTGACCACACAGAAAACCAATGTCTCCACGAGGCTAGGTGATACTCCACTGATACCTGTCAGACCTGGTGGGTGGGGTCTGGAACCGTGGCCTTGGTCCTTGGGCTGTGACCCCGCAGGAACCCACAAGCAGAAAACACTGACTGAGGTGGCAGCTCTGAGGGCAGGAAGTTCAACCCAGCCAAGCCCCCAAGCCCAAACAAGCCTGCGTCCTAGTCACTCTCTGACAGTTGGCCCTCACTTTAGCCCTTGGCTTATTCGGGGTATGAATGGGGGCTACAGACAGCATAAGCTGAAGCAGCCCTTGCCTGGCCGAGGGTCACAGAGAGGTAGTCCAGGGGGGAGCCTCCTGTGCCCCACAAGTCAAACCAGGGCCAGGGATGGCAGTGTGAAGAGCACAGCTGGGAAGATGCTGGCACCGTGTCCCCAGGCAGAAGAGCTGCCCAGGGTCCGTGTGGACTGCACCAGCTGCTCCCACCCCCGCCCTGAAGGTGAACCAAGAAGGTACAGGATGTAATGCGCTAAGGGCACCCAAGCGGCTACATCTCGGGTACAACGAATACAGAGAGTAGCCCAGATAACATGGTGAATTAAACATGCTTCCTTTGGAGCAAAAATGTCACAAATCAAACGTCTTTGGGGACTGCTCCCTAATGCCAAAGCCCATTATATCTCCTGATATGGGAGCAGGGAGAAACAGGAACAAAAACCATGACTGATGCCTAAACATAAATGTGTATCTGGTCAATGAAGACCCTCTGGAGGAGGAGAACCTGGTCTCCCTCTGCCCCTCCTAACTCCTCCTTTACTGCAACGCTCCCAGGTCCACCAGATGCTTCGTGTCCCGTAACAGACGAATCCTGCCCCTTCCTGGGTCCACACTAACTGATGAAGAGGGCCTGGTGTTTCCAGGGCTGGGGAAGTGGCATGTGGGCCCCTGCCAGGTGCAGGGAGTGGGCTCCAAGGGCCGGGTTTGCTCCTGGATCCCAGATTTGAGGGAAGAGAACCACTCAGCCATTTCTATTCTGAGAGCGTGGAGGGCAATGAGAGGGATCCCGTTCAAGGAGCGTCTAACAAGGGGTCCAAATCTCATTAAACTGCTAAACCCTTCAAGCTGCACAATTCAAATCGGATCAGCAACTGCTCCCTCAAACCACGTGCCTCTTCAGTTTCTTTGGAAGAAAAAACTAGTATAAACATAGTCCGTTTACAGAGAAAGCGTTAGCAAACTAGAATTTTTTAGCTCAAGTACTCATTTTGTTTGATTACAACAAAGATGGTCAGAGCACCGCTCTGGCACAGCGGCACTCCCTGTAAGGAGACAGGCGGTGTGGTTCCAGTGGCCAAGACAGGTTTGGAGGCCCGGGCTTACTGAACACCACTGACCTCGCCAACGGGCTGCTCCCAGAGCCCGCAGTGCCACAGGAGGCGCTGGCTCTAATGTGTAAACCGAAGAAAGACAAAGGGCCGCCCACGAGAGTCCAGGGACTGGGCTCCTGATTCGCTCCTGGTCCCTAGTGGATCTGACGAGCAGGTTGAAAGCTGCGTGAGCAGCAGACAGACTGTCTGCTGGAGTGACACGCTAGAGGACGCATGAGGACAGCGACGACAAGCGACAGCGGGGACACGTGCAGAGGCAGGTGGTCACGAGCGAGCGGCGCGCGGCCTGCGGCGGGCGCGTTTCCAGGAGCTTGTCCGTCACAGAAGGGATCAGGACACAAAGTGTGAGCCCTCACTGCGTGGCTAGTCACGCGGGCAGGCCCACCCCTGCGGCCACCAGGCTGCTCACCTGGAAACCCTCCCCCCACCGTGGGGGCCTATGTGGGATCGGTGCTGTGGCTGAGCAGCACAAGAAAAGGCCCTCAGAGGTACAGGTGCGTCTCCGATGCCACATCCTTAACAAGAGACAGGAACAGGCATGCAGCCCCGGGTCCAGGGAGGTGCCCCACGGGCCAAGGGTCAAGCAGCCCTGTGCCCTACTCAGAGCTGGGGGAGCTGTCCTGTAAGGCCCAGCTTGTCTCTGAGGTGCTTAACTAGAAGTACAACTTCCCCTGAAAGTTAAAATCACTAAGGTGGGGGAGGAAGACCAGAGGGAGGGAGGGAAGAGACCCCTCTGCTCTGGGATGGCCAAGCCTAGCCCAGCCCCCGGCCCAGCATGGAGCAGCCAGCGTCCTGGGCCCCACGGGTGCAGAGGACACGGTGGACACCAAGAATCGCACCTGTGAGGTGGACATGCGCGAGGTATCTTGCCGGCCTGTGAGATCAGATGAGGACACGTTGACCGGGGCGCCGCGGTGCAGCCGCATACTCACTTTCCGCTCTCTTTCCATGCCAGAGACAGGCCGCGGAGAGGTGTTTGCTGAGGGAGGGAGAACAGGCCAGTGAGGCCCCCGGCCCACCTCGCCCCCACACAAGAGGTCTCTGGGGCCTTTGCAAAGGGGTAAATCAGGCTCTGGGCTGAGGCTATACAACGTCCGTCTTGCCCTGGACAGCACGGGAGACCAGGAGAGCAGACAGCCAGGCAGCGCTGTGCACAGCCCCAACACTGAGCTGCGCCTCATGAGGAAGAGCCTCTGCGGGAGCAGGGGGGCGCTGAGGCTCACGGGGAAGGGGCTCGTAATGAGAGAGATGGCATCGGTCCCAGGGACCGAGTCTCTTGAGAAACAGCCTCAGCCAGTACCCAGGATGGAGGGACACAGCACACCCACGCAGGGCCCCACGTGCAGACAGGAGTGCAGAGCCCCCAGGATAACCCCCAGACAGACCCCACCAAGGCAGCATGGGAACAAATCCTAACTGTCTGCCGCTCACCAGTGTGTGAGGTAGGCGTGAGGGGCGTGGGGGGAGCCACTTCCTGTGTCCCCCTCAGGCGGCCTGAGGCCGTGGAAGGGAGGCCCCGGGTAGCTGGATTCCGAGAGTGTCTCAGCCGCTCCTCTCGGTCCCGGCGTTCCCGCTCAGCATCATCAGTGGCCCGGCTGGCACCCTAGGAGAAGGGAGGGTACGGCCAGGATGGAACGGTTTTGGTGGCAGCTCGAGAAAACACCAGGGGCCCCGAGGACAAGCCTGCCTGTGAGGCCACTGTGGAGACATAGCCCATTAGGGATGGGGTCCGCACAACAGGACACGGGAACGGTCTCATCTCACGATCCCTAAATGTGGCTGGAGCAAGGCCCCAGGGCAGGAACCTCAGCCCTTCTTCTCTCACCCAACACCAGTGAGCAAACACCCCCATCCTTGGAGGTGAAGTTCTGAACCGGAACCTTCACACACTGATGAAATGTGCAGGGAGGGAGAGGCGGGGACAGGAAATGGTCTGAGGCCAGCAACGGGACAAAACCGTGCCAATGTCAGCGAGAAGCAGGCCGAGGCTAGGGCTGTGGGGTGGGGGCTGAACACAACACCAGCAACACTGCACATGGGACAATGAGAAAGAGGGCAGCCAGGCACATGCTGGAGGCCGGGTGCTGTTTAACTAGGTTGGCCTCCTGCCACTACGCACTAACAAAACCAGAGGCGTGGGGCATTTTATCTTAAGCACATCAACAAAGATACCCACCTCACTAAAGGATATGTTTTAACTGCTGGCCCCGTAACGCAGGGGTTCGCAAACTCTGACCCACAGGTCAGACCCTGTCTGCTACCTGCTTTTGTAAACAAAGCTCTATTGGCACACAGTTCCACTCACTCATTCACAAACTGTCAACAGCAGAGTTAGTAGCTGTGACGCAGCCTGTGGCTCTTCACAGGACAGGCTGGCTGACAGCTGCTGAGGAAACAGGTGATAATGGACTAATAATTTAACAATGGCCCTGGAAGGACAGTCCAACTGAGTGTCCAGGCTTCGGTGAGACCTGAAGCACCACCACCATGGACACCCTCTAAATGCTGCTACACAAGGGGCTGACTTCCGCTGGTCTGTGCCTTCTCCTGAGCACACCCGCACTCCCAGACGACATCAGGAAGGAACCAAGGAGCTGACTCTGTGGGGCACCTCCTCCCAGCGTCCGGGCACGGGGAGCTGGCTGTGCTTGGGGCTTGCAACTGCCCCCCACTGACCTGTCTGAGCCCCCTGCGCCCTCCCAGGCGTCTGAAGAGGCTTCCTGCTTTGCACCCTCTGAAGAGGCAGCTCTGTGCCTCAGTCAGTCATCTTCCTGCCCTGGAAAGGTTCCAATTTCTGTTTCAAGCCGATAACTAAACCGAAGGTGTTTTTAATGAAAGAGGAAGTCAAAGTCCCACAAAAGCGTCAACTCTGGCAGCAGGGCCTGAACATTAATTAATTACACTCAATTAACAGCCCAGCCACAGACTGCCTATTGGGGAGGGCACAACAGAGGCTCTGGGCCGCCCATACCCAGTGGCGTACGCAAGCTCACGTGCACACACACTGAGTGAGAGGAGGAACCAGCTGATCACAGGGCGAAAGGGGGACAGAAAGCCTCAGAAGCAGACCTCTGACACAGTACCCCTCACCCCAGGCAGCTTGTCCTGGGTGGTCAGAACAGTGTCCCCTGGGCCCAACCTGAGTCCTCTGGGTTAGTGAGGGGGAGGGCTCAGGCCAGGGGAGGCCCTCTGGCCCCTGTCCCAACCCTCCTTCAGAACAATCCTGTTTCTGTCCATTCAACATGCAAGCACAGAGCCTGAAAACCCCACAGGCGGTCCAAGTGTGACGCTCTTCAGTTCATCACTGAAGACCGGCACTCAGGCGAGACCCCAGCTGTGGTGGATACATCCCGAGGGGCTTGCCGTCCACACCCCGATGGGCCTGCTCCTTGGCCCCCAAGCCCAGGCAGTCACCCAAAGGAGCCCAAGCATTCCGGCCTCACCCCCAGGCAAAGATGTCTGCTGTAGCGAACTCGAGCCATACGCTGCTACTCCACCCGGAGACCTGGCACGGACCACAGCGCCCACACCTTTGTGGAAGGGATGGCGTGTCACACAGTCAGGAGTGAGCAAGTCGGCACTATCACTTACAAACTTGAGCATGTTCCAGTCAAACACATAGTCGTAGGAGAAACCCTGGCGATGAAACAGGTTCCGGAAGAGTTGTCTCAGGTACGAGTAGTCAGGCTTATCATCAAAACGCAACGAGCGGCAGAAATTCAGGTATGTGGCAAACTCAGCTGCAAAACAAGAGACCAGACACTATAGCCTGGGGTGGGCTACACCACCAGCCTTCCTGTCCACCTCCCACTGCCACAGAGCCTTGGGACGGTGACAGTCTCAATACCAGTCACATGCTTAAGCACCTGGGCCTCAGGGCAGCGCTGGAAATTCACCCTCGCAAAGCATCCAAGTCTTATCTAGGGCACTGAGCTTAGGGCAGCCCAAAAGCACAGGAAATGCACTGAGTTTTGGCTCTAGACGTGGGCTAGGGATAAAGCTGCCGTCAGATAAAGGACAGCGAGAGCCACCTGCCAGCGTCACCTCCCAACTATTCAGAGGTTGAGAGAGAGGTGGGTCTGAGGTCGGCTCAGGGGCTCATCTCCCACCGCGCAGTGTGCCAGTCCCCAGGTACTGTTGAGGGTGGGGGCTGCTGCGCTTGGTACACAGCGCCCCTCCTGCCTTCTGTGGAGGGCGGCCGTGACAGGGGTCCCTCTGACAGATGGTGCAGGGCCAAGCCAAATGGTATGCCGAGCACAGTGAGCCAAGGCCCTGGTCACCTCTGGTGGCAGGACGGGTGGGAAGTGACTTACAAGGGTAGCCTTTACACAACACCTCAATGGGAGTGGACATTTTCTTCTCACTAATCCTTTCGTATTTCTGTCTCTTGGTAGCAGCCTTCAGCCCCTGCCAGGGGAGAGAGCCCAGGTTGAAGTACATTAACACATAGCCCAGGGACTCCAAGTCATCTCGTCGAGATTGTTCTGAAAAGGAACGGGAGAGGAACCGTGAAGGATGGCCCTGCGCACCAGTAGGGACCACACGCCTGACAATGGACACGTCAGACACTTGACATGAACAGGAAGTGTAGCGCAGACACAGGTGGTTTTGCTTCACCAGAAGCGGTCCCTTGCATGCTCTCAGGAAACCTCAACACCCCACCGAGCAGCACCAAAGCCACTGGTAACTCCAAGAGAATCCCATTACACACCACCTCCAGCAAATCCTACAAAACACGCTGCCAACAGTCACCAAGCCACACCTGTCTAAGAAAGTGTGATGGCAGCTTCTAGGCCCACACATTCTACAGAGCAGGTGCACAGAGTACCAGCCTAGACCAACGCCCCTAGAGGACCCCAGGCCAGTGACGGAGTGTGGCTGCTGCTCCCCACAGCTCACCGATTCCAAGATGGGTGTTGATGGAGGCATATCGAGCAGTCCCGGTAAGGTTCTTGTTCTCACGGTAGGGGATGTGCTGGTGAGTCCTGGCGTCCCGGTACTTCTTGGCCAGCCCAAAGTCTATGATGTAGACCAGGTTGCCCTTCTTGCCCAGTCCCATGAGAAAGTTATCTGGCTTCACATCTCGGTGGATGAAGTTCTTTGAATGAATGTACTCAATACGACTAATCTACAGGTAAAGAAGGAAAGGTGAGAGTTTAAACCTCAGTGCAGCTAGCCCTGCAGAAAGAAACTGGTTGACAAAAGAACCAGGCCTGTAACCCACACTCTGCACTCTTGGCCAGGAAAAGAGCAACCTAACACTAGGAAGGGCAGACACTGGACCGACCAAAAGACGTCTCCCATAGCAGCCTGCAGCCCCCTGGATGGGCTTCAGGGTGAAGAGACAGCAGGCCACCAAACAGTCCATACTAACTGGACTGCTCACATCGAGCCCAGGAATTCTCTGAGAAATGTCACAGAAGTCCTGTGAAAAATCAAACTTGTATTCCCGAGACAATCAGGAGACCCTATAATTTCAAAGTACAATGCCAATGCTGTGAGGTTCAAACCAGATCAACGTGTATCCTGTGGCAAAAGGAAATTTCCATTTTCTCCCTAGGCACTAACAGGCATAACAACGAAGAGAAAAACAATTAATTTATCAAACCAACAAATATTGACTGAGCACCCGCACTGCTTGGTCACACTGACTGGGCCACCGGGTCCCAATGATTGAACTGCCTGGTCACAATGACTGAGCTGAGAGGACCCCATGACTGAGCCGCCCGGTCCCACTGGTCACATGGACTGAGCTGCCTGGACCCAATGACTGAGCCGCCCGTGTCGCTCACTTATTTCATAAAAGTAGACTCTTACCATTTGGTCAGCGAGGAGTAGGACAGTTTTGAGACTGAATTTCCTTGAGCAGAAGTTGAAGAGGTCTTCCAGGCTTGGTCCCAACAGCTCCATCACCATGACGTTGTAGTCCCCCTCTGCCCCGCACCATCGAATGGTGGGGATTCCCACTGCACAGAAAGCCGAAGAGTAGTTCAGTACAGCTGGGTCCTGCAACCACCGCACCAAGTCACCAGCATCTGCCCTGAGTCCTCGCACATGCCCACAGGCAGTGCATGGGGTTCTCCAGAGAAGACACCTGCAGGCTCACCCTCAAGGAGCTGAGATTCAGATTCAGTTATAACCACATCAAACAGACGGCATCTGACAAGGGTCAGGTGGGCAGTAGATAGAATGGGGGCAAGGAGAAAATCTGAGGCTAACTTCCCAAAGTGTCAACAGGGCTCAAAGGCAGGTGAGTGGGGACGCGGGAAGGGAGAAGGCCATGTAGGGTAAGTGGGATCTCAAGTGGACATGGGTGGCAGAGCCAGTCAGAAACAATGGTCACACTGGAGAGAGACAGAGAAGGCTGAGGAGGAAGACCTGGAACGCAAAGCTGAGACAAAGAGAGGAGAGAGACAGAGAAAGCTGAGGTGGAAGACCTGGAACGCAAAGCTGAGACAAAGAGAAGAGAGAGACAGAGAAAGCTGAGGTGGAAGACCTGGAACGCAAAGCTGAGACAGAAAGGGGCACCTGTAGCGGGGTGGGTAGGAGAAAACACCTCCTGACTCAAGTAAAACAAGCAATGGAATCTGTCTGGGGATGAAACAGACAAGTTACTGGCAGTTAGAATAAAGAAGACATGATAAATCCAACAGAAAGAATCAACTGATTCAGACCCATGAACAATGGGAAGAATTTAAAGATGACTTCAAGATTTCAGACCCAAAGACAGAATCAATGCCAAAAGGAGAAACAATCCACTTCTGAAAAAAATGGGCAAAAGTCCGGTCCACTTCACAAAGGAATATATATAACAGCCAATATCCCAAGAAAAGATGCTGAGGGAAACAAACATTAAAACCGTAATTAGACCCTGTCTCATACCAGCTAAAGGAGCTGAAACTAGAAAGATGGCCTTCACTGCCCACAAACTTGAAAGCTCTCTGGACTCTCACCCACTGCTGGGGAGAGTGTAATGTGCTGGAGCCATCAGAGACCCAATGAACTAAACTCTGTGTTTAGGCAACACCACTCCAAGGCGTACCCGAGAAAATGAAAGCATGTGCTCATGAGAAGACGTGTTCAAGTGTGCTCCCAGCAGCCTTATTCACAAGAGAACTCAAACACTGTAGAAACAGGCGCATGCCTTCTAACTGCCCCCAATGCTCATCAGGGGTTTGGTCATGCTCTCTCCCTGATAGTCACAAGAACGTGGGCACTCAGGCATGTCCCACAGACTGGGATTGCACGACCCAGCTGCTTCCCAGACCCGGCATGGCGGGGGCACCTCCTCTGCACAGCTGTTGAGGACACCACTCCACAGGCAGCACCCTATTTCTATATGTCTTCTTGCTCGCTGGTTTTCAACATCAGTGCAAACAACACTGCAAAAAATACTCCTAAATCTTGAAGGCAGAGGCCAGTCCTGCAAAGAGGGTCCTGCCTTTATTCCCGCCCGTTGTGTTCCAGTAGCTGCACTATCACTGCACACCGCATCCAAGTGTTCCGGCTGTGTCCACAGTGTAACCATCAGCAAGGGGGATGTTTCTTTACACGTTCGCCTCACTGAATGGTTCTCTCGCTTTTAATGTCAAAGCCTTTAAGTCCCTCGCCCATTTTTTTTCACAGGTTGGCTGCTGGCCTCTTACTGATCTCTCTCCACCACCCATGAGTGGGTGACCAATTGTCCTAACGCAATCCACTGTACAATTTATTCTTTCTCCATTAATCCCAGATGCTATCTTATAATCACATAATAGGTTCTCACTTACGTAAGCGTTTTTACGGGCTTGCTATTCTGTTTCACGGATCTATGCTGACGCAGTTTCAGATTACAGACAAAACCGAAAAAGATGCCAAATTCTCGTATACCACCCAGGCCCAGTTTCCCCTATTTTAACTTCTTGTATTAGTATTTTTTTATTAGTATTTAACATCTTGTATTAGTATGGCCCATTTGTCACAGTTAATGAACCAAGGTTGATACATTACCATCAACTAAAGTCCACCGCAGGGCGTCTGCATCAATTATTTGGATTTCTGTGTGGGAGTGTTGTGTCTTTTCATTTACTTACATCAGTACGGACTCGGGGATATTTATTTTGCTTTTTTTTTTTTTTTTACTATGGGTTACAATCTGGAGCCCCGGTGGCGTAGTGGTTAAGAGCTCGGCTGCTAGCCGACCTTTACCCACTCTCCTACTGTGTGGACCATTGAGTCCCTCCACCCCCACTATAAACAGTGCGATTAAGGACATTCTTAAGTATGTCCTCTGAAAAATTCTTAAATGTGAAATTCTTGATCATATCTTGTTTTGTTCCAGGTACAGATCTAGAAACATAGTTGCTGAGTCACAGGGTATAATGTATTCAGAGCCCTGGTGGTGCTGTGTTTAAGCACTCAGCTGCTGAAAGGTCAGCAGTTGGAACCCACCGCCACTCTGTGGGAAAGATTACAGTCTCCAAAACACTACGGTGCAGTTCTACTCTGTCCTACAGGGTCGCTGAGTTAGAATGGACTCAACGCTAATGGGTATGGTTTTGGTTTTTTATACAGGATTAATGCCAAGTCGTTTTCCAAAACAGGTAAGCCAATTCACACTCCCACCAGCACTGAGTTCCTGTTGACCCACACCATCAACACTCAGTACGGTGAGAATTCTCATCAACCTGGTGCGTGCAAAAGGAGCCCTGGTGGCACAGTGGTTACGTGCTCAGCTGTTAACCCAGAGGTCGGCAGTTTGAACCTGCCAGCGTCTCCGTGGGAGAATGACATGGCAGCCTGCTTCTGTGAAGATTTCAACCTTGGAAACACTACAGGGCAGTTCTACTTTGTCCTACAGGGTCACTGAGTTGGAATCTACTGGACAGCAATGGCTATTGGTAGTGGTATAAAATAGTGTCTTACTGAACTCTGAACTTGATCTTTTCACAGATTTATCGGCCACCCGTTTCCTCTTCTCTGAAATGCCTGTGTGTATCTGCTGCCAATTTTTTCTATCAGGGTGTCTTTTTCCTATTTTATTTATAGCAGTTCTTTACATATTCTCAGTATATTGTTGGTTTTATGTGAGGCAGATAACTTCTCTCAGTTAACAACATGTTTTTCCATTTCTGCAGGAGTTTTTTTTTTTTAAAAGATGTGCTTAATTTTAGTGAAGTTGAAGGTATTAATCTTTTCCTTTATGAGTAATTTGGCTTGTGTCCTTCACAGGAACTTCTTCCTGACCTTAAGAGTCAGAAAGGGACACTCTTTTTTCTTCTTAATTGTGACAAAATACATATGGCAAAAATATTTGGTATTTCTAAGGGCACATTCAGTGACATTATTACATTCACCATGCTGTGCAGCCATCCCCACGTTTCCAGAAGTTTTTCATCATCCAAACAGAAATTCCGTGATCCTTCAGCAGTAAGAACCTTCTCTCTTCCTCCCAGACCCAGTACCACTGATAAATATGTCTCTATGCATTTGCCTATTCCTAGCATGTATGTGGAATCACACAGTATCTGTCCCTTGTACTTTACTTATTTCACTCAGCATCGTCTCGTCAAGGTTCATTCATGTCGTAGAACTTCATCTTTCTTTACAGCTGAGTAATATGCCATTGTGTGGATGGACCACATTCTGTTTTTCCATCATCTGTTGACGGACACTTGGGTTGTTTGCAACTTCTGGCTGTTGTGAATAGTGCTGCAACAAACATTAGGGTACCCTGTCATTTTCTTTTAAAAGTTGCTTCTACTTCTGGCCAATGTGGAGTAATAAGGAGCCAATAAACAAAACAAAGTGTATGAAACATATGGGCAGGCGGTTTCTAAGGCACTGGACATCAGGCTACAAATGCCACTGGTACCCGTGTGACAGGAACAAAGACTGCCTGGCTCACTGCCTTGGGTGTGTTCGCAGCTGTAGTGCAGGGAGTGAACTCAGGTGCAGGTGGTGGGCTCCCGGAGATGAGGGACAGAGCTGAGTTCATGGAACAGACTATCAGAGAGAAGAGAACTGCACAGAGAACCCCACGGATGTCTACACAGAGTGCCTCTCAAGTATTCAGCAAGTATGGATCAGCACACCGAGGAAACTACCAAAAGTTAGGGAGAGAACTACCTGGAAGGGTTAGAGGAAGAGTCGGTGCTCACACAGGGTTGGGGGCAGCGCCTGCTTCCACCAACCAGACTGGGTAGAACACTCAGGAAGGTTTCACCTCAGGGGTGGGGAATGATTAGCCTGAACTCAGCACTGCAGTGGGCCAACCTAACAAATTGTAAAAGGACTAAATGGATCTAAGTAGCTTAACTTCATCCCAGAACAAAGCTCAAGATTAATTCAGAGTAAAACAAAAATATTCAGCATGCATGAGGATAAATTTCACAACGTCTAGCATCCAGTCAAAGATTACCAGGCATGCAAAGAAGCAGAAAAACACAACCCATAATAAGGAAAATAACCAATCAACCAAAACTGACCCAGACCTGACCCAGATGTTAGAATTAGCAGAGAAGGGCATGAAGAGTTATCGGAACATATATTTCATTTGTAAAAAAAAAAAGTTAAATAGAAGAATGGAAAGTATACAAAATAAGATCCAAATCTAACTTTTAGAGATGAAAACTGTAACATCTGAGATGAAAAACACGCCGGGGTGGGATTAATAGCAGACTAGTGAACTTGAAGGCAAAGCAATAGAAACTATTTAAAGCGAAACAAAGAAAAAACAAATGAGCTGTGGGACAACTCAAAGACATCTGACATTGATGTAACTGGACTCCCTGAAGGAGAAGGGAGGGCAGAAACCACATCGGAAGAAATAATGGCTGAAAACTATCCAAGGTGGATGAAAACAATAAATCCACAGATCCGAGAAACTGAACGAGCACCAAGCAAAAGAACCATACAGAAAATTACACAACAGCATAAAAGCAGCTGGGGGTAGGGGGGTGGGGACGGGGGACGGCACAGTCCATACAGAGGAACAAAGATAAGGACGACGGCAGATTTCTTCTTGGAAACAACGCAAGTGAGAAGACAGAGGAGCAGCTGAAACTATTCAAAGGAAAAAAAACTGGCAACCTACAAAATTATACACTGCCCCCCAAAAAAAAAATCTCTGAAGAGCAAAGACAAAATGAAGATGTTCTCAGGTATAAAAAGTTGAGAATGTCATCATCAGCAGACATACACTGCCAGCTATGCTCATAGAAGCCCTTCACATAGAAGGAAAATGGTGCCAGATGGAAATCTGAATCTACACAAAGGAATGAAGGGGACTGGAAATAATAGAACACACATAAAATTTTTTAAACTACTTAAATCTCTTTAAAAGATATGACTTTAAATAAAAACAAAAAATCAATGAACTACAGCTACATCAACATGGAAGAATCTCAGGAATACGGTGGGGGGGAGTTACAGAGTACATAGTGTGATTTATAACTCATGTTCAACAGCTGTTATCTATCAAGAAGACAAGGTGTTCAGGTGGCAGCAACTCCCTCGTGTGATGGCATGCCTTCTCACGGTTCCTCAGACACAGGGCCGACAAGGCACTCTAGCTCCAGTGCTGTCTCCTGGCCAAGAGAATAATCTTCCTTTGTTCCATGCTCCATTCTAAACAGACTCTCAGCTAAGGAGCCAGCTGGTGGGAGAGCACCAGGAAGAATCAGCTGTAGAAGCCACTAGCAAGACTGCACCCTTTAACACAGGGGTGAGGAGGAACCTCATGGCCATTGCTGGACATTTTGTGGCTCTGTGAAATCAGACATCTGGCACAAACAGTGATCCGGTATCTGAAACGGACCTGGGATCCTTGAGAGTCACCCTGGTGCTTCTGCAGAAAGCAGGTGAGGTTTCTGAGCAGCACCAGCGACAGCTCGAGCAAGTCATGAAGGGAGATCCTGCACTTAACTATTTGTAGTTCTGAATGTTTGATATTTTCCCCTCATGGGGTCCAAAGATACTCGAATAAATGCTTGTTGTTAGGTGCTGTCCAGTCAGTTCCAACTAACAGCGACCCTATGTATAAAAAAATGAAACACCGTCTAGTCCTGTGCCATCCTCACAATCATGGCTATGTTTAAGAGTCCACTAATTACACTGTGTCAATCCATCTCATCAGGGCTCTTTCTCTTTTTCACTGACCCTCTACCTTACCAGGAAACCCTGGTGATGTAGTAGTTAAGAGCTATGGCTGCTATCCAAAAGGTTGGCAGTTGGAATCCACCAAGCTCTCCTTGGAAACTCTATGGAGCAGTTCTACTTTGTCCTATAGGGTCGCTGAGTCAGAACTGACTCAACGGCAGTGGGTTTGGTTTTTTAGTTCTACTTTCCCAAGCATGATGTCCTTTTCCAGGGACTGGTCCCTTCTGCTAACATGTCCAAAGTACATGAGACAAAGTCTCGCGACCCTCACCTCCAAGGAGTGTTCTGGCTGCACTTCTTCCAAGACAGATTTGTTTGCTCTTCTGGGTTGTTACTGTCGTTGCTAGGTGCTGCAAAGTCCGTTCCAACTCACAGCGACCCTATATACAACAGAACTAAACACTGCCTGATCCTGTGTCATTCTCATAATCATTATGATTGAGCCCCTTGCTGTAGGCACTGTGTCAATCCATCTCATTCAGGGTCTTTCTCTTCTTCACTGACCCTCTACCAAGCATGATATCCTTCTCCAGGGACTGGTCCCTCCTGATAACATGTCCAAAGCATGTAAGATGAAGTCTCGCCATCTGTGCTTCTAGGGAGCATTCCGCCTGTACTTCTTCCAGAAAGATTTGTTTGTTCTGGCCACCACGGTATATTTAGCATTCTTCGCCAACACCATAATCCAAAGGCATCGATTCTTCTCTCGTCTTCCTTATTCATTGTCCAAATTTCGCATGCATGGGAGGTGACTAAAAACACCATGGCTTGGGTCAGGTGTACCTTTGTCCTTAAAGTGATGTCTTTGCTTTTTAACACTTTAAAGAGGTCTTTTGCAGTAGATTTGCCCAATGCAACGCACTGCTTGATTTCTTGACTGCTGCTCCCATGTGCACTGATTGTGGATCCAAGTAAAATGAAATCCTTGACAACTTCAACAGATTTCTTGTTTTCTCTTCATGATTTTGCTTACTGGTCCAATTATGAGAATTTTTGTTTGATGTTGAGGTGTAATCCACACCAAAGGCTGTAGTCTTTGACCTTTATCAAGTGCTTCAAATACTCTTTCACTTTCAGCAAGCAAGGTTGTGTCATCTGCACACTGGAAATTGTTAATGAGCCTTCCTCCAATCCTGATGCCCCGTTCTTCTTCACATAGTCTAGCTTCTCAAGTTATTTGCTCAGCATACAGATTATGTAAGTATGGTGAAAGGATACAACCCTGACACACACTTTTCCTGACTGTAAACCACGCAGTCTCCCCTTGTTCTGTTTCAACAACTGCCTCTTGGTCTATGCACAGGTTCTGCAAGAGCTCGATTCAGTGTTCTGGAATTCTCATCCTTTGCAATGTTACCCATTTGTTACGACACTCACAGACGAAAACCTTTGCAGAGTCAATAAAATACAGGTAAACACTTTTTGGTCTTCTCTGCTTTCAGCCAGGATCTATCTGACATCAGTAATGATACTCTTGTTCCACGTCCTCTTCTGAATCCAGCTTGAATTTCCGGCAGTTCCCTGTCAATGTACTACTGTAGCTGTTTTTGAATTCAGCAAAATTTTACTTGCATGTGACACTAATGATATTGTTCAATAATTTCCTCATTCTGTTCGATCACCTTTCTTTGGAATGGGGACAGATACAGATCTCTTCCAATAGTCTGGCCAGGTAGCTCTCTTTCAAATTTCTTGGCATAGATGAACGAGCACTTCCAGCATTGCATGCTTTTGTCGAAACATCTTGAATGGTATTCCGTCAATTCCTGGAGACTTGTTTTTTTGCCAAGGCCTTCACTGCAGCTTGGATTTCTTCCTTTAATACCCCCAGTTCTTGATCATATGCCACCTACTGAAATGGCTGAACATCAACCAAGTCGTTTTGGTACAGTGACTCTGTGTATTCCTTCCAATTTCTTTTGATGCCTCCTGTATTAACATTCTACCCATAGAATCCTTCAGTACCGCTACTCGAAGCTTGAATTTTTCCTTCTTTCAGCCTGAGAAATGCCAAACACGCTCTTTCCTTTTGGTTTTCTAATTCCAGGTCTTTGCACATTTTATTATATTTTACACTTTGTCTTCTCAAGCTACCCTTTGAAATCTTCTGTTCAGCTCTCTTACGTCATCATTTCTTCCACTTGCTTTAGTTACTCTACGTTCAAGAGCAAGTTTCAGAGTCTCTTCTGGCATCCATTTTGTTTCTTTCTTGTCTTTTTAATGACCACTTGCTTTCTTCGTGTATGATGTCATTCCACAACTCGTCTGGTCTTTAGTCTTCAGTGTTCAATGCATCAAATCTATTCTTCAGATGGTCTCTAAAATTCTGGCGGGATATACTCAAAGTTGTACTTCGGCTCTCATGGGCTTTTTTCTTCAGCTGCAACTTTAATTTGCATTCCAGTCAGCCCTTGCCTTGTTCTGACTGATGATATCAAGCTTCTTCATCACCTTTCCACACATGTAGCTGTATTTCTATCTGGTGAGGTCCTGTGTATTCTATATATTCTATCTGGTGTGTTCCATCTGGTGAGGTCCATGTGTATAGTTGCCATTTATGTTGTTGAAAAAAAGTCTTTCCAATGAATAAGTCACTGGTCATGCTAAATTCTATCATGTGATCTTCGGCTTTGTTTCTATCACCAAGGTCCTATTTTTCAACTACGATTCTTATTTGTTTCTCCGATCACCAATAATTATCAGTGCATCTTGATTGCATGTTTGATCAATTTCAGACTGCAGAAGTTGGTAAAATTCTTCAATGTCTTCATCTCTGCATTAGTGGTTGGTGTATAAATTTGAATAATGCTCATATTAACTGGTCTTCCTAGGAGACGTATGGATATTATCCTGTCACTGAGTGTTGTACTTTAGGAAAGATGTTGAAATGTTCTTTTTGTCAACGAATGTGACACTCCTCTTCAGTTTGTCATTTCTGGCCTAGAAGACTATATGATTGTCTGATTCAAAATGGCCAATGCCAATTCATTTCAGCTCACTAATGCCTAGGACACTGATCCTCAAGCATTACATTTTTTTTCTTTTAATTTTTATTGTGCTTTAAGTGAAAGTTTACAAATCAAGTCAGTCTCTCACACAAAAACCCATATATACCCTGCTACATACTCCCAACTACTCTCCCCCTAATAAGACAGCCCGCTCTCTCCCTCCACTCTCTCCTTTCATGTCCATTTCACCACCTTCTAACCCCCTCTACCCTCTCATCTCCCCTCCAGGCAGGTGATGCCAACATAGTCTCAAGTGTCCACCTGATCCAAGAAGCTCACTCCTCACCAGCATCCCTCTCCAACCCGTTGTCCAGTCCATTCCATGTCTGATGAGCTGGCTTCAGGAATGGTTCCTGTCCTGGGGCAACAGAAGGGCTGGGGGCCATGACCACCGGGGTCCTTCTAGCGTCAGTCAGACCGTTAAGTCTGGTCTTATGAGAATCTGGGGTCTGCATCCCACTGCTCTCCAGCTCCCTCAGGGGTTCTCTGTTGTGTTCCCTGTCAGGGCAGTCATCGGTTGTAACTGGGCACCATCTAGTTCTTCTGGTCTCAGTACATTTCATTTTTGACAACTTCCAATTTTCCTAGATTCACACTTTGTACATTTCACATTCCGATTACTAACAGACATTTGCAGCTGTTCATTTTGAATCTTGTCACATTAGCAAATGAAAGTCCTGAAAGCTTTACTCCATCCATGTCATTAAGGTCTACTCTACTTTGAGGAGGCAACTCTTACCCAGTTGTATTTTGAGTGTCTTCCAATCTGAGGGGCTCATCTTTCATCACTATTATCAGTGTCCCACTGCTATCTGTAAGGTTTTGACTGGCTGATTTTTTTCAGAAGTAGATTGCCAGGTCCTTCTTCCTAGTTTTTCTTAGTCTGGAAGCTCCGCTAAGCTCTGTCTACCATGGGTGACCATGCTGGTATTTGAAATACCAGTGGCATAGCTTCCAGCATCACAGCAACATGCAAGCCACTATGGTATGACAAACTGACAGATCAGTGAGGGAATATATGCTTGGGGGCAAAAAAAGGGCAGAATCAGGTGCCAGAAAGTGTTTCCACTGTCATTTATGACAAGTTTCTGCATAAATGTGGGACTCAACATTAGCGCAGGTAAAACTCTCATCTATGGTTTTCAGCAACTTAACCTTTAAAAGATTATAAATAAATCTGCCAAGTGTTTCCAATGTCGTTACTTAGATTAAAAAAAAAAAACTTCTTACAGAGTGATAGAGAAAACGTTAAAAACAAAAAAGCACAAAAGGGCTGTCAGAGACAGAAACCTTGTTGCGGGGGGGAGGAACTGGGGGTAGGGGGCTGTCTATGTTCATTTTCATATTCTTGATACCTTATCTTCTTGGTATTAAAAAATATTTCATAAAAAAAAAGATGATGACCATGTGAATGAGGAAGTACCTGTGAGAACAGAGGCGAAGGTAGAGACAAGAAACCTTTGTTGAGATCTGTCCAGCCAGAGATGAAAGCTAAGGCACTCCCGGGATGAAGTGAGCCCCGTTTCTACCATTCGAACCACCCGGCAGCCACTGCCCTGCTATCCACGCATACGCCCCCTCCCGCCCCACCATGCCTGCCTCCAGCCTTCACAGAGCCAATGTGTGCTGAACAATGCTCTCAACTGTGGGCTACCAGGAGGAGGGAAGGTCCACAGATGCTTTTTGGAGATACTGTACTGGAATGAGCAGCTGAGACTGAGTCTATGTTCTGCCTGGCAGTCACTCTGTTGTGATTAAACTCTGGTATCTATCCATGTCTGTCACCAATCAATTCTGCTCCTCAAAACAACCAGGTCTGCAGGAGGTGGAAGCATCTGGGTACACTCCTGACAGCGCAACACCAGGAAAGCACTGCCGCTCCTCCTGGGAGCTGGAGTGCTCACATTCAAATCTGTGTCCTTTGGAAAGTTACTGAGCCTTCCTGTACCTCAGTTTCCTCATTCACAACATGAGAATAACAATACGAGAACCTATTGCACAGGGCTGTTGTGAGCAGCAAACATGCCAAGCCACGGACACCAGGAGCCGCTTTTAGCAAGCCTGACGCTGGTGTTTCCTTGCAAAATGCTGATGCCTCAGGCCCTCCTGACCAGTCTTTGCTGTCCTAGCTGGCCAGGCACTATGAGTCTGGGGACCAGCACTGCTGTCCATGCAGGATGTTTTCCAGATGGCTCCTGTCCCACAATGTGCTCCAGAGAATGGCAAGCAGCCACTCCACTCCACTTTGAGCTCTTCCTCCAGTGCGCCGAGGAGGAAGGCCCAATCACGGTGTCTCAGTCACCTAGTGCAGCTATAACAGAAACACCTCCCCCAGTGCACTGAGGAGGAAGGCCCAATCACAGTGTCTCAGTTACCTAGTGCTGCTGTAACACGAACACCTCCCCCAGTGTACTGAGGAGGAAGGCCTGATCAGTGTCTCAATCACCTAGTGCAGCTATAAAAGAAACACCTCCCCCAGTGCGCTGAGGAGGAAGGCCTGATCACAGTGTCTCTATCACCTAGTGCAGCTGTAACAGAAACACCTCCCCCAGTGTGCTAAGGAGGAAGGCCCAATCACGGTGTCTCAGTCACCTAGTGCGGCTATAATAGAAACACCTCCCCCAGTGTGCTGAGGAGGAAGGCCTGATCACGGTGTCTCAGTCACCTAGTGCAGCTGTAACAGAAACACCTCCCCCAGTGTGCTAAGGAGGAAGGCCCAATCACGGTGTCTCAGTCACCTAGTGCTGCTGTAACAGGAACACCTCCCCCAAGTGTGCTGAGGAAGGCCCGATCACGGTGTCTCAGTCACCTAGTGCGGCTATAACAGAAACACCTCCCCCAGTGTGCCGAGGAGAAAGGCCCGATCACGGTGTCTCAGTCACCTAGTGCTACTGTAACAGAAACACCACAAGTGGATGGCTTCAACCAAGGGAAGTTTATTCTCTCATGGTCCAGTAAGCTAGAAGTCTGAATTCAGGGCGCCGACTCTAGGAGAAGGCTTTCTCTCTGTTGTCCCTGGAGAAAGGTCCTTGTCATCCAATCTTCCCTTGGTCTAGGAGCATCTCAGCACAGGAATTTCAGGTCCAAGGGATGTGCTCTGCGCCCGGCACTGCTTTCTTCGTGGTATGAGGTCCTCATGTCTCTACTTGCTTCTCTTTTTTATATCTCAAAAGAGATTGGCTTAAGATACTAATCTTGTAGATCTCATCAATATAACTGTCACTAATGCATCCTATTACATCATAGTGATAGGATTCACAACACATGGGGAAATCACATCAGATGATAAAGTGGTAGACAATCATACAATGGAATCATGACCTATCCAAGTTGACAGGTATTTCCAGGGGACACAATTCAATCCAAGGTAAGGCTGGAACTCAGCACCACTACTGGGCTTGCACAGAAGAGAACCACAGTCAGAAAAGTGTGCGGTCACTTTCAGAAGATGAGCCTATTAGCACACCTATGAGAGACGTGCTACAGAGGGTTGGGCCAACAGCAAAGCTGGCCTTTCTGAGCACCCTGGACTTCTGCCTCCTGCACCTGCTGGCCCCAAGCTGTGTCTCAGGTAGCATGAGCTCATGGACCGTCAAGAGACAGTGCATGCTCTCCCGGCTAGTCTGCGTTCCGACAGGGACCTTCACGGGACCCACCAAGTGCACACTGAGAAGGGAGGAAGACAAGCCTGGCCGGCCAAGCAACAGGCAAGTGTGGGTTTGCGTTCCAGGCTCAGGCAGGAAAAAACCTTTCTGGAACCCTGCTGAGTTTCCAGAGTCCTAGAGAAGATACAAGGGGAAGGTGAAAAGAGCAATAAGTTCTCTACCTTCTAAATCCACGGAGATGTCTGGAAACATGTTTGGGGTAGGTGCTGCAGTGCAGGGGACAGCCTCCTCCACAGAAGGTGAATGTGTCAAGGCCAAGGCCAAGGCCTCAGCTCTCAATGGAATAGACTTTTCTGCTCAGTCCTAGTCCACTTGGCCAGGTCCCATCCTGGGTATAGGCAATCATTCCTCTTCCCTCTGCCTTGGCACCCTCAGCATGGAAATTCTTATGGCAATGTTGCTCCTTAAAACTCCAGCTTCTAGGTTTTACTCAATCCTCACCAGGCTCCTTCTCATCTCCTTCTGCTCTATTCGTCACCACCTCAGAAGCCATGTAGACAGTCCTAATGCCCTGACTAAGGCTGCAGGGGCAGAGTCTTCTGCTGAGCTTTCCCCGGGGCATGGAGGGAACTCAGACGCCCCACCCCCTGCCCCATGTGCCAGCTGAGAGCCAGGGCCTCTCTGGTCACTGGGCAAATGAGACACCCCTCCTCTCCGCCAGGGGCCACACAGGATGTGGGCTGGACACACCTGGCATGTCTGTTTCTAACAGCAGCACAGATTAAATTTCTTCTGTTGAGGAAAGATGGCAAAAAGCCGTATCAACAGTCTTCCCTTTTCACCTGGCAAAGGGACTAATAAAGGCTCTGAAAACAAGCTTCCCTTCAGTAAAGTACTGAGAAGTCCATACTTCTCCTCTTAAATACTGGTCCACCTGGAAAGTACCATGGGGGTCTCCTGGGGGTGTCTGACTCTCCAGTCAGTGCTCAGGTTTGAAACCCTCTTCCCAAGAGCATGGTGGTCAGGCAGAGGCTAGGTTTCCAAACGCTACAGCGAGCAGCCCCAGGTGCTGCCATCACAGGGCAGTGTCTTCAGGGCCAGGACCCCAATGATAGGCCATCCCTGCTCCACAAGCCCAACTGTTTTAAATCCAGGGAGTGAGGTCAGGGTGGGAACGCCACAGTCAACATCCGACCCACAGCTGCCATCAGGCACCAGGCCCCTAAGGGGAGAGCATCTGTCTCACAGAGCAAGGGCACAGTTGAGTGGGACTGGGTGGGGACTACTCAGTTCAAGGTCAGAAGGTCCGGCCTCCCCAAGCAGTGAGCAAGCATGTGGCCGGGCTCACACGCCAGGACACCTTCCCTGGTGGGACATATACCCTGAGGCCACTAGTGACCAGCAGGTGATATGCACGAGTGGCATCAAGGGCATGTTTACTTTAACATGCCTTGAAAAACTAAAATTCACACCAGGTCTTGATTCCAAAGTCATTACTTATTATGAAACTAAGGAAGATAGTATTCAATCAGAGCGTACGGTCGCTCCTCTTTGTATCCAAGACATCTCTCAACGAGACCACAAGGACTGGCCAAGGTGGTGACATCTCCCTCCCCGCACCCCAAAACAAAGTGCTGTCGCCCTGTGAAGCATTCTCCCTCACAGCCAAGCCTGGCTTTCTTGCCAGCAGTGGAAGGCATACCTCCTCCCTGCATCATTTTGTAGATCTTGCTCTCGATGTGCAGCTGAGGGTGTTTGGTTTTGACACATTCAAGCTTGATGGCAACTTCTTCTCCTGCAGCAATGTCCGTACCTTGGCAAAGAAAGGAAAAAGTCTGTCACACACCTGGTGACCTGGCGTCCACTGCCAGACCCCACATCACACCACACTGGAGAGGTTAGGAGCACAGCTTGACTTTTTCAAGAAGCCAGAAACCACCTGTGAGGAGCTATCCTTGTTCACGCAAGCAGCAGAAGCTGGGGGTGGGGGATATGCACCCACTCAGGCCACATCCCAAAAGGACCCCCGGCCGCCTGCTCTCGCCTTTCCCACCTGTGGCCATGCGTGGCTGAGTTCCAGGGTGATGTGTGCCTTCCTGGGCCCCATGGTTCCTGTTTCTCCACACTCCCTTTCTCTGCCGGTGGAGGTGTACGTGAGTTCTTTCCCTAGAAGTGGCTATGCTTTTACCAAACACCCATGCAACCTCATATTGTATGTCCCTGTGTATCCCAAAGGGACTCAGTTCCCACAAGGTGGCAGGGGTCATTGCTAGCCTGCCACAGGCCTGGCAAAGACCCCAGAGCAGGCCAAGAGCCGACCAGAGAGGCTCTGCACAGCCCACTCTCCTGGAAGCCAACCATCACCATGGATTTCTCACTGATGCTGATGCTAGACCAGACAGACGGACTGCTTTCAGAGCTTCCAAAGGTAGTGCTGCCTGGACAGTGTGAGTTTGCACACACTTTTCCTGTTAGTTCTGAGGCTAAAACTGGCACTGCCTCCCTGTTATTAGCCGGTAAGCCTGGAGGCGGAAATGGAAGTTTTTACCTAAAGTTGCCCTATCTCTGATGTACTCGAACAAGACACTGCAAATCCGACCCCCACCCCACCCCCAAACACAGACAAGTTCCAAGCTAAGCCACGGCCTTGTCTCTAAGGCTTCTCCTCCACTTGCTGCTTAATCATCAATGAGCTCCAAGTAGAGAGAATGAGGACGAAGTTCACCCAGCAGACACCTTGCCCCTTCCTCCTGCCCTTCTCTCACAGTTCCTTCTAAGGACAGAACATGCCACTTCCTCTCAGCTCTCTCCACAAACCAGTTGGGAACCTGGGGCGCCTCCTTCCCAGACTCACTGGGCAGGCCAGCCAGCCGCCTGGAGCTAGCGTGTTTCACAGGGGAGTTGTGCAGGGGGTGAGTGAGCAGTCTCAGGGCCCACTGAGATGCCAGACGAAAGGCACCAAGTCACATCAACAAGCATTAGAGCAACAAGGGGACCTCCAGGAAAAGCCATGGCTAATCCTGATATTCACACAACCAGTAAACACCCGCAGACCATGGAGAGAGAGGATGCCCCCGAGATGCGGCCTGCTCCTAGCAAGCCTGGATCCAACACCCATCGGGAGTGCCGTGTCCAGGAACCACTACCACGTGACTACCATGGCAACCAGGCTGGACTCAGGACTTCACTCTCCATTCCACAAGGACTCTGAGCACTCAAAACAAAGGCAGGTAACGCACTTTGTTCTTCCTGCCTACAGCTGGGTGATCTATGTAATTGCCAGAGAAGTGACTTCATCGTGAAACATACCGTGCCCATGAAAAATGAACTCAGAGTTCCTGTGAGGACTTGGAACTCTGAACTGAACTCGTCAGCTCCAGAGGGAACGGGTGACGAAATACACTGTGACATCAGACTCCTGGGCATGGGTGGCCAGTCCCAGTGACGGCACTCCGCTCCTCTGAGCATGGCAGCACTGCCACCCTTGCCAGCTGGCAGGTCCTCAATGACATGGCAGCCCTGGACCACCCAGAACCAGCACCTTCCAGAAGGAGGAAAGCATTGCTATCTCCACCTTTCTGTGGCCGATACAGTTAATGTCAATAGTCACCCTGCAGTACTGATAGTCTTGGGGCCAGTGACCGCCGGCCACTCTGGAACACAGCGTGAACTGCACCCTCTACATGCAACCCCAGACGCCAAGACAGCATATGCTGTGCCCCTACACAGGATCTTACACGAAGGGTGCCGAGTTTGAGGACCAGCTAACAGGCAGAGGCTGGCCAAAAGCCTCACCCAGCACAGGGGCGCAGCACCGGGCTGCCTCCTCCAGGGCCCTTGCCCGCAGGGCAAATGCCAAGCAGCAGAGCCACAGGGTCTGTGTGCTCCTCAGGCACCAGCCATCACAGCACCCCCTGCAAGGCAGAGACCCACTGCCTGCAGGCCTGTGACTCTCCCGGCGCCACCTCACATACCATACCTGCTCCGGGAGTGGTGCTCAGATGCTGCTGGTGCACACGGGGACGAGCGTGGGGCCTGAGAGCAAGCACCGAGACCCTCCCCACACTGTGACCCTGCTACAGACTCCCGGCTGATTTTACAGAAGCCTTGGCCTGCCACAGACGGAAATGACAAAAGCTTTCCTCTGTGAGGAACAGGTATCTAAAACACAGGACTCAGCTCTGGGTTCCAGACTCAAAACAGGTCAAACCAAGTAACATGCGAGTGTCCATTTAGGTCATGGCTCACCCCAACACTTCGGGACCCTGTGTGCCCATCAAGGACAACGTCTGCTCTCAGACAGGGTGCCCCTTCACCAGGCAGAGACGCTAGTCTATGCTTAGAGAGCTTAATGTCAGCTCTAGGAAAACAAAATTACATCCTTCCAAGTTGTGTAGACCAAAGCAGACAGTGAATTAAACGAACCTAGCCTAGGGCTTCAGGAGGCCCTGGTGGTGCAAACTGTTAATGTGCTCAGCTGATAACCGAAAGGTTGGCGGTTCAAGTCCACCCAGAGGCACCTCACAGGAAACGCCTGGCCAATCTACTTTAGAAAAATCACAGCCACTGAAAACACTACGGAGCACAGCTCTACCCTAACATGCGTGGGGTCGCCATGAGTTAAGAATCAACTTGACATCAACTGGTTCTTTTCACTCAGAGCCCAACCCAGCCCTGGGACACGGAGGGACTCTGGATACCGGCCTGGGTGCTCCCGATTCTCCTCAAGGACCATTTTATCAACAAACAAGTAGAGAGACTCCTTGGAACAGCAGAGCAAAGGTCGTTCCCGCAGGGCAACTGTCAGCAAAGTAAGACAAAGCACCACCACGACTTCTCATTGGGACTGCTCAAGGAAAACACAATCCCATGGCAAACGAAAAGCCACTACCCCCTAAGAACACTGGGGGATGACCACTCCCCTCCTGGGGACCCTGGCTTGGTTGCTGGCCAGCAATCATTCTGGAACACCTGTGTCTCACCCCTGCTAGTTGCCCCTGAGGCGGAATGAAAGTCAGTAGGGGTAAAATGAAAATCAAGTATGAAGCTTTACAGCTCAGCTTTAGCTCCCACAGGTACCTATGAACATCACAAAGTCATACTGCACGGTCTACCTGGGTGATGAGCAAGAGGACACACGGATACTCTGGTAAAGTGACACAGTGGCAGGCTGAAGCTATAAAAGGTCACCAGCCAGTGAGAGAAACACACCAGACATGGGCTACAACCCAAGCCCCCTAGCACAGCCCTGCTCTGCCCACCTGCCTCCGAGCGCTCAGTGCCCAGGGCAAGTCACTGCTCATCCGGACGGAATGGCCTGGCCTTCCCACGCAGCCACCTGAGTGTCCCTCTCCTGCAGAACACATACATTTGTCACACTGGAGGGTGGGAAACATAGCCCACAGCGAGAACACTGGTCTCCTTTTTACCAAATCTACAAATGGCGCATTGCCAACAGAAGTGAAGAGACTCCGGCACCCCCTGCTCCGCAAAAGACATTGCCTCCAGCAGCAGCCAGACCCCAGTGCGTGATGTCTGAGCGCAGGGCAGGGCCAACAAGGCCAGATCCCATGTGCCTGGCTCTCTGCGGAGGTGCACCACAGGGTCTACTGCCTGCCCTTCTCAGGAGCCTTCCAGATTCTGCAGGCTCAGAGGCAGGTGGAGTCAGGATTGAGACTGGCCTTTCTAGGGTCCCATCATGGCCCAGGTCCAGTGCATATACTTTCTGAAGCCTGGGCCCTGGATAAAGAACCCCTCTATAGTGGTGATTCTGGATTACAACTCTGGAAGGATCTGAAAGACAGCCTGTGGCCCTCCCTCAAGCTTCATCTGCACAGCAGGCAGCTAGAGAAGGTCGGCCAGCACTGTGACCCTGCTACAGACTCCCGGCTGATTTTACAGAAGCCTTGCTCACAAAGTGCTCACAAAGTCTCTTGCTCACAAAGTGCTCAGCAAACACAGGGACAGACTCCCCTCCCCACACTTGCAAACACCTACAAGCACTGAAGTCCGAGCTAGACCCCCAAAGCCTGGAATGCCAGTCTCAAAACAAGGTGAACCCTACCTTGAGCAGTTCAGAGCTATCTAATGTCAGAGTGGCGGCAACAGGAATGCTTTTAACCAGAATCTTACTAAATTCCTATGACCAGCTTTTCAGGATGAGGCCCCAACTCAATCGCCTAACTGCCTACACGAATGGGAACCAATAACATGGATGACTCAATGTACCTCACAGTCCTGGCCCAGCCTCTTGGACTCTTCACCACAGTATATGATGATTTTGCTCTAACCAACTGACCTAGCCATGTCTTACTCAAGCTAACAAGATCTCTTCACATTTCCTTGGTGGGGCAGCATGTAGCCTCCAAGAACATAGACTGTGAGCCAAAACCAATGCTGACTAACTAGAAATTAATCCGTCCTGCCTAGCTCCAGACAGGAGCCCTGGTGGCACAATAGTTAAAAGCCTAGCTGCTAACCAAATGGTCAGCAGTTCAAATCTACTAGCCACTCCTTAGAAACCCTATGGGGATAGTTCTACTCTGTCCTATACGGTCACCATGAATTGGAACCAACTTGACAGCACGTTACGACAACAGGCCCACACAAGTCATGGGCTGCCTAGGTGTGCCAATCCAAGTGTCCGGGACCCACAGTGCACCACCTCAGAACACACAAAGAGGAGAAGCCTGAGAACAGACCCCTCAGGGCCCATCCCCCACCTGTATTAAACACCCACGCTGGGTTTAATATGAGGGAGGCCCAAAGGACACCACGGCAAATAAGCAGACAGGGTTCCCGCTCCAAGCTTCCAGCCCTGTGAGAAGAGGGCACCCCTCTGTGAACGACTCAGTGAAAACAATTCGGCAACTTAATGGTCTGAATTTATCTTCTGAAAGCACAAAGCTGTTTGGCAAGATCTCAGATCAGAGAACAAAAAGTTTCAAATCATCTACTTCTGATGCCCGTGTAAGGCTGGATAATGCATTGGCTTTTCAGTACAGCTCCCAGATCTGAGATTAAGACTTTTGCCAAGATCTCCTCCATAAATAAGGCAAACAGCTTGCATTTACCCAGCACTGCACTCCCAAACAGGCTGAGAACGCACCCAATGACTCCTTCGGTATAAATATTTAAACAGCAAAACCCAAGCATCTCTACAGCAGCCTTTCTTCAGCAGGCCAGTAAGGCAGAAGTATGGTCCACAGGCATCCACCCAGCACATGATGAGTTACCCTGGAGGTTAACCAGGCACCAAGAGCAGTGGGGGAGCTCCCCAAACATGTTAGCCACAAGGTCTTGGATTCCCTCCTCAGTAAAAAGGGGAGGGTGGGGGTGTCAGCACAGACTTGGCTAGTCTGCAAAGCCAACAGAGAATCACTGTACACCCAGGAAGAAGACAGCGGTTCCTGGCCCTCCCTAACAGGCACACGAGCCAAACAGAACAGCCAAAGCGGGCTGCTCAACAACAGGCCATGTTTACCCTGAGGTTATGCAACAATTCTTCTGCACACTTGCCGGCACGCCAGGCTCATGTTCTCAAGTTCAGGAAGCTTGAGAAGCTTAGACACAACATGCTTGCTTGGGAAAATGCAGAAAAACTTGGTTATTTTTCAATTCCCAACTTTAAGATTTCAGCCATTCTTTTATCATAAGCCTGTGTATATACGTGCTTTTTTAAAAATCCCAAACACTTCAGCTGAAGCTTGGACATTCTAGAGCCCTGGTTGCGCAATGGTTAAGCATTTGGCTGCTTACCAAAAGGTCAGCAGTTCAAATCCACCAGCCCCTCCGTGGAAACCCTACGGGGCAGTTCTACTCTGTCCTATAGGGCTGCTATGAGTCAAAATTGACTCCACAGCAATGGGTTTGGTTTCTGAGCATTCCAACAGCCAAATGCCAGGCTCAGAAACACAACTTTCTTCCTACTTTATCAGCCTGACTTTGTCCACAGTAACCTAACTCTTCACCTCTAGGCACCTTGCTTTGGCCTCACTTGATGCTCAACCTGTCCTCAGCGGTCACCCCGAGCCCCTACGCAGGGCTAAGATGCAAACAAGAGTGCTCTCAAAGCCTCCCTCCAGTCTCAGGGAAACTAAGGTAACAGCCCAGAGAGGACCCACCGAGGCCCATCCTGCAAAAGGCAGGAGTATAAAGCAACAAGAAACCAGAGTACCTAGGAACACAGCCACAGGATGTCCCACCTCCAACCGCATTCCAGTTGTTTTGACATTTTCCCCACGTGTGTGAGACGCAGCCGTGAGCCCCATGGGGGCTGCGGAGAAGGAGCCGTGGCCTTTACTTGTAGGCGACAGGAGGGCGTGGGGACGAGCACAGCCCGACCCTACAAGGCCGCAAGGTGGCCGGGGGGACAGCGCCTCGGGAGCTCGCCGCCGCCCGAGACTCCCACGGGGCGCTGCCCCTCTCGGCCGCAGCTGTCCAGGCCCTGCCCACGCCACCCGCGGCACAGCTACTTCCGGCCGGCGACTGGGACTCGGGGCGCGGGGGCCGAGAGCGGGGCCGGGCGGGGGTCAGGGACCGGGACCGAGGCCGGGACTGCGCGGGGGTCAGGGCCGGGGACCGAGACTGGGGCCGGGCGGGGGTTAGGGCCGGAACACGGGCAGCCCCCGCCTCCTCGGCCACCAGGCCCTACAAGCGCCCCCAGCTCCCGCGCCCGGCCAGCGGAGCCCCCTTTTCCGGCCTCTTGGACGCCAAGCTCGGTCTCGAGCTGTCGGGGGGTGGGGGGTCTTGACACGGGGCGAACCCAGTGAACCGGGCGCGGACAGGAGTCCCCCCGCGAGGCCCCGGACCCCGGCGCCCCGCCCCGGCGCCCTCGGGGCCGGGGGCTCGCCCTCGGGGGCCGAACGCCGGGTTGGGGTCGGCTCCCGGGGCGGGGGAGGGGCGCGGGGGGCGGCAGGGGGGCGCCGCGGCCTCACCGAGATAGATGTCTCCGAAGGAGCCGCTGCCGATCTTCCGGCCCAGCCGGTACCTGTTCCCGACTCTCAGCTCCATGACTGCGGCCCGGCTCGCTCCTGTCCTCCCGGCCGCTTCCTGGGTCTGAGCTCCGGTGAGGCGGCGCCCCTGCTGCCGCTACTGCGGGTCCGGCTCCCGGCTCCGCCCCCCTCACGGCCCCGCTTTCACCATCGCTTTCCGGCCTCCCCGCCGCTCCCAGCGCCTCAATACGGGACGGATGGGACAGTCCGAGTGCCGCCGCCCCTGCTCCGGCCCCTGTCAGCCCCTGTGGTCCTCTCCCCGCCGCGGATGGACTCGGATCTTCCGGGCCTAAATCCCCCTTCGGCTGCCTAAGAGAGCCGCCGCCATGGCGCTGTGACGTCACTTCCCCTGGCAACACGGAGGGGCGGGGCCGCGCCGCTCGAGGGGCGGGGTCGGAGCGAGGCGGGAGGGGGCTTTGGGTATGGACTTTATTTAAAATTTTTATTGTGCTTTAAGTGAAAGTCTACAAATCAAGTCAGTCTCTCACACAAAAACTTATATACACCTTGCTACTTACTCCCAATTGCTCTCCTCCTAATGAGACAGTCCGCTCCCTCCCTCCACTCTCTCTTTTCGTGTCCATTTCTCCACCTTCTAACCCCCTCTACCCTCTCATCTCCCCTCTGGGCAGGAGATGCCAGCATAGTCTCAAGTGTCCACCTGATCCAAGAAGCTCACTCCTCACCAGCATCCCTCTCCAACCCAATGTCCAGTCCAGTCCATGTCTGAAGAGTTGGCTTCAGGGATGGTTCCTGTCCTGGGCCAACAGAAGGGCTGGGGGCCATCACCACCGGAGTCCTTCTAGCCTCAGTCAGACCATTAAGTCTGGTCTTATGAGAATCTGGGGTCTGCATCCCACTGCTCTCCTGCTCCCTCAGGGGTTCTGTGTTGTGTTCCCTGTCAGGACAGTCATTGGTTGTAGCCGGGCACCATCTAGCTCTTCTGGTCTCAGGTTGATTGTACTCTCTGGTTTCTGTGGTCCTTTCTGTCTCTTGGCCTCATAATTACCTTGTGTCCTTGGTGTTCTTCATTCTTCTTTGCTCCAGGTGGGTTGAGACCAATTGGTGCACCTTAGATGGCCGCTTGCTAACGTTGAAGACCCCAGACACCTCTCTCCAAGGTGGGATGCAGAATGTTTTCTTAATAGATTTTATTATGCCATTTGACTTAGATGTCCCCTGAAACCATGGTCCCCAAACTCTGCCCCTGCTACGCTGGCCTTCAAAGCATTCAGTTTATTCAGGAAACTTCTTTCCTTTTGGTTTAGTCCAGTTGTGCTGACCTCACCTGTATTGTGTGTTGTCTTTCCTGTCACCTAAAGTAGTTCTTATCTACTATCTAACTAGTGAATACTCCTCTCCCACCCAGGGTATGGACTTTTGATCAGGGTGAGGCTGGGGGTACAGGCCTTGGGATAGGGTGGAATGGGGGGGACGCTTAGGGCATCTGATCAGGGTGAGGTGGGGGCTTTGGCCATGGGGAAAGGGTGGGGCAGGAAGCTTGGGCACCTGGGCGGGCCGGGGCAGGGGGCTTTGGGCATCCGGACAGGGCGGGGTGGGGGGCGTCTGGGCGGGGCGAGGGCACTGAAGCCTCCTCCTGGGGCTCCTTCCTCGCCCCGCCCCCAGACCCATCCTGCTCACCGGCTCCACGTGCTCGCGCTGGGGCGTTGTGTGCCCCCGGCAGGTCTAGGAAGCCTGGGGATCCACGTGCTCGCGCTGGGGAGTTGTGTGCCCCCGGCAGGTCTAGGAAGCCTGGGGATCCTACGGACAGACCTGGGCGGGGCCCTAACGCTGTCCTTTTGCGGGATACAGAGATGGCACTAGTTTTTTTTTTTTAGAGAGGGCCAGAGTCTGTCCCTCCAGCCCTGGACCTGCGCCACCGGGGGTCGGCAGGTCCGCTGAGGCACCCAGGCGGGATGCAGGTGTGCGCTGGCCTTGTGGCCCTGCCAGGGACATCTACTGGTCCGTCCCTCCAGGAGCTGCCAGTTTCTGGATTTAGGGGGCTTGGGAATTGAGTGCCTGTAGCCTTCTAACACCTCCTACACCCCTGGAACTCAGATATAAAGCAAAGGGAGGAGTAGGCCACCCAGGACCCAGGTCAGGGGGCCCTACAGGGTGAAGGCTGGGTTGATGCAACCAGGCCTTCAAAGGGCGAGCTGACACCACCTCTCCAGTGCCATTGCCTGGGCCCCAAGTGAGCATCTTTACCTCATCTGCCTGCATCTGGATATTTTTAATTGCAAAATAGTGCAGGATGCTCAGGCACCAAGTTGGAACTCTTGACTCGGACCATTGGGAACAGCCTACCAGAGTGGCCCCCAAGCCCAAGCAAGCTTCTGTAGACACCTCCAGGGGCAGATGACCCAGTAAGCAAGGTAAGCACAGGCTTACTTATGCTTGCTTACTAATGTGTAGTGAACAATTTCACACGGGTGATTGGGTTATCTGTCTCTGTCAGGGATTATAAGTTTGAAAAGAGGCTTTGTAGGAAGGTGCTGTGGGGTTGGGAGAGAGACAGATGCCAGCCACACCTAGAAGCACAAAGTTTGATGTGGTGAGAAAAACGTGCTTACCTTTCCTATTGAATAACCCGCCCCTCCCCCGCCAACCCCCAGCTAAAAAAGAACCATGAAATGGGTTGATGAAACGCACTCCTAAACATCCAGCAGGCATCCCGCTGGGCACAGGGTTCACAGAGGCTAAAGAGAGGGCATGGAGGGTGCGCTGGCCCCTGGCACACAGCAGAGCTGCCTTTTCCCACTTGGAAGTCTCCCGTCTCTGCCTTCAGCCTCAGGCATGCAGCCCTCACCAAAAATAGTTGGAAGTCCAGTAGTCCAAACAGCCTGGGACTGGTACAACAACAGATATATAGACCAATGGAGTAAAACAGAGAATCCAGACATAAATCCATCCACATATGAACACCTGATATTTGACAAAGGCTCAAAGTCAGTTAAATGGGGAAAACACAGTTTCTTTAATAAATGGTGCTGGTATAACTGGATATCCATCTGCAAAAAAAAAAAAAAACAAGACCCATACCTCACACCATGCACAAAAACTAACTCAAAATGGATCAAAGACCTAAATATAAAGTCTAAAATGATAAAGACATGGTGTAAACAGTATACAAGACATTACTAACAATGTGCAAACACCAGAAGAGAAACTAGATAACTGGGAGCTCCTAAAAATTAAACACCTATGCTCATCCAAAGACTTCACCAAAAGAGTCAAAAGACCTGACACTGCCCTTTTGCAGGATGAGGAGAGAGCCGGAGTCTGTCTCTCCAGCCCTGGACCCACGCCACCGGGCGTCTGCAGGTCCTCGGAGGCACCATCCCTACTGGCCCCCGGAGGGGTAGTATCCAGGTACCAGGCCTGGCCACCTGGCAGTCCAGCCTGGGAAAAAGTTTTTAGCTATGACATTTCCTATCAGCCTCTGATCTCTAAAGTCTGCATGATACTGCAAAAACTCAACAACAAAAAGACAAATAACCGAATTAAAAAATGGACAAAGGATATGAACAGACAGTTCACCAAAGAGGACATTCAGGCAGCTAACAGATGCATGAGGAAATGCTCACGATCATTAGCCATTAAAACCCACTGCCACCGAGTTGATTTCGACTCATAGCGACCCTATGGGACGGAGTAGAACTGCCCTGTAGAGTTTCTAAGGAGCACCTGGCGGATTTGAACTGCCGACCTTTTGGTTAGCAGCTGTAGCACTTAACCACTACACTACCAGGGTTTCTGAAATGCAAATCGAAACTGCAATGAGATACCATCTCACTCCAACAAGGCTGGCATTAATCCAAAAAACACAGAATAATAAACGCTGGAGAGGTTGTGGAGAGACTGGAACACTTATACACTGCTGGTGGGAAAGTAAAATGGTACAACCACTTTGGAAATCGATTTGGTGCTTCCTTAAAAAGCTAGAAATAGAACTACCATATGATCCAGCAATTCCACTCCTTGAAATATATCCTAGAGAAATAAGAGCATTTACATGAACAGATATATGCACACGCATGTTCATTGTAGCACTGTTTACAATAGCAAAAAAATGGAAGCAACCAAGGTGCCGATCAATGAATGAATGGATAAATAAATTATGGTATATTCACACAACGGAGTACTATGCATCGATAAAGAACAATGATGAATCCATGAAACATTTCATAACATGGAGGAATCTGGAAGGCATTATGCTGAGTGAAATTAGTTGCAAAAAGGCAAATATTGTATAAGACCACTATTATAAGAACTCGAGAAATAGTAGAAACACAGAATATTCTTTGGTGGTTATGAGTGTGCAGGGGGAGGGACGGGGTATTCACTAATTAGTAGACAAGAACTATTTTAGGTGAAGGGAAAGACAACATACAATATAGGAGAGGTCAGCACAACTGGACTAAACAACAAAAAAAGAAGTTTCTTGAATAAACCGAATGCTTCGAAGGCCAGCGTAAGAGGAGTGGGAGTCTGGGGACCTTGGTTTCAGTACATCTAGGTCAATAAAACCAAAAAAAAAAAACCCAGTGCCGTCGAGTCAATTCCTACTCATAGCGACTCTAGGTCGATAGGCATAGTAAAATCTATTAAGAAAACATTCTGTATCCCACTTCGGTGAGTGGAGTCTGGGGTCTTAAACACTAGCAAGCGGCCATCTAAGATGCATCAATTGGTCTCAACCCACCTGGAGCAAAGGAGAACAAAGAACACCAAAGACACAAGGTTATTATGAGCCCAAGAGACAGAAAGGGCCACGTAAATCAGAGACTGCATCAGCCCAAGACCAGAAGAACTAGATGGTGCCCAGCTACAACCGATGACTGCCCTGACAGGGAACACAACAGAGAATCCCTGCGGGAGCAGGAGAGCAGTGGGATGCAGACCCCAAATTCTCGTAAAAAGACCAGACTTAATGGTCTGACTGAGACTAGAAGGACCCGTGAGGTCATGGTCCCTGGACCTTCTGTTAGCCCAAGAGTGGAACCATTCCCAAAGCCAACTCTTCAGACAGGGACTGGACTGGTCTGTTGTTGTTGTTGTTGTTGTTAGGTGCCGTTGAGTCAGTTCCAACTCATAGCAACCCTATGCACAGCAGAATGAAACACTGCCCAGTCCTGCACCATCCCCACAATCGTTGTTATGCTTGAGATCATTGTTGCAGCCACTGCGTCAATCCACCTTGTTGAGGGTCTTCCTCTTTTCCACTGACCCTGTACTCTGCCAAGCATGATGTCCTTCTCCAGGGACTGAGCCCTCCTGACAACATGTCTAAAGTACGTAAGACACAGTCTCGCCATCCTTGCCTCTAAGGAGCATTTTGGCCACACTTCTTCCAAGACAGATTTTTTCGTTCTTTTGGCAGTCCATGGTATATTCAATATTCTTCGCCAACACCACAATTCAAAGGCGTCAACTCTTCTTTGGTCTTCCTTAATCATTGTCCAGCTTTCACATGCATACGATGTGATTGAAAATACCAAGGCTTGGGTCAGGCGCACCTTAGTCTTCAGGGTGACATCTTTGCTCTTTAACACTTTGAAGAGGTCCTTTGCAGCAGATTTACTCAATGCAATGCGTCTTTTGATTTCTTGACTGCTGCTTCCATGGGTGTTGATTGTGGATCCAAGTAAAATGAAATCCTTGACAACTTCAATCTTTTCTCTGTTTATCATGATGTTGCTTATTGGTCCAGTTGTGAGGATTTTTGTTTTCTTTATGTTGAGGTATAATCCATACTGAAGGCTATGGTCTTTCATCTTCATTAGTAAGTGCTTCAAATCCTCTTCACTTTCAGCAAGCAAGGTTGTGTCATCTGCATAACATAGGTTGTTAACGAGTCTTCCTCCAATCCTGATGCCCCATTCTTCTTCATATAGTCCAGCTTCTCGTATTATTTGTTCAGCATACAGATTAAATAGGTATAGTGAAAGAATACAACCCTGACACACACCTTCCCTGACTTTAACCAATCAGTATCCCCTTGTTTTGTCCGAACAACTGCCTCTTGATCTATGTAAAGGTTCCTCATGAGCACAATTAAGTGTTCTGGAATTCCCATTCTTTGCAGTGTTATCCATAATTTGTTATGATCCACACAATCGAATGCCTTTGCATAGTCAATAAAACATAGGTAAACATCCTTCTGGTATTCTCTGCTTTAAGCCAGGATCCATCAGACTGGTCTATAAGATAAAAAATGATACTGGTGAGGAGTGAGATTCTTGGCTCAAGCAGACACTTGAGACTATGTGGGCAGCTCCTCTCTGGAGGGGAGATGAGAAGGCACAGGGGGACAGAAGCTGGCTGAATGGACACGGGGAGTACAGGGTGGAGACAAGGAGTGTGCTGTCTCATTAGGGGGAGAGCAACTAGGAGTACATAGCAAGGCGTATATAAATTTTTGTATGAGAGACTGACTTGATTTGTAAACTTTCACTTAAAGTGCAATAAAAATAATTAAAAAGTCAGAAGTTGAGTTGGGGAGGACAGGCATCTATACCCGAGTGCTAGGTAGCAGTGCAAGGGGGTAGAAAGTAATGCCTGGCCACCTGTGGCTTCCCCTTGGCCAGATCCTGTGGTGGTCCTGGGTCCCTGAGGAGAGGCTTGTGCCCCAGCTTACACTCTGGAGATAAGATCACCCAGCTGCCTCTCCACATCTGGCTACCCAAAGAAACAGAGGTTGAAAGTCTTGTTTTTGCTCCTAACAAAAACCAACACACTGTGACTCATAGTCATGACACTGTAGAACTGTCCCAGAGGGTCACCAAGATTGTCGTTCTCCTTCAGAGCGGCTAGTGGGTTTGAATCACCTACCTTCCAGTTAGCAAATGAGTGCTTAACCACTGCACCACCAGAGCTCATTTTTGCTCCTTATACCCATTGGCAAATTGTAGGAATGTTGAGATCGTTCCTTTAGAGATTGCAATGAGTTGAATAGTGTACCCCCCAAATTCGTGTGCGCCTAGAACCTCAGATGTGGCCTTGTTGTTTGGACATAGGGCCTTTGCAGATGTAACTAGTTACGATGAGGCCATGCTGGAGCAGGGTGGCCCCAAATCCGGTGAGCTGTGTCCTTATGAGAGGAGAAGACAGACAGACGCAGCGGGAAGATGGCCGTGTGAGGATGCAGCCAGAGATTCTAGCAATGTCGGCACAAGCCAAGGAGCACCAGGAGTCACCAGAAGCTAGAAGAGGCAAGGAAGGATCTTCCCCTAGGGTCTTCAGAGGGAGCATGGCCCTGCTGACACCTTGGTTTTGGATTTGTGGCCTCCAGAACTGTGAGAGACTAAATCTGTGTTGTTTCGAGCCCCTCAGTTGGCGGTAATTTGTTGTAGCTGCCCCAGGACAGATACCATCTAGTGATCCTTGTGCAGATGCGATGCAGGAACAGGCCCAGAGAGGCTGCACGTTAAAAATTCTAGATTCTTCTGAAGAAGCTCCAGTGTCAAATATTGTGTATGATTTTAACAGAAGCCAGCAAAACCAGAGGATCAAGAGAGGATGGAAGGTGAGGACACAGAGACAATGGCATAGACAACCTTGACCTGAAAAGGTTGGCAGATGTGACTTACTGTCCTTTCTCCTTGGGAACTCACCTCCTTACTGGTCAGCGCCAGCCCACCCTCACACCCGCTCCCTCTCTCCCCTCACTCTCTCACAGCCTCTTCCCGGCCCAAGCTGGAAGTGAAGGGAAGAGAGCCTCAGGGCTGCATCTTCCCAGAGCCCCTTGCCATTCCCATGCCCCCTCACCCCATCCACACTTCCAGGCCCCTAGTCAAGACTCAGTCCAATGAACACACACAAGCACCAGCTTGGGCCACGCAGAGTGCATGGGCAGCCATAGGCAGGGCCGCCGCTTTGGCTTCCATCTTCAATGGGGCCGCTTATGAAGCCCCTCTCCACCGCCAGGCCCAGCAGCAACCAGCTGACAAAGGAACAGGACAGCATGGAGAAGGGGTCCCAGGACCCAGAGGGGACGAAGCAGCTCTCAAGCCCAGCAGGAGGAAATGGACAGCACTGCTAACCCGCCATGACCGGCCGAGAGCACGGAAGTACAAAGAGCGTGGCTTTCTGCAGCAAGACCCATAACTTTTTTTTTTCTGTAACACACATAACTTGAAATTTGCTTTTCACCATTTTCAAGCATACGGTCCAGGGGCATTAGTCACAAAATGTTGTGCAACCAGCAACATGATTTGTTTCCAAAGCTTTGACATCACCCCGGAGAGAAACTCTGTGCCCACTGCATAGCCACTCCCATTCCCCTCCCGCCTGCCCCTGGGAACCTCTAATAAACCATGGTCTCTGCCTCTGCCCATTCTAGATACTTCATGCAAGTGGGACCATGCAATATTTGCCCTTTTGTTCCTGACATCTCACTTAGCATAGTGTTCTCAAGGTTCATCGGTGTCATAGCTTGTATTAGAACTTCATTCCTTTTCATGGCTGAAAAATATCCCATTGTTTGAATGTACCCCATTCTGTTTATCCATCATGGTTTTTTTTTTGGGTTGATGGACAGCTGGGTTGTTTCCGCCTTTTGGCTATTGAGAACAGTGCTGCTATGGACAATGGTGTACACACATCTGTTTGAGTCCCTGCTTTCAGAGTCTCTCAGATATATACTCAACACCCATGACTTTTGAACTTAAACAACCTTGGCAGATGAACTGAAGGCGAGGACGGTATTGATGAGCAGCCTGGCTCTCCAGGTAAAACGAACATCTTATATCACAGAATAAAAAGGCCAAAAAGTACACATCGGAAGAGAAAAGCCTTCAAGGATGGGTGTGAGTAGATGTCTGTGCCATTAGGTGTGTGGGGGGGGGTCCCAGAAGGGGCAGAGTGATGGGCTGAGGGGCATTCATTGGAAGAATCAGGTTTGCAGACGACGAGGCCCCAACAGGCAGAGTCTGCAAGGACAGGCACACACTTGGGCCTGCCTGATACAACCCCTGAACTCCATGGGCAAGGAAGACAAGTTACAAGGCCCCGTTCGGAAAGATGCTGCTGGCCAAGGAAAAGGATCTGAGTGGGCTTCTATGTAACTGGTAGCCCGCGGAAGGCTGTGGAAAGACCTCTCCAGGCAGCTGAGAGGAAAGGATGACAACAGGACCTGTGGGCCAGAATAGGTGCCATTTGCCTGGCAGAGCTGAGAGAGCCTCGCAGGTATGTGGGGATTTGGAGAGCCATGGAGGGGCTAGAACGGCCTCCCAGTAAGCAACAAACGAGACAGAATGAGTCTCAAGACTGGGAGATCAATGCGGAAGCAGGATGGCCACCTCCGGGAGGTCTCTGTGTGTGTATGCATGCACAGTTGTATACCTGATACACAAGCTCCCGTGTGTTTACATGTGCATGTGCATGCATGCACACTTGCCAGCCTGAGGCACACATGAACATGTGTGTATATGTGTGTTTGTGTGCATGCAAGCATGCTTATATGCCTGATACATACATGCACACTCATGTATGTTTGAGTGCATATACACACAAGCTTGTATGTATGTATGTGTGCTGTACGTACACATGAATGTACACCTGCATGCCCTTACACATATGTACGTATGCATATGTGAATGTACGTGTATATACATCTTAAGAATGTATGTCATGTATGTATGCATGCGCCTATACCTGCATTATGTGTATGCATGCCCACGTAAATAATATTGGTTGTGACTGCATGCACACACTCATACATGTATTACGTGTATAAGGTATTGTTTATACATACCTGCACATGTGCACATGTGTACTTGTGTATGCATGTATGTGTGTGTGTTGCTGGCATGTATATATGCATACATGTACACATCCGTGTTTACTGCATGTCCATATATTTGGGCATACATATGTATTGTGCATATGTGTTCACTGCGTATGCATGCATGTGGTATGCATGTGCGTACCTGTGTGCCTCTCTGGATGTGCATATGAAATTAGACTGTTGAAAAAGGTGACTGCAAGGAGTTTTCTCAGCTGGCTGGCACCCAATGTCTTAAAAGATCTCAGCAAAACCAGGAAGCTGGGGGTGGGAGGGTAAAATCATTCCAAGGCCTCATCCGGGGGTGGGGAGGAAGGAGGAGAGGGAAAATAAAAGCCTTCTGTAGACTTCCTACTTCCGGGGGTGGAGGGAGTGAGGCATGGAGCATCTTGGTGGGAAACACAGTGGTGTCTTATTTTCAAATAAAAGTGGAGAAGCATCTGATTATCAGCCCTGGCCAGGGAAAGAAACAGCACAGTGGGTGTCCCAGGGCACCGGCACCGTGGGTCAAGCCAGCAGACACAGGAAGGAAGGAGGAAGGCGCGAGAAGGGCCTGTGGCTGGCGAGTGAGCAGCTGGACTTGGGGCCCTGGGTTTGGGGGGCCTAGGTTTGAGGAGCTGGGCTTGGGGGGCCTAGGTCTGAGGGGCTTGGGCTTGGGGGACCTGCATCTCCTCTACTGCTGTCCTCAAACCTTCCCTATGAAACCCCCATTCCAGCCTTTACCGCTCCCCACTGACCGCATGGTTTTCTGACCAACTGTTGAAATACAAGCCTGTTGGGTTAGTTAAGGCCCATTTTCCCGCACTTGGAGCCCAGTCTCCTGCCAGGCCCAGGTTGGCTGAAGCTGGGTCCTGGAGGGGAGAGGTGCCCACAGTTGCACCTTCTTCCACACCTCCCACCTTTTTCACTCTTACCAGAGGAAGGGTTAGAAGATATGGGGTGGACCCAGACAACGGGCACCCGAAACAAGCCTCTGAGGCACACGCAGGCTTCTGCGAGGGCAAAGTGTGCCTGGCCTGACTCGGTGACTGAGCCCTGTGAGCTGTGATGACCTCTTCCCGACCTCAGCTTCAGCACCGGCCCCTACCTGGTAGGCCGCCCACCTGAACGGAGCTCCTTGGCAGGGGCGGATGATCCAGTAGGCAAGGTAAGCACCTGTAATGAACGATTTCACATTTTTCACCATCGAAGATTCTGCTTCTAAAAATGTTCTAATTCTACTTTAGTGAGTAGCATCTGGGTCTTAAAAGCTTGTGAGTGGCAAAAAAAAAAAAGCTTGTGAGTGGCCATCTAACATACTCCACTGGAGTAAAAGAGAATGAGGAAAACCAAGGACACAAGGGAAAGATTAGTCCAAAGGACTAATGGACCACAACTACCTCAGGGTCCACCAGACTGAGTCCAGCACAGCTAGACTGTGCCTGGCTACCACCACCCACTGCTCTGACAGGGGTCACAATAGAAGGTCCCGGACAGAACTGGAGAAAAACGTAGAACAAAATTCTAACTCACAAAAACAAACAAAAAGATCAGACTTACTGGTCTGACAGAGACTGGAGAAACTGTGAGAGTATGGCCTCATGACACCCTTTTAGCTCAGTATTGAAGTCACTCCTGAGGTTCATCTTTCAGCCAAAGATTAGACAGGCCCATAAAATAAACAATAACACACGTAGTTCAACCATGTACATGAGACTAAACGGGCACACCAGCCCAGGGGCAAGGACAAGAAGGCAGGAGGGGACAGGAAACCTGGACAAATGGAAATAGGGAACCCAAGGTTGAGAAAAAGAGATTGTTGACATGTTGCGGTGTTGGCAACCAATGTCACAAAGCAACATGTGCATTAATTGTTTAGTGAGAAACTAATTTGCCCTGTAAACCTTCATCTAAAGCACAGTTTAAAAAAAAAAAGATCTGCTTCTAAGTATGGTTGGCATCTGTCTCTCTCCCAACCCCACAGCACCTTCCTGCAGCATCAAAGCCTTTTTTCAGATTAACAGTCCCTGAAAGGGGTGGACTACCAGTAATCCCTTTACGAGCAAGCCCATGCTTAACTTGCTTACTGAGTAATCCGCCCCTGCTGTTGCATCTGCCTCAGTCCATTGCCTTGCAGGTGTCCACCCTCGAGCACTGGACACCTCAGGATCACGTAGTTACAGATGGCATCAGGGAGGCTGGGCTGGGCACACTGCAGTGACAAACCTTCCCCAGATCTCAGAAGCCTGGGCTCTCGGGGCTCAGTGCCCACCAGAGGGACACTCACCAGGCTTCTGGGAAATGGGAGGGAAAGGTGTCTTTGTTAAGTCATGGGAATTTGGACCTAAGTGAGGTAGAAAGTGTTGAGCAGGAGTTCTTAGAAAGGAGAGAGGCCCATGCCGTTTCCATTTGTAGTGGCTTCTGGTGAACTGAAAAATTAAGAGATTATGAAACACGGTTATGAGGTTGTAATGTATTTTAAATATTTACATTAAAAGTATTAAGGCTCTTAACACGTGAAAAAATGTAGTGTCTTGTTTAAAGATACTGTCTGATCTCAATTTGAGGCCTTCAGGGACTGTGTGCCCTGGGTCGAGCACTCTCCTGCTGGCCAGGCCTGGGCCCAGGGAGTGACCGACAGGAGAACTGGCTGGGAGAATGTGCTGGAGAAGGAAGAAGGCAGGGCAGGTGGTGTTCAGACCCACACATGAGGGCTGGGTTTGTTCCGGGATGCATCAGAGAGCCTACCTCTCTGTGGGTAAGACATGTAAGAATCGGGGTTCCCCAAGAATGGTGGGGCTTCTAGGAAAGGGGTCCCATTGTGGCAAGGGCCTGGGCGGTTCACCACTTACCTGGTGTGTGGCAGAGTCTAGGTGAGCCTAAAGCCAAGCCCTGTTAGTCGTTCCACACCCTGCCAACCTTGACCCCTGACCTGGGCTCCCCACCCCCTTGTGGTATGCTATTACACCCCAACTTGAGATTGGGAGCTTGTTCCCAGCCTGAACCTGCCAGCCAGCCTGGAAACAGCAGGTGGTCTTTAGACATTGTCTGTTGGACCCTGAAGAAATTAGGTACAAAAAAACCTGAAATAAAATACCAGGTGGACCCAATTATATACACACTATGGACCTCATGGCCAACTTGGCTTCCTTACTCTAGTATCAGAGTGTCAGTGCTGTTCACCTCATGGGAGCTCTTATAAGAGAAAAACCCTGTGATTGTCTCTGTGGACAGTATGTCTCAGTTGTCTAGTGCTGCTGTAACTGAAAGGCCACGGACAGTGGCTTTCACAAACAGAAATTCATTCTCTCACAGTTTAGGAGGCTAGGAGTCCAAATTCAGATGCTGGCTTTAGAGGAAGGCTTTCTGTCTCTGTCGGCTCTGGGGAAGGTTCTTGTCTCTTCTGAGCTTCGGCTCCTGGGCTGTCTTCATGTGGCTTGGCTCTCTTCCCCCATCTGCTGCTTTCGCTCACTTGTTTAATCTCTTTTATATCTCAAAAGAAAGATTGACTCGACATACCTTATATAATCCTGCGTCATTCACATAACAAAGACAACTCATTCCCAATTGGATTATAACCACAGGCATAAAACCAAACCAACCCCTTTGCCATCAAGTTGATCCTGACTCATAGGAACCCTATAGGGCAGAGTAGAACTGCCCATAGGGTTTCCAAGGAGCAGCAGGTGAATTCAAACTGCCGACCTTTGGTTAGCAGCTGAGCTTTTAACCACTGTGCCACCAGGGCCCCACCACAGGCTGAGGACTTACATCACATATTTTGGGGACACAATTCAATCCAACAGATGCACAAAGCATTTCCTGGGCCACGATGGCTATTGGTAATCAAAGCTCCCAGCACGGGACTTGTGTGGGCTGCTGTCACTCACAGCCGTGGACTCAGTCGGCCGTCACCACCAGGAATGTATCCCTAGTACCCAAAGTGGCCCCAAGTCCTGCTCTGGCTGGAGCCTCCTCCGGGGTCTGAAGGCGGCTCCCCTTGGGCCCACAACACTGAACTTCAGGGTGCCCTCCCCACCCTTCCTGCCTCGCCTTGGTGCATGTTTCTGTGTGGTACCCAGCCAAGCCTCCGCAGCCCTTCCTCCCGGCCCCACCTCTGCTCGAGGGCCTGGATGGCACCATGGGCCTTCTGAACAGCGTTGCTGAGCTGGCCCCCACCTGTCCAGCCTCCTCTGTCCACCACCACCTGGGCCCTGCCCATGTGGCTGCCCCACCCTCCAGTTGGGGTCTTCACTTACTCCTGCCCCCTCCATCCCTCAGACCTGGGTGGGCAGAGCCGTAGGACACCAGGCCCAGTGACTGCAGCCCTGGTGGGTGTTGCCAGCATGGCTGAAGTGTCTGTGTCCCGGCCAGCCTGGGAGATGTTGGAGTGACCCCACGCCCCGCCCCCCCCCCCCCCGCCAGGGGCCATGACTGCCGGCTCCAGGGCACCAAAGAGGCCGCTTGTGCCCCTGGACTCAGGTGGGCTTGTCCTCTCAGGTGGGTTGGAGCTGCAGAAGCCCCCTGTCACATGCCCCGATGCTATAGGTGCCCACCAGCTGGGGAGCAATCGCACCTGGCACCCTGGCTTTGTTGCTGGACGCCTGGTTATCATCCACCCACTTATCTCTGCTTTGCTTGCTGTGTCCTGAGTCATCATGCTGAGTCACTGGGCGGAGCTTCTCCCTGGCTCCAGTGTGGCACCGGTCTCCCACATGGCCCATGTGAGCACAGCCCCTCCAGGTGGTCCAGGTGAGCTGGCTGCCCCAGGCAGTGCTCACTGAGGTCAGGGTCTGCCTACCCCAGGCAGGCTGGAGACTCCCTGTCACATGCCCAGAGGCCCCTGTAGGGCAGCTCCTAATGGGGTAGGGGGCCTCTGATGACAGAGGGAACCTGCCACCTCCTTCCTGGGTCGCACCTGTGGCCACCTCCTCCAGCAGAAAATTTGACTGAAATGGCCTGAATATGTTGCTTTAGCCAGGGGGGCACTTGGCCAAGGGCAGTGACACACATTAGGTAGGTACCTGGCCAGCCCTGGTCAAGCATCTTCCCCTCGGGAGGCCGCTGGGAAGGCTGTCTGGCCCTGAGCGGGGAGGGTGCTGAGGGAAGTGAAGCCTTGGTGCTGGACACACCTGGGGCCAAGTCACAGTAAACCTGCAGCCTCTCTGACTGGTTCACCTGCCCAGGGGCCTGGGGTGAGGGTTGGAGGGGATGTCTGAGAAGGGTCTAGTCCAGCTCGAGAGCTGCAGAACGGGTCACTGTCATGGCTGCTAGAGATCACGATGATGGTGTCGGGAGAGAGGGGAGGCCAGAAAGGCAGCTGCCTCCACCAGCTGACTCAAGCCCAGCTCAGCTCTCAACTGAGCGTCCATTCAGGAAAGCCGCTCAATTCAGGGCAAACCACAGACACGGGAAGGAAATAAGTTTTAAAAAGGAATAAAAGAGGGAAGGAATCTATGGGAGAGGAAGGGAGAGGGGGAGGAATAGGGAGGGAAAGAAGGAGAGAGAGGGGGAGGGGAGGGAAGAGGATAACTAAACCCGAAGCTGGTTCATTGAGAAGGACAATCGTGAGAAAGAGCTCAGGCAAGAACCAAAATGAAAAAACGCAAGATGCTCAAATAAACAAGGCATATAGACAAGGGAAGTAACTGCAGACAGGACAGAGACTAAAAAAAAATAGAACTGGAACACTTACATAAAGAAAACCTAAATGAATAGATAAATTCCTGAAAACGAAATACAAAATGAAAAAAACAGGGGGCAAGAAGAAACAGAGATCAGGAACAGACCAAAAAACAGTTGTTGGACACCTCCCCTCCTCCAGCCTCAAGCCCCAGCTGCTCTAGAAGTGGGGGACAAAGTGTTCCAGAAAGTGAGAAAGAGGGAGGTGTGTCCAGCTCATTTTATCAGGCTGGGGCAATTGTGACTCTAAAGGCAGACAAGGACAATCGAACAGAGACAATATAGGCCTATTTCACTTAGGAAGTTGGATGCCAAAAATATGAACCAAAATATTAGGTAACTGGATCCAGTTACATACGAGAAATAGACTTCATGGTCCCTTCTGTTTCTCTAGTTTAATGTCAGACAGCATCAATGCAATTGATAGGCTACAGTAGAAAAATCCTGATTATTTCAATAGATACGGAAAAGCATTTGATACCATATTATAACTGCATCTAATCTAAAAACTCATAGTGCAAGAAAAATAGAAGAATGTTTCCCTCACACAGTAAGAGTTAGATACCCAAGCCTACAGCAACTGTACATTTAATGGCAACTGAGACCATGACCAGGATGGGACACCAGCACATGGCTTCTGTTCACACAGCTCTGGGGACCAAACGATCCAGTGGCCACGCTCCTAGGTATTTACTCAACTGAGCTGAAAAATGTACATCCACACAAAAACCTGCATGTGAATGTTTATAGCAGCTTTATTCATAATTGCCCCAAACTGGAAGCAACCAAGATGCCTTACCATAGGTGAATGTTTAAACAAACTATGGTACACGCACAGAATGGGATACTCTTCAGGGATTAAAAAGGAATGAGTTATCAAGCTGTTGAAAATAAATAAATAAATAAATAAATTTTTTATTTATTTATTTTTTTTTATAGATGTGGATAAATTGTATAGTGAAACATGCCAGGCTTAGTTGGTATTAAACCATCATCTCTTAAGATAAAATAAATACTCACATATCACACACATCGGTCGGGCTGTCTATGGGGGAGGAGCAGGGATGGAGTCGGGAATGAAGGAGCCAGCTGTGGATGGGTGAAACCAGAGGGGCCTGCACTTGTTGATTGTGATGGTGTTCCCGCACTGAGGCCCATGACGAGCTCCACCCCTACACGAGAGCCTTGAAAAGAAAGACTGCAGAAGACAACCCAAGCTGGGGAGCTTGGAGGAGCAGCCAAGCTCAGCGTCAGTCGACTCTTTGGAAAGGGGTGCTGGAGGGGCTGCTCGGCCACTGTTGTGCAGATGACACAGGAGAGGCCTGTTCAGTTCTGGGGGGCCAGCACTAAGGCCAATTCGAGGGCTCTTCCGGGTAAACCCAGGTGAATGAAGGAAGTGCTGAGCTGGGGAAGCTGGCCTGCCCAGAGAAGAGAACACACAGGCATCATTGCGAAATCGTGGGAAATGGTTAAAAACAAAAAAAAGGAAGCACAGTGGTTTAAAAAACACAAACAGTACAATTTCTAAATATGCAGAGAGAACTAGGAAGAATGGAGAGAGACAAAGCAGAAAAACAGATATCCATAGCTGGTCTTTGGGGCATTATTTTTTTTTGCTCTTTGGGGCATTAGATCCACAGGCAGATTGCTCTTTCAGGAGGGAGAGAGCCTGAAGATGTGTCTCTGGCTGTAGGCTGCTTCCCGCTTTCATCAAGAATAGCTGAGATTAATGAGGGAGGAACAAACTCAGAAAAGGGGAGTAAGAATGTTTGCACAACTTGAAGAATGTAATCAATGTCACTGAATGGTACATGTAGAAACTGTTGAACTGTTTTGCTGTGTATATGCTCAACAACAACAAAATAAATGCAATTTAGAAAAAAAAGAACAGTTGAGAGCTTGGGGTCTTTCATTTCCTGTCCTGATGGCACAGAAAGAAATCTAGCATAGGAAGACACCTCAGACTCTCAGACGAACCCGAGATTCTCAGAATGCACTGCTGGGCTCTAGAGGCACTGACCCATACAAGTGTCTTCACACAACAGAGTCCTAGACAAGTCCCCGGCTCAGGAACCAGTGAGTGAGCAACGCACCTCCCAGTCCAGCACTGGGATCATTCCATGGGCCAAAAGGCCTGCGATGGCGTTTTGCATCTTTCATGATATTGCGCTCAAAACCTGGAGCCTTGGTGGTGCAGTGGTTAATCAAAAGGTTGGCAGTTGCAATCCACCAGCTGCCCCTTGGAAACCCTATGAGGTAGTTCTACTCTGTCCTGTGGGGTTGCTATGTGTTGCAATTGACTCAACTGCAACGAATTTTTGGTTTTGGTGCCTGAAGCTCAGTTGATACAAAGAGGTTTGCTATGTTTAAATGTTTATTTCTAATCAGGTTTTTTTTACTAACCTTTTATTTTTACTTTTGTAAATGATTTAAAATATAAAATAACAGAAAGGGGGCTCTTCTGTTCCTGGCACACTGAGGCAAGGCGCGGCCTCAACCCTGAGCTGGGCTGGGCTCAGGAAACACCTGAACCCCAAGGTCCCTTCTACCTAAAGCCTGGACCTTAACCTCAGACTTACTTGGTGGCCCCCAAAGATGCCCTTCCATCTGAGACCAGAAGGTGTAGGAGGAGAGGTGGGGGGCTGGACCAGCTAGGCGGGTAAGTCTGGGGGAGAGTTCTGCAGAGTGGTGAGGGCCGACGTGGTGGAGAGGGAGCAGCCTGCTTGTGTGGGCGTTATGGGCTGAATTGTGTCCCTAAAAAGATATATCCAAGTCCTGACCCTGGGTACCTGTGAACTTGACCTTGTTGGGAAATAGGTCTCTGAAGACGTTGTCAGTTAACATGAGGTCACACTGGAGTGGGGTGGGCCCTCATCCAAGGACTCGTGTCCTCAAGAAAAGGAGAGACACAGCCAAGAAATGCCAGGAACCACCAGAGACTGGAGGGGGAAGGAAACATCCTTCCCTAGAGCTGGAGGGGATGTGGGCCTGCTGACACCTTCATTTCGGACTTCTAACCTCCAGAACTGTGAGAAAATCAATTTCTGTTGTTTTACGCCACCTAGTTTGTGGTACTTTGTACGGCAGCCCTAGGAAGCTAATACACTGATGGGGGGGCAGGCTTGTGTATGTGTGTGTGAGTGGGAGCAGGTTTGTTTGGGGATCAGGCTTTTGTGTGTGTTGGGGAGCAGGTTTGTTTGGGGGGCAGGCTTATGTGTGTCTTGGGGAGAGCCTGGCCTGGGCCTGGAGCCCTTCCAGGAATTGGGGTTTGCCTGGATGTGGGCCTTCAGCCAACAAAAGTCTCTGTCTTGTGGACATTCAAATGCTTTTCTGGTTGGTCACTCTAGGACTTGCTCCAGCCCAGCTGCGTCTTTTGAAGGCTGGTGTTCATCAGCGCCCTGACTTACCACAGGCCTTCATTAGTAACCCGGGACCTCATCCTCTGGAAGGAGGCCGTGGGCCCAGGAGTGATGACATCACCCAGGAATGTGAGAAGTGGAGACGCCCAGCCTCCAAGGAAACACTCCGCCAGGAGTGGGGTCTTCATTCTGACTAGAGCTGAACCAGAATCAGGTAGCCATAGCCCCTCAGCCTCCAGGGAGGCCCCTTCACAGCCCAGACAGGGCTGGCTCCTTTGGGTGACTATGCCCAGTGTGACCTCCCCAGCTGTCCCTGGGCATTAGTCCAGGCAGTGCAGCTGGATACTGGGCCAGGAGGAGCATGGACCACACAGACCACCCTGGGTCACCCAGGAGGAATGGGTGCCCAACGACCCTCTCCCATGGGGTCAGGGCCCTGAACAGGGCAGAGGGCAGCCATACCTGAGAGGGTGGCAGTGGGCAGATGGCCTGGGGTGGGGGCACAGGGGGCAGGAGTGCAGATGCTCCCAGGCCTCAGTTCCCCCATCTTTCATGTGGGCTGGGCTGGATGCATAACGCTCCTTCCAGTTGGGCCGTGTCCCAGCAAGGAGACGCTAGCTAGCGGTCTCCCCGCCTGCCATCCCTTGTCCTGCCACCAGAGGGCAGGGACTCTCTCGGAGCTGTGGGAGCCTATGGAGTGGCTTAGAAGAGATGCCGACCAGGGCGGCTTACTGCCCCCTGGGCGTCCATCAGGGGCTGGGTGCACATGCCCTCCCCCACCCAGGATCCCCATCCCTGCAGGCTTCCCTTGAGGTGAGGTGCAGGCTCAGGGACAGAGATGAGGACTCCAGCCAGGTGGTGCCCCCTTGCTCCCTGCATGTCCTTGGGCCAGCACAGCCTGTGGGTGTCTGACTTCTTGGGCCACCCACAACTGTCCCTCCCGACTCCTCTTGCCCTTAAGGAGGGGCTGGGCTGGCTGCCTTGGCTCCCAGGATGGGCCCAGGGCTGGGGGAACCCATACTTTGCCTCGGGGTGGTCAGGCAGCCAAGGGAGGAAGCCACTAAGGGAGGGGTCTGGTCAGCCTCCTGCGGCGCGTGAACCTCTCAGGCAAGAGGACATAAGATCTGGGTGCCACAGGGAAAGTGTTACCTCAGGCCCCCCATCCCCCCATGATCACCATTTCACCCATGAGGGCTGGCAACCCCTATGAGAGGCCTGGTCCCTGACCACGGGGAGCTGGAGTAGACACAAACTCACACCAGGCAGTGATGTCATCCTGTTGTGGCCACAGGACCTGGTTCCTGCCCCCTCCCTAGCAGGGCCCCCCCACACACAGTGCAGGCACTGGGCTGGGGGTGGGGCTGGGTGCCCTTCCCCCACCTGGGCGTGTTCGCTTCCATGGGGGTTTTGTAGTCCCTTTAGAAGCCCTTCCAGGTCACCCATGTGGGTAGGACCAGGTGGGCCCCGGGCAGGCTGGCCATCCCCTGGCCTTCACTCTCCTCTCGGTTCAGCCCTGCTGGTGGCCTAAACCTTTAGCAGCGTCTGGTAGAAAGTCCTGGCTCCCAAAATGGGGCTAGAGGGAGGAACAGCGTGCTAGGAAAGAGAGGTGGGTGGGGGCTTGTTAGAAGAATGGGGGGGGGGTTGGGGAGGGTCCCAGGCAGTGGGGACAGCAGTTGGAGGCCTGGGATGAGGAGGGCGTGGATGGGCTTGGGGAGCTGAGTGTTGTCACAGGAGAAAGAATGAGCCCCCACCTGCGAGGAACAGGAAGCGGCCTTTGGAGGCCCAACCTCTCTACCCGCTTCACAAGCAGTCTAGGCTGTGGGTTAATGCTGGCCCAAGAGGCCAGGACAGGCCTGAGCTCCAGGCCCTGGGTGTTGGCAATGACCCCAAGCCATCACAGGTGTGCCCGGCACGACCTTGGCTACTGGGAACCCCTCCCCACACCCCTTAGCAGGTCCACCCTCACCCCTGTGGGCTGAGCCAAGCAGGCTCTGCTAGTGAAGCAGACCAGGGGCAGCTGCTGGGCTGGCCACACACGCCTCGGCCCCGTCCTCCTGGACTTTACCTGGCCTAGCTCAGGGAGGTGTCCTCAGACCATTGGCATTCCCCTCAGAGCTCCTGAGGCTCCAGGTGCCAGGACAGGTGGCTGCACAGGTGCGGTGGCTGTACCGGTGTGGTGGCTGCACAGGTGTGGTGGCCTAGCCCCCAGAATGGCCCGACCACTTGCCACAGGACCATCTTCCCAGAGCGGAGGTCCTCTCACCCTTTCCCAGCCCCTCTGACGGGGGTCTTCTCTGTGGTCTCTGAGGCAAGAAGGAGCCACAGAGGAGCTGGAGGTTGGGGGGCTCTGAGGCAGACAGACTGAGTGGGGGCCTGCTTCAGGCCTTTGCTGTGTGTCAGTCTCATAGCCAAAGTCTCAAAGTGTCTGCTGCTCAGCACCTTCCTTGTCTCCCGCTTCCTCTCACAGGCTGACCCACAGGCTGACCAGGCTCAGGTGCTGCCTGAAAGGGAGCTGGCCTGGCCCACCCACGTGGGAGCCGGGCTGGACCCTCTCCCTGAAGGCCCCAAAGGCCCTGGAGGCCCAGGCTCTGCCCACTTCCTCCCTCCCCCTTCCTCTTTCTCTCCTGTCCCTCCCCTTCTCCGCTGTCCCCTCCCTGGCCCACCACCAGGCCCTCTGGCCCTCCTACCCCCTGTGGGCACCCTAGGTTAACGCTTGGTCTGGCCCTGGGCGGTCCTCACACACCTGGCCTGGTCTGTCCACTAGACATTCAACCCCTTGGCGGCGGGGTCCAGGCGAAGGTGAGGCTAGTGTGGGGGGGCGTGGAGGCTTTCTCCAGCATCTGAGGTCCTGGGACCTGCACCTGGGTGCAGCCCCTGCGGGTGGGGGCGGGGGTCTTCTGCGGTGGCATTTAGTCCGTCCGCCTGGGTCTGTGAGAATGTGGAGGGTGCTGCAGCCCCAGGCCCCTTCCTGCCCCAACCACAGCTCTAGCCCAGCGGGAAGTTTGGTCTGGGGCAGACAGACAGACATTCTGCAGGCTGACATTTGGTGGCTGCTCTGTGGCCTGGTGGGAGGGTAGGTGGGGGTGGGGCCAGACTGGGCCTTCTCCCCAGGGGGCCTCCGGAAGCTTCTGGAAAGCCTTTGCCACTTCCACAGACCTTCCCCCTTCACCCTGTGGTCCCCCTCCTCTAACTCAGACACCCCAGCCCTGCCCAACACTTTGAATCTAGCCAGGACCGTGCAGGGGGTGTGAACACTTGTTCACCCCTTCAAGGCCTGGGTGCCCTCCTTGCCGGTGAGGCAGGGTTCTCTGGGTGGGGACGCCTGGGTGCTGCTCTGTCTCTGTCCTGCCTTCCTGACCCATCCAGTCCTGCAGGCTGCCCACAACACCCTGTCCTCTTTTGTCTCCAACCCCTCCCAATCCTTCTGATCTCAGGTCCCCTGCCCAGGCTCACCGTGGCCGCCTTCTCCCACCCCGTGCATCTGCCGCCCACCCCCTCACGTTGCCCTGAGTCCCCCTTCTCTGCCTCCTCTGCCACTTCCCCTGGGTTCCAGCTATGATTCCGGTTCTGGTGGCTTAGGCTGCTTGTTGTCATATCACAACTTTATCTTGTCTTCTTACTTCTTATTTTTAATTCACTGCACATTCTTTACGTTTATTTTTTTCCTCCTTTCCTGCTTTCCACTGGATAGAACCTTATGCTGTGTTTAAAAACCTGTGTATTGTTTTGATTCTCACTGTGGTTTCTCTGTGCCTCACACACGTCTACGTACCCGGATTGATTTCTTAATCTTATCTTCCTTGGCATCTTTCTTCTGATGGGTTAGTGCTTCAGCGTTCTCACTTCCCTTCTGTCTTCATGGTTCCTTTTTCTATCATTATGTTGGTATTATCTAGAATTCTAGTTCTAGATTGTATGTAGATACCTTTTATTTTCTTTAGTTATTATTTTATTTTGGTTTTTCTTTTTTTTTTTTAAAGACAAAATAAACTCTACCCAGTTATTTTGATCCCTTCTTACCTCTCACGTAATGCTCTCCTGCTTTTTGGCTTTTCTTCGTTGAATGCTGCCTCCAAGAGCGATTTCAAAGTCTACACTTTGTGGTGTGCCTTAAGAACTTACATGCCTGAGAATATCTTTATTATACCCCTACATTTTGTGTTGCTATGATGCTAGAAGTTATGTCACTGATATTTCAAATACCAGCAAGGTCACCCAGGGTGGGTGGGCAGGTTTCAGCAGAGCTTCCAGACTAAGAGAGACTAGGAAGAAAGGCCTGGCAGTCTACTGAGAAAGGCCAGACTCAAAGAGGCTCAGTTGGGAGGTGGGCAGCATGGAACCAGGACCTGGACCCGAGCCTAGGCCCTTTGTCGTTAGAGGAATACACCTAGTAGTGCACTGGGGTGGGGGACTCAGGATGAAGGACCCAGCCCCACCCCCCATGTCCTCACCGTCCAGGTGACAACAGAGTAAAGAGATGAAGCCAGCACCCTTCAGCCAGGGTTGGTGCAGCATTGGGGAAGTCACATGGGGGGAGGAGGACTCAGGGATCATGACCCTGTCCACAGAGGGGATCACACAGGGAAAGGAGAACTCGGGGATCATGGCCCTGTGCATGGAGGGGGTCATGGATTGAATCGTGTCCCCTCAAAATGTATGTCAACTTGGCTAGGGTGTGATTCCCACTACTGTGTGGTTGTCCTCCATTTTGTGATCTGATGTAATTATCCTATGGGTTGTAAATCCTAGCCTCTTATGCCTGCAGTTATGATCCTATTTGGGAGTGTTATGGATTGAATAGTGTCCCCCCAAAGTGTGTATCAACTTGGCTAGGCTATGAATCCCAGTATTGTGTGGTTGCCCACCGTTTTGTGACCTGATGTGATTATCCTACGTGTTATAAATCCTAAACTCTACCTGTGGCTAATGAGGCAAGATTAGGTTATGTCAATGAGGATTAGGGTGGAATGTAACACCCTTACTCAGGTCACAGCCCTGATCCAATGTAAAGGGAGTTTCCCTGGGGTGTGGCCTTTTATCTTACAAGGGGTGAAAGGAGAGGGAAGCAAACAGAGAGAGAGGGACCTCATATCACCAAAAAAGAAGAGCCAGGAGTGGGGAGCGTCCTTTGGACTGGGGTCCCTGTGCTGAGAAACTCCTAGACCCAGGGAAAGATGACAAGGACCTTCCTCCAGAGCTGACAGAGAAAGAAAGCTTTCCCCTGGAGCTGGCACTCTGAATTTGGACTTCTAGCCTCCTAAACCGTGAAAGAATAAGTTTCTCTTTGTTAAAACCATCTGCTTGTAATGTTTCTGTTATAGCAGCACTTTTTTAGTCTTTAGATAACTAAGACAGGGAGAACAGTCTGTTATGTCAGCGAGGCAGGATTAGGAGCAGTTACGTCAATGAGGCAGGGCAAAATCTACAGGATTAGGTTGTTCCTTGAGTCAATCCGTTTTGAGATATAAAAGAGAGAAGCCAGCAGAGAGGAGAGGGACCTACTACCACGAAGAAAGAAGAGCTAGACTCAGAGCGCATCCTTGGGACCCAGGGTAACTGTGCTGAGAAACTTCTAGGCCCAGGGGAAGATTGATGACAAGGACCTTCCCCCAGAGGTGACACAGAAAGAAAGCCTTTCCCTGGAGCTGACGCCCTGTCCTTGGATTTCTAGCCTTTTTTAAACATACGATGAACGGCAGCATCTATTTTTTAATGTCTCTGTATTGTTTTTGTTGTTAGGTGCCGTTGGGCCAGTTCCAACTCATAGTGACCATATGCACAACACAATGAAACACCTCCTGGTCCTGCGCCGTCCTTACGATTATTGCTACATCTGAGCCCGTTGTTTGCAGCTGCTGTGTCGATCCGTCTTATTGAGGGTCTTCCTATTTTTCACTGACCCTCTTCTTTACCAAGCACGATACCCTCCAGGGACTGGTTCCTCCTGATACCATGTCCAAAGTTTGTGAGATGAAGTCTCACCATCCTTACTTCTGAGGAGTCTTCTGGCTGTACTTCTTCCAAGACAGATTTGTTCCTTCTTTTGGCAGTCCGTGGTATATTCAATATTCTTTGCCAACACCACAATTTAAAGGCATCAATTCTTCTTCAGTCTTCCCTATTCATTGTGCAGCTTCTGTGTGCATATGAAGAGACAGAAAATACCATGGCTTGGGTCAGGCGCACCTTAGTCCTCAAAGTGACATCTTTGCTTTTCAACACTTTAAAGAGGTCTTTTATAGCAGATTTGCCCAATGCCACATACATTTGATTTCTTGACTGCTGCTTCCATGGGTGTTGATTGTGGATCCAAGTAAAATGAAATCCTTGACAACTTCAATCTTTTCTCCGTTTATCATGATGTTGCTTATTGGTCCAGTTGTGAGGATTTTTGTTTTCTTTATGTTGAGGTGTAATCCATACTGAGGGCTGTAGTCTTTGATCTTCATCAGTAAGTGCTTCAAATCCTCTTCACTTTTAGCAAGTGAGGTTGTGTCATCTGTATAACGCAGGTTGTTAATGAGTCTTCCTCCAATCTTGATGCCACGTTCTTCATATACTCCAGCTTCTCGGATTATTTGCTCAGCATACCGATAGAATAGGTATGGTGAAAGCATAAAACCCTGACACACACCCTTCCTGACTTTAAACCTGGAAGTATCCCCTTGTTCTGTCCGAACAACTAACTGCCTCTTTGTCTATGTGCAGTGTCTTGGTCATCTAGTGCTGTTATAACATAAATACCACAATTGGATTGCTTTAACAAAGAGAAATGTATTCTCTCACAGTCTGGTAGGTTACAAGTTCAAATTCAGGGTTGTCAGCTCCCGGGGATGGCTTTCTCTCTCTGTTGGCTCTGGAGGGAGATTCCTTGTCATTGATATTCCCCCGGTGGAAGAGCTTCTCAGGCGCAGGGACCCCAGGTCCAAAGGATGCGCTCTGCTCCAGGTGCTGCTTTCTTGATGGTATGAGGTCCCCAACTCTTTGCTTACTTCCCTTTCCTTTTATGTCTTGAGAGATAAAATATGGTGCAGGCCACACCCCAGGGAAACTCACTTTATATTGGATCAGGGAAGTGACCTGAGTAAGGGTGGTGTTACAATCCCACCCGAATTTTCTTAACATAAAATTAAGATCACAAAATGGAGGACAACCATACTTGGCCTAACCAAGTTGATACACACATTTTTGGGGGGACATAATTCAATCTATAACATATAGGTTCTTCATGAGCACAATTAAGTGTTCTGGAATACCCATTCTTCAAATTGTTATCCGTAATTTTTATGATCCACACAGTCAAATGCCTTTGCATAGTCAATAAAACACAGGTAAATATCTTTCTGGTATTCTCTACTTTGAGCCAGGATCCATCTGACATCAGCAATGACACCCCTGCTTCCACGTCCTCTTCTGAAACTAGCCTCAATTTCTGGCAGTTCATTGTCGATGGATTGCTGCAAATGTTTTGAATTATCTTCAGCCATATTTTACTTGCGTGTGACATTAATGATTGTTCGATATCTGTATATCTATCTATATAGTGTAATACAATTATATATCATATAATAATGTCATATATTCTACATAAGGAGCCCTGGTCCCGCAATGGTTAAGAACTCAGCTGCTCACCAAAGGTCAGCGGTTTGAACCCACCAGGAGCTCCTGAGGAGAAAGATCTGGCCACCTGCTCCCATAAAGATTAAAAAAAACAGCCTAGAAAACCCTATGGGGCAGTTCTACTGTGTCCCATGGGGTGGACTTGACAGAGTCGACTTAGTGGCACCCAACAACAACAACATGCTACATATATGATTATATACGTAGTGTAGCTGATAAATGTACATCATTTTCCCCTTGAGTTCCAGTGGTGATGTGTGTCGTCCAGGACAGAACGGAGAGGCAGCGTAGCTCTGAGAGCTTGCAGGGCCTGCCGTGCCCACAGCCTCCCCATGGGGGTTCCTCACAAGTGTGATTGTAGCTCAGGGGTGGGCTGCCCCTCCCCTCCCCTCCCCATGAGCAGTGATGGGCAGCGCCTGTCAGCCCAGCAGACCCTCTCCTGGGGACAGAGTGTGAGACGTGAGACAGAACCCCCACAGTACTGTATTCTTTACCTGGCTTCTTCCTTGTCTTAGTCATCTAGTGCTACTATAACAGAAATACCACAAGTGGATGGCTTTAACAAAGAAGAGTTTATTCTCTTGCAGTCCGGTAGGCTAAAAGTCCAAAATCAGGGCGCCAACTCTAGGCTTTCTTTCACTGTCGGCTCTGGAGGAAGGTCCTTGTCATCAGCCTTTCCCTGGTCTGGGAGCATCTCGGTGCGGGAACCTCAGGTCCAAAGGACCTGCTCTGCTCCGGGTGCTGCTTTCTTGGTGGTACAAGGTCCCCATATCTCTCTGCTTGCTTCTCTCTTTTATATCTCAAAAGAGATTGGCTTATGACACTATCTAATCTGCTAGACCTTATCAACATAACTGCCACCAATCCATCTCATTAACATCATCATGACGGGATTTACAACATTTAAGGAAATCTCATCAGAAGATAAAATGGTAGACAATCATACAAGGGAATCGTGACCCAGCCAAGCTGACGGACATTTTGGGGGATCCAATTCAATCCATGACACCCACCTACAGTGCTGTATTGCAAAATCATTTTCTTTGCTGGGCTCCCCTCCCCCCCCCCCCCAGTTTTGCATTTGAATCCTGCTTTGAGTCGGAATCCTCTGGGATGGCCACAGGTTTGGTTCGGTTTTTGCTTGAAGGTTGTATGTAAACCCCTTTACACCTCCGTAGTATTATTAAGAACGTTGCTGAAGTAACTTGTAGGAACTCCCTACTTGTAAACCCATTTGCAAGTAACTTACCTGCCCACCCTTGGCAAGCAGTCTTGGCAGCAGTAAGCACCGACTGACCCCATTTCCTTGTACAATGAACTAAAGGTGCCTATCTTGTCCTCCCGCCTCAGTCTTTCGTTTATTGGCCAATTCGAGTCATGCTGAATAAGAATTTGGGGTTTGCATCCAGTAACAGACGCACAGAGAGTGCCAGGGTCGGGGACGCATGGGGGCAGAGGATACCTGGTGAGGGTGGAAAGCGGTGAGGTGCCATGGTTACGGCCAGAGCTGGGGTGCAGGGCAGCTGGGCCGGTCACCAGGGACTCCCCAAGAACCTGACTGTATCCTGGCCGCTCGCCCCACACCCAAGGGGTCCTGGGGACTCACTGTCCCTGGCTAACACACAGCTAGCAAATACAGAGACCGTGAAGAGAAGTTCTGACACCTGCTACAACGTAGATGAACCTTGGAAACATGCTGAGTGAAAGAAGCCAGACACAAAAGGACAAATATTGTACATTCCCCTTTGTGTGAAATGTCTAGAGTAGACAGATGCACAGAGGCCAAAGTTTATTAGCGCTTACCGGAGGCGGGGGACGGGGAAAGGGGAGTTTATTGCTCAAGAGGCCACGTGTCTGTTTCAGGAGGTGAAAACCATTCAGGAACTGACAGTGGGGATGGTTGCACAGCCTGGTGAACGTAATTAATGTCACTGAGTTGTGCACACAACGATGCTTGAAATGGCAAGCGTTTTGTTATACGTATTCTTCTGCAATTAAAATAGAGAGACTCCGAAAAAAGAAGACAAAGTCCCCACACCCCGCCGCCCAGAGAGAAGCAGGACCAGTGCCTGGTCTTCCGTTGTTTCGCACTCTAGAGATAAAAATACACACAAGTGTTGGCATAGCCGTGTATGTGCCTGTGTGTTATGTTTATAAATGTGGGGTCGTACTGGATCTCTGTCACTTCACGGTGGCCGGCGAACGTCCTGGGGAAAGCCCCGGATTCTCCCTCAGCAGCACGGCCAGCATGTGTGCTGAAATCAACACAGCTGTTCTCTTAACATTCGGGTCATTTCTCAGTGGTTAATTTTTATATTGAAAGCAGCACTGGAATGGACATCACTGTGCCTCACGGCTCTCCAGAGAAACAGTACGTGTGTGTGTGCACGTATGTACACACACATATGCCAATTGCTGTCGAGTCAACTTCAACTCATGATAGTGTTGTGTGCCAGAGTAGAACTGTGCTCTACAAGATTTTCAACGGGGAATTTTTCAGAAGTAGGTTGCAGGACTTTCTTCCAAGGTGCCTCTGGGTGGACTCGAACCTCCAACCTTTCAGTTTCACATTCACTCTTTGCATCACCCAAGGACTCCCCCTTGAAAATACACCTGCAGAAATGCTGTGAGGGTGCCAGGAGAGGGTGGGGAGGGCAGCCCTGGCCATCTAAGCCCTCTCTTCCCCTCTGCTCCGGGCTAGGGAGAAACAGACGGGGACTCAGAACGGAAAGAAAACAAACACTTTATTTCTGGCAAGGCTGGGCAGGGGGCTGGGCCTCCCCATGCCCCTCTGCCCCAGGCTGCCCAAGGGCTGGGGGCCCACCTGCTGCAGGGTGAGGGTGCTGATGAGAGAATAGGGGCCACAGCCTTGCCCCCAGACCCATCAAGCAGAGGAGCCCCCGTGAGGCCACAGGAGGAGAAGGCACAGCAGGAGAGCCAGAGCTTCTCCTGGTGGCTGCAGAAGCAAGGAGGGCTTCCTGGATAAGGCATCCCTCAAGCTGCCACAGGGCAAAGGAGGCGTCCGACAGTGCCATGGAGCCGCCCACTGCCCTGAGCTCCCTGGGCCCTGGGCAGAGTGCCTCGCTGGCATCTGGCTGGTTCTCTCTGAGTTCCCGGTGGCAGGCTCACTGGTACTCATTGGGCCTGGACAGGGTGTTGTGGCGGCTGCAGGACATGTCCTCATAGACCACGATGGCCGTGGGCCGATTGCTCCGCCGGCACAGCTTCTTGATCTGGAAGACAGCCCACTGCTCAGTGCTGGCTGTGCTCTGGGGCACCCTCCTCCTACCCTCACACCACGGAACCTCACAAGGCTGCTGGGCCTCCTGGTCCCGCCTGCCTAAAGCCTATTCACAAGGTACAGACCAGGACCCCAGTTCTGAGCTTCCAGCAGCTTGCCAGCACCATCCCCAGCCCTGGTGGGTGGGGCAGCAATCCCCAAGGCCCCGGGGAGCTGGAGCAGGAGCTGGGCCAGGGCGGGATGAGGAACTGTAGGCTGAGCTTCAGGACCGGTCTGAGGGATGAAGACCTGGAGGGAAAGCTGTCTCTGTCACTGCTCCTGCCCCCGCCCCAGGCAAATGGCTGAATGAGCACTTCCTGCCCCTGCTTCCGTCAGCCTCTTGCTCACACCTCAGCACACACTCTCATATACACACACGCACACACACTTGCACACACCATGCACTCACGCACGTGCACATACCACACACAGACTCCAGTATTCACAACACTCTCACACAGGCACACATGCGCATGCAGGGTATTCACGTGCACACACCACACACTCACATCTATGTACATACCACACGTACTCTCACACTCACACACACACATGGACCTACACACACCACGCACTCACAGGTGCACACACACCACGCACATTCTCCCATGGGCTCCCACGGCATGCACAGGAGTCTGGTCAGCTGATCCCACACCCTCTGGACCCTTCACACCCCACATCCCTGACATGTCTACCATGAGTGTCTTCCCTGGGTCCCCTGCCCTGCTGCGTGCCGTGCCGGTGTCTACATCTCTGCTTCGCTCTGGGTTCTGGAGTCCCCCTTCCCACCTTGGTGCTGATCTCCCTGGTTCTCAGCACTCGCTGGCAACCCTCAGGAGGGGTTCAGCTCCCAGGGGCTAGCGGCTCCACTCCCCCTTCCACTCTCCTGAGAGGAGCGGCTTAGGAGCCGAGTTACAGGCGACAGCTCAGGGCACGCTGACCTGTGTCCTCCTCACTGCACACACCACCCCCAGGCCCAGCCCGGCAAGGAAGCAGGCCACAGCCAGTGCCACAGGGAGGCCGAAGGCTCTCTCCCAGTCCTTCTGGCATGAGTTTGCTCTGTCATCTAAAAAAAAAAGGAACGGAGAACACTTTATAGGTGGGGATCCCACGGTATGGGGCCCCCTGTAGAGCGTTCAGGTTTCAGGGAGAGGTTGTGGAGTTTGCGGGGAATTCGGGGGGCTTCCTGGAGGAGAGAGGCTTTGAACTTGAAGGAGAGACTCCAGTGAATGTAGGAGGGAAGGTGCCCGGTCAGGGGCCCTGTTGGAGCAGAGGGGTGTCCCGGGAGTGAGCACGCTCCCACCTGTCACCACAACCAGGGTCCCAGGGCCTGAGATCTTGTTGTCCATGATGGCCTGGCAGGTGTAGACGCCTGTGTCATTGGGCTGCAGGTGGTACATGGTGATGGTCAGCTCGTGCTGCGACCCCGAGAAGTTGATGCGCATCCAGAACAGCTCGTCCACGGTGGGCTCCTTCCCGTCTGCATAGTAGATCACGTGGCTTCCTGGGTCGGGCCAGTCTCGGTTCAGGTAGATCCCCTTCAAGGAGCCGATGCTGGAGCAGGTGATGTTGACGGAGCTGCCCTTTGGGGCAATCGCGTAGGGGGGGAACTGCTGCACCACTGTGGGAGACCCAGCATGTTACCACTGGCCTGCAGGGGCCCTCCTCTGCCGGTGCCAGGGGACGGTGTTGGGGACAACACAGGACCCAGGGACAGCTGGCACGTCACTGGGCACAAGATGCTGCTGCAAAGCCCGGCCGACACTTCGCTGGGCATCTCCAGGCCCTGTGGCCCTCTGACACTCTGCCCTAGGTCTACAGCTTCTCCCCCTCTTAGATGAGGCCCCCAAATAGCCGAGAGCCACTCTCCTATCTCCCCTTAGCCTTCTTTTCCCCACTTGGGCTGCCTCAATTTTCCTACTGCTTCTAGGTGCCTGGAGCCCGTGGCTGTCTGGCTGACACTCTCTTGTTTGTTATGGGATGTCCAGAACCTACATTGGTGGACCAGCCGGGGGCTCAGCAGAACCAGCTTCCCGGGTGGGGACACAAACCCTTTAACCTTTAATGCGGCCCGGAGGGCAACTTCTCAGGGAACAAAATCCGCAGTGCTTTGCTCTGCTTTTGCAGGCTGGGTGCCTGCCCTCCTCCCCGTTCCCACACTGGTCTAACGCTTGTTGGCACATGTGGCAGAACTTTACTGATGAACCTGTTGTAAAAGTTAAACAAGAACCAGAGTCCCCACTTTAAGGGATGGCCAACAACTGCTGATCATAGAAAGGAAACGCTGCAGGCGTTCAGGTAAGGAAAAAGAAAACCAAAGCCACTGTGGTCCTCCACTCAGATATCACCGTGGCCCAGGTTGTATGCCATTAGCCCCGAAACTGATTCAAAGTGAACCTGACCCCTGGAGGGTGGGCGGTGGGGGCTCTGCAAGAGGTCACAGTCAGCACCCTTCCCACCCCAGGCGGGGAGTGGGGTGGACTGAGCCCCCTGGGGCACCAGGAGGCGCCGTGGGGGACAGGCCCAGGAAGCACTTACCCTGGGTGGCTAGGCTGACAGGCATGGTGAGGGTGAGTGCCAGGAACAGGTGGAGATGCGGGGGCTGGGGGGCCATGCTCACTGCTGCTGGCCCAGGACCAGGGGAAGACGGCGCCGCCTCCCCTCTTTCAGACTAAATGGATTGGAGCCTCTTCCTGTCACAGCGCCCAGTTGTGTGTGCTGGGAGGCACCGCCCCAAACCCGATGAAAAGTCACCTCCCAGGGTGGGCAGGGTGCAAAATCAGTGAGTGGGCGCAGGTGACTGGCAGGGAGCCCACAGGGAGGGCTTCCTGGAGGCGGTGCCTGGAGAGGCGGAGCCAGCGGGTCTGGGTGGGATGAGACCATCCCCAACCGCCGAGTGCAGCCTTTGAGCCCACATGGCCCAATGCAGGGAGGGCTAGGGCGGGCCCACTGCCATGGAAGCCTGCCAACCTTGACCCCTGATCCAGGCTGCCCACCCCCTGGTGGCACTCTGTTTACATCCCATCCTGACACTGGGAGGTTGTCTTCAGCCCAAACCTCCCAGGGTGACAGTACGTCTCCACAGGGGGCACAGGGGAGTGGCAGGAGGAGAAGGGTGAGGCTGGGGGCTGGGCCTGAGGAGGGGAGAGGCAGAGGGTCCCCTGGGAGTGTTGGAGTTACGAGGGGGGCTCTTTGGCTGCAGGCTCAAGCCGCCTTGTTCCCTGGCTGTGAGAAAGCGCCCTTGGCTGGGACCTGATTCTCACCCAGAAACCTGGCGTGTCACTGTCAGCCACCTGCAGGGCCGTGAGGAAGGCTCTGGGTGTTCACGCAAGGATGTGGCCACCTGATGACACTGTATTCTGCCTCCTGTGTGTACAGGGGCCACAGAAGCTCAGCTGATGTCCCCCGTCTCTGCGCAGGGGTGCGGGCTGCCAAGAGGGACCAGAGCCCCAGGCCCAGGGCTCAGCCCCTGAGGCTGGGGGACCCACGTGTACCCCCTGACCCATGAGGACAGAGAGCCTCAGGAGAGAGAGCAGATGCTGGGCAACCAGGAGGGGGCTTTCTCTGACTTCGGAGCCCCTGCCATGACTGCAGAGCTGCCATTGCTGGTGCTCAAAGCCACTGTGTGTGTGTGCATGCACGCTTGCGTACACATATGTATGTGTGTGCACACAGGAGGCTACATGGGCACTTGACTCACACAGGGACCTACAGTCCAGAGCCGTGTGCACACGTGTGTGTACATGAGGGCATGTGTTTGCACAGAAGTCTACATGAGTACACAGCCCACAGATGGACCTACAGCCCTCAACTCTTTTCTGACTGCCATCCACCCTCAGCTGGCCAGGTATGGTCCCCTCTGCCAAAGGGCTGGGTCCTGTGACGTGTGTGTGTGTGTGTGTGTGTGTGTGTGTGTGTGGTGCAGGCTCAGGCTGACTGGGCGTGTTTGGGCAGCTGGTCTCCCCTCCAGGAGTCCCTGCAGAAGGACCCCCCTTTTGGGGCAGAACCTTGCCCTCGAGGCTCCTAAAGAGGAGTTGGCAGGAGGCAACTCCACAATATGGTCTCTGAGACCACTGCTTTTTATAGCTTGTTTCTCCTGTTTCTTCACTCAGGCGGCCTCTACCTGCCCCGAGCAGGGGGCGCAGGAATGGTGGAGTAGAGAACAGGGGAGTAGTAAGCCCGAAGCAAGGGGCGGGGGGGTGGGCTGAGGGAGTGGGGAGGTAGGGGTTGGGAGGGGTTGGGGGGATGGTGCAGCTGAGAACGGGGGACAGTAAGCCCTGCCACCTGGAGCTGCCTCTTGTGGGGCACCCAGCACTCAGGCTGTGAGCTAGCGAGAGGGGAATGTGAGGGCATCCCGGGAAAATCCCGTGGGAAGCGGCCATCTGAGAAAATGACAGGTGTAGTGGGGGGCCACATGGTGTCTGATGTACAACCCAGGCCAGGAAGTACCTGGTGTGTCTGAATATGGTGGGGGGGAGGGGAGGAGGGCAGTGAGTTGGGGGGAGAAAAGAGAGACAGAAGGGAGTGGGGAGAGGGCAGGCCTCACCCAGGTGAGTGCCCCCCGACCCAGGGCCCCAAGGCTCCTGGGCCTGTTCTGCCCCCTGGTGATGGTGGGGGACCAGGCCACCTCCTCTCTAATCTCTCTCTGCCTTGCCACCTGACAGGGGCTCCCCAAGGGCTTGTTACTGTTCGAAGGACAGCTGTGCGCCCAGGACAGACTCAAATCCAAAAATGGGAGCTGATCTGAGGTTATCCTGACAACAGGGAGAGGAAAGTGGGGCAAGAGAGAGCTCAGAAGGGGCTGGGGTGGCATCCCAGCATGGGCAGGGCCCCAAGGTCATCATAAGGACACAGAATTGAGTCCCCATCGGAGGAAACCTTGAGAGTGTGGACCAGCAGTCCGGGGAAGATGGGAGCCATCAAGGAGCCCTAGGCCCAGCCTCCTCCTCCAAGTTTCACTGGTGTGTGGGGCCATTGTGACTTCCATGGCCCTTCCCACCAGGTCAGCAGCATTAAAACTTATCTTGAGATAGCTTTAAATGCCTCAACGGTTCATTTTTTGTCTGTTTTAGGCAAAATGTAGTAGACTGTTGTGGTCCCCAAAGCCTGGTGGGCCTGAGGCACTAGGCATGGGGTGCCTGGCCATGTGGGGGCTCCTAGCCCAGCCAGGGGTACAGACCCAGGTGGCAGAGCAACACTCCTCATGCTCTGACCATGATGCGCTGACCGGTGTTGCAGGAATGCGGCCTCGGTCACCAGCCACGACCGTGGTCACTACCCTCAACCCTGGCCACCACTCATAACCCCTGCCGTCCTTGACCCTGGTCACCACCCACTACCTTCACTTTGAGATTCTTTAGAGAGGGCAAGACTTTGAAGACACCCTATAAGACAGGGTAGAACAGACCCATAGGGTTTCCAAGGAGTGGCTGGTGGATTTGAACTGCTGACCTTTTGGTTAGCAGCCGAGTTCTTAACCACTGTGCCATCAGGGCTCCAAAGAGCTCAAGGCTTTAAAGATATCTTCAATCCGAGCGGGAGCTTCTCTCAGATTTTTGTGATTTTCTTTTCCCATTTTTAAAAAACACAATTATATTTCCCCAGCTAATATGAAGGGTTGTTGGCTGGCTTACTGTATTTATTGAAGGGTTAGTATTGACGAGACTTCACAGCAAGGAAGGCAGTCCTCACCGCACCGTCTCACTCTTGTTTGTATTTAGGAAACATTCACGCAGCCAAACTATTCCAAAAAAGGGAGATAGTCTGGCATAAGACACTGACCATGTTTGGGATCAGGGACTGGGGGGGCGCTGGGGTCCCCCAATCACCGCAGAGCTGAGGCTCAGAGGGCTCCAGAGAGGAGAACCGCTAGGGGAGGTGAACTCACACAGCCTGTCTTCCTTATGGAGGGCTAACGTAGGTGAGCGGCTTTCCAAGGGGGCCATGGCTGCCAGGCCTGGTCTGTCCCGGGTGAGGGGGGCTGGTGAGGCCAGCTGGTCCCTAATCTCTCCTCTCCTCTCCTCTCCTGAGACCCCTGCTAGGATGGTCCCCAAGAGCTTATTACTGTTCACACCTAAAGGACAGCTGTGTGCCCAGGACAGGCTTAATCCAAAAGTTGGAGACCAGCCGAGATTATCTCAACAGTGGCCCCACCCTCCCTTGCGTAAGGGGAGACTCAGAGGGTGGGGGTAGATCCCAGGTACAGCCCTGGCACTGGGTAAGGGGCAGGGACGGCATCCCGCTAGATCAAGTGCTTTTTTTTTTTTTTGTAGGTACATTTTTCTTTACTTATATTACGCTTTAATACAAAGTTAAAGCTATAAGCCTACAGTCATCAAACGAATCTTGTAAGTTAATTGACACTTTAAAATCCCGCTACAAGGAAACAGAGACCTTATTCCCTCAGGTTATGCCCTGTATTCCATGAGGGAGAAGAGAGAAAGCAAGGCGTCCTGGCCATTTACATTCACGTCCCTCTTTATCCCGTTTGTTGTTGTTGCGTGCTGTCGTTGATTCCAACTTACAGTGATCCTATATGACAGGGTAGAACTGCCCCATAGGGTTTCCTAGGCTGTAATCATTTTTTTCCCCTAAATTTTATTTATTTTGTTGTTGTCGTTGAGAATATACACAGCAAAAACATACATCAATTCGACAGTTTCTATGCGTACAATTTAGTGACATTGATTACTTTCTCTAAGTTGCGCAACTATTCTCACCCTCCCTTTCTGAGCTGTTAAGCTCACTGCCACCTAAGCTTCCTATCTAATCTTTCAAGTTGCTGTTGTCAGTTTGATCCCATATAGATAGTTCTTAAAAAACCATAATGTTCCAAGTAGACGTTTTTGACTAGTTAAGCTAAACTATTGTTCAGTTTTAAGATGACTTCAGGGGATATTTTTGCTTTAAGGTTTATAGATTATCTCAGGGCAATAGTTTCAGGGGTTCATCCACCATGCATGGTCCATAAGAATTTGAAATTCTGTTCTGCATATTCCCCCTTTTGATCAGGACTCTTGTATGGAAACTTTGATCAAAATAGGTCATGTGCTTTGAAACTTGCCATGTTTGCATCTTGGGCCATGGGCTTGTGGGAGCAGAGACAGCCAGGCAGTGCAGAAAGGTCTCATCAGGTCCAACTGCTGGTCCCTGGCATGAGTGACAGAGGAGAGCCACATGTGGCCTGGGACAAAGCCCCAGCCTGCCCCCTGCTAGGACACGGGCACCCTCACCACCCAGCGTCTCGGCATGGTGGTGGGCTCACCTTAGTCTGCAGACAGACTGGCCAGCTTTCTTTCTGCAACTTCAGGTGACAGGTTGTCTTAGTCATCTAGTGTTGCTGTAACAGAAATGCCACAGGTGGATGGTTTTAACAAAGAGAAATTTATTTCCTCACAGTAAAGTAGGCTAAAAGTCCATACTCAGAGTGTGAGCTCCAGAGGAAGGCTTTCCCTCTCTGTGGGCTCTGGAGGAAGGTCCTTGTCCTCAACTTCCCTGGCTGAGGAGGTTCTCAGTCGCAGGGACCCTGAGAACAAAGGACGTGCTCTTCTCCTGGCGCTGCTTTCTTTGTGGTACGAGGTCCCCCTGTCTCTCTGCTTGCTTCTCTCTTTTATGTCTCAAGAGATTGCCTCAAGACACAATCCAATCTTGTAGACTGAGTCCTGCCTCACTAACACAACTGCTGCCCATCCTCTCTCATTAACATCATAGAGGCAGGATTTACACCACACAAGAAGATCACCCAATACTGGGAATCGAGGCCAGCCAAGTTGACGCACACATTTTTGGAGGGAACAATTCAATCCATGACGCAAATTCATGAGTGTGTTTTCAAATTCATGAGTATGTTTTAATCCAGATGGGCGAGATGGCCAGGCAGGGCTTCACGTGCTGAGATGTGTGTCTAAGGTGCTGAGCTTCCTCATCTGGGGATAGAGGGAGGGAGAGGTGTGAGCTGTGCACAGACACGTGTGCACACAGAGACACCCACACATACCCACACACACATATACTGTTGAACACTCAGACACACCCACACATGCCCACAACACAGACACACACTCACCACTGCATGCTCACAAACACACACACTCTCTCACACACACCCACACTGCTCACGCACAAACATACTGCTTACACACAGATACACACACTGCTGCATGGTCACACACACAGACACCCACACTGCTCACGCACAGACATACACACTGCTCACACAGACACACAAACACCGCTGCATGCTCAAACACACACACTCTCTCACACACACCCACACTGCTCACACACACACACTGCTCACACAGACACACACACCACTGCATGCTCACACACACAGACACCCACACTGCTCACACACAGACATACATGCTGCTCACACAGACACACAAACACCGCTGCATTCTCACACACACACACTCTCTCACACACACCCACACTGCTCACACACAGACACACACACTGCTCACACACAGACATACACACTGCTCACACACAGACACACACACTGCTGCATGCTCACACACACAGACACCCACACTGCTCACACACAGACATACACACTGCTCACACAGACACACAAACACTGCTGCATGCTCACACACACACTCACACACACCCACACACACTGCTCACACAGACACACACACCACTGCATGCTCACACACACACAGACACCCACACTGCTCACACACACACACACACTGCTCACACACAGACACACACACTGCTGCATGCTCACACACACAGACACCCACACTGCTCACACACACACACACACACTGCTGCATGCTCACACACACAGACACCCACACTGCTCACACACAGACATACATGCTGCTCACACAGACACACAAACACCGCTGCATGCTCACACACACACCCACACTGCTCACACACACACACCCACACTGCTCACACAGACACACACACACTGCTGCATGCTCTCACACACACACAGATGCCCACCCTGTTCACACACAGACACACACACTGTTGCATGCTCACACACACACTCACTCACACCCACAGGCATCCACACTGCTCACACAGACACACACACCGTTGCATGCTCACACACACTCACACACACATAGACACCCAGCTGGCTCACACAAAACAACAGACACGGCTGCATGCTCACATGCACACACTCACTCACACACACCCAAGACACCCACACTGCTCACACAGACACACAAACACCACTGCATGCTCACACACACACTCACACACAGATACCCACACTGCTCATACACAGACACACAGACACTGCTGCGTGCTCACACACACACTCACTCACACACACCCACACTGCTCACACACAAACACGCACCGCTGCATGCTCACACACACACTCAGACACACACACAGATACCCACACCACTGCATGCTCTCACACACACTCACACACACACACAGACACCCAGACTGCTTGCACAGACACACACACACTCAGGCACTCACACACACACGGACAGCACACTGCTCAAGACACACACACACCACTGCATGCTTACACACACACAGACACCCACACAGCTCACACAGACACACACACTGCTGCATGCTCACACACACACTCAGACACTCACACAGACACCCACACTGCTCACACAGACACCCACGCACCGCTGCATGCTCACACACGCACACTCACACACACCTACAGACACCCACACTGCTCAACAGACACTCATGCACCGTTGCACACCCACATGCTCACCACTCGCTCATGCACACTCTGACACACCAAAGTGCTCACACAAAGACACAAAATACGCTCGCGCAACACACACTCAGAGCCCCATCCACCCACCTCAGCCCAGTGGGAGACGAACCACTGCCCCGCCCCTCCCATCAGGAGGCTTCCCGGCTCAGAAAGGCAGAGTTGGTCCCTGAAGGAAATTTCTAGGACTCCTGGGAGGAACGGGAAATGCAGACCCCCCCATCTCCCCCTGCAGGCATTCTAGGGACAATCGATGGGCCTGGGGTGCAGTGGGGCTGAGGGGGGCCCTGGTCAGGGAGTTGGCACCTGAGCTCTCAAGACCCCACGCCCCTGCCTCCTGGCCCCTCAGCTCTGAGTCTGGTGGGGCTTAGTGCCCTCTGGTGGCTACAGGGCCATGAGGCAGTGAATGTGGCCTGGGGTGGGAGTATTCAGGCTGGGGTCCTTGGGCTGGTGTCGGGGTGGCCCCCAACTAGCCCCTGTTGCCATGGCCTGGGACCGTGTATGCAAGCACAGCCCCTCATACCTGCATGTGATTCCGGGGGCCATGGCACCTGCACCAGGTGATGAGCCCGGCCGTCCCCAGGACCAGGCCCAGGACCACGACAGTGGGGACCACGATGTTGGAGACCGCAGCAATGGGTGAGGACATTAGCAGGGCCTCCATGGCTGCAGGCAACAGTGGTCAGGGGTGAGGAGGGAGGTCCCTACCCCACCCATCCCTCGAGAGCATCGCAGCCAGGGAGCCCAGGGGAGGGCCAAGGAGACCTGGGGGGCCCTGACACCAGGGATGATGACAAAGTAAGTACCTACCCACCGTGGGAGCTGTGAGTCCTCCTCCCTTTCCATCAGTCGCTGGGCCCTGGTTCTGGTCTGCCAGAGTGGAAGCCAGGCAGGTTATGGGGACCGCCCAGACGAGCCAGCTCCCCTCAAGGGGGCTGTCCTGCTGGGGTCCCGGTTGCAGCCCCCTGAGGAAATCCCTGCTCCCTGCACATGCAGCTCAGAGGGATTCCTGGGGGCCCATGGACAGGTCACATATGTAGGCCGACTGTCCACGATTTCCCTGGGCAAAGACATCACCCTGGTCTCCAGCTGGGGGAGGTGGGGACTTCTGCATGGTTGGGGACACAGGACACATGCAAAGATGGACAGTGGCTGGGGAGGTGCCTCCCTGAGTCAGGGCCACAGGAGCCGAGGGCTGGGGCCGCACAGGCCTCCGGGGGTCCTGAGTTGGGCATCTCGTGCCAAGTGGACAGCAGCCTGCCCCAAGAATGTGCTCTGCCCCCCGACTTCACATCAGGGCCCATGAGATCAGCCTGAGGGGGGCTTCCACCTGAGAGAAGTGAGCATGTGCACAGAGGACCCCCAGTTCCTAGGCAAAGGCACCAAAGCAGACCCCAGAGAGGGGGAGAAGGGCAGGGCTCCTGGGAGGGCAGCGGGTCAGAAACAGGTTTCCAGGGAAAGGAGCTCCTTGCCCTGGGCAGGTGGGGTGTCCGCAGGAGAGGGTGTGGGAGGTACAGGAGTTGGTGGGGGGAGGTGTGGGGGGCTCCAGTGATGAAACAGGAACTTGGGCTGTGGGCAGAGATGAGGGCAGGAGGGCAGGTAGAGGGAACAGGGGTGGGGTGGGGGGAGCGGCCAGTGGGGCTGGGTCACAATGTGAAGGGATGTGTGCCGTCAAGGGCTGGGCTCACCCTGGGGAAGCTATGGGGGTGGGATGCAGAGCAATGACAGAACCTGGAAAGTGGGGAGGACAGAGAAGGGGGGCTAGATGGGGGAAGGCAGGGAAGACAGAGAAGGGGGGGCTAGGTGGTGGAGGCGGGGAGACGGTGAAGGGGGGCTAGGTGGGGGGAGTGGAGAGTGCAGAGAAGGGGGCTAGGTGGGGGAGGTGGGGAGGACAGAGAAGGGGTGCTAGGTGGGGAAGGTGCGGAGATGGTGAAGGCGGGGCTAGGTGGGGGAGGCGAGGAGATGGTGAACGGGGGCTAGGAGGAGGAAGGTGGGGGCAGAGAGTGGAATCTGATGGGGGCTGTCATTCTAGTTGAGGTAGACAGTGTCAAGGCTGGAGAGTGGCTGCAGTGAGTGGAGGCCAGGACTGGGGTGAATGGGCACCCCTGAACCGAGGGGGTTCCTCTGTGAGTGCTGAATTCACCAAAGGCAGTGCTGGGGGGCAGCCAGGGAGCATGGTCAGAGACAATTGGGGAGGGGAGGGATGAAGGGGGAGCCTTGCGGGGCACCAGGATTTGGGGTGGAATGTCCTCCTTTGCCTGGGGGTGAGTGGGAGGTCTGGGGTGGTATGTCCCCTAGCCTGGGGGTGAGCAGGAGAAGGTTTGGGGGTGGCAGGAGAAGAGGTCCAGAACCCTCAGCTGGCCCCTGCCGGCTTTGGACCTGGCCCCCTCCCCGGGATGCGGCCTGTGTCTCAGGTGCCCAGCTCCTTTCTGTGGACTCCAGGAGCCAGGCCCCCTGCCTTCTCCTGGGCACTTCGGGTGGGCCAGAATCCCTCCTCCCCAACTCCACCCAGTGAAAACCAGAAAGCCACCCAAGTGCTCAAGCAGCCCCCTGCCCCCTCACCTGAAACGCCCCCCACCCCCTCACCTGAAACGTTCAGCTTGGTGGTTTCCGAATTCCACTGGCGTCCCTCCAGGTACCACCTGTACTCCCCTGTCTGCGTGGTTTGGGCTTTCTCGATCACCAGCTCCGCCACCCCTCCTTGAACCTGGAGATACCACCCACCATTGCTGTCGTTTCCTGGGGCCTTCACCGTGACGACCTGCTGGCAGTCATGGTGGCTGACGCACAGGAAGACATCCACGTGGAAGAAATCGTTGCAGATGGTGCAGGTCATCACCGCTCTCTCGCCCTGGGACACGGAAACCACGCCGCTGGTGCAGGTGGGGCTGTCCCAACCTGTGTGCAGGGGACAGGCCACACATGTGGGTCATGGCAGGGAATTCAGGACACTTGCTGACTGTCCACTATTTCCCCAGTGCTGGAGAAGCAAGAGCATCACCCAGGTCTCTGCCAGAGAGGCTTACGCACAATGGGAGTTACAGGACACGTGCAAAGACGGACAGCGGCTGGGGAGGCACCTCCCGGAGTCAGGGTCACGGGAGCCGAGGACTGGGGCCACGCAGGCCTCTGGGGGCTATGAGCTGGGCATCTCGTGCCAGGTGGGCAGCAGCCTGCCCCAAGAATGTGCTCTGTCTTCCCTCCTCCCTGCCCCCCGACTTCACATCAGAGTCTATCAGACCAGCCTGAGGGGGGCTTCCACCTGAGAGAAGTGAGCATGTGCACAGAGGACCCGCAGTTCATAGGAAAAGGCACCAAAGCAAACCCCAGAGAGGGGAAGAAGGGTGGGGCTGGAAAGCAGAGAAGGGGCAGAGAGATTGGGGGCAGAGCTTCCACGGGTTCTCTGGTGCCTGGACGCCCCCATCCAGCACAGGGGGGCCCCTCTGTTGCTCCTGAGGGGCCGATTCACTGTCAGGTTTGACTGCAGGGGGTGGGGGGTGCGGGGAGCCCAGAATAAGGAGACTGGTTAATCGCGCTGCCCTCCTTCCCAGACCTGCTCAGTCTATAGGGCAATCCCACTGCCACCACCCACCCCAGTGTAGGGGAGGGATAGGCGACGGGACCTCCGAGGGACACAGGTGCCTGGCACTGGGCTGCTGAGAACACACAGAGTAATTTATACATTGAACTGATCAGCACCTAACTTGTGTAGAAGAAGTGACAGTAGACACAAAACACAGGAGGAAGGTTATGCCTGGGCGTCTGTTCCCAGGTCCTGAGAAACCTCTTTGGTTTTGTGGTGGATCTCCTTGGCTGGGCTGAAAGATTTCCTAGAATCCTCCTGTGTTTCCACTGGGGGCGGCCCCAGGGAGATTCTGGGGGTTCGGAGGGTAGCAGAGAAGCAGCACTAACTGTAGCTTATCGGGTCACTTCTGAGTAGCGGACTCACCTTTACTGAACGAAGCAGGGCCTACAGCCCTTCCACCTCTCTGAGGAAACTGTTGGGCCAGGTGTCTGTGTTCAAGTCCCTGACGAAGGGCTTCAGCTCCTGCAGGGCCCACAGCACCAACATTAGGGCCAGCGATGACGGACACCGGTCCCCTCTGTCCGTACTTGTGCACAGGGTCCAGCCCGGTCAAGAACTCACACCCGATCCCATCATCCGCCACATGATCTTAATCTCCCCTGCAACCTCCCTCTCCCCCACTTCCCTCTCCCCCCGCCTCCCTCTCCCCACCTCTCTCTCCTCCACCTCCCTCTGCCCCCACCTCCCTCACCCCCACCTCCATCTCTCCCACCTCCATCTCCCCTCATGTCCTTCTCCCTCCACGTCCCTCTCCCTCCACCTCCATCTCCCCCCACGTCCCTCTCCCCCACCTCCCTCTCCCCACCTCCATCTCCTCCCACCTCCATCACCCCCACCTCCGTCTCCCCCACCTCCCTCTCCTCCACCTCCCTCTTCCCCCACATCCCTCTCCCCCACCTCCCTCTCCCCCACCTCTCTCCCCACCTCCATCTCCTCCCACCTCCATCACCCCCACCTCCATCTCCCCCACGTCCCTCTCCCCCCACCTCCCTCTCCCCCACCTCCCTCTCCCCCACCTCCCTCTCCCCCACCTCCCTCTCCCCCCACCGCTCTCTCCCCACCTCCATCTCCTCCCACCTTCTTCACCCCCACCTCCGTCTCCCCCCACCTCCCTCTTCTCCACCTCCCTCTCCCCCCACGTCCCTCTCCCCCAACCTCCATCTACCCCTACCTCCATCTCCCTCACCTCCATCTCCCCTACCTCTATCTCCCCACGTCCATCTCCCCACACCTCAGGAATCAGGAACCCAATGGATGTCAAGCAGCACCAGCCCTGGGTGGATCTGACAGGAAGATTACGGCAGCCAAGGTGGCTGCACCACTAGAGGGGGTCTTTGGCAGCAAAGGCAAGATCCCCTGTTGTCTCCAAGCTGACCAGGTGGGCAGAGCTTAGCAGAGGCCACCCTCCCTCTCTGAGGTGACAGGAAATCAGCTTGCCCCCCGACCTCTGTTCTTTTTGACCAGACATATCCCAGCTAAGGGATGTCCAAACAGAGAACACCAACTTCCCAGAGTTCAACTTCGGACAAGGGGACAAATTGCAAACCGTGCATGGTAGGAACAGTTGGCTGCTAACTGAAAGGCTGGTGGTTCCAGTCCACACAGAGGTACCTTGTCAGAAAGGCCTGGCAATCCACTGCCAAAAAATCAGCCACTGAAAACCCTGTGGAGCACAGTTCTACTCTGACACACGAGGCCAACGGAAACTGGAATCTCTGTGTCTTTACAAAATCTGCCGAGCTTTAAAGACCACCAAAAATCAAAACCAAACCCACTGCCATCAAGTCAATTCCAACTCACAGTGACCCCGTAGGACAGGGTATAACTGCCCCACAGGGCTTCCAAGTCTGTCAGTCTTCATGGAAGCAGACTGCCACATCTTTCTCCCATGGAGAGGCTGGTGGGTTCGAACTGCTGACCTTTTAATTAGCAGTTGAGCACTTAACCACTGTGCCACCTGGGCTGCTTTTAAAGTCCACACCCCACCCCAAATTTATAGAGGCAGCATGGTGGGGGAGCCCGAGGCAGGGGAGGAGCCCAGTTCCCGCCCCTCTGCTCCCCAACCCCTGAAGATGAGCTGAGCCTGGAACACGGGAGAAACCACAGCACCTTGTGGGAGGGTCTTAACATGGTGGACCTCACCTGTCTGCTGCTCAGGGCTGCTTGAGCTGACCATCCAGGCCCCCGTCCCTGCCCCTGCCAGCCGGGCATGGGAGGAGCTGGGAGGGAGGTATGGGGCCCCACGCCAGGGGGGAGCCAGGGAGAACATGCGGGCTGGCAAGAGGTGGTGGCCTGGGGCTCTGCATTTCCCCTGTCCCGGTGATTCTGAGCCCGCTCAGCACCCTGCTCTGGGCCAGGGTCCCCCATCTGACTGCACACTGGAGTCACTGGGAGCTTCCAAAGCTGCTGATGCCTGCACTCCACACCTTGATTGGTTCGGGGTGCTGCCGCCCGGGATGTTTGAAAAGCCCCTAGGTGGTGTCAGTGGCGGCGGGGGTGGGAACTCATCTAAGCCGAGGGGTAGATCACAGGGATCCTGTTAAAAGGCAGTCCTGGCTCTGCAGATCTGAGGCCACCTGAGACCCTGCCCCAGTCCGTGGCCACACACACGTCCTGACGGGTCCGGACCCTCTTTCTCACAGAACCTGGGCATGGTCCAGGGAACAACAGTGCTCACACCCAACAGGTGTGAGGCTGGGCACCTGCCCACCACCTGCCCCTGCATCACTGCCTAGGGGCGCCAGCTCAGCCCCTCATCAGGGCCCTGGCCCAAGGTCTCAGTCACTACCTGGGGCCCAGCCTCACCCAGCTGCAGACGGGGCAGGACCAAGCCTTACCTCCACGCTCCACGCTCGGGGAGGCAGCCAGGAGCAGCAGGGTCTGCAGCACCCTGGGGAGTGAGGCGGGCATGGCTGGCAGCAGGATGGAGGCAGGGCTCAGGGGTCCTTCGTCCTCGTCACTGGTTGAAGGAAGGGAAACTGGTGGGTCAGAGGCCAGAGCAGAGCCAGGGGCTGGGAAGCCTAGATTCCACTGCCACTCCCTGGGCTAGACACACCTGGGATGCCCCAGGGCTGATCTGGAGGGACAGGTACCCCCTAGGGCCCCAAACTCCCTCTCTTCTCCAGAGAAAATGTTTAAACTAAGTGATGCTAGCCTATGTTACACAGAAAGGGAATAACATAAAAGCACTCAACACCAGTTAGAGATAATCTGTTTACAACAACGTGTTGAAAACTTGGAGCTTGCCCTTCATTAAGGAAGGAGTCCCTAGGTGGTGCAAACTGTTAACCAGTTAATTGAAAAGTTCGAGGTTCAAATTCACCCACGAGTGCCTGGGATGAAAGACCATGCAACCTACATCTGGAAAATCAGCCATTGAAAACCCTATGGAGCACAGTTCTATTCTGACACACATGGGGTCACTGTGAGTCAGAATCGACTTGTAACAGCAACTGGTTTTTTTAGTTTAAAGTGTCCCTTTAAAAAGGTCTCCTGGCCCCAGAGAATCTACCGATGGCCCATGTTTTATTGATTTTCATGTTTGAATCTCAGATCCATCTGGGAGTCATTTTTGTAAACGGCATGTGTGTGACAGGGGCCACCTGTCCTTTTCCCCAGAACACAGGGTTGGGTGGAGTGTGTGCTCAGTGCAGTGCCCTTGCCTCACATGGGCCACCCTGGACCTGCCCGTGGGTGGCTCTGCTCCAGGACCACCTGCCCCATCCTGAGTAAGTCGCATTGTCTCTGTGTTCACACCTTCGTAGTCATTTAGTCTCCCGTGAGAACCTCAGCTTAATTGTAGTCATTTCTCTTCTTAGAATCAAGAATTTGGAGGAATGGAGGGTGCAGCTGCCCCACCCTGCCAGGAAGCGTTCTGAATCACAAAGATGCCGAGATTCAGAGCTGGAGGCAAACCCAACACAGACTTTCTAGCTTCACTGCTGCTCCTGCTTCTGCTCATCGTCGAGCCTTCTGAGGGTGGAATGTTCTAGAACAGGTACCACAACTCTCGCTGGCACCTCAGATAAGATCTGCACACCCCTTTTCCTATAATATTTTTACAAAATAACTTTTCCTAAATTGGATGATTCTGCCAGGACACACAAAACGGTGGCCAGTGGCCCAGTAGCAGCCCAAACGCACCCCACCACCATCCTTGGAGGTGAACCCCTCAGTGCCTCACCTGGCAGGGCGTCTCCTCCCTGTGCCGCCTACAGGGAGCTCCCGCCGAGCTTCCGGCCCCCTGTGCGCTGGCCACCTCTCGAAGCGCACAGCCAGGAAATTAGCCTTATTTTTTCCCCTGCCGCCCACGCATCCTAGCCTGGAGTCCTCATCTGGCTGTGGAGGGTGGCTGGGTCTGCAGCAGTTCCAGCTCTTCCTGCCTCAAGAGCAGGCTCGGTGCAGCCGTATAAATGGCCCAGGACAGGAAGACTAGAACGCTGAGCCTTGTGCAATCTGCGCCTCTCTTCCTCCGGCTCGTGCCACTCAGGGAAACTTCCAGAAGGCCCACGCACTGCCGCTGTGCTTTCTGCTGAGACGTCTCCCCTGAGCTCCCTGGGCTTCAGTTCCTGCAGACATTCTCTGGGTTCTGACAGACAATCCCAGGAGTGAGCGGTTTGTTTGTGCAAGGCCAAGACTTCCACAACAAGGAGCTGAGCCGCTGAGATGCCAGGAGTTCTGGGCCCTGCCAGCCACCTGCGCCCTCCACATGGCCCACTCCACATACAGATGAGGTGCTGTCTTGGGGATCCCTCAGAGGCCGAGCATCCCAAATGCCACCTCCTGAGAAGCCTTTTATGATCTTCCTCTTGCTCGCTGGCCCTCTGGCTCCCACCACCACATGCACACACACGGGCACACATGGATACCTGCATGTACATGCACACACAAGTGTACACAGTGCACACACATGTGCACACAAACACACATGCAGGTATGAGCACACACATGTACACACACGTCAGTGTGCACACAAGAACACACATGTGCACACACAGGCACAGTGCACGCATGTGTGTACACACACATGCACATGGTGCAAGGAGAAGGGCCAGCCAGGCAGAGCAGAGCTTCAGACAGACTCCCATGACAACACCATCTCTGCTCCCTGCTGGCCTCACATACTCTCTGTATACAGTAGGTGCTCAATTCGTATGGACCAGTCAGTCTAGGTCCCTGCACAGCCCCTCCCAAAGCCCGGCCTGCATGTGGGCTCAGCTTTGCCTGGGGCCTCACAATCAGTCTCTCCAGGCTGGGTCTGGGGCCAGGACACCATGGCCTGGGATATTCTGGCCAAAGGTCAGCCTTGCTCCTTGCCTGAAGGAAGGTCATGTGTACAGAGCTCGTCTGACGCTGGCCTCAGAGAAGACCTGCTCACAAAACACCTAAGTCCAGTCTGACTGGCCGAACTGGACTTTGGGAAGGGTGTGCATGTGGACATGTGAACGGCAGGAAGGGAAAGAGAAGGCCAGATGGCCTCACCTCCCTGCACACTAGGCTGCTCTGGTCAAGGTCTAGCGGTCATCCCTGGAGGGCAGCCCCATTCACCGCGGTGGGGGCGGGGTGCAGGTGCTTGGCTGCCCTTTGCTCTTTGGGTATTTCGCCTGCCTGCAGGGCGGCTCTTCAGCCAAGACCACACAACTTGCCGACCCGTCAGCTTTCAGCCTCCCGTCCACACAGCCTACAATCAGAATCATGCAATAATCGTCGTGGACTTGTTTTTAAACCCCTTTTTACCTACTTTAGCCTAAGAAACAAGGATCTGTGGGGTCACTTGTGGGGTCAACTGATGGTGCAAATGAATGGTCAACATGCTCGGTTCCTAACCAAAAGGTTGAAGGTTCAAGTCCACCCAGAGGCGCCTCGAAACACTTGAAACTTGAACCTTTCAGTTAGCAGCCAACCTATTCACCGTTTGCACCACCCGGGGGCTCTGGGAAGGTTAAAAATAAGAGCTGACGCTGCGCCTGCCCAGGGCACTGAGCTGTGGGTCCTAGAGGCCTTGGGCCATCCTCCAGACCTGTCCTAACACACCCACCTGGTCTGAACCAAATCTGAGTGGATGGTCCACTGCGAAGCCTCAAGATTGAGCACCCAGAGGAGCCTCCAGCCCCTGGCAGGGAGGAAGGGCCAGGCCAGAGGGGTGGGCAGCTTCCCAGCAGGATGGGGGGGTGGAAGAAGGTGGGGTGCCTAGGCCGGCTGCACCTCCAGACACACTTCCCAAGGGGTGCCGAGGGGCCCCGAGCAAGGCACCTTGGAGCGGCACCAAGCACCCCTCAGCAAGGGAGAGAACCGAGGGGTGGGGGCTAGGGGAGGCCTTCAGCCTCAGGCCAGCCCCCAGGGACCTTGGACAACTGTTAGCTTCTCTGAACCAAACCAGCGATGGACACAACTGTCCAGCTCAGAGAAGGGGTAAGGAGCAGAGTGTAAAGGCACATAGGCTCTGCTACCGATAGCAGCATCTGGCATAACCCCACCCACTACAGTGAAAGCGAAAGCACCCGGGGTTATCCTCCGATAGCTGGCAAACAGTTTGGGTTATCCTCTGATAACAGCCCGGCTTGGCCCTTATCACACCTGGCCTGCCTACCAAACAGGACAAAGCTGGGAGTGGGCCCCTCCACCTGTAGCTACATGCAGGGAAGGACTCCGTTCTGGGTCACCGTGGTGAGGCCTTGGGGCAGGGCTCTGACTGCCCATCAGCCTGTTCCTTGACAGGGCCTGCTACAAGCAGCCCCAACATGCCCCGCTCTTGCAGACCCAGCCTCCTTGCCATAGGGGCCTGTCCCCAGGCCCCCCTTCCCGTTCCAGCCTGGATCCAGCACACTCTTTCCTCTGGAAGGAGGTTCCAGGCCTGATCTGAGCTGATATCTGAATGAGGAGAGGTGGCCACCCGAGGCTGCGCGTGGATGCACAGCCTGCTGTGGGGACTGGATAGCTGTAGGGACTGGGGGGCAGAGGATGGCCGTGGGGACTTGGGGGGATGACCCTGGGGACTGGGAGGACAGCCACAGGGACTGGGGGGCAGAGGATGGCCCTGGGGACTGGGGGGGAGGATGGCCCTGGGGACTGGGAGGACAGCCACAGGGACTGGGGGGCAGAGGATGGCCCTGGGGACTGGGAGGACAGCCACAGGGACTGGGGGGCAGAGGATGGCCCTGGGGACTGGGAGGACAGCCACAGGGACTGGGGGGCAGAGGATGGCCCTGGGGACTGGGGGGGAGGATGGCCCTGGGGACTGGGAGGACAGCCACAGGGACTGGGGGGCAGAGGATGGCCGTGGGGACTGGGCGGGGGAGGATGGTCCTGGGGACTGGGAGGACAGCCCTAGGGACTGGGGGGCAGAGGATGGCCGTGGGGACTGGGAGGGGGGAGGATGGCCCTGGGGGCTGGGGGCTGGGGGCTGAGAGACCAGGAGCGAGGGACCTCTGGTTCTCACCTCTTCAAAGTGCAGCTCTAAAGCCTTCTGTTCTCACCACCATTTCCCCCTGCTCTTTTGGCACTGACCTTCTGGAAATTCTGCTAACCATCCCCACTTACTCTCCTTCTCATTCTCCGTGGAGCCGTGCCCCACCACAGGAGCTGGGACTCTGCCGCCTCTACCTTCAGGCCCAACAGAGCAACACAGCCCTTCCCTGCTATGCGCCCTGGCAGAACCTTCCAGAATGCCCGGGGGCCACATGACTGACATATTCATAGCACCAGTGGACCCATGCCTTCACCAGCACAAACAGGCCACACTGAGGTAAAAGACAAACCATGTTTTCACCACTTGCCCCCAGAGCCCCAGACCTCACTGCAGCCTGCCCCTGTACCCTCTGCCCCAAGCTCCCGTCCAATTGCTCTTCTGTCCATTTCCCCTCCCTAAGACCCGTCCCCTGCAAGAGCCCTTGTCAAGAAGGAACCGGAAGTGGACGGAAGGAAAATTCGCAGGAGCTGGGGGTGGGGGCTGTGCATGCTAGCCCCCATGTCTGCCCCCAGGGTTGTTCTGGTCTGACAGCACCCTCCCAGAGTTACCTGTTACCCATTGCCATCGAGTTGATTCCCACTCACAGCGACCATATAAGACAGAGTAGAATTGCCCCGTAGGGTTTCCAAGGAGCGCCCGTTAGATTCAAACTGCCAACCTTTTGGTTAGCAGCCGTAGCTCTTAACTGCTGCACCACCAGGGTTTCCCTCCCAGAGTTAGCGCCTCCTTATGCCCAGCTGGTGGGGTGGGGGGGTACTCTTTCTGCAGCTGGAAGCCAGCGCCGCCGGGGGTCATGGTCTTCGGGGTCTCCTGCAGCTGGACGTGGCCCATAAGCTGAATGAGCGGAGACCCCAGTGCTGAGTGGCCTCTCGCTGGGCCCTGAGGACTGCCAGGGAGAAAGCCCAAGCTGGAGAGATGAGAGGCAAATGAGAAGGCACAACTGGCCACTGGGTCAGTCTGTGGTGCAGGAAAACTGTGCAGGGACGAACGAGGCCTGGAGGGGTCTCAGAACTTCTAACCAGCTGCTGCCTAGTTGACTTTGACACATGGTGACCTCATGAGTGTCAGAGCAGAGCTGTGCTCATAGGGTTTTCAAGGCTGTGACCTTTTGGAAGTAGACTGCCACACCTTTCTTCTGAGGTGCCTTTGGGTAGACTAGAACCTCCAATCTTTCGGTTAGCAGCTGAGTGCATCAACCATTTGCACCACCCAGGGACTCCTCGAAACTTCTAGAGTTGAAAAAACTAAAGGAAACAACAATTCAGATTTCTCTCAAACCATCCAAACAGGGATCGGCATCTGCAGAAAAGCTCCTGGAAGTACTGACAACACGGTGGTTACTGACATCCAGAAACCCCTCTCTGCCACCTCGGCTTCCTTTACAGAAATGTTTTACACGAGCACACACGCGTGTACATACAATGCTGTGCAAGAGGAAAACACCTTTCTTCTCCCATCTGTGTATGGAAGCATGAACACCTGACACCGACACAGGCAGGATTTACACATCCCTGTCGGGATGACTCTTAGGTCCTGGAGCATCTCACACTCGGAAGCTGGCATGAAGCCTGGGAGCTGTGCGTGCAGGCTCTGGTCAGACAGGCCCAGGTGGCTCTCGGCAGCACTGTGTGTGCCATTGGCCTTGGGGGAGTCCTTGTCCCAGCTCTGCAGGTCCCCACGGGAACCCCAAAGAGCTGCTTTGTGGGGTGCTCATGGGGTGTACATAGGGACCAGTGACTTGGCATTTAGCTTGGGCCCTGTCTCTAGGCCCACTGGGGCCTGATGGTAGCCGGGTCCCATCCCCACCTCCTGCAGGGTGCTCTAGGGACAGGAGGAGGTCTCGGCACTGCAGAGGGACAGGTCACCCACCACAGCCTGGGCCACCCAGGGGGCCAGGCCACCTCCCAGACAACAGCTGCAGCTGGAACAGGCTGCGGAGGCCCACCTGGGACCAATCCAGGGCTCTTCGCTGCTGCAGGCTGGGGAGTGCCCCCAGCAGGCAGTGCAGGCCCCCAGGCCGCGACAAGGCTTGGGGGAATCTGCCCCACAGCCCCCTCATGCTGTCCCACCTGGCAGGCTCCTGGTTTTCTTGGCCCTTGGCTCACAATCCACCTTCCCCACCCGCCCGTTGGAAACAGCCGCATCCCTGCCCTCTGCATTCCCTGCCCTCTGAGTTCCCTCCGCTCTGCTGCTGTCAGTGCCTCTCACAGCTGTTCCTACTGTCACCTCCCCCTGCAGACAAGAGGGCTTCCAGCTCCTCCACCCAGGCTCAGGGAAGAGGCTTTGACCATAAAGGTCGTGGGGCCAGACTGAAAGCAGATTGCTGCAGTGTTTACCAGAAATGAACTGGAGAAGCACCCCCTTGCTTAGGGGAAGCCTCCATGTCTCATTTCTCCTGTTTGTGACTGTGCACGAGTGAGTGTGTGTGAGTGTTCATGTGAGTGTGAACATGAGATGTCTGTGTGTCTGTGTAAACGTGGGTCCATGAGTGTGTCAGTGTGTAAGTGCACACACATACTTGAGTGTGTGCACAAGGAGTTGAGTGTATGAGTGTGAGTGAGCCCATGAATGTACACAGGTGCGTGTGCCTTAAAAAAATGTGGGTATATCAGTGTGTCTGTGAGTTCGTGTGTGTGCCCGTGCGTGTTTACACGTGTATGCAGGATTCTAAGTGTGGGTGCATGGGTAAGTGCGCCCGTACTGGGCCCTCACGCAGTGCATTTCTCTGGCACCCTCACAGAGGGCAGGGGAAGCGCTGCGCTCCTGCGTGGTTCACGCCCAGAAGCCGATGAAGCCGCTAAGCGGGACCCACGGCGCGCGGTGCTCGGTCATGTCCGTGGCCGCCTCTCCTTGCTGCCCGTCTGATAGCGGAGCTTGGGTGGGGGGTGCGGCCTAGCGGCCAAACCACTAGTTCCCACAGCGCCCCGCCACCCCGGTTCCCCAGTCCCCCAGCGCCCAGTGACCCAGCCAGCCCTCCCCAGCGCGCCCCCTCTGAGCCCCAGCAGCCTGGCTCGCGGCAGCCTGGTGGACCTCGCAGCTCTCCGCAAAGGGCTGCTGGCCGGCAGGGGAGCCCATTCCCCCTCGTGTACCTGGTGACCCCCGAATACCCTCAACACCCAGAGTCCCCCGGAGCCGTCCCCTCTCGCATACCCAGCAGCTCTGAATACATGGAGTCCCCCAACAGACGGGGCCCCACCACCCTGGAGTCCTCCCCACCCCTGCACCCTACGCCCTCGGACACTCATGAGAAGAGAGAAGAGCGCAGCACGAACTCTGAGGAACCCTCGGATTTATGGGGCATGCAGAGAAGGAGCTCAGTCAAGACTCGGCAGATAGTCCCAGCTGCTGTCCACAGAGCGCCCGGACCCTCAGAGGTCCTCGCAGCCGAGCAGAACCCCCCGTGGCCCCGTGCCTCCCCAGTCCTGGCCCCCTCCGGCCGGGCGCCCAGCCTCACCTTCGCCCGCAGCGCTTCTGCCCAGGTGTGTGGGGCTCCAGCACGAAACCGAAAGAGAGACTGGGAGGAGCCGGAAGGCAGAGAGAACCATGAAGTGGGAAGAAGCAACACCAGTTATGGGAAGCCTGGAGTTCAGGAACCATCCCTAGGTTCGCAGAAAGCATTTTATGACAGTTTCTTGGGAGTGAGCGTGTTATTTTGCTTTTTATCAGAATGACTTCAATCCTTGTGCATTCTCAGGAAAACAGAAAAGGAGCAGGAGGCTGTGCTCACGCTCAGAGATGCTCCTCAGGGAGAGGGTGGGCTCACTTGTGCACGGCTGGGGCAGGGGGTCCAGACCGTGCCTCCCACACACATTGACACACATACAGGCATTCACACACATGAATGCTCACACACGCATACAGGCACACACGTGAACATGCACACACATATACAGGCAATCACACACATGAACACAGGCACTCACACGTGAACACGCACACACACGCTCACACAGACACACATGTGAACTTGCACATGCACTCACACATACAGAGACACATGTGGACGCACATATACTCACACGTACAGGCACGGACACACGTATGCACCACAGGCATTGTCAAGAACCACAAGGACCTTGCTATGGCTGAGTTGTCAGAAAAGGTAGTTGGCCCGTTTCATAGTGCTGGGTTGTGCAGGCAGGAAGAAAGAGCAGTAAAAAGTTAGAAGGATAAAATGCCTTTTATTCATTCACCATGAAATAAAATGGGGGGGAGGGGAGGGTTAGGAAGGGAGCCTAGAGCCCAGGAAGCCATGACTCAGTGGGCCTCAGTTTGGTCGGAAGGCTCTGAGGTGCTGGCAGGTGGGGACACAGGATAAGAGGGAAGGGGATGAACTTGGTCTTGGACACGTCCAGTTAGAGGTGAGGATGGACACCGGGGGCCCTGCAGTCTGTGGACACACAGTGGGCAAGTCCACAGGAGGCGATGCCCCAGTGTCTATGAGAAGAGGGGTTAAGCCCTGGTTTGAACCCACCAGCTGCTGTGTGGGAGAAAGGTGTAGCAGCCTGCTTCCGTAAAGATTCCAAACCAAGCAAAACCAAACCTGTTGCCGTCGAGTCGATTCCTGCTCACAGCAGCCCTAAAGGACAGAGTACAACTGCCCCATAGAGCTTCCGTAAAGATTATAGTCTCAGAAACCCTATGGGGCAGTTCTACTCTGTCCTACAGGGTCGCTATGAATGAGAATTGACTCCACAGCAGCAGGTTTGGTTTTGGTTTAGAGGAGAGGCCCAGACAAGATCCAGTACAAAGCCTCGACGCAGCGCCTGTACCCTCAGAGGCGGTCAGAGAGCAAGCAAGGCGTTCCTGGCTGGCTGAGGGGTCTGGAGATCAGCAGCCCAGGCCTCAAGAGCTAGAAAGCAGAACAAACTTTTCCCAGATGTTCCGGGGGAGCAGCCTTCATCTCGAGGGCAGATAGGACTCGTAGGAAGATAGCCTCTCAACTCAAGGGGCTCCTGGTGGCCATCAGGGCTGAGGGGGGTCGGGCTGTCCAGGCAGGAGGGTCCCAAATGGGGAGGGGCTTTGAACATCGGCTGAGGGCTTTGGAGTCTTTCATCTGAGCACAGGAGATTAAGCAAGGTTGTAAAAACATACAACACAACAAGCTTCAATGTTCTCACCCCCTGGCTCCCGTTTCACTTTCAGAAGTAACTTCGAGGACACTTCCTTATATGACATTCTAGAAACTTCCTGCTCTGATACAAATAAGTGCACATGTCTAATGCGTGTACACTGAAGAGGAAGGCTGGAATTCTTCCATGCCTTCGGGCGGGCAGCGTTGCACCAATTTCCCACCTTCTCTATTCCCAGGATGAGAGCTCCAGGCTGGGCATCTTCCTCCAGGCTCAGTGGCTGCCGTGTCGTGATGTGGGGGGGAAGGATTTCATTTTGTTCCAGTTCTAGGATTATTGATTTTAGCTACGATTTCCTCTTTGACCCATGAGTTATTCAGCAGCATGTTTTCACAATTCCTAAAGTGCCGGACTTCCTGTTTGTTTTTAATTTTATTGTGTTTCGGCTGAAAGCTGACACCGCAAATAGGTTTCTCATACAAAAACGTATGCCCAGGAGGCAGAGCCAAGATGGCAGAATAGACAGACACTTCCGTAGAGCCTCTTTACAACAAAGACCTGAAAAAACAAGTAAAACGGGTATATTTGTGACAAGCTGGGAGCCCTGAGCATCAAAGGCAAGCTTAGACAACGAACTGAGGGGCAGGGAGAGGAAGAGACAGTTTAGAAGTAGAGAGGAGTTACGGGACCTGAATCACGGGAGCCCTCAGGCACCATTCCTGGAGTGGCGGCAGTGGTGGCGGCGGGCGGGGGCTGGTCCTAGTGTTGGGCCTCAGTTTCCTCAGGGAGAAGCAGCCAGCCACACAGCCCACTCACACCTCCGGAACCTGAGGAGAACGGCGCTCTTGGCAAAAGCTAAGTACTTGCGTATATTTTACCGTGCCCCCGACCCCCAGGCTGGCTTCAGAGGCTGAATCCCTGGGCCTGAGATAGACCCTGGTGACCACTTAGACCCATCCTCCTGGCCTTGGGGAAGGAAAAAATTTGCAACTGGGAGGAAAAGATAATTTCCTAGCTCCATTAACCAGGGGAGCTCAGGACAGAAGTGGCTCCTGTTCAGGCATAAACCGTCTGTGGACCTTGAGCACCTTTCCCTTCTGCAGGGACCTGTGTGGGCCTATTTCAGGAGAATAGGCCATTGTTGGCAAACTCCAACCATTTCAGCTGTGCGGTGGAGAGGCAGGTGTTTGACCTTTGACACTGCTTTGCCTATTAAACAAGGTCCTCACCTACCCACAACAGGGACCTAAGGACCGGTAGCTCTACTCAGGTCACCCAGCCACCCGCAACGGGTCCAAAGAAAACTGGTACCCCCCAGCCCTTACAACAAAAACTTTTGGGTGCCCACGGTCGCTCTGCAGAACCAACCCACCAGCACGCTCTAGGGAACAGAGACACGTTTTCCTCAGAGACACTCGGGGGTTGGTTCCCAGTCCCCTGCCTTGTTCAGAGCGTGACCCCCTGCTACAATCAGATACCGGTATATAAACCAATCACCCCTGCCCCTCTAAGACTGTAGGACAGAGTCTGTACCACACACTTAATATCAGCTACCTGGAAACCTGAGCTGAATTCATACAAGAAAACTGAATGGACTCCTAGACTGATCTACCTGAGAACAGCTCTAGCCAGCTGGGGACAGGACACCAGAGCTCCAAAGGCGAAAATAATCAAGCTAGCTCACTCAAGCAACCCATAGGGGTATACCAAAACAAAACAAAACAAGCAGCTACGACACAGTAAGCAAGCATAAACTAATAAAATAACTTATAGATGGCTCGGAGACAACAATCGATATCAAGTCACATAAAGAAACAGACAATGATCACCTCAACAGGTTGTCAAAACAAAGAATCCAGGGATCTTTTAGATGAAGGTGCATTCCTGGAATTACCAGATGCAGAATGCAAAACTTTAATACACAGAACCCTTCAAGACATCAGGAAGGATATGAGGCAATATGCAGAACAAGCCAAGGAACACACAGATAAGGCAACTGAAGAAATTAGAAAGATTATTCAGGAAAATAATGAAAAGTTTAATAATCTGGAAAAATCTGTAGACAGACAGCAATCAGAAATTCAGAAGATTAACAATAAAATTACAGAATTAGATAACTCAATAGAAAGTCAGAGGAGCAGAATTGAGCAAGTAGAAGCTAGAATTTCTGAACTCAAAGACAAATCACTTGGCACTAATATATTTGAAGAAAAATCAGATAAAAGAATTTAAAAAAATGAAGAAACCTTAAGAATCATGTGGGTCTCTATCGAGAGAAATAACCTACGAGTGATTGGAGTACCAGAACAGGGATGGATAACAGAAAATACAGAGAAAATCGTTGAGGATTTGTTGGCAGAAAACTTCCCTGATATTGTGGAAGATGAGAAGATATCTATCCAAAATGCTCATCAAACTCCACATAATGTAGATGTTAAAAGAAAGTCACCGAGACATATTGTAATCAAACTTGCCAAAACCAAAGATAAAGAGAGAATTATAAGAGCAGCGAGGGATAAACGAAAAGTGACCTACAAAGGAGAGTCAATAAGAATAAGCTCAGACTACTCTGCAGAAACCATGCAGGCAAGAAGGCAATAGGATGACATATTAAAAAAATTGAAGGAAAAAAATTGCCTGCGAAGAATCATATATCCAGCAAAACTGTCTCTTAAATATGAAGGTGAAATTAAGACATTTCCAGATAAACACAAGTTAAGGGAATTCGTAAAAGTCAAACCAAAACTACAAGAAATACTAAAGGGAGCTCTTTGATTAGAAAATCAAT